>NC_054412.1:17163832-17865832 GCF_017976425.1 Toxotes jaculatrix
GCCCTTGGCCCCAGTCTCCCAGTCCATGTTCTTCCCTTCATCTCCCCTGACTTGCCTTTCTCGAGTTGTCCACCAGATGTCCTCAGACTTGTTCCCATGTCTCCTCATCCCTGCAGCCACCTGAGCTCTCCCCACCTGCACCTCATTCACTAATCAGTCTTGCTCTACTTAATAACACTTCACTTTCTTTGTTCGTGATTGGATTGTCAGCCTAAGTTAACATGTTTTCCTTTGTGCCTGCTACCTGCGTGTTGTTCCCTGTTGTCCGCACCTGCTCTGTCAGTCTTTGTTTGAAGCCGATCCAAGAATCCTCGCCTCCCTGTGTGTTGCCCCTGGGTTCACTGGCCTATCCTTACCAGTTTGTGTGTGTACACATTATAGCTTCATAAAGTTGTTAGTAAACAAGCCTTTTTTTTTTTTATACTACACCCAGCTGACACGGAGAAACATTAGCATTCATTTGGAGTCCCGTAATCACTTTCTCTATTTTTGCCTGTATTTACTGGGAAGGAAAATATTGGGCTCTTTAGCAGCTTGATGCTCCTCTATGTTTGCAGGCTTGTCTCTAACTTTGTCTGTTAGCCATTTGGTGCTGAGCAGGTTTTGTACAGTTAGTGTTTTTGCTGAAAATGAAAAGAGGGGAAAATGTAGGCAGTATAGTTAAAAGAGAACCATCCAAACCCTTTCAAATGATCCACTGGTATAAATATAATGTGGGGTGTGGGTTTAAAGCTGCTGTAATCGACCTTTTTATATTACAGTGTATCACGTGGCTACTTGGAAGTGAAAGGGGGTCACTCATGGCAGTGAACTTACAGAGAATTTTCACCCAGATTTACAGTTGTTTTTGGCTGCAGTCTGCAGCTGTTTTGCAGGAAAAAATGCTGTGGTAAACCAACCATACACCATCTGTCCAGCACCAAACAAAGAGAACAGGCAAAGTTAGCAATTAGCGATTGAACACAATGAAGTATTTGCAACTAAACAAAAAGATACTGTGGTACTGGGAGTAAGTGGAGACCGAAACAGAGGTAAGAGGAGACTTAATATTGGACTTACATTTATTAGTTGGACAGAAACAAGACTACAATTTGATGCTAATGTCACTTCATGTCTGCTGAATCTGCAGTATTAAAACTTTCTTTTCTTGTTCAAACTTGCACCAACAACACCACGTCAAATTCCTTGTATGTGTAACATACCTGGCAATAAAGTTTTCTGATTCTGATTCTAATCATCTTAAAAGGTATGTCAGTGTTGTCCCTTGTTTTCTCCAAAATCTGGAAAAAAAAAAAAATTCTGTTACAAATTTTGCATCTAAAAGCCCTGTGATGTATGGACACTTTTTTATACATCATTATGTGTGGTGATGTAACATAATGATGATACTATTAAGGGTTTTTTAAATGGTCTTATTTCTGTTTTATTCACAACTGCCTCTTATCTGTATTTCTTCGGTTTGCTTCATTTCTTTGGTTCTACAGGTGCACTGATGTTGACTTGATGTGCCAAGTCTGAGGTGAGAAATGGGAAGTGATGGGGAAAAAATAGGCCACAATATCCCTCTGGTAAAAACAACCATCAGCATTTTAGAGTTAGAGTTTAAACCCAAATCTTATGGGAGCCAACCAAGCCTAAAGGATTCAAGTTAATTCGGGCTAAATTTCTCATTTATTTGTTTCATTTGTTTTTGTAGCTTTAGATCAAAATCATTAATTCAATTTAACATCAGAGGATTATTTGCATTTTTTGGCTCCAGCCAGAACATAGGCTGGGCGTCATTGCAGGTATGCTCAGACTAGACTTGAATATTCAAGCACAGAGACAAGCTCCGGGGCAAACACAGACTCTCTTTCAATTTCAGTGCAAGCAATAAATGCTCATCTTCCTACAGTGCCTGAGTCCTCACCGCCCCCGTTAATGTCTGACACTAATCTGATGACAAAGCCTAGGGTGTAGGTGCACAATAGCTTGAGAATGCTGTGGGTTTAGGTGTTTACTCTGCTTTCCCTTATGAATGATTTCTGTATTTGTTCCCTCCTTCCTGTCTGCACTAATCAGTCAGTACCCCCATGGCTGCTGCTGCTTCTGCTGCTCGGTTTTCTGACATGACTCTGCGCCAATAATTCCACTGTGGACCTCCGGCCATAAATCAGGACACAAAAGGAGACGTTGTTTCCATCAATAACCCTGGAATCCTTTGCAGAGAACTACCCAGTGCTACTGAGATGCACTTTTCACAGGCAGATCAGTGTGCAAAGATGCATGTATATGATTAACAGCAAGCTGCATCAAACCACTATCTGTGCAGCGAAGCTCTGAAGGCAGCAGCTTCTATAATGATCCAGTGAGCTGCAAAGAAACTGGCAGAAAGGAGGAGACAGAGAGACAGAGAAGAGGCAAAGGGGGTTATGACCAAGTTAATTAGATCAAAATGCCCAGAAAGATCCAACAAGTGCTCCAAAGTCTGGAGAGCCTGGCAGATCTGAGAAAGGCTGTTTACTGTTTACTGTCAAGATGTATGTGTGTGTATGTGTGTTTGTGTATGTGACTGCACACCACGCTCACAGAACAGAAGCCAATTAGTGTGACAACACTGCAAGGCACATGGGTGTTGCAGAGCAGCGGAGCACTTAGGCGCTGCCTCCTTTCAGGGCAGGCGAAATTCAAACAGCATTTCATTTCAAGACCTCTCAAATAGCTCTGAGCTTGATGATACACGGCGAAGCCTTTTAGTGATGTTTCCTAAACATTCTGGCAGACAGCCTCCAGACAAAGGCAGGTCAGCTGGACTCACAGTGTTAAACAAGAAGCCTTATGCAACCCGGACCAAGCAAGGGGGCCTCCGGCAAGGCGAGGAGGGTCCCCTGGGCTGAGGTTCGGTCAGGTAGTTTTTATAAATATGAGAACTTGAAAGCGCAAACAAGGAGGAGCAGTTTAGTCGAGTGTCATCAGACCAGATAAAAATGGAAGACAACGGGGGCGGATTTGATTCATTTTGCCCTCTCTGCTCAACTTGCAGCCCACCACGCACAACCTGGTGTTTCCACAACTGGGACAAATGGAGAGCTGACATTTGGACACTTCGCAGTGCGGAGAGGTTTGTGAGGAAGTAGCAATGACACTTCAATGCACCTCGTCCACCGGGCAACAAAAAGCTTTTTCATCATGCAACACTGGTGACATTTAGAATCCATGTATATTCACGTCTGTTCTGGCAGCATTTAGATTCTGACCCACAAAAATGGAAATGTTGACATATCATTTAACATTTTCCCTGCCTCTGTTTTAAACCAAAGTGTTTGAAAGGATGTGAAAACAGGTGAAAGGGGAAATAAGTGAGAATCAAAAAAATTAACAGGCTTGGATGCACTATTTTAGGCTAATATACTAAATAAATATACTAATGTTAGTATATCAAATATATATTTCATGCCCTCTTTTATGTCGGTGTACTGTTGAACAGCCAGTGTAACACAAACAAGTCCATGCAGCCGTTAGCAAGACTGGCCCGGCACTCAGCCAAGTATGGACATCGAGAGATGAAAGAACAGAAACTGTTGTTCTGCTCTGCACAGCGCCAAGGGCAAACAGAGAAGGGAGCAGTAACATGGTATTTGTTTTTGTATTTGTTTCCACCTCCAGGGCCTGAATGTCGATATTGGTACTGTATATGTGTTATTTTGTGCTCACATTATGCGTTTGAAGTGGCCTCTTGGAAACAACAGCCAACTGCTTTTCATCACCACATTAAGCTCGTTTTCAATCCCCATCCCGGGAGTAGATTAGTGCAGACAATAAACAAGATTTGGGTGTCCTTGCCCTGGGCCACTACTAACTTGAAATCCTATAACCCAGCTGGTGACTGCTGGAAACCTCCGCCCACAGTTGCTGTGTTTCATTCATAAATCATCAAACATAAAGTACAACACATAGAGCAGGTACAGTAGAACATGGATGAGAAAGCATATTAAGTGAAGTAGCTTGGAACATCAGAAGACTGAGTACCAGTAAAACTTTCTTTTAATGAACAAACTGTGGATCATGCTTCTACACAGCTGGATTAGCTGTCGTGTATTATCCATTAAAGTAAAGAATATGCACATTAAATTCAGTTTATATCTGTGCAGATGCAGCTAGACAGTCAGCTGAGTCAGCAGTGTGGAGAGCTACTGCCACCCAGAGGCTGGATATTTGTTCTTTATGTTAATTCTGCAGTACTGCGCCTGCATGTAGAGAACTGGAAACCACTGGAACCAGCAGTGACATGTTTTCCAGATTGAGAATGTATCACTACAGTATTTCATCTTTATATAGATTGTACATGCAAATATGAACTAAAAAGCAGGAGAACTGGATGGATACAGATAATACCTCTTATTCTCTCATTTGTGGCAGTGTAGATTGTGAAATTTGCGCTGGTTGATGGATAAGAGTTGTTCAAAAAGTATTAAAAAAAAAAAAATTAATAAATATTAGAGTAAAATCTACTTGGGCTCTTGCAGCTTCTAAAAGAACAAATAAAAATTTGTATAGAATGATGCATTGGAAAGTAAGAGCATCTTCACTTGATGGGATTTATCATTACATCACTTCAATTTACTTCACAACCAGCAGAGCCAAGTTTTATTCGCCATTTTAAGAGGGTTAAACCTTATCATTGTATTACATATTAAAAACACGTGTAGTCTAGTTTTATCTGATGTTCTAAATAAACTCATCCGGAAAGAGGCAGAAGCACATACATGCAGGGACTGTAAATTGTGGCATTGTGACACCGGCAACACTACAAGCAATCACCACCAGGGGCCACTTTTGGCCAAATTTTACACATTTGGACAATTTGTATAACTGTTAATTCATATTCTGTGACAAACTGATAATTCCTAAAGAGAAAGTTGGAATTTTCCCCTCTTCAGCCTCAGAGGTCAACTCTGCAGTGACAAAGAACTGAATGTGCTGCTCAAGGACACTTCAGCGCTGAGACTGCTTGTTTATATGTCTCCTCAGTCAGCACGCAGCCTGTGTTTCACAAAGCACTGACCGTGTCATCAAATGTCAAAGAATAAACAGTGGGACCAACACCTTCATCAAGATTGCTTATGAGATTTCCTATGAGTTTAAGTCCAGTCAGTTGATCTGCGAGTGAGTGAAAATGTCTGTTGTATCACAGTTTCTGTCACTAAACTTTTCAATTACAATCATTCTTTAAGCAAAGTATATTTTTATAAGGCTGTAACTCATAATGTTTCCTTGATGAGAACTGACCTATTTACAGCATTGTCTCATGTTTCAAAATGACATAACTCACATGATACAACACATCAATGGCTAATTATATCATCTAGTATGGTGGCTGGACAGAGTAACTATGTGTTTCTTTATGTGCGTGGGTGTGTGCAGAGTTACTGTAAAGGAAAGTTAACTCCATGACAGCCAGCGGTTGTGGTAGTGGAAGATGTGGGTGTACTCTGACCCCCCCCATACAACCTAATTGGCCCTTATGGTCTTGTGGAGGTGTGTTTACCCTGTACATACCTCTGACTACACTGCTGACAACGATGAACTTTTCTCACAGTCGCAGTCTCCAGGTTCCAGCATGCATTATGGCAACCTGGTATGGCAACACACAGGAATAGCATCAGTGAGATGCATGTGGCTTTGTACTGAAAATACTCTATGTTTTGATTGTAGAATCTTGGCGTTTTTAAAAGCTGTGTGTGTGTGTGTGTGAGTGTTGCTTTGCATTGTAGCCCTCAGGGCGAAGTATGGAGGACCCCATTCTCTACAAGCACTAATGTTCAAACATGCCTTTGACTTCATCCATCAGTCTTAATGTCAGCTCACAGCAGCCATTACAAGCAGGAAGTTTGCTATGATGTAGATTCCAGTTTGAATACTGACCCAGTTTTAAATGTAATGTGGTCAAAAGAAAAGTATTTGGTTTAATAACATGAAGAGTTCACTGGGCACAAGTTAGCAAGATAGGTTCTTCAACTGCTAATTCAAAATAGCCTACACTTATTTAGGGATTATTGTTTATTTACTGGAATAACTGATGAATCTTTTTTTCTTTCTATAAAATGTACATGACAAAGAAAAGCAGGAAATTCTAGTTTATCAGTTATCAGAACAGCTGCTGAACAAATTTCTGTCAATCAGCTAATCAACTAATAGTCTGACTTTTACACTTAATGACTAGATTTATAAGATAGTATACCTTTACAAATTAAACACTGATAAGGGTAGGATGAGGTGGCAGAAATCTATAAAGACACAAGTTTCAGATTCTAAATTGCATTAAAGTTGGTTAAAAAATGCTGTTATAATATTGGCCTGAAATATGAGTGTTTTAATGAACTATTAAATCACAGCATAGATAAAACTCAGTTGACACACTGTTTTCATCACAAATTTCATTTTCAGCTTGAATTTTCAGACAGGAAATCTTTGCCACCTTCTGCCGAGAGGAAAGAATTTGACGCATTACTATTGGACAAAGAAAACAACTATAGCTGATTTAATTGGCTTATTTCGCACTGACCCTAATTTTGACCAATTAAAAATGTGACTGGGCGGGGCTTTTGCCCTTTTTTTTTTTTTTTTTTTGCTTCGTTTTTCTGGTGGGAAGAGGGAGGGGTAAGTGCAGAGCGTGTTGTTGTCCGTGGCTGCTGGGGACAGACAGCGTTGTCGAGGTCGGTGAAAGTACTGCTCTGACCAAGACTTCGGTTCTTACTTTCTAAAAAGTGCTACCCCGAGAGACATACCGGTGAGTATTTGGCTTTAACCAACTTTTATTCTTGTTTAGCGCGCGCTAAGTTGGCTTTACTTCGCCTGGTGTCGTGCCAAATCGTGTATCCCCGTCAAATCAGTGACTGTCAAACGAGTTCA
Organism: Toxotes jaculatrix; assembly: GCF_017976425.1. Lineage (NCBI taxonomy): Eukaryota > Metazoa > Chordata > Actinopteri > Toxotidae > Toxotes > Toxotes jaculatrix. The sequence goes on from NC_054412.1 coordinate 17,170,724, forward strand.
CATGGGAAGAGATGCCGGGGAGGAAGCGCTAACTTGCTAGCTAGCATTAGCCGCTTTTGAGCGCTGAATTTAGTTATGTGGGAGCGTTAAATCACTGTGCAAGTGTGAGAGGACTTTTACAGAGGGCACAGTTTGCTGCTGATGTACTACCCTTTCCAGGTTTTTGCCTGGCAGCAGCGCCGGCTAAACGGTCGGACAGGCTAGCCAGCCTTAGCTTTCAAATTCTAGCCCCGTTGTAAGTTTACTGAAATACATCGCTACTGCTTTATTTTTATTATTAATCGCTTGAATGAGGGAGTGAAATGAACTCGCTTTGGGACCCCGCTACCCCGAGAGCGAGGTGGTGAAAGTTGTCACAATTCAACAACTCTTTACATCCGCAACCACTGCGTTTTCACAACTGTGTAAAGTCCACGGTGAACCCACAACAATGCCCTGAACATAAACGAGCAGGTGGCTGCATCAGAATATGAGTTATTTCCTTTCTAGGGACGCTGTGGTGGGGGTTTCTCAACCTGTTTGACCGGTAGAAGAGCCCTGTTATCCCAGCACTGTTTCAGTGTGTCTTGGTCTCTCAGACTGCCAGACAACAGCAGCTGTTTCTTTCACTTCTCTTGACATGAGCTGCCAATGAGTGACTCTGTTCTGCCCCGTGGGACATTACTGAGTACATACTTCATTAGGTCCAACAACAGCAACACATCATTGCCCATGGTTCATTCAGTCCAATGTTTAAAGGCATTGCAGTGTTAAGGTGTAGGTGTAGGCTACACATTAGGTATTGATTGTTTAAGAACTAGATCATGACTAAGGACTTTCCAAGAGTTGAGTCCAAAGGTTGAACTGTGTGAACCAGTTAATTGGCCCATGTAAAACGTTTTCAAAGTAAGTGTTGTGAGAGGAATGTGCTTTATGGCAGCTCACGGTGCACTGAAATGGCGCTCTTTTGTTGGAGAAGACATACAGCAACAGCTGCAGTCCTGAACAGCAGCATGTGTGTCCATGCACATATGTGTATATGGGTTTTGTCTCAGTCGGCATGCCAGGCTGTAATTGCAGTATTTCAGGAATGCTGGTTGAATTCTGTGACTTAAAGCATACTGGACAATGGCTTCTGTGGATGAACCCGATCTCTCGGGGAAGAAGTTGAAATGCTTTGCATGTTCTTTGCATGGCCTAGCCTAGCTGTGTGCCTCAGTACTCACTTTTACATGGTGGGGGACAAGTTGCGGCATGCAGGGCTTTGTATAGCCCCAAAAGGAAAATGCTAAGTCATTACTATAAGCTGCAAGGTATAAAAAGAATATGACACATATGATGTGGCACTTGGTTCACCAACCGTAAACCAAGTCTCGTGCTGTTTATAGATGTGTTAGACTTTTGCTTTCAAATTCCTGGCCAGCACCCGTCACTGTCTCGAGAGTTGTTGTAGAAAGACCTCTGTTTAACACTATCACCCTCCCAACATTTATTTAGATAAGTATTGCTTTAGTGACCAGATAATGTATTTCTTTGGGACATCCCAGTGACAGGACCCTGCAGACTTGGTTTGGTAATAATTACAATATCCAGCTGGTAATTTTATTCTTTGTTATGAGTGTGCAGCTAATTTAAAGTCACTAATTAGTTGTTGTTGGGTTTTGTGTGGTCCTTGTGAACCATGAAAAGGGTTCAGATGCTGTGCTGATGCAGTGTAGCGCTGCAAGTGGAAGAAGTCTGAAAAGAACAAGAGACATGCCAGACTTTACAAACGTGTCTTGGCAGAGTTTGAACGCAGTGTGTATGTGTGACTGAAACTCCGCTTGACCATCGTGCTGGCACAGCAGTGCCTGTTAGTTTGCAGTTAATGTCTCATAGTTTTGTTTTTTTTCCCTCAGTGTTTGTGCGTGTGACAGAATAACAGGATATGGTATCTTACACCCTTTCTAACAGTAGCATTTCATTTTTTCACATTGTGGTTTTTAACCTGCTGCTGCATTACAGGTTGCCTGAGGCGAGCACGTGGGGAAGCCTCTGTGCTGCGCTGCACTTTCTTTTGCGCTTATTTAGCTCTACTAGGAAGGAATTCTTAAATACCAACCATAGTAACCATATGGGAGATATGTATAGCATGATTGTTTATATCATATTAGTTCAGTCAGCTATACAGCTTTACCTCTGCAACCTCCACAGTAACCAAAACAAGACCAGAATATGTAATGTCAAACAACAAATGTACACGTCACCTGTTGGTTGAGTGTGTGTTGTCATGATCAAAGAAATCCAGTATCCACCTCAAACACAGCTAGCAAACTGGCATTGATGCTGCTTTCTGATGTGTGAAAGATGATGACTACAGCCATTACAGTCATATTACAAAGAAGCTTCCAGCTACTGAAATGTGCTGCTTTAAACTCTCACCAGGCCGGATAGAGGTAATGTGATATTTGCAGTTTAGCTGTTCTCAGACTCCACATGAAACTGCTTGCAGCAGCAATTTTTGATTGCTGTAGTCCAGCAATGAATCACAAGTTGCTTTGTGACACTAAATGAGAAATCCCAAAGGATTTCCTTCCAGCACTGCACACTTCACCAGTGCCAAGTCTAATATCTGACTGAGATTTTAGCTGAACAAGCAGTGCGAGGCCTTCTTGTATCATTATTTCACTGTTGATGCCAGCCGAGGTTAGCCTGCAGCACTGCGAGACTGTCTTGTGGACATTCAGTCAAACATTTGTTTATGCGTGTCAGATGTTGGCTGAATGTATAGTTCCTCCTCCTTTGTTCGTTCAACAGCATGACAAATTGAGAATGTCACTGTTGCATTGAGAGAACAAATAAAAAGTAAATACTGCACAGTTGGTTACAGTACGCAAATGTTTATGTTTAAGCTGAACCAGGTATGGCAAATGTTTACAGGTATTTGACCTGGACAAAATCACCGTCTCCATTGTCCTTAATCCACTTGATTTTCCTTGTTTGTCAGTTCGTGGTTGTGCTTATCCTTTCAAGAGAAGCTGAACACTTACACTTGTTAAAGTCGTTATTTCATTCAGACAGAACAAACTGGCTAAGAAGTCCCTGAGTTGCACAGCTCCCCCCTCATGGTGTTCGGCTCTCCTCCTGTTATCAGCGACTAATCATGCAGTGGACCACCAGCCACCGCTGACTCAGCCAATGCTGCCATCTGGGCTGGAACAGAAAGCACAACAGACTTCTCACTGGCTCTAGAGCCTCAGATGCTCAGCTAACAGATTTTGTGTGTGTGAGTGTATATGCGCACACACACACATGCATGCATGCATGTGTCCGACAGTGAAAAAGTGAAAGAGAACTGAAGAGAGCAATAAAGTGTAGACAGTAATGTGAAGATAAAGTCTTAAGAGAGTGTGAAATATGAAAAAAAAAAAAATGTTCCCATTTTAGTTTTTCTTTGTCTGGTGGAAAACTGGAGAATCTCACAATGTTGTGGGTCAAAACTGAAAATAAATTGAACACACAATGAATAAGGTGGGCAACTGTTTTGACAGCTAATTGTTTCAGCTCTACAATTATGTTTCTCGCCTATTCCCACTGAAATAAAAGACATTTTGACACATTCCGTTTAGTTACTTCAGGTTCAGGGTCCTGGTTTTGTGCATGCTGGCTCATTGCCTTGACTGAGTGGGACACTTGAACAGAACAGAGCCTTAGTTAATGTCATTGGTTACACCTGTGCTTTTCCTACTGTCACACGGCATAAAGACCTATGAATCAAGCTTATTATTTTAGCAGTAGTCTTGTACCCACTTACACAAGGGGCCTTTTTTTGTCTCGCAATTTGGCAAAGCAGGATTAATAAATCTCAGTTGTTAGAACAGCTTATATCTTAAAAGCTTAAAACTTAAGCCACTAGTGTTCAATATTCACCAGGAATAATGTTTTCCAGTAAAAAAAACTCTCCAATTTTTTGATCCCCTCTTGTTTTTGTTACTCTCAGGAAATTACCTATTTGTGTGTCGTCAACTGTGGCTGCGTCGCAGTAAAACAGTGCGAATGAAACTGTGCGCTCACAGTTCCTGTTTTATCCCCAAACAACTCGTCTGCCTGTGTTTTTATCTGTCTGTCTGCCTGTGAGAATAAATGTGTGTCGAACTGCGCTGCCTTATGACCCTGCACACTTCCCGCTCACGTTTCACTTTTTAAACTCACATCCTGTCAGCGGGACAACAGCTCTCTGTAAGTGTGTTTGCTCTGCAGTATCAGTATGCTCTCGCCGGCGAGTATTGTGCTGAGGCTGTGCTTGTAATTGTCAGTTCTGTAATGTTTATTATCCCTCAGTTGGTCCAGTATTATTAGTAATGATTTTTTTTTATTGGTTTGTTGTAACGTTGCTGTGTTTCCCACACTCTGAGCATTTACGTGTAGTGGTGGTTGGTGCGTCATGTGACCCATGTGCATGCGGGATGGGGGGGGGGGGGGGGCAGGCAGGCTTTTGGTAGATGTTAGCTAGGTGCACAGAGCTAGCTGTGCACAGAGAAGACTCTAGTCAGTTTCTGCAGTGCACACAGCTCAGACAGCTTTGTGGCCAAAAATTAGTTTGTTTGAGAAGAGTGAAATTAGGTGTGAGGTTGAAACTGAGTCATTTTAACTACCTGGGCGGGTCTTAACCTACCTGGGTATGCTGCCTAAGTAGAGCCTATGTTGTTTGCTTGTGTAACAACGTAGACTCTCTACAGGAAACACAGTTTGGTTTTATGATGGGAAGCTGAATTTTGGTAAACTAAGGAGGTTTCAAATCCTCCAACTTTCAAACCACATAATGTGTCCTAATGTACTGCAGTGTTTAAGGATGTTATTTTTTCAATATTTATGTAATTCACTGCTAACTCTTAACCTGCTTTGATTATTATTGTTATGAGAAATGTTTGTATTTCTGTCTTCCTTTTTAGTATAACTTTTATTTTGGCCCTATTTAACCTCGTAAGGTTTCATGTTCCCTCATGTCAGATAAAGCGACTGCTGTTTTTGAAACCTGAGTGGTGGGACGACAGGGTCATTTAAAATGCACGCCATCTGTCCTATCGATTTTGTGCAAACTACTTTCAACAACGGGCTTCTTTGCTTTGGCAGTTTATTTATGCACAAATGCCCAAAGCATCATACTTTCTAGGCCACTGGAAAATTGGAAAGCCTTGGAAAATGTGTTACAGTACAAAGTTAAGTTGAAAGCTATAAAACTAAAAGATAAGAAAAAAAAGTTACTTGGATTTAATTATTTTCATCTTTTCATTCTTTGTCACCTGTTGGATTTGTGCCATGTTACTGAGTGGTCATATTTACTCTGCGAAGGCGCTTTAAATCAACAGCTGCGATCACTTTATTCTGTTCCGTTTTATAAAGGTGATTGCCATTTAACAAAGGGAAAACGTCACGCTTCTGCTCTGTGAGTCACGCTTTCTGATTTGGTGAATTTAGCTGGAAGCCGCTATTCTCTTGCTGGCATGATGCTTGGTGAGTTTTAAAGCATATTCAGTTGAAATGTAAAAAGGTTTATGATACAAATATGCATCACAGGCCGCACCCCTAGCTTAATTTATAAAACATTGCACTATTTAACCTTCACAGAGAATAGTGAGCTCGCTATGTTCTGCCATTCCAACAGTTTTTTTTTTCCTCCATTTCCACAGCTTGGCCTCTGCTGACTTTTTTTTGCAACTCAGCAGCACACTCACTGATCTCAGCAGGTGCAGGAATCCGGAGATTTACAGCTGTTTATTGTTCATGAGAAGCTAATGCTGTGTGAGAGCAGAAATATTAGGATGTTTAAGAGGACAGTCGTCATCCTTTGGTAAGGAGGGTGTATCAGCACTGAAACCAGTGGAGTGACCAAAACAACAGCAGCTTGGTCAGGGCAGGGCACTGACTGTGTCCAAACTGATTTAATGTGTGAGTGCTACAGAGTAATGGCTCAACCCCTGATCCTGATTACTGCATGTTGGGATTGTGATGATTAACACTGATTATTAGTCTTGATAATTTGATTATGTAATTATTTGGAGGTCCAGAGGGTCTTTGTGGTTTAGTGTAATATGTCTACATGTGTGATGTTATGTCTGTAAATGTTTGGTATGATATCCGACTGTTTTTATGGTACCTGCCTGCTTTAGGACGACAGATGAAAATTAGCTATTGTGCTAATTCTGGCATATTTGCATTGATGCTCACTGCTGATATGTTGATAAATGTGCACTGTCCTAATTCAATAAACGAGTAAAGGTATAAATGGTCAGTTGTTCCTGAAACGGGTCACGACTCAGTTTGGCAGAGGTTGACATATATAAGTTCTGCTTGTGCTTTGTGCTGTTTCCTCAATTTGTTGCTAATGGTGTATGCAGAGCTAGATTTTCACTTACTAGGCACGGATATATGATATACAACAACATGCAGACTCAACGCAAAGGTAACAAAGTGAAAACTGAAAGAAGGAAAAACAAAAAAGCATTTGGCCTCGATATGTTGCATGACTAACTGAGCAAGTGCACTTGATCTTGGCCTCGGTTGACAGATTTGTCTGATGACAGAGACCAAAGGCCTGCATGGTCTGCAAAGGTCAAGTATCGTCTGCTTGGCCATTCTGAAGTGATTAGCGTTGATCCTTCACAGTAGAGCCAGCGTTCATGGAAAGCCATAAATAGGTTTGTTTTCATAAGGAAACTCCTGTGCCCCACTGGGGCCACACCCTGTGTTTGTATAGCCTGTTTTTGCAGAAATTAGCCAAAGACCATCTCTCTCTCTCTCTCTCTCTCTCTCTCTCTCTCTCTCTCTCTCTCTCTCTCTCTCTCTAAGCTGTGATCAATATGCTCAGCATTTTGTATCAAATTTCCCAAATTTAAACCAGGTACAGTATAGTACAATAGCCTAAATGTTAGACCAGTGACCATATCGCAATACTGATAACCAACCATATACTGCACAGCTGTAGTTAAGTGCTAAATATGTTCCCACATAGTGATGCGAGGCCCTTTGGATAAATGCATTTATCAAATGACTTCTGGTCTGAAAGCAGTTAGGAAGTCTGCAGCAACAAGTCAGAGCATTTATTGGTGCTCTTTAGGTCATCCCTAGCACTACCACATCTGTCTAATTATTTTGTCTAGAATAATCTTGCTGCCATAGTCTTGGTAGCTTCAGCTTTAGCGTAGCTTGTCAGACCTCCACCCAACAGAGGAGGGGCCTGTAGTGGTGCAGATTGCTTGATGCTCTCACGCACACACTTGCTAACACTAGTTTCACACAAGTCAGTCACACACAGACATGGTTCCCTTTGTATCTGCAGTGCTGCTGACATGCAGGGCTTGGCAGAACAGAAGTGGCATTGAGCAGAGACGTAGGAGGAATTTCTACGCCTGGAGTCCCACTCTATACAGCAGTGGCTGCTAGTAGCCAGACAGCCACTCTGCCTCCTCCTCCTCTCCAAATACCAAATGCCCTCCTTTACTTTCCTACTTGCTTTTTGCCTTGATTTCTTTTCTTCCTTCCATTGTTCTTTTCATGCACTCTTATGTGCCTTGGCAGTTTCTTACCCTCTCTCCCTCTCTCTATCACACGTTCCCTCTCTCAACATTGACAGAAGCCTCTGTGAGTTGTTTACTACGTCTACTGCCCCCCCCCCCCCCCCCCCCCCCCCCAGCTCTCTGAGCAGAAAATGACCACTGTGACTTTTTGTCTCTGTTGACATTACCAGGGTCCCTCTCCTTCTCTCCGCACCAGTGGCCAGATGTGGAGGAGGGATAGTGGTGAGTTTGTAATGAGCAAGTGTAAAATTAGGCAGCAGGCCCAGCTGGCTGAACCAGAGGGCACACAGAGTCAGCAGCTGAGCTGAGTACTGCTGCAGAGGAGGAGACTGAGTCAAGTGTGTGTGTGTGTGTGTGTGTGTTATATGTGATGCATGGTTTCTGAGTGAGAGCATTTCAGAAAGCACTTACTACTTAAAAACTTAACTTAAAAATGAACTGTGCTTGATGTATTAGCCCTAACTCTGCTAACTGGCAGAGAGTTCTTCACTGCGTATAGAGCGTTTGGAGAACGGTCAGTAGACCAAAACAATTGAATCCTGTGCTGGTATGTGAAGTAGACTGTAAGAGGCAGGGATAAAGGGCATCAGTGATACAGCAGAGGGAAGTAAGGCTGCCATTGTAGTGGTGCTGGGTCAGTTTCCCCTTCTTCACCCAGCCCACCCTCTGCCCTGGCTTCCAGACCCCCCCCCCCCCCCGGCTCCCCCTTGGCCTGTGTCCATATTAGGGCAAAACTCAGCCAACCTCCCCTCGAGCAGAGCTCAACCCCCCAACACGCCCTGCTGTCACATTTGCTCCAGCGAAGGGAGCCTGAGGGAGACGCAGCTCCCCTAACCCAATTTGAAGTCTTGTTTTTGTGGCCAGTCAAAACAGCAGAAGGATTTTAAAAATGGATGCAGAAAGCCAAGGTCAATCATGTTGTTTCTGTGTAAGAGGCATGCTGGTGTGTTTTATTGTTTTGTTTTTGTTTTATTTTTGAGAGCTCCAATTGAGCAGAGATTGTCACTTGGTAACCACTTCTCTTCAGCGTCCATAATAGTTCTATATGTGCATACATCCGCAGCCTGAGCCCAGACTGCGCCAGGCCAAAGGTCACAGCTTTGGGTATCAGTAGTTTCTTCTCTGCTTCTCTGAACGTCCTTCAGTGCAGCTGAACAGTTGTTCAGACACTTTTTCATGGAATTTTTACATGTGAATGTTCTTCAATGAGAACAAGAAAAAAAAAAAGTATGCTGTTATGTTACTGTAAAGACAGTTCAGTTTGGATAGCACTGGTAGTGAGAGACACTCGAGTCAAACAATTCATTTGTGCTTGCCAGTCATTTTCCTAGAGATTCCCAAACAGAAGTTATTTTGGGTCATTGGTGTTGATTTTGGTTTCCTTTGGTTTATACAAAGTTCCTCTCAGAGGAAATGGATTGACTTAACAGACATAAGAACTACTGGGTTAGCACTGAGTATTTTAGAGGTAGAACAGTTACACTTGTTTCATTGTACCATCCAATCACACATCAACACACAAATTGACAGGTTTGGATGTGCACACACTGGCTAAAGAGCTATTGGAGTTTCATAACAGGGTATTGACATGTCCAGGTTGATGTGTGCTTGGCACAGTGGAGAAAGTGAAAGATAAAATTCCTCTCCCTTTGTTTTGAAAACAGTCGACACTGAATGGAAGCTAATGGGCCATGGTTCTTGCAGCAAAAATAAAGACAGAAGGCACTCAAATATAAACAAACTAAAACAGAACTAAATGCACTGTGTCAGGACGTCATTGCGAGCATGCTGTGCTCTCTCATGTATGTTTGTGCACCTGCAACAGGGGGGAAAAAAATCTGCACTGCTGATCATGCGAGCTTGGAATGCAGGGCTAATCTGACTAGCTTGTTTTAGCTAATAGTCAACAACTGTCACACTGCCAGAGTTCTGCAGGGGGAACAGCCACTTTTGTATTTATGGTCCTCATGTGCCATGATAAAGCCTCTAATTAGACTGTCTTAGGCAATTAATCCCTAATTATTTGGTGTAATAAGGTGTACACAGAACATCCCGTACAAGGGAGGGGGAGAAAGAAAATCCAAATTTAATACGCAGACGTCTGAGATGTGTTTGCTTTATTGACAGGTGTCTCGGCCTGTCACAGTCAGTTGTGGTGGTTGCTAAACTGTCGCCCCTCTAAATCTTTCACCCCCATGTGTGAGATTTGGATTTTGTTCCACCAAAATGGCAGCAAGTATTCAACTTAAATCCAGGCTTCAAAAAATAAAGTGTTAACTTTTTTTTTGTAAACTGGATAATTTGTCTGTTTTGTCCCATAATCGCTGTCATTTTTCACTAGAGACCGAACTACGCTGTCATTACAAGTTTTTCATATCGGATTCTTTGCCAAAGTGGCTGGTAAATAAACTTCCAGACTCAGCCAAAATGTAGAAGCATTTGGCTGATGGTCATTTTCCTCCGTCTGGGATTTACTGCATTTAACTAGCACCACAAGCCTTTTTAAGTGTTTTTTTTTTTTAAATCAGAATATGCTGCTCAGGATCAGGTCTTTCTATGTCACGTTCATCATGCATCATGTTTGAAATATGTGTACCAAGGTAGAGCTAAGGAAACTGCTTCTCTTTATTACACATCTGACCTTTTTAAAAGGCTTTTGTTTTTACAGTTGCAGGAGATGCTTAGATAGTTACCTGATTGTGAGGAACCAAATGGAGCCACATTCCAGAAACTCCAAATCAGGTCTAGCTGGCTTGGGTTTTTCCCTGTAGAAGGAAAAAAGCCAACATAATTTCCTGATCTGTTATTATTTTCGTGTGCGCCTACGTCATAAATATATAACAACAGTTATATGCTGTTTTTTTTACCCTGGGTTATGACTGCATATTCAAGGAATCATGGTGATTATGTTGCTTGATATTTGTTGTGGTTTATTATTTGAGAGAACAAAACACCTTATCTGTCTCAACTACAGCAGTCATCCTATAAATGTTAAGTGAAGAGGAACTGTACAAGAACAATAATGATGAAGTCAAACTGAGGTTGTGCAGTTACACACATCAAGCTGCGCAGCTTTACCTGCATTAAAAAAAAAAAGGAACTTAACACAGTTCCCACACATTTCAGCACCTGTTCAGCCAGTTGGGGTTTTCGGTCTATAGAGAGTGAGTAGACTGATTCATTTCCTGTTCAACTGAGCGTCAGGTGATGAATGACAGTTGTCTCTCGCTGAAGAGTGAATTCTAAAATTTTCCTGTTTTTCATTTGTGGTTCCCTTTGAAGGTTACATGTACTGGTATCAGGGCGGTATTTAAGGCAAGAGTGAATACAAAGTGAATGTAGGCACTTGTTATCATACAGCACTGTCAAATCAATGAATCTTAGTGGTTAGTGATGTCCCTGTTTCCCCTTCACCCCACCAAACATCCCCAAACCCAGAGCTCACTGGGCTGTTAAAAACCCATCATCCATTCATCAGCTGTTGCCATGCAGAATGGAAGAAAGATACTCCATAGCTTTCTCACACACACACACACACACACACACACAAACACACACACACACACACACACTTATTCATTTACTCATGGGAGGCTTGCCATCTTCCAGCCCATTGAACTTCCATTGAGGGTTAACCCTTGTTTGAACCCTTAGAGGGTGTCTGTAGAAGGCAGATCGTCCTAAGCCAGATGTGACGCATAGCCCCCCTCCACCCCCACCCCACCCACAGACACACACAAACAGAGACAGACAGACTGCCTCACTCCATCCTTTGTCGCAGAAGAGGACAGGCTTTTGTCATCAGAGACACGTGCGCTTATGTGCACATACACACACCCAAGTTATCCCCTTGTTGGTTAACGTGAGCCAAAGGTGGTCTCACCTGGGGACTTATGCTTACTCTTTACACATATTTGCACACCAACTCCCCTTGCGTGACCTGGAGCCATGTTGGAAATGTGCATTTTCCAGCAGTAGAGATGACGCTCATTCATGTAAATAATTGATTTACAGGTTCAATCCCGACTGTCTGTGAACATCAACAGCTGTCACGCTATCCATGGGCTGTGCCAGGACCTCATGTCGCCAGTTTTATGGAGGATGTAATGGATCAGCAGCAGCTAATTTGACTGAATGGTCACAAAGTTCGGTCGTTTCACACAAAACAAACTGCACATCCATCGTACATGTCTCTTATTTTGGCTTATGCTTACACACCTGTCACATGTAGTAATGTATCTAATCATCTCCTGAAAAACACTGAAACATGTACATGGGGCCGGAAATGGTTTGCCCGTAAAAAGCTTTCACTTGAGATAGTGACGTTGTGTGTACAATAACTGCACTGGAACTCTGAGTGGTTGTCTGATTGCTGATTGAGATTAGCACGCGCTTGGCTGAGATTCAAGGAAAAAGAAAAGTGTTACACCTGTTAGCTGCTGGAGTCTGTAATGTTACTATCATGATGAACATTCTAAACTATACAGGACCATGAAATCATGTTTTCCTCCTAACCCTCTGCACTAAGGGATGTTTATAATTTTTGTAGCCTTTGCAAAATTTGAAATTAAGACTGTTTGTGGAAACTTAAATGTAGCATTAAGAAAACACTTTGTCTTGATCCAAACTGGATCATGGCCTGTTCCTCCCCCCGGGGTAAGAAATGCTATGACTGAGCACATGGAGAGACTTTAGTTCAACAGTATGAATCTCCTCATTGTAAAAGTCAAGAACCATTTTTGTTTTGTGCGCTTGCCTTTTCCCAAGAAGCACTGATGTGACGGCCTTGACTGTATTTTCTCTGAGCTAGTTTTCCGAGCGGAGCTGACTTTGTCTCTTTGTATTTCTGTGCTCGTCACTCTCCCATCACTGCAAGTGAAAATACACAGGATATAACTTCACTGAATGTGTTTCTTTTTTGTTGAACAATGACTTCAGTGAAAATATGTGCGGCGCACTACAAACACTGTATTCAGTTTGTTGAAGTTTCCAGTTGTTGTCAGATGGGTTTGCTATTGTTCACTCGGTGTAAGAAGTGGCCTAGTTGTAATCACGGTTTGCCAATGCAGTTTCCTGTGCCTGTAGTTTCCGCCCGTCACGTTGCATTGTGTTTATGAGTCATTCAGCCGCAGTGCTGGTGGTTACTAGAATCACAGTGTAAAGGAAGCAACGCAGGTAAGAGATTTAAGTTTGAATGGCAATTAACGGATGGCTCGCAGTCAGCATGAGCAGGACTGGTGCATGAGAGGAACACAAACAGAGAGTGCATAAGATCTGCAATGTTTACATAGTGTAGTTTTTGCTTTTTTGCTAAGAAAACCACTCTTCAAAGTGTTGTAGTGTTGTGAACTAATTTGCATTAGATTGTAATATGTACTTACTGATTTGTTGAGTACTCAGTGGTTTGAGGCTAATGTTGGCCATGTAAACACGCTGTGAAAACACAGCTGATATACGGACTAGATAAGAGAGACTCGTGAATGTTCGCTGTTACGGTCCATTAAACACAGTGAAAACTGGGATATGGAGTCTTTTGTCATCTTGTGTAAACTGTGGCTACAGACCATTGGAGTAGGGCTTTCACTGAGCCATGTGTGTGAGTGCGTGTCTTTCTGTGTCACACATTAATGCACCTAAAAGAAATCTGTACCTTTCTGTTTGTTATTAACAACAGTTCCCTGTTTCTGATGTTGCCTGTGCTACATGAAGTGAAAGCCTATTCCAGTGCTCTTCAGTTTCGCTCAACTTTAGTCAGTTTTGTTCTGCTTTGTTTATTCTCAGTTAATTCCCCTCTGAGGCAACACTGAGGTACCGACACAATAATGATGCCCTCTTTCTTTAGGTTTTTAGACTTTGTTTGGATGCACAACTCTTTTTCTGCAATTTCTCTCAGGATTTTTTTTTCTTCTCACCTCCATCTTCCTCCTGCAGTCTGTCACTCTCAGCCTCCACCCAGTGGGGTTGGCATCGTTCTTGCCAGGCATTCAACCACAAGTGACAGCTTTCATCACATACCTTCCCTTTTTCTAAACAGCAAACCACTGAAGAACAAAGGGTGTATGTGTGTGCCCCCTCCGGCTTCCACTCTGTCATATTCGTGTGCTTCCCCTCTTTTAATGGATGTCTCTGCTGTCACCATGGAAACGGATAGCTTTTAGACAAGGCCTGGCAGGCGAGGTGTGTGGCTATGCATGAAAGTAACTGTTAATGTTTTGGGTGTGTGAGTGCTTGTACGGGACAATGCCCCAGGTTAAGGTGGGACATTACCTGTCTATAAATTATTGACGTATGGTACTAACTTTTGAATTTGCTTTTTTTTTATTTGCCCTCATCACTTTCTCCAGACAGGTAAAATTTGTCCAGAGAAAGTTAATTAGAAATACTTCATCAGAAGCTGCTGTCACTGTGTCTCTAAGCAAAGGCCCTGAGCTGCTCCGTGTGTGGCTCTAGAAAACTAGCTGCTGCAGTGAGAAAACAAGTCAGATTTCATTTTTTAGTACTCTATCGCTTTGGAGATGTAAGATAATTAGGAACATAGAACAAAGGAAAGCTAATTGGAAGCAGTGCCAAAGTTCTTGCTCAGTCCCATTCCTTCAGTATCACAGACTGCATGGGACCTACGTCATGGTTAAGGTATTGTCCAGACCAGCTAACTAAAGCTACTTGATTGAGATAGAGAAAGATGCCAAGCTTCAGGGACCCTCCAGAGCCTGGCAGCGTAGTAGCTGAATAGATTATATTGTAATGGAAATGAAACCTTTGCACACATTCAGGATCTTAACAGCCATAAAAGAGGACACTAGACGTCTTCCTTTTCACTTGCTCAAAGTCATTTTCGATTACAGCAACAGCTCCACGCCTGAAGAGTCTTTATGCAATGAAAACGCTGATGTTTTTTGATACTCCTCATTTTCCTTGAGGGCATTTGATGAAAGTTTCCCTCCTTTTGTTCGAATAAATGAAGCGTTTGATTCCAACACATCATCTTCCACTGAGATGGAAAAATGAGGCACTCTTTTTGAGATGCATGTTCCTTTTTTTGAAATTATTATTTTTTGATTAATAGATAAGAGATTTCCTCATAAAATGACATTTTTGGCTGCCAATTTTTTTATTGTAATATAAATGAACTTTGCCAGTGCTCACACACATCACTGCTCTCAACAATACATTTTAGGGTTAAATCAAACCAACTACAATCGTATAATGTTATTCCTGTGGGGTCCCTGGAAAATTCCATTCCTACTCTCAAGTGACGTTTCCTGAAAAACATGTTTATTTTTTAGGTGTCTGGATGCATTGCCCTCCTCTCTGTCTGGCTCCACCACCTGCTAGGAAGATTGACAGATTTACTGACTGACTCATTTGCTGACTGGCTGGTTAAATGTGTGGCTTGTTTACTGAATGGGTGGCTATTCACCAGGCTAACACAGTGGCTAAATGATAGGCTGGATTGGTTATCAGTCTCTCTAGCTAACGGCTAGTTTTTTTTTCTGGAATGATGTCTGCTGGCTGAGTTCGTAAAAGGTCTTCCTTGCCAATTGAACTAATAATATTCAGTGTAACTGTGTAAATGAAATGACTGCCTGGTGACATCTGTCAGTCTGGTTGGGGGAAAAAAAAAGAAACAGAGAAAATCCAGCTCTGTTTAACGGTAAAGGGAAGCAGAGAAGTGAAAGGGAGACAGAAAGCCATGAGGGAAGAAAAGGGAAGGAGAGAAAGAGTGTATGTTGGATGAAGAAGTTGAAGTAGAGAGAAAAAGAGAGAAGTTGCAAGTGTAATGAGTGAAGTGGGTGTGATGATGAAGTGTCTGCTCTCATCAGCACTCAGTCTGTGCTGTCCACATGGTGTTTTGGCAAGCGAGTGTTTCCAAGAGGTCCAGAAGGGACACATGAAGTGTGTATGTGTGTCTGTCAACCTAGCGTGATGTGGAGGTGAAGTCTGCTCATGTGTCAGACCGCAGGGAGCTGCCACACACTACTATGCCCTTATCAGGAAAGTGTCCAGGGCCCCTGTGGGGCCTCCATCCATCCATCCATCCATCCATCCAACCACAGCATCCCACCTCTTTTTCCCTTGCTCTGTTGCTGTGTGGGTTCCACAGAGGGAGGGCTAGAGGTCAGCACAGATGGATGAGGACTGGATACTGTGACAGATGGGAAAGAAGACATACTGTATATGTGGGTTTAAATCTTAAATCTCTGACATGATAGATTGGATTGTTGGCATTATCTAAAAGACAAGCACACACCTGCATGTCTACAGTAAACAAAACATTTGCTTGTGTGTGGAAGAATTTGAATATAATAAGACGGATGAACAGTGTTTTCTGTCACCTGGTAATGTTCAGTAAGTTGTGTATATGCTATGCTATATGGAATACTGAGAAGAGCAAGACAGATAAATTGGTCAGGCCAATATGTCAGGCGGTATTAGCTTATTGCACATATACTGCTATTTGAAATTAAGTCATTTAGAATTTTCTCACCAAATAACTTGAAACCTCAAAATTTATGATGAGTGGGAAGTGAAACTCCAAAGGCTATGAATAAGGAACAAGCATAGTTTCTGAAGATATAATCAGTGCGCTAATGGAGCTAGCAGCTGATCTCAGGAGGGACAGTAAGTACCTGAGACATCAGTGACCTGGGACAAGGAATACACAGTAAATTTAACAACCTTGTGACAGAAATGAAGAGTTTGTGTGACCGTGTAGGAGAAGCAGGGACCCATATGTAACGGGTGGAGGGATGAGTGGCAGAGGTGACTGAAGGGCTCTGCACCTGCCTCGAACAGCAGAGTCCTGCAGCAGAAACTAACAGACTCAGAGTCCTGTACTCAGATAATTTACGCTAGCAAGATGCTGGTCAGACAGAAATATGAGCCACGGCATGTGGGGACATAAAACAAAAACATTTCAAGCCACAACGTGATGTGCAGTAAGATATAACCATCCACGAGACAGTAGAAAAACTCCGCTTTATCACAGCTGCTTATTTCCGTCCGGTCAGGCCTCTGTAAGTTTTAAACAACTGTTGGCCAAGTTGTAGGTCATTGTATTACTGCGCACCGCAGCAGTGAGAATGTGTGTTTAGACTACAACATGAGGCTGTAGTGCTGATGATGTCCTCTGTTGTTCATTATGAGAACTTCTTTCATATTTTAACACTGGAGCATTACAGGGTCATGTTACATCCAGTGTCTCATTCCACAGCAACAGGTTTTTTTTCTGAAAACCAACAGATGCTTAGTCGTTGAAGATTTGGTCCTGAAGTCCAACGACGAATTTCACTTACCAGGTGTTCAGGTGTAAATTGATAGTTTGCAGCTGAAGAGTTTGAATTAATCTCTACGTTAAGAGACACAAAATCAAAACAAAGTAGTTACAGTTTTTAGTGCTGCTTATTTTTTTTGTTGATAAGATGAAACTTATGTCAACATTTCAAAGTATATGTATGTAAAAGTATGATATGAATCTGAACAATGAGCCTCAGATAATCCTGTTGGGTTTTTTTCTCTTCAGCTGGGCAATAAATGTCACATTGAATGTGCATTACCTTTATTTATGACAGAATATGACAGTGCCATCTATTTATTTATTTTCTTCTCTCACTCTGGGGGAGGGGGGGGGGGGGGGGGTTTACTTTTCAGCGCATCCTGGTGACCATTAGCAGCCGCAGCTTGTCACAGGACATTTAATACTTCAGTGAACAGGCAGCAGACAGAAGCTTAATCAGCTTTATTTGGGATATAACAAGCAAGGGTGTAGATTTCGCTGTTGAATAATGTATTGGTGTGTTTTGTGACGGGAGGAGGGTTGTATCTGTTTGCTGAATGCTTGTATGTCAGGAGAAAAGGTGGTTAATGTGGAAAGCTGATACTGTACC
This sequence comes from Toxotes jaculatrix, assembly GCF_017976425.1. Classification (NCBI taxonomy): domain Eukaryota; kingdom Metazoa; phylum Chordata; class Actinopteri; family Toxotidae; genus Toxotes; species Toxotes jaculatrix. The sequence continues at coordinate 17,188,146 of NC_054412.1, forward strand.
TGTCTGACAGGTGTGTGATGTGCACGTGGACACACGCACACACACACACACACACAGGTTTCTAAAACATGCTGATTTTAAAACTTCTTTTTTTCTCTCTTCTGTTTCAGAGACAAAGAGAAAGCGGATGATATAAAGAGCAACCCAAGGTCCTCCACCAGAGAAGGTATATGACTCATTCATATACACACATACACACACACACACACACTTTAAAAAAAAAAAAAAAAGCTAGTGTAGTCATGTTTGAATAAGACCACACTCTAAGCTGCCACTGAGGCACATCAGCCCAGCAACAATGTTGAGGTTTAGATGATTACAGCAGGGATTAGCCCACGCTTGTTGTAGCTAGCCCAAAACTTTCTCTCTCGGAGGCTGCTGCTCTGTTAGTCCTCAGGGCCGTTAAAGAGAAATACTGAACCTTCAGTAGGAATTTCTCCAATGTACGCAGGGACAAGGGTTTCCTAACTATTTATGCTGGGAACTTACTTACCTTCTTACTTTAGTAAGAAAAAAACATGAAGCTGAATCTACAAGACTGTGAACTACAAATACCATGTCATACTTGTACATAAAAATGAGTTTTCCAGGTTGGTCATGTTTCTGCTTCCATTCTCCTCAGCAGAGACAGAACAAGATGTGAACTTCAGTTGCATTAAATTAAAATGTGCTTCTAAGCAAAATTCAGAGGCTGCAAAAGAAACTGTGAGATCAGCTGTAGGTATTTAATGGTGGCTCTGCTTTGTGTTTTTCAAAAAATAATTCAAAAAAAAATGTTCATTAAAGGTGTCCTGTGGAGTTTTCCTGCAAACAAACAAAACTCCTGTTTACATTCAGTGTTTCTCACCAAAACACAATGGCGTGTATCCTTGAGGTCTAAGAAACATCTTGAATTCATTTCTTTTCTCATTAAACATTCATTTTTTAAAATGACTTGTTTACATCCATATTTGCCAGATTGCTTCTTTACAGCCTTTGTTGACGCATTGCTATGCTTCTTATACATGTTCACATAATGTGATGTTGTCATGTTCAATAAATAGATAAAGAAAAACGGTGTTGCTGGACATCAAAAACTCGACAGGACGCCTAAAATCAAGAACTTGAACATGATTGAATGAAATCCTGACGTCTGGTATTTAATTATTTGGATTCTTCTCTGTAGGTTAACAGCAGAAACACTTTTGTTAGATCTGAAAATACTATTGACATCTGATATTTGCACTTCTCAAACTTTTTTCCCTCTTTCCAAAGAAAAGACCAATATAGTAATACCTTGTAATGCAATATGCCAAATTACATTCACGATTCAACAAATCATTTGGTTCGTCTCTTTTGCTCAGAGCATGATTTCTCCCTTTGCAGAGGTTGTTTCTGGCTCCCAGACAGCAGGGAAAGGCAATTTAAATGTGGCACTCATTTTGGTGCTTTAAATGCATAGAGTTTGCTTTAATTATAAAGTTCAAATAGCCTTGAGACTCCTACACGGTTTCACAGGCACTTTTTTTTTTTGAAGCAGGAGGAATGTTTTAAATTGAGGTTAAAGGAGGACAGTGGGGTTGTTGGGGGAGTTCCTGCTGCTGAGAACAACTTGAGCACCACACAAGTGTGATGGAAAGGCAGGTCACTGCTAAAGACCAACAAGTTGACTGTCAGGGTAATACAGAGTTCGTCAGCCTGCACAAATCTGTAACGTCACTTGGACATCTGGAGGGATTTGAAACTTGTTTATTTTTTAATTCCAGGGTTTTTTTTTCTGTCTGACAAAGAAAGGTCTCACTATAACTTCTTGTTTTCCTTTCGTCTTTTATTTTTTTTTAAATCTGAACTTCTTGTAAATGGCAGAAAGGGAAATACCTTTTGTATACAATACTTAAATGGTTTCAGTTGCACCCTCAGCACATCCTTCACAAAATCTACTCCTTTGGTGTACGATATGTGCTATTTCCCTTTAATTCAACCCATGTCAGCTGATGGTATACACTATGGGAAAGAGGAAAGTCAGAGCTTACGCATTTCCAGTCCAGGCTATAATAGATAAGTGGTTGTGAAAGAGAAACCGGTCAGACGAGAAAATTCCCTGTTCTAATTTTCCTTCCCTGTCTGGTATTAATATTTATGGGTAAAGATGGGAAAGTCTCTGACCAGTCAGGGGGACGACCAGGACAGAAAAAGCATATACTGTTCACTGTCTTACAGAATATAAACAGAGCAGCTTACTATTTGCATAATGCGCATTCAGCATGTATTTGTCTTTTCATAGGTTTGTCCCTTGCAGATATTCTACTCAAAGTCTTTAGTCTGCAGTAGTCCATGCACATCACTGCTAAACCACTGAATTACACAGAATTACATTACATAAGTACCAAATGAAGTTAAGTTTCAGCTCTCTCTGTACACTCTCATGCGTAGTCATCCCTGCACTCTCAGGTCTCTGGTGGTCTCCCTCTCTTTTTTATTTATTTTGTCTAGTCAGTATTTAAAGGTTGTTAATAACTTAAAATTTAATTCCTATCCCATCTCCTGGCCTGTGTTCAGCTCGGGTCAGGACGAGGATTTTGAAAGCGGGTCAGGTGATGTGCCTTAAGCCATTCAGATGGAGCATCAGTGTTGGTTTCACCCAGTTATTAAGGGTTTTACCAGCAGATCTGTGAGCAGGATTAGAAAGATGGAACAAAACTTCTTTCACAACTCTTTTAGAGTTTAACTGCGAATGAGTGTTTCTGTAAGTATTTCATGCATTTATCAACCTTTCTGAAAGGATGAGACAGGGTTAAACCATATCTGACACTATTAAAATCCAATTTCAGTTCTCATTCCAAAGAGTTATTACCATGTGTTGTCCTTCATTGTTCACTGTAGACTGTTTTTAACAGTAGACTCTTTGATGTGCCATTGTAGGAAAAGAACGGATGTAATTGATAACATTAATTACGGCTGCATTCCATTCAGGTGTGTCAGTTCTGACTGAGACACTTAATGGGACCTACCCTTCCTAGTATCATTAGTAGCATCTGTGCTTTTCCTTCTGTGACAAGTGAAAATATGTGTTGTGAGAAAAAGCATTGACCTTATAGATCACTGTGTAAAGTCAATGCAGAAAATCCAACTTCAGTCTTTTGCTCCAGTCAGCCTCAATTGTTGCAGTGGCAACAAACCATGTATAGTACATTGCCTTAAGTAAGTAAACAGGAGCACAGAGTGTGGATGGTTATGTATGCACAGTTTTACCGTGTGTTTTTATCATGTTTTGTATCTTTTACCCAATTAGCATAAATAGACTGAGGGGTATTAAGTTCTCTCAGACAAAAGCAGTTCTCATTGTCTCTGTAGTTCTCTCACTGTGCATTCCTCTGAGTATACATTTATAGCTTGTTTAGTGTAGAGTCCTGCTGATGGTTTGTTTCATTTACACCTTGGCTTCTTGAGAGAAAAGAAATAGTAGAGAAAGCTGCTGGATCTGGTTTGTTTACCTCAGAGGGGAAGTAAAGCACAAACGTAACTGCAAGTTAACTGTCACAGGACATTATTGGAGGCTTGTATTTGCATACACATTGGCATGTTTTACTTGCTTAAAGTCTGGTTAGTTCATGTGTAAGTTGGGTTTTTGCACTGTTGAGTCTGTTTTTTGGTTTGTTTTCTTACATCCTGCATCACATTACAAAAGCTGGAAACCTAATTTTTGTGTTGCCTGCACTTTACTAGATCTGGAGACAGTCGTCACAGATGTTTTATTCTGCTCAGCGTGTTGCTCTGAATCATTGCTTTCTTTGTGAACAGTAGCTGTAACATACCAGAATGCAATTCAGCTGCATTTCAAGTGACACCACAATCACAGACATTCCCCAGTGAGCACAAGCCAGCTGGTTTACTAGCAATGTTAATATGCACACACGTGCATGCACACACACACCCATGACTCAAAGCCATAAAGCTGTTCTCTGGAGGTCGTTAAAAGTGATTCTGGTGTAGTTTCGGAAATGACAAATTAATAATATCCAACAATGTAGGAATGCATGAGATTTACCTTAAGGCATCTCTTAAAAAACTGAAAGTTATGAGATTTTCTCTGTTACAAACTCTCTGTAATGAATGAAACAGTCCTTAAAATACCTTGAATGAAAAGGCATGTTAAAGCAAGCATTGCTTTCGTTTTCACTGGACCTTGATTGTATCTTGGTCTGTGGTCGCTCAGAAAAAGAAGCCGCTTTAGATGTAGTCGTCTCTGTTAGAGCTGGCCGTCAGTTTTAATACTTAACTGGTACCTGAAGGAAGCATATTCATTGTTTGGCTGGAGATTAAGGCGAGTGAGATTGTTGAGGAACTTGTTGTAGCCGCGGGTTAGGATTCACCCAGAAAAAATACGGCTTCTGCAGCACATGTACCAACATGACACCATTACAGCACAACGTCTATCCTTGTCAGTGAAATGTAAAAAATAAACCAGCACTGCCCCCTTCTGGTATTTTTTGTATTTTATCAAGTTTTGAATTGTAGCTGCATGAAATTGCTAATCAGACACATTACAAGGTTTATGATCTCTACAGAATCGAAGCTTTAACTGTAGGATCAGTATGTAGACTTATTTTTTATCCGGACTGTCACATATGTATGAATTTATGAAGAGTGCAAGATGAGGAATGAATGCCATGATTGAAAATGGTCGACAGCTTGCTGGAGGCTGTGCAGAGAAATGCAGTGTGATTATCATGTGCACACAGTAGCACAGTGTCTCTTTTGTTGTCACTTCACACTATGACTTAAGTCGAGGAGAAGCTGGATCTCTGTGTGTGAGGAGAAAAGACTGTGTGCTCTTATGGTTTCTCTCTGAATCTGCAACTACTGATTCATTTACATGTCCTAAATAGATTGACTGACTTTTTTTTTTAAGACTAAGTCTGTTTTTAGAGTACATCTGGAGTTTTTTTTTTTTTTCATTCAAATAACAACTTTTGTTTCCCACCCAACATGAATGTAACATCTGGTTAAATCTTTTGAACCCAGCAAGGTCATACTATTCCCACTTGTATCCCCGTGACATATTGTGACGTTCTCCCTTTTACCGTAATCATGGCCTCATATCTATTGTAAGTCTAAGGCCTGCTGTGATTACAGAGTTTGTGACCACCCTCCGAGGCTGGGGAGGTAGCCTTTTCTGAGGAAATTGCTACCTACCCACTGCCTTTTGCCGCCAATAAAACCTTTATAGAGTGTAACTGCCATTTAGGACTGCATCCCTGTGTTTGGTCACGTTTAGAAAGGCTTGAATCCAGAAGAGTAGAGAAACTGGTTCAGAACCTCAGGAGTTTTGTTCAGTGAGGGTGGGAGGGAATTTTTTTGCTTTTTCAGCCTCTTTACTGACACACACATGTAGTACGTACATACTCACAGCTGCACAGTGTGAATTCAGCTTGTACACAAAGCATTTTAAATGTCAACAATTTCATTTTGTCTTGATAACTAATCCCTGCTGTGTGTGGACACATTCTGATGGACACACAAATTATTAATAGTTAGAAATACATTTCCCCTTCAGTTTCATTTGTGTGAAGTGAGGTGAGATTATTTTAAAAGATTACGTCATTGATTGAAAAGAATTGACCTCACACAATTAGTTGAGTAATCAATCAACAAAAAATATTTAAAAAATATTCATCTTAGAGTAATATTTTAAACAAAAATACCTAAAATTCCGGTTTTTGCTTGCTGGGTTTCTTCTGCAACGTACATGCACATCAAGAGTCCTCTAACCATGCCTCAGTGTTTAGACAGGGCCATAATTGAATTCAGTCTATGCATCTGTTGCATCTAAAAGATGACACAAGCTGCACTTGAAGGCATCAGTTGAACACTTTGGCTTGTGGTTTGCTCGTAGGATCAGAAATATACCCATGTTATAAACCTTCAGGATCCAGAATACCTGCATTAACCTGGGCTGAAACAGAACCTACATCATTTAAAAATTCATAACTCAACTTGCTAAGGTTATCATTGTCTCTGTTATAGTACAAAGTTAGCTACACACTGAATGTATTTCGTGTCATATATACATGTATTCATGTCTTTTTGTGTCTCCTGTTTTTACCATTGTATTTTGACCATCAGGTTTGCTGGAATGGGTAACCTGCTAAAAGTCCTAACAAGGGAAATAGAGAACTATCCACACTTTTTCCTGGACTTTGAAAGTAAGTCTGGCCGAGGAGTGGAACAAAGGGAGAAAAGATGGATGGAGAAAGAGATGTGGGGAGGGGTGGTGCGGTGGTGTGGTGGTGGTGGGGTGATGGGGCGACCGGCTCAGCTGTTTCCTTTCCGTCAGCAGGTCTCTGCTCCCGGTGATGAAGCCATGAAGGAGTCTGCTTATGCTCCTATCTCTTCTCCTTTGCTTTTTCCCTTTCTTTTTCTTCCACTCAGTCTTGACCTCCTGCTATTTCAGCTCTGATCTCCCGTCTCCGTTCAAATAACGTTTTTGATGACTTTTTAACATCACACATACTTTTCTTCCTTTCTCTTTCTTTCTTTATTCTCTCTTGCAGAAACCAAATGGGGAATCTGTTAAAAGTGCTCACTTGCACAGAGCTTGAACAGGGGCCAAACTTTTTCCTTGACTTTGAAAGTGAGAAGAGCTTATGCCTGTCCTTCTGCTAGGCCAACCCTCCCCTCCATATCCCTAAATTCATTTTTCCTTTATACTCTTTGGCTGCTCTCACTGGTCAGGGGTCAGCCTATTCAGCCTTTGAACAGTTAACCTTTCCCCTTTCGATTTTCTAAAGCTGCCTCTGAAGGCTGTTATTATAATTCATGATTGATTTCAGTATGGTTTTAAAATCTATTCTCCTAATGCCAAGTTGAAGAAGAATGGAGCTGACCCTTGACCTTTGCTGTCTGTTTTTACTAACTTGTCTGCATGCATGACCCTGTAGGTTCACTTACAATAAGACACATCTGATGCATATGTATGTGGCATAATGTAATTACTAACACATTACTGATCGGGTCCCATATATAGTGGATTGAACAATGTTTTATCTACATTTAGTCTCATTTCTCTTCCTGTATAGTCATGTTATTTATAGTTACCATTAAATGTTCTGATCAGTATTCGTTGAATATGTGAACACTGTTAAGGTGGAATCATTCCTCCACCTTTCATCACTGCAGTAAAACATTAAATCAGCTACATTACTGCCCCGCTACACATAAAATAGACTATTTATCTCATTTTTAACACAGCAATTATATCTGCTTTTTCCAAAACCTTCCACAGAAAAAAAACAAAACAAAAAAACACAATACGCCTCCGCTGTTGCATTTCAGCCGCACTCACAATGTAGCCAACCTCAGGCTTTGTTTATTCAGCAAAGAGGAAATGATGGGAGTGGAAAGGGTTTTGAAATGCAAAACAGACCCCAGACACAGAGTTTTAATGTTAGTGATGCTCTATATTTAGAGCTGTTGTTGTACAGTTTGACTGTCTGTGGCCATGATAGCCAGTAAAGCCTGTATTCTGAGAATCTTAGTTGCCTGCAGACACTGTAAAATTAAAATGATGTGTTGTATTACAGAACTCACATTAGCTCACAGAATTAAAGTCCTTATCAAGCCATATTTACTGTAGTCTTGCTATGACCATGCAGGAAATATAAAAAAAAAAGAAACTTGCAATGAAATCATTCTTTTCCAGTAAAATGCCATGAATATTCTGATCCAGGCTTTTTAAAACATCTGTTCATTTTTTTTTTCCACGGCTCATTAACATGGTTCTACTGCAGCTCCATGTCTATCCAGGAGTTTGCTGCAGCATGCTTTGGATCAAACTGTCTGCAAATGCACTTACAAATATTTCACTCTGGTAGAACATTTACAGTTTATAACATATACTGTATACGCCCGTGCTAGTTCTTTTACTGTCAGCTTTCATACATTTCATACAGAGTTCTGTCTTATCAGTGTAGTTATGATATGCAGCAGATGTGTAACGTTTGGGTTTTGCATTCCAAATTAAAAGCGTCCCTGTGGGTGCTCAGGGCAGCAAATGTTGGCAGCTGACTGTTGAAGGACTTGATGTGGATATACTATATGTGCTGAAAATGTTAACTTAAGTGAAATAATGTTTTTAGTTTTGACCCACACACACAGTTACACTGAATGTTTTTGCTCTGATGAGTCCAGTTTCAGTGACAAAAACATTCAGCACACATGCCTGTGTTCTCCCAGTGAGTGTTTCATCATTAGTAAAAATAATGTCATTATTCCTTATTTAAAGCCATTTCACATCAATGAAAATTGAATGTGTGTTGTAATATAATGTTAGACTAGAAACAAAGAGTTAATTAAATCTGTGAGTTCGATATTTGTAAAATTGGAGATCACTCAAGGACTGATTCTTGATGTGAAAAGGCAAGACTTCATAGCTTTGTGATGTGTTTGCATTGTCAGACAGCTAGCTTAGCTAACTGTTCTGATGGTATGTGTTTGTGTTTTGTTGTGCGTGCGCATGTGTACACGTATGCACATGTGTGTGCATGTTTGTCTCTTAGATGCACAGCCGACAGAAGGAGAGCGAGAGGTATGGAACCAGGTGAACTCAGTCCTCCAGGACTCTGAGAGCATCCTGTCTGGCCTGCAGGCATACAAGGGAGCCGGCCAGGAGATCAGAGATGTAAGGAACACACACACAAACACAAAACCCATTTAATTTTCTAAACAGCATGCAATATCGGTGCTGTACCTGGTCCTTAATGTTGTTGAGCATTATAACACTAATCATGGATGTTTTCTGACGTTATCCTGTTTTGTTTTGTTTTGTTTTGTTGTTTGGTTCAGGCGATTCAAAACCCCAACGACTTCATGCTGCAGGAGCGAGCGTGGAACTCCGTCTGCCCGCTCGTCATCAAACTCAAGAAGTTCTACAGTTTCTCTCTTAGACTAGGTATGATCACAGCACAGGACAAAATGTCTTACCTTTCTTTTATTTTCAGTGGCAGGATGATCATTTCTACTTTGAATGAAAGGTCATGTCATAGACAGAAATGTTTAATCTCAATGATTCACTGCCCAGGCTAAACAATGGTAAAATAGTGTTCGAGAAGGTTTGACTTCTATAACACACAGGCTGCACAGTCACTGACTTTAAAACTCATCCAGATAGTATTTACACAGGGTTTGCATAACAGCCGGTCTGAGGTTATGTGCTGTTCTGTGTACTGTCCTGTCCCATTCAGATGAGCAAAACACACTCACTCACTCCGTCACTCGCTCATCGCTCATCGCTCACTCAGCTTCCAGTGGTTGCTGATGTAATTCCAAAGATAGAGGATATGCGAAATAAAAGGTTGTCTTGTAATACAGCTGATATCATGAAAGTCTATGATAAAGAAGAACTGAAACTAAAATCATGTCAAATAAAAAAATACGTTCACTACAAAGTGAAGTTCTCTCCTTCTCTTCTGCCTAAAACATGAATGTGCAAATAAATTCAGAACTGGAAGAGTTTTTCAGGGTTTGCAGGAGAAATCTAACACCTACACAGCAGCTGACGTCTTATCTCTGTGTGTGTGTGTGTGTGTGTGTGTGTGTGTGTGTGTGTGTGTGTTTGTGTGTTTGTGTGTTTGTGTGTGTGTCTGCCTGCAGAGGAGGCTCTGCAGAGTTTGTTGGAGTCCCTGACGTGTCCACCCTTCACGCCCACTCAGCACCTGGAGAGGGAGCAGGCTCTGGCCAAACAGTTTGCAGAGATCCTCCACTTCACTCTGCGCTTCGATGAGCTCAAGGTCTGCTGGAAAACACTGAGTGGCTCATCTCAGTAACACACACAGTCTTAGTCACTCTTCCCATATTACTTCAGTTAGTGACACATACGCATACAGTGTACATGTATGAAATACTGTGTTGGTTCTGTTTGTTCAACACTGGTGTCTAAATGTGTTGTTGGCCTGTTTTCATTCAGATGAGAATTCCTGCCATTCAGAACGACTTCAGCTACTACAGAAGAACTATCAGTCGAAACCGAATAAACAACATGAATGTGAGTTGTCCAGACATTATATTAGCTGAGATCTACATTAGCTGGCAGTAGGAAGACGGCCATCTTTTTTCCCGGGGTTCTCAAATTCACATATTTGCAGTGACATAAAAAAAGAACATGTCCACTGTCTTTTATGTCACGTCAGACCCCAGATGTAGGCCAAACTGATCACATCGGTGGTACTGTAGTATTAAAAATGGAACTGAGGTGAAATAGTTAGAGCTACTTTTCCTGCAGTGTATTGATGTTCAGTAAATATAAAATAGATTATCATGCCAATCCTCATTGGGAAATTTAACACCTCCTACGCTGACATGTCTAAGTCGTCTGTGTCCGTTTGCTTCTGAACCTGAAGTTGGACATTGAGAATGAAGTCAACAATGAGATGGCCAACAGGATGTCTCTGTTCTACGCCGAGGCAACACCCATGCTGAAAACACTCAGCAACGCAACCACAAACTTTGTGACAGAGGTGAGAAAACCATTTGTTGGATAACAGTGGTTGTTACTGTGTCAAATTTGTCACACTGGCAGTTTGAAATTCTGCTGTTAGTCTTGTTCCATCTGTCATACTTCACACATGTATAATTTAAGAGAAACTAATATTTGTTGCATTCATTGTCATAATGCTGGACCTCTGACCTCCCTCACTGAATGAGGGAAACACATCTGTGCTGAATTACATTGCCGAAGCATGATGATTTAAGAAATGTATGTAATTTTTTTAAATGATTAATGTTTAACGTCATTGGTTTGTGTGCTCTGTAGAATAAGACTCTTCCACTGGAGAACACGACAGACTGTCTCAGCACTATGGCCAGCGTCTGTAAAGTCATGCTGGAGACACCGTGAGTTACAGTGGTTTGCTACACACACATGCACACACACACACACACAATCATGAGGTTTATTAGAAGCCTTGAAAAAAAAAAAAACCTTAAACAGTTTGTAGATTAAAAGCAAGTCAAGTTTTTTTTTAATCAGTGGCTCTCAGTTTACAAACTCTTTCTTCACCATGTAGGTCTAAATCTCTCTGTTGTGTTTACAGGGAATATTCGAGTCGTTTCAGCAGTGAGGACACGCTCTTGTTTTGCATGAGGGTCATGGTCGGGGTCATCATTCTTTATGACCATGTCCACCCCAACGGCGCCTTCAACAAGTCCTCCAAGATAGACGTAAGACACGCACACATCTGATTTAAGCTGCACGTTTAACGTCACAGCGGCGTGTCAGAGCACAGATCTGTTTTGTGATGCGGCTCTTGGGTTTGTGTGCTCTCGTTCTGATTGTTCGTTTCTTCTCAGATGAAAGGCTGCATAAAAGTCCTGAAGGACCAGCCGGCAGACAACGTAGAAGGCCTCCTGAATGCCCTCAAGTTGGTTACATCCGCTCTGTTTAAATGCTTTTAAATGCTACTGTACAGAATGGCCTACTAATGCATTGTCCATCATTAATGTCTCATCAGATTCACCACAAAACACCTGAATGACGAGTCCACTCCGAAGAACATCCGGACGATGCTCCAGTAATATTTTGCTCTTTCTTTTTTTTTTTTTTTTTAACTATAAACAGATATGAAGAGGATCACTGCTCTGACCTCAAATAAGATGTATATGTTTACATTATTTAAAAAGACTCGATGTTCATACTTGTGTGTATTTGCATAGTCATTCCCTCCAAGTTATTGAAGCCTGCAGAACATGTACCTTGTACTTTGCAAAAAAAATATGAAAGCATCACATGAATTGCCTCTACTGTTAACAGCTGTCAAAGCACAAATGATGGATTTGTCAGCCTTATACTATAACTGAGCTTTGCAAGCAGCACTTGGAAATAAATGAACAAGGAAGCATAAAAAAAATTGTAAACAAATCTTTCATTTGACAATGGATTTAGTTTAGTGTGCAGATTTTTAACTTGGTGTTGAGCTTTGTGTTTTTTCAAACAGTGAAATTAAATTCTGACACAGGTTATATCACAATGACACAATCCTAAAAATCAACATGCATTTAAACAAGTGAAATTATATCGTCCTGTGATTTCACTTGATCTACAAAGACTAAGATTTGATGACAGAATGTGAAATCAGTCAATGTTAAGTGGACATTTCTGTGGCAGTGAAGGGCTAAATACTGAAAGCAGATAAGGGATGATTGGTTTGGTCAGCTGGGAGAAGCATTTGGGTGCTTTTCTCTTTTTATAGTCAGCTGTTGTAATTGTTTTTTCTTTTCAAACTCCAGTCTTGTGCATCTGATAAAATAAATCCACTGTGAACATAAAGACATACTTTGCACATTCAGTAAGATCCAGTGTGTCAAAGTTTGCTTTAACTTAGAGGTTTCGCTGATTGAGAAGGTCGTGATAATGAATCACAAAATCAAATCAACCAACCAAATGTTTTTATTTAATTGTTCTGTGGCAATGCTCTGAATGGTAGCTGTGTGTTTTGCCATGTTTTAAGTGACTTTTTTGTGGCTTTTTTGTTGAACTGAAAATCTGTCTCCCTAAATGAAAGGCCAAAACAAATCTTTGATCCCAAATAAATAATATGCGCTTCTTAAGCGAACAAAATGATTTTTTAAAAACCTTTTCCATTCTTAAAAAAAAAAAAAAAAAAAAAATCATCAGTTTAACCCCTTGGATATGTTCCCAGATGGGTTAATGGAATAATTCACCTTGTCTCCACTAGAGGGACAAATCTGACCAGGTCTGTCCCTGTTCAAAGTGACATTTGAGTTTACGAAACCCTTGTAAACTCTGTTAATTGTCTCCTATACATCAAACTATGCCTAGGATTTGATATAATGTACGCTTCAAAATTTGCCTTAAATTGGACTCGCAAGACTTGAGCCTTCAAACTGCTGCGTGTATGACTGTTGTCACTCATCTTTGCATTTTGCTGTGTTTCTGATATCCTGGCTCATTTTACTAATAATACACCATAGACGATCCTGATGGTCCCTCTGTCCCTCCACGTGCAGTAGCTCCTAACTAAAACAAACCTGTTGTCATGGACAATCTCATCATCCGTGATGGTTTTACATTGTACTCAGTGACATTGTGGTTCACTTTTTCTACACTCTTTATGAAGGTTAATGGATCAGATTGAATTTGTTTCTAAAGCTTCAGCTAATAAATATCTGGATCAGTTGTTAAGACATTTTGGGTAAAAATGTTGTAAAATCACCTACTTTTCCAGAGGAATAACTGAGCAGACTTCTTTAATTTTACCATCTAAGATAAGACTTGAGCTTCACCATCATCACCCCTGTGATCTCACCATACGGACAACGTGTCTGGGGCTTATCATAGAGCACAACATTGTCTTGAAGACAGAACATAAGCTGACAAATTACGGTTTTAACCTGTGAGACCTATAAAGACCATTTTTATTTTTCAGTCACAGCACAGACTTACTTTCATCAGCCACATTTACTGTACACTGTACCATACACACTCCTGCCCTTTGATTAACATGTCAGCATTCGGTTAATTAACATTAAATTAACATCAGGTATCTACCATTCATTTAAGTCCTTTATATTTGATCCTCTTGTAGTTAGTAATATATATACATGTGTGCGTGTGAGCCATACTTTGGATGCAATGTTTTATATGCAATAAGTGAGGTGTACGTATGATACTGATATTTCATATCTGACTGAAGTGGGGGTTTTTTTTTTTTTTTTAATTAAAAAAAAAAAAAAATCACGTCCTCTGTCATGATTGATGTACACAAAGCTTCCCTCTTTGCCCAAGATATGCTACTGTGTGTTGAATGCAAGATGTTGTTTTGAATAATGAGACAAAATCTTTTTTTTTTTTGTCTTAAACTGACAGTTATTGTTTGGAGTTCAAACTCACCTGTTTATATAAATTGCTTTGGCTTTGTACTGCGTTCTGAATGGGATGTGTGGATTGGATAATAAAGGTGGTACCTTTCTTTTACAGACTGTTTCCAATGGCTTATTTACAATTTGTGGCACACAATGTCAGAATAATGATGTGCAAATATCCAAGTCCATCCAGAGCTATTTATATCTAAATAGCTTGCAGAGAAAAATTGTAGTTGTTGAATTCTCTCCGGGTACTCCGGCTTCCTCCCACAATCCCAAAAACATGCATGGGTTAGGTTAACTGGCTACTCTAAATCGCCCGTAGGTGTGAGTGTGTGCGTGTGTGGTTGTCTGTCTTTGTGTGTCAGCCCTGCGATTGACTGGCGACCAGTCCAGGGTGTACCCCGCCTCTCACCCATAGTCACTGACATAGCTACTGACAGCTGATAGCTAGTGTAGTTCTGAAATCTTGCTGATGGGGGCGATATGCTTTACTCTTCATCAGTGTGCATGTGAAGCAGGAACAATCCATGGCTGAACCTCGAACAGTGGTTTACCTGGGATTGATGATGAGTTACACTTCATAAATCAGATCTCTATAGCAGTTCAAAGCAAGTCTACACACTAGATCAAAATCACTCAGCCTCTGAAATAATCTTTACAAACACTAACACAAAGGTGTGTGCTCATATTAAATTGGCTACCTATTAGAAATGTTCCTCTTTGATTTCAGCCCATGGCAATGAAATATTTTTGTGTAAAATAAAGTGAGTACACAGAAATTTTCAGCCTTCTCTTACGTTAACAGTTCAGCCTAACGTACATTTATTAGTGAAAGAAAACCACTCAAATGTATTTAGTGTAAAAACTGAATCAAATCTAAATCTATTTGCTAAATGCATCATACAATTACTTCCTAACCCTTCAGTTACAATACACAGAGTAAAGCATAATTTCTAATAGGGTCACAAACTGCATACACTGACTTTCTTGCAGAATCAGTCTTTTTTTTTTAACCCATAATTTGTCCTGAATGCATTTCTTGCTGTGTGGTTACATCATATATTCAGCCCAGAGCAGTGGAAGTGCGGTGATTACTTACTGGGTGAGCTCCGGTGTGAGCGCTGGGATGCCCTGAGCGCCTCCATGCTCAGCTGGGGCACCGCAGACCTCACCGGCCCCGGACGGATCCCAGCGTTCCACTGGGCCAAGTGCAGCAGGCTCTTGGTGGTCTCTTTGGTGACGGGGTAGTCGTTACTCTGAGATGCCCACTGAGGTCGGGTTTGGGTCTGATGAGGAGGATGTTGGGTTCTGCAGTTGGAACTGAGGAACATCTGAAGAAGGAGGAATACAAACGTTCTTAGAGAACTAGGGTTACCTTGATAACCACGTGTTCAGAGAAAAAAAAAATATAGCCTACTGGGTATTGTTATATTTCACAGTGGTTCCTGTACCCAGGCATTAAAACAAATGAATGATGATTTCACTGAAGTCTGAATATTAAATGCCATGGTGTCCTCTATCTCACCCTTTCCTCCCCTTCTCCTTCCACAAACCCCATTATCAGCATAATTTGGTTTCCCCCCGTCACCTCCGTCTCTGAGCAGCTTATCATTAACATGTATTTTGGTGTAAACGCTGCTCCATAATGCATGATGCCTGCTGGTTTCACAGTCTCCAGAGACCCTTCCGTGTTTATCGCCCCCCCCTCCACCCCCTCCCCTTTGATTCAGACAAGGAGGTCACAGTCACAGTGAGGGTATGGCTGTGATGATGAATGCACCGTGGTTTACCAGAGATTTGGCTTTGCGGAGTTTGTAATTTGCCTCAGACAGCGTTTTCTTGCTTCCGTCGTCTGGCTTCAATGTGTTACTACGGCAGGTGGTGGCTGCGCTTTTCGTCTGCCTGCAGAGAGACGACTGAGTCAGTGAGCAGAAATAACACTTCAGTGGATCTGTATTATGTAAGTATATAAAATATGTTGAAAATTAAAATATTATGTATCTTAAAACATCTTTATCTCTATCTCTTCATCTGCTATGTGATTTTATTTTCTACTGTACTGTTTTATTGGTGGTGACTTTTTTTTTTTTTGATGCCAAATTGTTTCTGTGCCTTGTCAGTGATCAGTACAAATTTAATTGCAAATGTTTTAATTCTAAAGAACTGGTTCCTGATGTTATCTCTAAATCACATCATATCACTATAATGTGCTTCATTGTGGTAACTTTCTGCCTGCTGCCCACAGTCTTACGCTGCCATGGCCTGTTTGACTGTGTCCAGGTTGTCTAGGTAGTTAAAGCGCAGTGTGTCTTTGGGATGTCTGTCAGAATCTCTCCATGGAGGCAGAGCATTTGGCTGCTTCTCCTTTATTAATCCAGTCCTGAGGCTGCTTCTAACTCGCTGTTTAGTGGACACTGGATGCTCGTCGGTGAGGAGGGGCGGTGCTAACAGATCTTCATGTGTAGTGCTGGTCGTGGCTGCATCTGGAATCGCAAACTGCTGCTGGGACCAAGCAGCCTGGAGGTGGGAAAAAGACTTTGCATGAACATTTTATCACTGCATTGTAATGTAGTTTTACTGTAACATCAGTTTGTTCTGCTTTATTCAGATCCTGTTTATTTGAGAATATAATAATACCAACCGAAGGATGAGATTGTTCTGCATCTGGTCTCCTGACCTGCAGTGGGGTGAGTCGCAGCTCCTGCACAGTTTGGATGTAGTACCTCTTCCAGACGCCCTGCTCAAACGGTGTGGGGGAGAAATTGATGCACCAGCCGAACCTCAGACACTTGGGCATCCACAGCTGGTCCAGCTCCACAATGCTCTTCCAGTGCCAGCTCACCTGCCCACAGCAACAAAAAAAGGGTCCAGAATGTTTTATAAAGCACAATCTACAGTTGGCTTAGTGATTGTTGGGTCATCTATGTTAAGAACCCTACTACAGGTCGATAATATGTTCAGTGCACGTACCTGTGCACATCGACATAGGCTGCGGGGGTCCAGGAAGGAGAAGATGTAGAGGCAGAGGGCTCGGGGCAGCAGGCAGGTGAAGTCTGCAGCCTGCAGGGGGAGCTGTCTGCTCACACTCAGACTCAGGAACTTCAGCTGCTCCAGCGAACAGCTCAGTACAAAATCCTGCAGCACTGCCCTCCTCTGACTGTCAGACCACTTGTCAAACTGATGAGGACATGAAAGACTGTGTTTCACATGCACTGACTCAATTTAATTGATTAACAGATTCAAAATGGGCTCCACAGAGCACAAAGAGTGGTTTCTAACAGCCTGTTATTTGTGTGAGACTCACAGCTCCCACTGCGCTTCCATCCATCAGTGCATTTAGTGTATCTCCATTTATGTGATTTAAACTTACCCACTTTGCCAGAAGGCTTCGTCTCTCTTCAAACACCTGAGGAAAAGGAGAACACTGAAAAATTAAACTGCTTATTAGAAATAACATAAGGAATAACTACATTCAATGAGAAGAATCTTGTATTATCAGAATAAATGATTTCCAGAACCTTGGACCAAACTTCAAACTATAGGTGCACAAGGCCTGTTTTTGAAAATCATACTGGCACAAACTGAAGCATGTCTGAGAGCAAATCTGTGCCTCATTACTGCTTAAAAACCTTGTGACTCCAGTTTTAGAGAGGGTCAGGGCTTAACTCGACTTAATACTCCACAAATGATTTGAATGCAGTAAGAAAATTCAAAAACATTTAGGCTCATCTTAAAAACCTGTCCAAATGCATGGCTAACAGTAAACTGGTTTTCATCTGATGGTCATAGTTCATATGAGGATGTAATTAAAGTAATAAGTAAGAACTTATAAATATATGTAACTAAGTAAATAATGTGTTATGGTTTGCAAATATCCCTCATATATCCTTTATTTGTTAAAACGCTCCAGGACAGATGAACTGATCTGACCTTGCTGTTTGCCAGAGGATGGTTCAGAGGAGTCCAGGCGCTCAGTTTTGTCTGCATCTTGGCACAGTTTGCAGAGGACCTTGGTGCATGTGGCATCTCTGGGTAACAGCCAGGTACAGGTGATGTGCTAAAATACACAACAATGAAACATCACTCTTGTGTTTGATACTTTCTGTGCACATTTTTGATTGTGTGCAGCTTATTTCTACCATTTCCCACCATGGTTTACAATAGAGCTATGCTACCTTACACCATCTGCCAGAGCACTTTAAAACTTTTACAGTATAAAGTTGTACAACATACCACCTTTTATCACAAGTCTTATAAATAACGCCAGATGATAATGTTGGCACCTTGTCAGATGTTTTTCTATAAATGTTTCTCTGACATTATGTTCTTCTCCACTGTTACCTACTAAACAAATCATTCTCCATCTTTTACTCTGTATCTTATAAAAATAAATGTTAAAAGCATAAGGATTCCAAAGTGAAAACGGCAAAAGTCCAACCTGACACTCACACACACTTAAAGCTGCAGTGTTATATGTGTGAACAGGACACTGCTGCTCAGCACTGCACAACACACTCCTCTGGTATTTAACTCACCATCAGTTCTCCTCGGCTGGCAGTAAGAAATAAATCCAACTCCTAAACACACTTTCTGTTTACGTGCATACTCCTGAAGGCCTTTGTGTCTGTACACCCAACTCTTCTTCTCTTCTTCTTTCCACTTCCCTGTGCACAGTTTACTTGTTTCCATAGTGACACTGAGAGCATTCTCCTTACGCAGACTGGCCTTCACAGCCTGTCACACACGGGGGGTGCTGCAAAGCAAACTATGGTGGAGTGTGGAGGCTTCAGTGGCTCTGATGATGACAAATGTAGTGCAGAAGGCCTGACACTGCAATCACTATAGAGACCATCTACCTCTGACACACTGATACTGCAAAGACAATATGTTTCACAGCTTGTTACTTCTATGTACGTATATATCTATGTGGACACTAAGAATATATTTTGGACACAGGAAATAAATAATCTACATGCACAGATACTGTGGGTCAACCTTCAAAATGTCAAAACGTATTTTAAAACATTAAATATATGTAACACGCATATATTTAAACTTCACATGATTATTATCAGTAGTAGTAGTTGCAGAAGTAGCTGAAGCAGTTGTATTGTAGGTCCCACATAAACGGACTTGTTTAAATAGCCTAATGTAGGCGCTGGCTCAGTGTGTTTCCGTGCAATAATGCGCCCGTTGTATCGGTTAGGTTAGAACCGCTGATGAGGGGTCACCAACAAAACGTTCAACTACAACCCAACAATCAATCCCACCAGTCAGAGAAGTTTTTTCATTCAAAAGCAGAAAGCGTGCTCGTGCTCGGTAGTGGTGTGTCGGTCACGAATGAAACGGCTCTGAGAAGCGAACGACGGGAGCTGGCTCCTGATTAGGAGCCGTTTTGTTTTGTTTTTTTTCTCTCTCTTTTTTCTTAAACCCACACGTGATTGATCAATATTTGTTTGCGGCCTGTGTTTGCGCTGAGTAGAGGGGGGAGGGGCGGTAGTTACACTCGCAGCAGCAGTAGCACATGAACAGGAGAGCAGGAGGGGAAGAGAGATAGAGAGCCAGGGGCTACAAGAAAAGACAACATCGACGCATGAGAAAGGTAAAGTTAAGAAAACGAGTGACACCAGGAAAAGAAGCAAAATCTGGAACCATTTCAATTATATTGATAATACAAAAGAAGAGTGTAGAGTCTGCAAGAAAAGAATTTCATATAGAGCTGGCTTTAAAAACAACCTGCACAGGCACCTGAGAATTGTTTGCTTGTTTAAAATTTGTTTAAAAGAAAAAAGCTTAAGTTTAATATTGTTAAAAATTGAATTATAAATAATTGGTTTTTGTATTTTTTATAGTTTATTTTTTATGTGGAGTAAATGAAGCAAAAAAAAGTCAAAATTTTTTTTCACTTCAAATTGTCATAAAAAACATCATAGTATAGTAAGGCATCAAAATCGGCCAAAAAAAGTCATACTTTAGTATGACCTCAAAATGTCATAAAAAATGTCATAGTATAGTAAGGCATCAAAATCGGCCAAAAAAAGTCAAAAATTTTTTTCACCTCAAAATGTCATAAAAAACGTCATAGTATAGTAAGGCATCAAAATTGGCCAAAAAAAGTCAAAAAAAATTTTCACCTCCAAATGTCATAAAAAACGTCATAGTATAGTAAGGCATCAAAATCGGCAAAAAAAGTCATACTTTAATATGACCTCAAAATGTCATAAAAAACATCATAATATAGTAAGGCATCAAAATCGGCAAAAAAAAGTCAAAATTTTTTTTCACTTCAAATTGTCATAAAAAACATCATAGTATGGTAAGGCATCAAAATCGGCCAAAAAAAGTCATACTTTAGTATGACCTCAAAATGTCATAAAAAACGTCATAGTATAGTAAGGCATCAAAATCGGCCAAAAAAAGTCAAAAAAAATTTTCACCTCCAAATGTCATAAAAAACGTCATAGTATAGTAAGGCATCAAAATGTCATAAAAAACGTCATAGTATAGTAAGACATCAAAATCGACCAAAAAAAGTCATACTTTAGTATGACCTCAAAATCTGCCAAAAATCGTCATAGTATAGTAAGGCATCAAAATCGGCCAAAAAAAAAGTCAAAAGTTTTTTTCACCTCAAAATGTCATAAAAAACATCATAGTATAGTAAGGCATCAAAATCGGCCAAAAATCGTCATAGTATAGTATGGCATCAAAATCGGCCAAAAAAAGTCAAAAGTTTTTTTCACCTCAAAATGTCATAAAAAACATCATAGTATAGTAAGGCATCAAAATCGGCCAAAAAAAGTCATACTTCAGTATGACCTCAAAATTTCATAAAAAAACGTCATAGTATAGTAAGGCATCAAAATGTCATAAAAAACGTCATAGTATAGTAAGACATCAAAATCGACCAAAAAAAGTCATACTTTAGTATGACCTCAAAATCTGCCAAAAATCGTCATAGTATAGTAAGGCATCAAAATCGGCCAAAAAAAAGTCAAAAGTTTTTTTCACCTCAAAATGTCATAAAAAACATCATAGTATAGTAAGGCATCAAAATCGGCCAAAAATCGTCATGGTATAGTATGGCATCAAAATCGGCCAAAAAAAGTCAAAAGTTTTTTTCACCTCAAAATGTCATAAAAAACATCATAGTATAGTAAGGCATCAAAATCGGCCAAAAATCGTCATGGTATAGTAAGGCATCAAAATCGGCCAAAAAGTCATACTTCAGTATGACCTCAAAATTTCATAAAAAAAGGTCATAGTATAGTATAGTAAGGCATCAAAATCGACCAAAAAAAGTCATACTTTAGTATGACCTCAAAATGTCATAAAAAACGTCATAGAATAGTAAGGCATCAAAATCGGCCAAAAAAAGTCATACTTTAGTATGACCTCAAAATGTCATAAAAAACGTTATAGTATAGTGAGGCATCAAAATCGGCCAAAAAAAGTCATACTTTAGTATGACCTCAAAATGTCATAAAAACGTCATAGTATAGTAAGGCGTTTTTTTCGGCCAAAAAAAGTCACAATTTTTTTTGACCTCAAAATGTCATAAAAAACGTCATAGTATAGTAAGGCGTTTTTTTTTGCCAAAAAAAGTCAATTTTTTTTTGGGCCTCAAAATGTCATAAAAAACGTCATAGTATAGTAAGGCGTCAAAATCGGCCAAAAAAAGTCAAAAGTTTTTTTGACCTCAAAATGTCATGAAAAACGTCATAGTATAGTAAGGCGTTTTTTTTTTCGGCCAAAAAAAGTCACAATTTTTTTTGACCTCAAGATGTCATAAAAAACGTCATAGTATATTATGGCGCTTTTTTCGAGCAAAAAAAGTCAAAATTTTTTTCGACCTCAAAATGTCATAAAAAACGTCATAGTATAGTATGGCGTTTTTTTCGGGCAAAAAAAGTCAACATTTTTTTCGGCCTCAAAAAGTCATAAAAAACGTCATAGTATAGTATGGCGTTTTTTTCGGCCAAAAAAAGTCAAAAAATTTTTCGGCCTCAAAATGTCATAAAACCTCATAAAAAACGTCATAGTATAGTATGGCATTTTTTTCGGGCAAAAAAAGTCAACATTTTTTTCGACCTCCAAAAGTCATAAAAAACGTCATAGTATAGTATGGCGTTTTTTTCGGCCAAAAAAAGTCAACATTTTTTTCGGCCTCAAAATGTCATAAAAAACGTCATAGTATAGTATGGCGTTTTTTTCGGCCAAAAAAAGTCAAAATTTTTTTCGACCTCAAAATGTCATAAAAACTCATAAAAAACGTCATAGTATAGTATGGCGTTTTTTTCGGCCAAAAAAAGTCAACATTTTTTTCGACCTCCAAAAGTCATAAAAAACGTCATAGTATAGTATGGCGTTTTTTTCGGGCAAAAAAAGTCACAATTTTTTTCGACCACCAACAGTCATAAAAACTCATAAAAAACGTCATAGTATAGTATGGCGTTTTTTTCGGGCAAAAAAAGTAAACATTTTTTTCGACCTCCAAAAGTCATAAAAAACGTCATAGTATAGTATGGCGTTTTTTTCGGCCAAAAAAAGTCAAAATTTTTTTCGACCTCAAAATGTCATAAAAACTCATAAAAAACATCATAGTATAGTATGGTGTTTTTTTCGGGCAAAAAAAGTCAACATTTTTTTCGACCTCCAAAAGTCATAAAAAACGTCATAGTATAGTATGGCGTTTTTTTCGGGCAAAAAAAGTCACAATTTTTTTCGACCACCAACAGTCATAAAAACTCATAAAAAACGTCATAGTATAGTATGGTGTTTTTTTCGGCCAAAAAAAGTCAAAATTTTTTTCGGCCTCAAAATGTCATAAAAAAGGTCATAGTATAGTATGGCGTTTTTTTCGGGCAAAAAAAGTCACAATTTTTTTCGACCACCAAAAGTCATAAAAACTCATAAAAAACGTCATATTATAGTAAGGCGTTTTTTTCGGGCAAAAAAAGTCAAAATTTTTTTCGACCTCCAAAAGTCATAAAAAACGTCATAGTATAGTATGGCGTTTTTTTCGGCCAAAAAAAGTCAAAATTTTTTTCGACCTCAAAATGTCATAAAAACTCATAAAAAACGTCATAGTATAGTATGGCATTTTTTTCAGGCAAAAAAAGTCAACATTTTTTTCGACCTCCAAAAGTCATAAAAAACGTCATAGTATAGTATGGCGTTTTTTTCGGGCAAAAAAAGTCACAATTTTTTTCGACCACCAACAGTCATAAAAACTCATAAAAAACGTCATAGTATAGTATGGCGTTTTTTTCGGCCAAAAAAAGTCAACATTTTTTTTGACCTCCAAAAGTCATAAAAAACGTCATAGTATAGTATGGCGTTTTTTTCGGCCAAAAAAAGTCCAAATTTTTTTCGGCCTCAAAATGTCATAAAAAAGGTCATAGTATAGTATGGCGTTTTTTTCGGGCAAAAAAAGTCACAATTTTTTTCGACCTCAAAATGTCATAAAAACTCATAAAAAACGTCATAGTATAGTATGGCGTTTTATTCGGCCAAAAAAAGTCAAAATTTATTTCGGCCTCAAAATGTCATAAAAAAGGTCATAGTATAGTATGTCGTTTTTTTTCGGGCAAAAAAAGTCAACTTTTTTTCGGCCTCAAAATGTCATAAAAAAGGTCATAGTATAGTATGTCGTTTTTTTCGGGCAAAAAAAGTCAAAAAATTTTTCGTCCTCAAAATGTCATAAAAAACGTCATAGTATAGTATGGTCATAAAAAAGGTCATAGTATAGTATGTCGTTTTTTTCGGGCAAAAAAAGTCAAAAAATTTTTCGTCCTCAAAATGTCATAAAAAACGTCATAGTATAGTATGGCGTTTTTTTCGGGCAAAAAAAGTCAAAAATTTTTTCGACCTCCAAAAGTCATAAAAAACGTCATAGTATAGTATGGCGTTTTTTTCGGCCAAAAAAAGTCAACATTTTTTTTGACCTCCAAAAGTCATAAAAAACGTCATAGTATAGTATGGCGTTTTTTTCGGCCAAAAAAAGTCAAAATTTTTTTCGTCCTCAAAATGTCATAAAAACTCATAAAAAACGTCATAGTATAGTATGGCGTTTTTTTCAGCCAAAAAAAGTCAAAATTTATTTCGACCTCCAAAAGTCATAAAAAACGTCATAGTATAGTATGGCGTTTTTTTCGGGCAAAAAAAGTCACAAATTTTCTCGGCCTCAAAATGTCATAAAAAACGTCATAGTATAGTATGGCGTTTTTTTCGGGCAAAAAAAGTCAAAATTTTTTTCGACCTCCAAAAGTCATAAAAAATGTCATAGTATAGTATGGCGTTTTTTTCGGCCAAAAAAAGTCAACATTTTTTTCGACCTCCAAAAGTCATAAAAAACGTCATAGTATAGTATGGCGTTTTTTTCGGCCAAAAAAAGTCAACATTTTTTTCGACCTCCAAAAGTCATAAAAAACGTCATAGTATAGTATGGCGTTTTTTTCGGCCAAAAAAAGTCAACATTTTTTTCGACCTCCAAAAGTCATAAAAAACGTCATAGTATAGTATGGCGTTTTTTTCGGCCAAAAAAAGTCAACATTTTTTTCGACCTCCAAAAGTCATAAAAAACGTCATAGTATAGTATGGCGTTTTTTTCTGGCAAAAAAAGTCAAAATTTATTTCGACCTCCAAAAGTCATAAAAAACGTCATAGTATAGTATGGCGTTTTTTTCTGGCAAAAAAAGTCACAAATTTATTTCGACCTCCAAAAGTCATAAAAAACGTCATAGTATAGTATGGCGTTTTTTTCTGGCAAAAAAAGTCACAAATTTTCTCGGCCTCAAAATGTCATAAAAAACGTCATAGTATAGTATGGCGTTTTTTTCGGGCAAAAAAAGTCAACATTTTTTTCGACCTCCAAAAGTCATAAAAAACGTCATAGTATAGTATGGCGTTTTTTTCGGCCAAAAAAAGTCAAAATTTTTTTCGACCTCCAAAAGTCATAAAAAATGTCATAGTATAGTATGGCGTTTTTTTCGGGCAAAAAAAGTCACAATTTTTTTCGACCTCAAAATGTCATAAAAACTCATAAAAAACGTCATAGTATAGCGTTTTTTTCGGCCAAAAAAAGTCAACATTTTTTTCGACCTCCAAAAGTCATAAAAAACGTCATAGTATAGTATGGCGTTTTTTTCGGGCAAAAAAATCAAAAATTTTTTCGACCTCCAAAAGTCATAAAAAACGTCATAGTATAGTAAGGCGTTTTTTTCGGGCAAAAAAAGTCAAAATTTTTTTCGACCTCCAAAAGTCATAAAAAACGTCATAGTATAGTATGGCGTTTTTTTCGGCCAAAAAAAGTCAAAATTTTTTTCGACCTCCAAAAGCCATAAAAAATGTCATAGTATAGTATGGCGTTTTTTTTCGGGCAAAAAAAGTCAACATTTTTTTCGACCTCAAAATGTCATAAAAACTCATAAAAAAACGTCATAGTATAGTATGGCATTTTTTTCGGGCAAAAAAAGTCAACTTTTTTCGACCTCCAAAAGTCATAAAAAACGTCATAGTATAGTATGGCGTTTTTTTCGGCCAAAAAAAGTCAACATTTCTTTCGGGCTCAAAATGTCATAAAAAAGGTCATAGTATAGTATGTCGTTTTTTTCGGGCAAAAAAAGTCACAATTTTTTTCGACCACCAAAAGTCATAAAAACTCATAAAAAACGTCATATTATAGTATGGCGTTTTTTTCGGGCAAAAAAAGTCAAAAAATTTTTCGGCCTCAAAATGTCATAAAATCGTCATAGTATAGTATGGCGTTTTTTTCGGGCAAAAAAAGTCAAAATTTTTTTCGGCCTCAAAATGTCATAAAAACTCATAAAAAACGTCATAGTATAGTATGGCGTTTTTTTTCGGCCAAAAAAAGTCAACATTTTTTTCGACCTCCAAAAGTCATAAAAAACGTCATAGTATAGTATGGCGTTTTTTTCGGCCAAAAAAAGTCAAAAAATTTTTCGACCTCAAAATGTCATAAAAACTCATAAAAAACGTCATAGTATAGTATGGCGTTTTTTTCGGCCAAAAAAAGTCAACATTTTTTTCGACCTCCAAAAGTCATAAAAAACGTCATAGTATAGTATGGCGTTTTTTTCGGCCAAAAAAAAACCAACATTTTTTTCGACCTCCAAAAGTCATAAAAAACGTCATAGTATAATATGGCGTTTTTTTCGGGCAAAAAAAGTCAACATTTTTTTCGACCTCCAAAAGTCATAAAAAACGTCATAGTATAGTATGGCGTTTTTTTCGGGCAAAAAAAGTCAAAATTTTTTTCGACCACCAAAAGTCATAAAAACTCATAAAAAACGTCATAGTATAGTATGGCGTTTTTTTCGGCCAAAAAAAGTCAACATTTCTTTCGGCCTCAAAATGTCATAAAAAAGGTCATAGTATAGTATGTCGTTTTTTTCGGGCAAAAAAAGTCACAATTTTTTTCGACCACCAAAAGTCATAAAAACTCATAAAAAACGTCATATTATAGTATGGCGTTTTTTTCGGGCAAAAAAAGTCAAAATTTTTTTCGACCTCAAAATGTCATAAAAACTCATAAAAAACGTCATAGTATAGTATGGCATTTTTTTCGGGCAAAAAAAGTTAACTTTTTTTCGACCTCCAAAAGTCATAAAAAACGTTATAGTATAGTATGGCGTTTTTTTCGGCCAAAAAAAGTCAAAATTTTTTTCGACCTCCAAAAGCCATAAAAAATGTCATAGTATAGTATGGCGTTTTTTTTCGGGCAAAAAAAGTCAAAATTTTTTTCGACCTCAAAATGTCATAAAAACTCATAAAAAAACGTCATAGTATAGTATGGCATTTTTTTCGGGCAAAAAAAGTCAACTTTTTTCGACCTCCAAAAGTCATAAAAAACGTCATAGTATAGTATGGCGTTTTTTTCGGCCAAAAAAAGTCAAAATTTTTTTTGACCTCCAAAAGCCATAAAAAATGTCATAGTATAGTATGGCGTTTTTTTTCGGGCAAAAAAAGTCAAAATTTTTTTCGACCTCAAAATGTCATAAAAACTCATAAAAAAACGTCATAGTATAGTATGGCATTTTTTTCGGGCAAAAAAAGTCAACTTTTTTCGACCTCCAAAAGTCATAAAAAACGTCATAGTATAGTATGGCGTTTTTTTCGGCCAAAAAAAGTCAAAATTTTTTTCGACCTCCAAAAGCCATAAAAAATGTCATAGTATAGTATGGCGTTTTTTTTCAGGCAAAAAAAGTCAAAATTTTTTTCGACCTCAAAATGTCATAAAAACTCATAAAAAAACGTCATAGTATAGTATGGCATTTTTTTCGGGCAAAAAAAGTCAACTTTTTTCGACCTCCAAAAGTCATAAAAAACGTCATAGTATAGTATGGCGTTTTTTTCGGCCAAAAAAAGTCAACATTTCTTTCGGGCTCAAAATGTCATAAAAAAGGTCATAGTATAGTATGGCGTTTTTTTTCGGGCAAAAAAAGTCACAATTTTTTTCGACCACCAAAAGTCATAAAAACTCATAAAAAACGTCATAGTATAGTATGGCGTTTTTTTCGGGCAAAAAAAGTCAACTTTTTTCGACCTCCAAAAGTCATAAAAAACGTCATAGTATAGTATGGCGTTTTTTTCGGCCAAAAAAAGTCAAAATTTTTTTCGACCTCCAAAAGCCATAAAAAATGTCATAGTATAGTATGGCGTTTTTTTTCGGGCAAAAAAAGTCAAAATTTTTTTCGACCTCAAAATGTCATAAAAACTCATAAAAAAACGTCATAGTATAGTATGGCATTTTTTTCGGGCAAAAAAAGTCAACTTTTTTCGACCTCCAAAAGTCATAAAAAACGTCATAGTATAGTATGGCGTTTTTTTCGGCCAAAAAAAGTCAACATTTCTTTCGGCCTCAAAATGTCATAAAAAAGGTCATAGTATAGTATGTCGTTTTTTTCGGGCAAAAAAAGTCACAATTTTTTTCGACCACCAAAAGTCATAAAAACTCATAAAAAACGTCATATTATAGTATGGCGTTTTTTTCGGGCAAAAAAAGTCAAAAATTTTTTCGACCTCAAAATGTCATAAAAACTCATAAAAAACGTCATAGTATAGTATGGCATTTTTTTCGGGCAAAAAAAGTTAACTTTTTTTCGACCTCCAAAAGTCATAAAAAACGTCATAGTATAGTATGGCGTTTTTTTCGGCCAAAAAAAGTCAAATTTTTTTTCGACCTCCAAAAGCCATAAAAAATGTCATAGTATAGTATGGCGTTTTTTTTCGGGCAAAAAAAGTCAAAATTTTTTTCGACCTCAAAATGTCATAAAAACTCATAAAAAAACGTCATAGTATAGTATGGCATTTTTTTCGGGCAAAAAAAGTCAACTTTTTTCGACCTCCAAAAGTCATAAAAAACGTCATAGTATAGTATGGCGTTTTTTTCGGCCAAAAAAAGTCAAAATTTTTTTCGACCTCCAAAAGCCATAAAAAATGTCATAGTATAGTATGGCGTTTTTTTTCGGGCAAAAAAAGTCAAAATTTTTTTCGACCTCAAAATGTCATAAAAACTCATAAAAAAACGTCATAGTATAGTATGGCATTTTTTTCGGGCAAAAAAAGTCAACATTATTTTCGACCTCCAAAAGTCATAAAAAACGTCATAGTATAGTATGGCGTTTTTTTCGGCCAAAAAAAGTCAACATTTCTTTCGGGCTCAAAATGTCATAAAAAAGGTCATAGTATAGTATGTCGTTTTTTTCGGGCAAAAAAAGTCAAAATTTTTTTCGACCTCCAAAAGTCATAAAAAACGTCATAGTATAGTATGGCGTTTTTTTCGGCCAAAAAAAGTCAACATTTTTTTCGACCTCCAAAAGTCATAAAAAACGTCATAGTATAGTATGGCGTTTTTTTCGGCCAAAATAAGTCAAAATTTTTTTCGACCTCAAAATGTCATAAAAACTCATAAAAAACGTCATAGTATAGTATGGCGTTTTTTTCTGCCAAAAAAAGTCAAAATTTATTTCGACCTCCAAAAGTCATAAAAAACGTCATAGTATAGTATGGCGTTTTTTTCGGGCAAATAAGTCACAAATTTTCTCGGCCTCAAAATGTCATAAAAAACGTCATAGTATAGTATGGCGTTTTTTTCGGGCAAAAAAAGTCAAAATTTTTTTAGACCACCAACACTCATAAAAACTCATAAAAAACGTCATAGTATAGTATGGCGTTTTTTTCGGGCAAAAAAAGTCACAAATTTTCTCGGCCTCAAAATGTCATAAAAAACGTCATAGTATAGTATGGCGTTTTTTTCGGGCAAAAAAAGTCAACATTTTTTTCGACCTCCAAAAGTCATAAAAAACGTCATAGTATAGTATGGCGTTTTTTTCGGGCAAAAAAAGTCAAAATTTTTTTAGACCACCAACAGTCATAAAAACTCATAAAAAACGTCATAGTATAGTATGGCGTTTTTTTCGGGCAAAAAAAGTCAATATTTTTTTCGACCTCCAAAAGTCATAAAAAACGTCATAGTATAGCATGGCGTTTTTTTCGGGCAAAAAAAGTCAAAATTTTTTTAGACCACCAACAGTCATAAAAACTCATAAAAAACGTCATAGTATAGTATGGCGTTTTTTTCGGCCAAAAAAAGTCAACATTTTTTTCGA
This sequence comes from Toxotes jaculatrix, assembly GCF_017976425.1. Classification (NCBI taxonomy): domain Eukaryota; kingdom Metazoa; phylum Chordata; class Actinopteri; family Toxotidae; genus Toxotes; species Toxotes jaculatrix. Next base: position 17,217,638 of record NC_054412.1, read on the forward strand.
CCTCCAAAAGTCATAAAAACTCATAAAAAACGTCATAGTATAGTATGGCGTTTTTTTCGGGCAAAAAAAGTCACAAATTTTCTCGGCCTCAAAATGTCATAAAAAACGTCATAGTATAGTATGGCGTTTTTTTCGGGCAAAAAAAGTCAACATTTTTTTCGACCTCCAAAAGTCATAAAAAACGTCATAGTATAGTATGGCGTTTTTTTCGGGCAAAAAAAGTCAAAATTTTTTTAGACCACCAACAGTCATAAAAACTCATAAAAAACGTCATAGTATAGTATGGCGTTTTTTTCGGGCAAAAAAAGTCAATATTTTTTTCGACCTCCAAAAGTCATAAAAAACGTCATAGTATAGCATGGCGTTTTTTTCGGGCAAAAAAAGTCAAAATTTTTTTAGACCACCAACAGTCATAAAAACTCATAAAAAACGTCATAGTATAGTATGGCGTTTTTTTCGGGCAAAAAAAGTCACAAATTTTCTCGGCCTCAAAATGTCATAAAAAACGTCATAGTATAGTATGGCGTTTTTTTCGGCCAAAAAAAGTCAACATTTTTTTCGACCTCCAAAAGTCATAAAAAACGTCATAGTATAGTATGGCCTTTTTTTCGGCCAAAAAAAGTCAAAATTTATTTCGACCTCAAAATGTCATAAAAACTCATAAAAAACGTCATAGTATAGTATGGCGTTTTTTTCGGGCAAAAAAAGTCAAAATTTTTTTCGACCTCCAAAAGTCATAAAAAACGTCATAGTATAGTATGGCGTTTTTTTCTGGCAAAAAAAGTCACAAATTTTCTCGGCCTCAAAATGTCATAAAAAACGTCATAGTATAGTATGGCATTTTTTTCGGGCAAAAACGTCATAGTATAGTATGTCGTTTTTTTCGGGCAAAAAAAGTCACAATTTTTTTCGACCACCAAAAGTCATAAAAACTCATAAGAAACGTCATAGTATAGTATGGCGTTTTTTTCGGGCAAAAAAAGTCAATATTTTTTTCGACCTCCAAAAGTCATAAAAAACGTCATAGTATAGTATGGCGTTTTTTTCGGGCAAAAAAAGTCAAAATTTTTTTAGACCACCAACAGTCATAAAAACTCATAAAAAACGTCATAGTATAGTATGGCGTTTTTTTCGGGCAAAAAAAGTCACAATTTTTTTCGACCACCAAAAGTCATAAAAACTCTTAAAAAACGTCATAGTATAGTATGGCGTTTTTTTCGGCCAAAAAAAGTCAAAATTTTTTTCGACCTCAAAATGTCATAAAAACTCATAAAAAACGTCATAGTATAGTATGGCGTTTTTTTCGGCCAAAAAAAGTCAACATTTTTTTCGACCTCCAAAAGTCATAAAAAACGTCATAGTATAGTATGGCGTTTTTTTCGGCCAAAAAAAGTCAACATTTTTTTCGACCTCCAAAAGTCATAAAAAACGTCATAGTATAGTATGGCGTTTTTTTCGGGCAAAAAAAGTCAACATTTTTTTCGACCTCCAAAAGTCATAAAAAACGTCATAGTATAGTATGGCGTTTTTTTCGGGCAAAAAAAGTCAACATTTTTTTAGACCACCAACAGTCATAAAAACTCATAAAAAACGTCATAGTATAGTATGGCGTTTTTTTCGGGCAAAAAAAGTCAATATTTTTTTCGACCTCCAAAAGTCATAAAAAACGTCATAGTATAGTATGGCGTTTTTTTCGGGCAAAAAAAGTCAAAATTTTTTTAGACCACCAACAGTCATAAAAACTCATAAAAAACGTCATAGTATAGTATGGCGTTTTTTTCGGGCAAAAAAAGTCACAAATTTTCACGGCCTCAAAATGTCATAAAAAACGTCATAGTATAGTATGGCGTTTTTTTCGGGCAAAAAAAGTCAACATTTTTTTCGACCTCCAAAAGTCATAAAAAACGTCATAGTATAGTATGGCCTTTTTTCGGCCAAAAAAAGTCAAAATTTATTTCGACCTCAAAATGTCATAAAAACTCATAAAAAACGTCATAGTATAGTATGGCGTTTTTTTCGGCCAAAAAAAGTCAAAATTTTTTTCGACCTCCAAAAGTCATAAAAAACGTCATAGTATAGTATGGCGTTTTTTTCGGGCAAAAAAAGTCAAAATTTATTTCGACCTCCAAAAGTCATAAAAAACGTCATAGTATAGTATGGTGTTTTTTTCTGGCAAAAAAAGTCACAAATTTTCTCGGCCTCAAAATGTCATAAAAAACGTCATAGTATAGTATGGCATTTTTTTCGGGCAAAAACGTCATAGTATAGTATGGCGTTTTTTTCGGGCAAAAAAAGTCAGAATTTTTTTCGACCACCAAAAGTCATAAAAACTCATAAAAAACGTCATAGTATAGTATGGCGTTTTTTTCGGGCAAAAAAAGTCACAAATTTTCTCGGCCTCAAAATGTCATAAAAAACGTCATAGTATAGTATGGCGTTTTTTTTTGGGCAAAAAAAGTAAAAAAATTTTTCGACCTCAAAATGTCATAAAAACTCATTAAAAACGTCATAGTATAGTATGGCGTTTTTTTCGGGCAAAAAAAGTCAACATTTTTTTCGACCTCCAAAAGTCATAAAAAATGTCATAGTATAGTATGGCGTTTTTTTCGACCTCCAAAAGTCATAAAAAACGTCATAGTATAGTATGGCGTTTTTTTCGGCCAAAAAAAGTCAAAATTTTTTTCGACCTCCAAAAGTCATAAAAAATGTCATAGTATAGTATGGCGTTTTTTTCGGCCAAAAAAAGTCACAATTTTTTTCGACCTCAAAATGTCATAAAAACTCATAAAAAACGTCATAGTATAGTATGGCGTTTTTTTCGGCCAAAAAAAGTCAAACTTTTTTTCGACCTCCAAAAGTCATAAAAAACGTCATAGTATAGTATGGCGTTTTTTTCGGCCAAAAAAAGTCAACATTTTTTTCGACCTCCAAAAGTCATAAAAAACGTCATAGTATAGTATGGCGTTTTTTTCGGCCAAAAAAAGTCAACATTATTTTCGACCTCAAAATGTCATAAAAACTCATAAAAAACGTCATAGTATAGTATGGCGTTTTTTTCGGGCAAAAAAAGTCAGAAAATTTTTCGGCCTCAGAATGTCATAAAAAACGTCATAGTATAGTATGGCATTTTTTTCGGGCAAAAACGTCATAGTATAGTATGGCGTTTTTTTCGGGCAAAAAAAGTCACAATTTTTTTCGACCACCAAAAGTCATAAAAACTCATAAAAAACGTCATAGTATAGTATGGCGTTTTTTTCGGGCAAAAAAAGTCAACATTTTTTTCGACCTCCAAAAGTCATAAAAAACGTCATAGTATAGTATGGCGTTTTTTTCGGCCAAAAAAAGTCAACATTTTTTTCGACCTCCAAAAGTCATAAAAAACGTCATAGTATAGTATGGCGTTTTTTTCGGCCAAAATAAGTCAAAATTTTTTTCGACCTCAAAATGTCATAAAAACTCATAAAAAACGTCATAGTATAGTATGGCGTTTTTTTCGGCCAAAAAAAGTCAACATTTTTTTCGACCTCCAAAAGTCATAAAAAACGTCATAGTATAGTATGGCGTTTTTTTTGGGCAAAAAAAGTCACAATTTTTTTCGACCACCAACAGTCATAAAAACTCATAAAAAACGTCATAGTATAGTATCGCGTTTTTTTCGGCCAAAAAAAGTCAACATTTTTTTCGACCTCCAAAAGTCATAAAAAACGTCATAGTATAGTATGGCGTTTTTTTCGGCCAAAATAAGTCAAAATTTTTTTCGACCTCAAAATGTCATAAAAACTCATAAAAAACGTCATAGTATAGTATGGCGTTTTTTTCGGCCAAAAAAAGTCAACATTTTTTTCGACCTCCAAAAGTCATAAAAAACGTCATAGTATAGTATGGCGTTTTTTTTGGGCAAAAAAAGTCACAATTTTTTTCGACCACCAACAGTCATAAAAACTCATAAAAAACGTCATAGTATAGTATCGCGTTTTTTTCGGCCAAAAAAAGTCAACATTTTTTTCGACCTCCAAAAGTCATAAAAAACGTCATAGTATAGTATGGCGTTTTTTTCGGGCAAAAAAAGTCACAATTTTTTTCGACCACCAAAAGTCATAAAAACTCATAAAAAACGTCATAGTATAGTATGGCATTTTTTTCGGGCAAAAAAAGTCAAAATTTTTTTCGACCTCCAAAAGTCATAAAAAACGTCATAGTATAGTATGGCGTTTTTTTCGGCCAAAAAAAGTCAAAATTTATTTCGACCTCAAAATGTCATAAAAACTCATAAAAAACGTCATAGTATAGTATGGCGTTTTTTTCGGGCAAAAAAAGTCAACATTTTTTTCGACCTCCAAAAGTCATAAAAAACGTCATAGTATAGTATGGCGTTTTTTTCAGCCAAAAAAAGTCAAAATTTATTTCGACCTCCAAAAGTCATAAAAAACGTCATAGTATAATATGGCGTTTTTTTCTGGCAAAAAAAGTCACAAATTTTCTCGGCCTCAAAATGTCATAAAAAACGTCATAGTATAGTATGGCGTTTTTTTCGGGCAAAAAAAGTCAACATTTTTTTCGACCTCCAAAAGTCATAAAAAATGTCATAGTATAGTATGGCGTTTTTTTCGACCTCCAAAAGTCATAAAAAACGTCATAGTATAGTATGGCGTTTTTTTCGGGCAAAAAAAGTCAACATTTTTTTCGACCTCCAAAAGTCATAAAAAACGTCATAGTATAGTATGGCGTTTTTTTCGGGCAAAAAAAGTCACAATTTTTTTCGACCTCAAAATGTAATAAAAACTCATAAAAAACGTCATAGTATAGTATGGCGTTTTTTTCGGGCAAAAAAAGTCAATATTTTTTTCGACCTCAAAATGTCATAAAAAACTCATAAAAAACGTCATAGTATAGTATGGCGTTTTTTTCGGCCAAAAAAAGTCAAAATTTTTTTCGACCCCAAAATGTCATAAAAACTCATAAAAAACGTCATAGTATAGTATGGCGTTTTTTTCGGCCAAAAAAAGTCAACATTTTTTTCGACCTCCAAAAGTCATAAAAAACGTCATAGTATAGTATGGCGTTTTTTTCGGGCAAAAAAAGTCAACATTTTTTTCGACCTCCAAAAGTCATAAAAAACATCATAGTATAGTATGGCGTTTTTTTCGGGCAAAAAAAGTCAACATTTTTTTAGACCACCAACAGTCATAAAAACTCATAAAAAACGTCATAGTATAGTATGGCGTTTTTTTCGGGCAAAAAAAGTCAATATTTTTTTCGACCTCCAAAAGTCATAAAAAACGTCATAGTATAGTATGGCGTTTTTTTCGGGCAAAAAAAGTCAAAATTTTTTTAGACCACCAACAGTCATAAAAACTCATAAAAAACGTCATAGTATAGTATGGCGTTTTTTTCGGGCAAAAAAAGTCACAAATTTTCACGGCCTCAAAATGTCATAAAAAACGTCATAGTATAGTATGGCGTTTTTTTCGGGCAAAAAAAGTCAACATTTTTTTCGACCTCCAAAAGTCATAAAAAACGTCATAGTATAGTATGGCCTTTTTTCGGCCAAAAAAAGTCAAAATTTATTTCGACCTCAAAATGTCATAAAAACTCATAAAAAACATCATAGTATAGTATGGCGTTTTTTTCGGCCAAAAAAAGTCAAAATTTTTTTCGACCTCCAAAAGTCATAAAAAACGTCATAGTATAGTATGGCGTTTTTTTCGGGCAAAAAAAGTCAAAATTTATTTCGACCTCCAAAAGTCATAAAAAACGTCATAGTATAGTATGGTGTTTTTTTCTGGCAAAAAAAGTCACAAATTTTCTCGGCCTCAAAATGTCATAAAAAACGTCATAGTATAGTATGGCATTTTTTTCGGGCAAAAACGTCATAGTATAGTATGGCGTTTTTTTCGGGCAAAAAAAGTCAAAATTTTTTTCGACCACCAAAAGTCATAAAAACTCATAAAAAACGTCATAGTATAGTATGGCGTTTTTTTCGGGCAAAAAAAGTCACAAATTTTCTCGGCCTCAAAATGTCATAAAAAACGTCATAGTATAGTATGGCGTTTTTTTTGGGGCAAAAAAAGTAAAAAAATTTTTCGACCTCAAAATGTCATAAAAACTCATTAAAAACGTCATAGTATAGTATGGCGTTTTTTTCGGGCAAAAAAAGTCAACATTTTTTTCGACCTCCAAAAGTCATAAAAAATGTCATAGTATAGTATGGCGTTTTTTTCGACCTCCAAAAGTCATAAAAAACGTCATAGTATAGTATGGCGTTTTTTTCGGCCAAAAAAAGTCAAAATTTTTTTCGACCTCCAAAAGTCATAAAAAATGTCATAGTATAGTATGGCGTTTTTTTCGGCCAAAAAAAGTCACAATTTTTTTCGACCTCAAAATGTCATAAAAACTCATAAAAAACGTCATAGTATAGTATGGCGTTTTTTTCGGCCAAAAAAAGTCAAACTTTTTTTCGACCTCCAAAAGTCATAAAAAACGTCATAGTATAGTATGGCGTTTTTTTCGGCCAAAAAAAGTCAACATTTTTTTCGACCTCCAAAAGTCATAAAAAACGTCATAGTATAGTATGGCGTTTTTTTCGGCCAAAAAAAGTCAACATTATTTTCGACCTCAAAATGTCATAAAAACTCATAAAAAACGTCATAGTATAGTATGGCGTTTTTTTCGGGCAAAAAAAGTCAGAAAATTTTTCGGCCTCAGAATGTCATAAAAAACGTCATAGTATAGTATGGCATTTTTTTCGGGCAAAAACGTCATAGTATAGTATGGCGTTTTTTTCGGGCAAAAAAAGTCACAATTTTTTTCGACCACCAAAAGTCATAAAAACTCATAAAAAACGTCATAGTATAGTATGGCGTTTTTTTCGGGCAAAAAAAGTCAACATTTTTTTCGACCTCCAAAAGTCATAAAAAACGTCATAGTATAGTATGGCGTTTTTTTCGGCCAAAAAAAGTCAACATTTTTTTCGACCTCCAAAAGTCATAAAAAACGTCATAGTATAGTATGGCGTTTTTTTCGGCCAAAATAAGTCAAAATTTTTTTCGACCTCAAAATGTCATAAAAACTCATAAAAAACGTCATAGTATAGTATGGCATTTTTTTCGGGCAAAAAAAGTCAACATTTTTTTCGACCTCCAAAAGTCATAAAAAACGTCATAGTATAGTATGGCGTTTTTTTCGGCCAAAATAAGTCAAAATTTTTTTCGACCTCAAAATGTCATAAAAACTCATAAAAAACGTCATAGTATAGTATGGCATTTTTTTCGGGCAAAAAAAGTCAACATTTTTTTCGACCTCCAAAAGTCATAAAAAACGTCATAGTATAGTATGGTGTTTTTTTCGGGCAAAAAAAGTCAAAAAATTTTTCGGCCTCAAAATGTCATAAAAAACGTCATAGTATAGTATGGCGTTTTTTTCGGGCAAAAAAAGTCAACATTTTTTTCGACCTCCAAAAGTCATAAAAAACGTCATAGTATAGTATGGCGTTTTTTTTGGGCAAAAAAAGTCACAATTTTTTTCGACCACCAACAGTCATAAAAACTCATAAAAAACGTCATAGTATAGTATCGCGTTTTTTTCGGCCAAAAAAAGTCAACATTTTTTTCGACCTCCAAAAGTCATAAAAAACGTCATAGTATAGTATGGCGTTTTTTTCGGGCAAAAAAAGTCACAATTTTTTTCGACCACCAAAAGTCATAAAAACTCATAAAAAACGTCATAGTATAGTATGGCATTTTTTTCAGGCAAAAAAAGTCAAAATTTTTTTCGACCTCCAAAAGTCATAAAAAACGTCATAGTATAGTATGGCGTTTTTTTCGGCCAAAAAAAGTCAAAATTTATTTCGACCTCAAAATGTCATAAAAACTCATAAAAAACGTCATAGTATAGTATGGCGTTTTTTTCGGGCAAAAAAAGTCACAAATTTTCTCGGCCTCAAAATGTCATAAAAAACGTCATAGTATAGTATGGCGTTTTTTTCGGGCAAAAAAAGTCAAAATTTATTTCGACCTCCAAAAGTCATAAAAAACGTCATAGTATAATATGGCGTTTTTTTCTGGCAAAAAAAGTCACAAATTTTCTCGGCCTCAAAATGTCATAAAAAACGTCATAGTATAGTATGGCGTTTTTTTCGGGCAAAAAAAGTCAACATTTTTTTCGACCTCCAAAAGTCATAAAAAATGTCATAGTATAGTATGGCGTTTTTTTCGACCTCCAAAAGTCATAAAAAACGTCATAGTATAGTATGGCGTTTTTTTCGGCCAAAAAAAGTCAAAATTTTTTTCGACCTCCAAAAGTCATAAAAAACGTCATAGTATAGTATGGCATTTTTTTCGGCCAAAAAAAGTCACAATTTTTTTCGACCTCAAAATGTCATAAAAACTCATAAAAAACGTCATAGTATAGTATGGCGTTTTTTTCGGCCAAAAAAAGTCAACATTTTTTTCGACCTCCAAAAGTCATAAAAAAGGTCATAGTATAGTATGGCGTTTTTTTCGGGCAAAAAAAGTCAACATTTTTTTCGACTTCCAAAAGTCATAAAAAACGTCATAGTATAGTATGCCGTTTTTTTCGGCCAAAAAAAGTCAACATTTTTTTCGACCTCCAAAAGTCATAAAAAACGTCATAGTATAGTATGGCGTTTTTTTCGGGCAAAAAAAGTCACAATTTTTTTCGACCTCAAAATGTCATAAAAACTCATAAAAAACGTCATAGTATAGTATGGCGTTTTTTTCGGGCAAAAAAAGTCAATATTTTTTTCGACCTCCAAAAGTCATAAAAAACTCATAAAAAACGTCATAGTATAGTATGGCGTTTTTTTCGGCCAAAAAAAGTCAAAATTTTTTTCGACCCCAAAATGTCATAAAAACTCATAAAAAACGTCATAGTATAGTATGGCGTTTTTTTCGGGCAAAAAAAGTCAGAAAATTTTTCGGCCTCAAAATGTCGTAAAAAACGTCATAGTATAGTATGGCGTTTTTTTCGGCCAAAAAAAGTCAACATTTTTTTCGACCTCCAAAAGTCATAAAAAACGTCATAGTATAGTATGCCGTTTTTTTTTCGGCCAAAAAAAGTCAACATTTTTTTCGACCTCAAAATGTCATAAAAACTCATAAAAAACGTCATAGTATAGTATGGTGTTTTTTTCTGGCAAAAAAAGTCAAAAAATTTTTCGGCCCCAAAATGTCATAAAAAACGTCATAGTATAGTATGGCGTTTTTTTCGGGCAAAAAAAGTCAACTTTTTTTCGACCTCCAAAAGTCATAAAAAACGTCATAGTATAGTATGGCGTTTTTTTCGGCCAAAAAAAGTCAAAATTTTTTTCGGCCTCAAAATGTCATAAAAAAGGTCATAGTATGGTATGGCGTTTTTTTCGGCCAAAAAAAGTCAAAATTTTTTTCGACCTCCAAAAGTCATAAAAAACGTCATAGTATAGTATGGCGTTTTTTTCGGCCAAAAAAACTCAAAATTTTTTTCAACCTCCAAAAGTCATAAAAAACGTCATAGTATAGTATGGCGTTTTTTTCGGCCAAAAAAAGTCAACATTTTTTTCGACCTCCAAAAGTCATAAAAAACGTCATAGTATAGTATGGCGTTTTTTTCGGCCAAAAAAAGTCAACATTTTTTTGGACCTCAAAATTTCATAAAAACTCATAAAAAACGTCATAGTATAGTATGGCGTTTTTTTCGGGCAAAAAAAGTCAGAAAATTTTTCGGCCTCAGAATGTCATAAAAAACGTCATAGTATAGTATGGCATTTTTTTCGGGCAAAAACGTCATAGTATAGTATGGCGTTTTTTTCGGGCAAAAAAAGTCAAAATTTTTTTCGACAACCAAAAGTCATAAAAACTCATAAAAAACGTCATAGTATAGTATGGCGTTTTTTTCGGCCAAAAAAAGTCAATATTTTCTTCGACCTCCAAAAGTCATAAAAAACGTCATAGTATAGTATGGCGTTTTTTTCGGGTAAAAAAAGTCAAAATTTTTTTAGACCACCAACAGTCATAAAAACTCATAAAAAACGTCATAGTATAGTATGGCGTTTTTTTCGGCCAAAAAAAGTCACAATTTTTTTCGACCACCAAAAGTCATAAAAACTCATAAAAAACGTCATAGTATAGTATGGCGTTTTTTTCGGCCAAAAAAAGTCAAAATTTTTTTCGACCTCAAAATGTCATAAAAACTCATAAAAAACGTCATAGTATAGTATGGCGTTTTTTTCGGCTGAAAAAAATGTAAACATTTTTTTCGACCTCCAAAAGTCATAAAAAACGTCATAGTATAGTATGGCGTTTTTTTCGGGCAAAAAAAGTCAAAAATTTTTTCGACCTCCAAAAGTCATAAAAAACGTCATAGTATAGTATGGCGTTTTTTTCGGCCAAAAAAAGTCAACATTTTTTTCGACCTCCAAAAGTCATAAAAAACGTCATAGTATAGTATGGCCTTTTTTTCGGCCAAAAAAAGTCAAAATTTATTTCGACCTCAAAATGTCATAAAAACTCATAAAAAACGTCATAGTATAGTATGGCGTTTTTTTCGGGCAAAAAAAGTCAAAATTTTTTTCGACCTCCAAAAGTCATAAAAAACGTCATAGTATAGTATGGCGTTTTTTTCTGGCAAAAAAAGTCACAAATTTTCTCGGCCTCAAAATGTCATAAAAAACGTCATAGTATAGTATGGCATTTTTTTCGGGCAAAAACGTCATAGTATAGTATGTCGTTTTTTTCGGGCAAAAAAAGTCAAAATTTTTTTCGACCACCAAAAGTCATAAAAACTCATAAGAAACGTCATAGTATAGTATGGCGTTTTTTTCGGGCAAAAAAAGTCAATATTTTTTTCGACCTCCAAAAGTCATAAAAAACATCATAGTATAGTATGGCGTTTTTTTCGGGCAAAAAAAGTCAAAATTTTTTTAGACCACCAACAGTCATAAAAACTCATAAAAAACGTCATAGTATAGTATGGCGTTTTTTTCGGGCAAAAAAAGTCACAATTTTTTTCGACCACCAAAAGTCATAAAAACTCTTAAAAAACGTCATAGTATAGTATGGCGTTTTTTTCGGCCAAAAAAAGTCAAAATTTTTTTCGACCTCAAAATGTCATAAAAACTCATAAAAAACGTCATAGTATAGTATGGCGTTTTTTTCGGCCAAAAAAAGTCAACATTTTTTTCGACCTCCAAAAGTCATAAAAAACGTCATAGTATAGTATGGCGTTTTTTTCGGGCAAAAAAAGTCAACATTTTTTTCGACCTCCAAAAGTCATAAAAAACGTCATAGTATAGTATGGCGTTTTTTTCGGGCAAAAAAAGTCAAAAATTTTTTCGACCTCCAAAAGTCATAAAAACTCATAAAAAACGTCATAGTATAGTATGGCGTTTTTTTCGGGCAAAAAAAGTCACAAATTTTCACGGCCTCAAAATGTCATAAAAAACGTCATAGTATAGTATGGCGTTTTTTTCGGGCAAAAAAAGTCAACATTTTTTTCGACCTCCAAAAGTCATAAAAAACGTCATAGTATAGTATGGCCTTTTTTCGGCCAAAAAAAGTCAAAATTTATTTCGACCTCAAAATGTCATAAAAACTCATAAAAAACGTCATAGTATAGTATGGCGTTTTTTTCGGGCAAAAAAAGTCAAAATTTTTAGACCTCCAAAAGTCATAAAAAACGTCATAGTATAGTATGGCGTTTTTTTCGGGCAAAAAAAGTCAACATTTTTTTCGACCTCCAAAAGTCATAAAAAATGTCATTGTATAGTATGGCGTTTTTTTCGACCTCCAAAAGTCATAAAAAACGTCATAGTATAGTATGGCGTTTTTTTCGGCCAAAAAAAGTCAAAATTTTTTTCGACCTCCAAAAGTCATAAAAAACATCATAGTATAGTATGGCGTTTTTTTCGGCCAAAAAAAGTCAAAATTTTTTTCGACCTCCAAAAGTCATAAAAAACGTCATAGTATAGTATGGCGTTTTTTTCGGGCAAAAAAAGTCAACATTTTTTTCGACCTCCAAAAGTCATAAAAAATGTCATAGTATAGTATGGCGTTTTTTTCGACCTCCAAAAGTCATAAAAAACGTCATAGTATAGTATGGCGTTTTTTTCGGCCAAAAAAAGTCAAAATTTTTTTCGACCTCCAAAAGTCATAAAAAATGTCATAGTATAGTATGGCGTTTTTTTCGGGCAAAAAAAGTCACAAATTTTCACGGCCTCAAAATGTCATAAAAAACGTCATAGTATAGTATGGCGTTTTTTTCGGGCAAAAAAAGTCAACATTTTTTTCGACCTCCAAAAGTCATAAAAAACGTCATAGTATAGTATGGCCTTTTTTCGGCCAAAAAAAGTCAAAATTTATTTCGACCTCAAAATGTCATAAAAACTCATAAAAAACGTCATAGTATAGTATGGCGTTTTTTTCGGGCAAAAAAAGTCAAAATTTTTTTCGACCTCCAAAAGTCATAAAAAACGTCATAGTATAGTATGGCGTTTTTTTCGGGCAAAAAAAGTCAACATTTTTTTCGACCTCCAAAAGTCATAAAAAATGTCATAGTATAGTATGGCGTTTTTTTCGACCTCCAAAAGTCATAAAAAACGTCATAGTATAGTATGGCGTTTTTTTCGGCCAAAAAAAGTCAAAATTTTTTTCGACCTCCAAAAGTCATAAAAAACATCATAGTATAGTATGGCGTTTTTTTCGGCCAAAAAAAGTCAACATTTTTTTCGACCTCCAAAAGTCATAAAAAACGTCATAGTATAGTATGGCGTTTTTTTCGGGCAAAAAAAGTCAACATTTTTTTCGACCTCCAAAAGTCATAAAAAATGTCATAGTATAGTATGGCGTTTTTTTCGACCTCCAAAAGTCATAAAAAACGTCATAGTATAGTATGGCGTTTTTTTCGGCCAAAAAAAGTCAAAATTTTTTTCGACCTCCAAAAGTCATAAAAAATGTCATAGTATAGTATGGCGTTTTTTTCGGCCAAAAAAAGTCACAATTTTTTTCGACCTCAAAATGTCATAAAAACTCATAAAAAACGTCATAGTATAGTATGGCGTTTTTTTCGGCCAAAAAAAGTCAAACTTTTTTTCGACCTCCAAAAGTCATAAAAAACATCATAGTATAGTATGGCGTTTTTTTCGGCCAAAAAAAGTCAAAATTTTTTTCGACCTCCAAAAGTCATAAAAAAAGTCATAGTATAGTATGGCGTTTTTTTCGGCCAAAAAAAGTCAACATTTTTTTCGACCTCCAAAAGTCATAAAAAACGTCATAGTATAGTATGGCGTTTTTTTCGGCCAAAAAAAGTCAACATTATTTTCGACCTCAAAATGTCATAAAAACTCATAAAAAAAGTCATAGTATAGTATGGCGTTTTTTTCGGCCAAAAAAAGTCAGAAAATTTTTCGACCTCCAAAAGTCATAAAAAACGTCATAGTATAGTATGGCGTTTTTTTCGGCCAAAAAAAGTCAACATTATTTTCGACCTCAAAATGTCATAAAAACTCATAAAAAACGTCATAGTATAGTATGGCGTTTTTTTCGGCCAAAAAAAGTCAACATTTTTTTCGACCTCCAAATGTCATAAAAAACGTCATAGTATAGTATGGCGTTTTTTTCGGGCAAAAACGTCATAGTATAGTATGGCGTTTTTTTCGGGCAAAAAAAGTCAAAATTTTTTTCGACCTCCAAAAGTCATAAAAAACGTCATAGTATAGTATGGCGTTTTTTTCGGCCAAAAAAAGTCAACATTTTTTTCGACCTCCAAAAGTCATAAAAAACGTCATAGTATAGTATGGCGTTTTTTTTGGGCAAAAAAAGTCACAATTTTTTTCGACCACCAACAGTCATAAAAACTCATAAAAAACGTCATAGTATAGTATGGCGTTTTTTTCGGCCAAAAAAAGTCAACATTTTTTTCGACCTCCAAAAGTCATAAAAAACGTCATAGTATAGTATGGCGTTTTTTTCGGCCAAAAAAAGTCACAATTTTTTTCGACCTCAAAATGTCATAAAAACTCATAAAAAACGTCATAGTATAGTATGGCGTTTTTTTCGGCCAAAAAAAGTCAAACTTTTTTTCGACCTCCAAAAGTCATAAAAAACATCATAGTATAGTATGGCGTTTTTTTCGGCCAAAAAAAGTCAAAATTTTTTTCGACCTCCAAAAGTCATAAAAAACGTCATAGTATAGTATGCCGTTTTTTTCGGCCAAAAAAAGTCAACATTTTTTTCGACCTCCAAAAGTCATAAAAAACGTCATAGTATAGTATGGCGTTTTTTTCGGCCAAAAAAAGTCAACATTATTTTCGACCTCAAAATGTCATAAAAACTCATAAAAAAAGTCATAGTATAGTATGGCGTTTTTTTCGGGCAAAAAAAGTCAGAAAATTTTTCGGCCTCAGAATGTCATAAAAAACGTCATAGTATAGTATGGCATTTTTTTCGGGCAAAAACGTCATAGTATAGTATGGCGTTTTTTTCGGGCAAAAAAAGTCACAATTTTTTTCGACCACCAAAAGTCATAAAAACTCATAAAAAACGTCATAGTATAGTATGGCGTTTTTTTTCGGGCAAAAAAAGTCAACATTTTTTTCGACCTCCAAAAGTCATAAAAAACGTCATAGTATAGTATGGCGTTTTTTTCGGCCAAAAAAAGTCAACATTTTTTTCGACCTCCAAAAGTCATAAAAAACGTCATAGTATAGTATGGCGTTTTTTTCGGCCAAAATAAGTCAAAATTTTTTTCGACCTCCAAAAGTCATAAAAAACGTCATAGTATAGTATGGCGTTTTTTTCGGGCAAAAAAAGTCACAATTTTTTTCGACCACCAACAGTCATAAAAACTCATAAAAAACGTCATAGTATAGTATCGCGTTTTTTTCGGCCAAAAAAAGTCAACATTTTTTTCGACCTCCAAAAGTCATAAAAAACGTCATAGTATAGTATGGCGTTTTTTTCGGGCAAAAAAAGTCACAATTTTTTTCGACCACCAAAAGTCATAAAAACTCATAAAAAACGTCATAGTATAGTATGGCATTTTTTTCGGGCAAAAAAAGTCAAAATTTTTTTCGACCTCCAAAAGTCATAAAAAACGTCATAGTATAGTATGGCGTTTTTTTCGGCCAAAAAAAGTCAAAATTTATTTCGACCTCAAAATGTCATAAAAACTCATAAAAAACGTCATAGTATAGTATGGCGTTTTTTTCGGGCAAAAAAAGTCACAAATTTTCTCGGCCTCAAAATGTCATAAAAAACGTCATAGTATAGTATGGCGTTTTTTTCGGGCAAAAAAAGTCAAAATTTATTTCGACCTCCAAAAGTCATAAAAAACGTCATAGTATAATATGGCGTTTTTTTCTGGCAAAAAAAGTCACAAATTTTCTCGGCCTCAAAATGTCATAAAAAACGTCATAGTATAGTATGGCGTTTTTTTCGGGCAAAAAAAGTCAACATTTTTTTCGACCTCCAAAAGTCATAAAAAATGTCATAGTATAGTATGGCGTTTTTTTCGACCTCCAAAAGTCATAAAAAACGTCATAGTATAGTATGGCGTTTTTTTCGGCCAAAAAAAGTCAAAATTTTTTTCGACCTCCAAAAGTCATAAAAAACGTCATAGTATAGTATGGCGTTTTTTTCGGCCAAAAAAAGTCACAATTTTTTTCGACCTCAAAATGTCATAAAAACTCATAAAAAACGTCATAGTATAGTATGGCGTTTTTTTCGGCCAAAAAAAGTCAACATTTTTTTCGACCTCCAAAAGTCATAAAAAAGGTCATAGTATAGTATGGCGTTTTTTTCGGGCAAAAAAAGTCAACATTTTTTTCGACTTCCAAAAGTCATAAAAAACGTCATAGTATAGTATGCCGTTTTTTTCGGCCAAAAAAAGTCAACATTTTTTTCGACCTCCAAAAGTCATAAAAAACGTCATAGTATAGTATGGCGTTTTTTTCGGGCAAAAAAAGTCACAATTTTTTTCGACCTCAAAATGTCATAAAAACTCATAAAAAACGTCATAGTATAGTATGGCGTTTTTTTCGGGCAAAAAAAGTCAATATTTTTTTCGACCTCCAAAAGTCATAAAAAACTCATAAAAAACGTCATAGTATAGTATGGCGTTTTTTTCGGCCAAAAAAAGTCAAAATTTTTTTCGACCCCAAAATGTCATAAAAACTCATAAAAAACGTCATAGTATAGTATGGCGTTTTTTTCGGGCAAAAAAAGTCAGAAAATTTTTCGGCCTCAAAATGTCGTAAAAAACGTCATAGTATAGTATGGCGTTTTTTTCGGCCAAAAAAAGTCAACATTTTTTTCGACCTCCAAAAGTCATAAAAAACGTCATAGTATAGTATGCCGTTTTTTTTTCGGCCAAAAAAAGTCAACATTTTTTTCGACCTCAAAATGTCATAAAAACTCATAAAAAACGTCATAGTATAGTATGGCGTTTTTTTCGGGCAAAAAAAGTCAAAAAATTTTTCGGCCCCAAAATGTCATAAAAAACGTCATAGTATAGTATGGCGTTTTTTTCGGGCAAAAAAAGTCAACTTTTTTTCGACCTCCAAAAGTCATAAAAAACGTCATAGTATAGTATGGCGTTTTTTTCGGGCAAAAAAAGTCAAAATTTTTTTAGACCACCAACAGTCATAAAAACTCATAAAAAACGTCATAGTATAGTATGGCGTTTTTTTCGGGCAAAAAAAGTCACAATTTTTTTCGACCACCAAAAGTCATAAAAACTCTTAAAAAACGTCATAGTATAGTATGGCGTTTTTTTCGGCCAAAAAAAGTCAAAATTTTTTTCGACCTCAAAATGTCATAAAAACTCATAAAAAACGTCATAGTATAGTATGGCGTTTTTTTCGGCCAAAAAAAGTCAACATTTTTTTCGACCTCCAAAAGTCATAAAAAACGTCATAGTATAGTATGGCGTTTTTTTCGGGCAAAAAAAGTCAACATTTTTTTCGACCTCCAAAAGTCATAAAAAACGTCATAGTATAGTATGGCGTTTTTTTCGGGCAAAAAAAGTCAAAAATTTTTTCGACCTCCAAAAGTCATAAAAAACGTCATAGTATAGTATGGCGTTTTTTTCGGCCAAAAAAAGTCAACATTTTTTTCGACCTCCAAAAGTCATAAAAAACGTCATAGTATAGTATGGCGTTTTTTTCGGGCAAAAAAAGTCACAATTTTTTTCGACCTCAAAATGTCATAAAAACTCATAAAAAACGTCATAGTATAGTATGGCATTTTTTTCGGCCAAAAAAAGTCTACATTTTTTTCGACCTCCAAAAGTCATAAAAAACGTCATAGTATAGTATGGCGTTTTTTTCGGCCAAAAAAAGTCAAAATTTTTTTCGACCTCAAAATGTCATAAAAACTCATAAAAAACGTCATAGTATAGTATGGTGTTTTTTTTCGGGCAAAAAAAGTCAAAAAATTTTTCGTCCTCAAAATGTCATAAAAAACGTCATAGTATAGTATGGCATTTTTTTCGGGCAAAAAAAGTCAACTTTTTTTCGACCTCCAAAAGTCATAATAAACGTCATAGTATAGTATGGCGTTTTTTTCGGCCAAAAAAAGTCAACATTTTTTTCGACCTCCAAAAGTCATAAAAAACGTCATAGTATAGTATGGCCTTTTTTTCGGCCAAAAAAAGTCAAAATTTATTTCGACCTCAAAATGTCATAAAAACTCATAAAAAACGTCATAGTATAGTATGGCGTTTTTTTCGGGCAAAAAAAGTCAAAATTTTTTTCGACCTCCAAAAGTCATAAAAAACGTCATAGTATAGTATGGCGTTTTTTTCTGGCAAAAAAAGTCACAAATTTTCTCGGCCTCAAAATGTCATAAAAAACGTCATAGTATAGTATGGCATTTTTTTCGGGCAAAAACGTCATAGTATAGTATGTCGTTTTTTTCGGGCAAAAAAAGTCAAAATTTTTTTCGACCACCAAAAGTCATAAAAACTCATAAGAAACGTCATAGTATAGTATGGCGTTTTTTTCGGGCAAAAAAAGTCAATATTTTTTTCGACCTCCAAAAGTCATAAAAAACGTCATAGTATAGTATGGCGTTTTTTTCGGGCAAAAAAAGTCAACATTTTTTTCGACCTCCAAAAGTCATAAAAAACGTCATAGTATAGTATGGCGTTTTTTTCGGGCAAAAAAAGTCAACATTTTTTTCGACCTCCAAAAGTCATAAAAAACGTCATAGTATAGTATGGCGTTTTTTTCGGGCAAAAAAAGTCAACATTTTTTTAGACCACCAACAGTCATAAAAACTCATAAAAAACGTCATAGTATAGTATGGCGTTTTTTTCGGGCAAAAAAAGTCAATATTTTTTTCGACCTCCAAAAGTCATAAAAAACGTCATAGTATAGTATGGCGTTTTTTTCGGGCAAAAAAAGTCAAAATTTTTTTAGACCACCAACAGTCATAAAAACTCATAAAAAACGTCATAGTATAGTATGGCGTTTTTTTCGGGCAAAAAAAGTCACAAATTTTCACGGCCTCAAAATGTCATAAAAAACGTCATAGTATAGTATGGCGTTTTTTTCGGGCAAAAAAAGTCAACATTTTTTTCGACCTCCAAAAGTCATAAAAAACGTCATAGTATAGTATGGCCTTTTTTCGGCCAAAAAAAGTCAAAATTTATTTCGACCTCAAAATGTCATAAAAACTCATAAAAAACGTCATAGTATAGTATGGCGTTTTTTTCGGGCAAAAAAAGTCAAAATTTTTAGACCTCCAAAAGTCATAAAAAACGTCATAGTATAGTATGGCGTTTTTTTCGGGCAAAAAAAGTCAACATTTTTTTCGACCTCCAAAAGTCATAAAAAATGTCATTGTATAGTATGGCGTTTTTTTCGACCTCCAAAAGTCATAAAAAACGTCATAGTATAGTATGGCGTTTTTTTCGGCCAAAAAA
The DNA here is from genome assembly GCF_017976425.1 of Toxotes jaculatrix. Taxonomy (NCBI): domain Eukaryota; kingdom Metazoa; phylum Chordata; class Actinopteri; family Toxotidae; genus Toxotes; species Toxotes jaculatrix. Next base: position 17,236,553 of record NC_054412.1, read on the forward strand.
AGTCAAAATTTTTTTCGACCTCCAAAAGTCATAAAAAACATCATAGTATAGTATGGCGTTTTTTTCGGCCAAAAAAAGTCAAAATTTTTTTCGACCTCCAAAAGTCATAAAAAACGTCATAGTATAGTATGGCGTTTTTTTCGGGCAAAAAAAGTCAACATTTTTTTCGACCTCCAAAAGTCATAAAAAATGTCATAGTATAGTATGGCGTTTTTTTCGACCTCCAAAAGTCATAAAAAACGTCATAGTATAGTATGGCGTTTTTTTCGGCCAAAAAAAGTCAAAATTTTTTTCGACCTCCAAAAGTCATAAAAAATGTCATAGTATAGTATGGCGTTTTTTTCGGGCAAAAAAAGTCACAAATTTTCACGGCCTCAAAATGTCATAAAAAACGTCATAGTATAGTATGGCGTTTTTTTCGGGCAAAAAAAGTCAACATTTTTTTCGACCTCCAAAAGTCATAAAAAACGTCATAGTATAGTATGGCCTTTTTTCGGCCAAAAAAAGTCAAAATTTATTTCGACCTCAAAATGTCATAAAAACTCATAAAAAACGTCATAGTATAGTATGGCGTTTTTTTCGGGCAAAAAAAGTCAAAATTTTTTTCGACCTCCAAAAGTCATAAAAAACGTCATAGTATAGTATGGCGTTTTTTTCGGGCAAAAAAAGTCAACATTTTTTTCGACCTCCAAAAGTCATAAAAAATGTCATAGTATAGTATGGCGTTTTTTTCGACCTCCAAAAGTCATAAAAAACGTCATAGTATAGTATGGCGTTTTTTTCGGCCAAAAAAAGTCAAAATTTTTTTCGACCTCCAAAAGTCATAAAAAACATCATAGTATAGTATGGCGTTTTTTTCGGCCAAAAAAAGTCAACATTTTTTTCGACCTCCAAAAGTCATAAAAAACGTCATAGTATAGTATGGCGTTTTTTTCGGGCAAAAAAAGTCAACATTTTTTTCGACCTCCAAAAGTCATAAAAAATGTCATAGTATAGTATGGCGTTTTTTTCGACCTCCAAAAGTCATAAAAAACGTCATAGTATAGTATGGCATTTTTTTCGGGCAAAAAAAGTCAAAATTTTTTTCGACCTCCAAAAGTCATAAAAAACGTCATAGTATAGTATGGCGTTTTTTTCGGCCAAAAAAAGTCAAAATTTATTTCGACCTCAAAATGTCATAAAAACTCATAAAAAACGTCATAGTATAGTATGGCGTTTTTTTCGGGCAAAAAAAGTCACAAATTTTCTCGGCCTCAAAATGTCATAAAAAACGTCATAGTATAGTATGGCGTTTTTTTCGGGCAAAAAAAGTCAAAATTTATTTCGACCTCCAAAAGTCATAAAAAACGTCATAGTATAATATGGCGTTTTTTTCTGGCAAAAAAAGTCACAAATTTTCTCGGCCTCAAAATGTCATAAAAAACGTCATAGTATAGTATGGCGTTTTTTTCGGGCAAAAAAAGTCAACATTTTTTTCGACCTCCAAAAGTCATAAAAAATGTCATAGTATAGTATGGCGTTTTTTTCGACCTCCAAAAGTCATAAAAAACGTCATAGTATAGTATGGCGTTTTTTTCGGCCAAAAAAAGTCAAAATTTTTTTCGACCTCCAAAAGTCATAAAAAACGTCATAGTATAGTATGGCGTTTTTTTCGGCCAAAAAAAGTCACAATTTTTTTCGACCTCAAAATGTCATAAAAACTCATAAAAAACGTCATAGTATAGTATGGCGTTTTTTTCGGCCAAAAAAAGTCAACATTTTTTTCGACCTCCAAAAGTCATAAAAAAGGTCATAGTATAGTATGGCGTTTTTTTCGGGCAAAAAAAGTCAACATTTTTTTCGACTTCCAAAAGTCATAAAAAACGTCATAGTATAGTATGCCGTTTTTTTCGGCCAAAAAAAGTCAACATTTTTTTCGACCTCCAAAAGTCATAAAAAACGTCATAGTATAGTATGGCGTTTTTTTCGGGCAAAAAAAGTCACAATTTTTTTCGACCTCAAAATGTCATAAAAACTCATAAAAAACGTCATAGTATAGTATGGCGTTTTTTTCGGGCAAAAAAAGTCAATATTTTTTTCGACCTCCAAAAGTCATAAAAAACTCATAAAAAACGTCATAGTATAGTATGGCGTTTTTTTCGGCCAAAAAAAGTCAAAATTTTTTTCGACCCCAAAATGTCATAAAAACTCATAAAAAACGTCATAGTATAGTATGGCGTTTTTTTCGGGCAAAAAAAGTCAGAAAATTTTTCGGCCTCAAAATGTCGTAAAAAACGTCATAGTATAGTATGGCGTTTTTTTCGGCCAAAAAAAGTCAACATTTTTTTCGACCTCCAAAAGTCATAAAAAACGTCATAGTATAGTATGCCGTTTTTTTTTCGGCCAAAAAAAGTCAACATTTTTTTCGACCTCAAAATGTCATAAAAACTCATAAAAAACGTCATAGTATAGTATGGTGTTTTTTTCGGGCAAAAAAAGTCAAAAAATTTTTCGGCCCCAAAATGTCATAAAAAACGTCATAGTATAGTATGGCGTTTTTTTCGGGCAAAAAAAGTCAACTTTTTTTCGACCTCCAAAAGTCATAAAAAACGTCATAGTATAGTATGGCGTTTTTTTCGGGCAAAAAAAGTCAAAATTTTTTTAGACCACCAACAGTCATAAAAACTCATAAAAAACGTCATAGTATAGTATGGCGTTTTTTTCGGGCAAAAAAAGTCACAATTTTTTTCGACCACCAAAAGTCATAAAAACTCTTAAAAAACGTCATAGTATAGTATGGCGTTTTTTTCGGCCAAAAAAAGTCAAAATTTTTTTCGACCTCAAAATGTCATAAAAACTCATAAAAAACGTCATAGTATAGTATGGCGTTTTTTTCGGCCAAAAAAAGTCAACATTTTTTTCGACCTCCAAAAGTCATAAAAAACGTCATAGTATAGTATGGCGTTTTTTTTCGGGCAAAAAAAGTCAACATTTTTTTCGACCTCCAAAAGTCATAAAAAACGTCATAGTATAGTATGGCGTTTTTTTCGGGCAAAAAAAGTCAAAAATTTTTTCGACCTCCAAAAGTCATAAAAAACGTCATAGTATAGTATGGCGTTTTTTTCGGCCAAAAAAAGTCAACATTTTTTTCGACCTCCAAAAGTCATAAAAAACGTCATAGTATAGTATGGCGTTTTTTTCGGGCAAAAAAAGTCACAATTTTTTTCGACCTCAAAATGTCATAAAAACTCATAAAAAACGTCATAGTATAGTATGGCATTTTTTTCGGCCAAAAAAAGTCTACATTTTTTTCGACCTCCAAAAGTCATAAAAAACGTCATAGTATAGTATGGCGTTTTTTTCGGCCAAAAAAAGTCAAAATTTTTTTCGACCTCAAAATGTCATAAAAACTCATAAAAAACGTCATAGTATAGTATGGTGTTTTTTTTCGGGCAAAAAAAGTCAAAAAATTTTTCGTCCTCAAAATGTCATAAAAAACGTCATAGTATAGTATGGCATTTTTTTCGGGCAAAAAAAGTCAACTTTTTTTCGACCTCCAAAAGTCATAATAAACGTCATAGTATAGTATGGCGTTTTTTTCGGCCAAAAAAAGTCAACATTTTTTTCGACCTCCAAAAGTCATAAAAAACGTCATAGTATAGTATGGCCTTTTTTTCGGCCAAAAAAAGTCAAAATTTATTTCGACCTCAAAATGTCATAAAAACTCATAAAAAACGTCATAGTATAGTATGGCGTTTTTTTCGGGCAAAAAAAGTCAAAATTTTTTTCGACCTCCAAAAGTCATAAAAAACGTCATAGTATAGTATGGCGTTTTTTTCTGGCAAAAAAAGTCACAAATTTTCTCGGCCTCAAAATGTCATAAAAAACGTCATAGTATAGTATGGCATTTTTTTCGGGCAAAAACGTCATAGTATAGTATGTCGTTTTTTTCGGGCAAAAAAAGTCAAAATTTTTTTCGACCACCAAAAGTCATAAAAACTCATAAGAAACGTCATAGTATAGTATGGCGTTTTTTTCGGGCAAAAAAAGTCAATATTTTTTTCGACCTCCAAAAGTCATAAAAAACGTCATAGTATAGTATGGCGTTTTTTTCGGGCAAAAAAAGTCAACATTTTTTTCGACCTCCAAAAGTCATAAAAAACGTCATAGTATAGTATGGCGTTTTTTTCGGGCAAAAAAAGTCAACATTTTTTTCGACCTCCAAAAGTCATAAAAAACGTCATAGTATAGTATGGCGTTTTTTTCGGGCAAAAAAAGTCAACATTTTTTTAGACCACCAACAGTCATAAAAACTCATAAAAAACGTCATAGTATAGTATGGCGTTTTTTTCGGGCAAAAAAAGTCAATATTTTTTTCGACCTCCAAAAGTCATAAAAAACGTCATAGTATAGTATGGCGTTTTTTTCGGGCAAAAAAAGTCAAAATTTTTTTAGACCACCAACAGTCATAAAAACTCATAAAAAACGTCATAGTATAGTATGGCGTTTTTTTCGGGCAAAAAAAGTCACAAATTTTCACGGCCTCAAAATGTCATAAAAAACGTCATAGTATAGTATGGCGTTTTTTTCGGGCAAAAAAAGTCAACATTTTTTTCGACCTCCAAAAGTCATAAAAAACGTCATAGTATAGTATGGCCTTTTTTCGGCCAAAAAAAGTCAAAATTTATTTCGACCTCAAAATGTCATAAAAACTCATAAAAAACGTCATAGTATAGTATGGCGTTTTTTTCGGGCAAAAAAAGTCAAAATTTTTAGACCTCCAAAAGTCATAAAAAACGTCATAGTATAGTATGGCGTTTTTTTCGGGCAAAAAAAGTCAACATTTTTTTCGACCTCCAAAAGTCATAAAAAATGTCATTGTATAGTATGGCGTTTTTTTCGACCTCCAAAAGTCATAAAAAACGTCATAGTATAGTATGGCGTTTTTTTCGGCCAAAAAAAGTCAAAATTTTTTTCGACCTCCAAAAGTCATAAAAAACATCATAGTATAGTATGGCGTTTTTTTCGGCCAAAAAAAGTCAAAATTTTTTTCGACCTCCAAAAGTCATAAAAAACGTCATAGTATAGTATGGCGTTTTTTTCGGGCAAAAAAAGTCAACATTTTTTTCGACCTCCAAAAGTCATAAAAAATGTCATAGTATAGTATGGCGTTTTTTTCGACCTCCAAAAGTCATAAAAAACGTCATAGTATAGTATGGCGTTTTTTTCGGCCAAAAAAAGTCAAAATTTTTTTCGACCTCCAAAAGTCATAAAAAATGTCATAGTATAGTATGGCGTTTTTTTCGGGCAAAAAAAGTCACAAATTTTCACGGCCTCAAAATGTCATAAAAAACGTCATAGTATAGTATGGCGTTTTTTTCGGGCAAAAAAAGTCAACATTTTTTTCGACCTCCAAAAGTCATAAAAAACGTCATAGTATAGTATGGCCTTTTTTCGGCCAAAAAAAGTCAAAATTTATTTCGACCTCAAAATGTCATAAAAACTCATAAAAAACGTCATAGTATAGTATGGCGTTTTTTTCGGGCAAAAAAAGTCAAAATTTTTTTCGACCTCCAAAAGTCATAAAAAACGTCATAGTATAGTATGGCGTTTTTTTCGGGCAAAAAAAGTCAACATTTTTTTCGACCTCCAAAAGTCATAAAAAATGTCATAGTATAGTATGGCGTTTTTTTCGACCTCCAAAAGTCATAAAAAACGTCATAGTATAGTATGGCGTTTTTTTCGGCCAAAAAAAGTCAAAATTTTTTTCGACCTCCAAAAGTCATAAAAAACATCATAGTATAGTATGGCGTTTTTTTCGGCCAAAAAAAGTCAACATTTTTTTCGACCTCCAAAAGTCATAAAAAACGTCATAGTATAGTATGGCGTTTTTTTCGGGCAAAAAAAGTCAACATTTTTTTCGACCTCCAAAAGTCATAAAAAATGTCATAGTATAGTATGGCGTTTTTTTCGACCTCCAAAAGTCATAAAAAACGTCATAGTATAGTATGGCGTTTTTTTCGGCCAAAAAAAGTCAAAATTTTTTTCGACCTCCAAAAGTCATAAAAAATGTCATAGTATAGTATGGCGTTTTTTTCGGCCAAAAAAAGTCACAATTTTTTTCGACCTCAAAATGTCATAAAAACTCATAAAAAACGTCATAGTATAGTATGGCGTTTTTTTCGGCCAAAAAAAGTCAAACTTTTTTTCGACCTCCAAAAGTCATAAAAAACATCATAGTATAGTATGGCGTTTTTTTTCGGCCAAAAAAAGTCAAAATTTTTTTCGACCTCCAAAAATCATAAAAAAAGTCATAGTATAGTATGGCGTTTTTTTCGGCCAAAAAAAGTCAACATTTTTTTCGACCTCCAAAAGTCATAAAAAACGTCATAGTATAGTATGGCGTTTTTTTCGGCCAAAAAAAGTCAACATTATTTTCGACCTCAAAATGTCATAAAAACTCATAAAAAAAGTCATAGTATAGTATGGCGTTTTTTTCGGCCAAAAAAAGTCAGAAAATTTTTCGACCTCCAAAAGTCATAAAAAACGTCATAGTATAGTATGGCGTTTTTTTCGGCCAAAAAAAGTCAACATTATTTTCGACCTCAAAATGTCATAAAAACTCATAAAAAACGTCATAGTATAGTATGGCGTTTTTTTCGGCCAAAAAAAGTCAACATTTTTTTCGACCTCCAAATGTCATAAAAAACGTCATAGTATAGTATGGCGTTTTTTTCGGGCAAAAACGTCATAGTATAGTATGGCGTTTTTTTCGGGCAAAAAAAGTCAAAATTTTTTTCGACCTCCAAAAGTCATAAAAAACGTCATAGTATAGTATGGCGTTTTTTTCGGCCAAAAAAAGTCAACATTTTTTTCGACCTCCAAAAGTCATAAAAAACGTCATAGTATAGTATGGCGTTTTTTTTGGGCAAAAAAAGTCACAATTTTTTTCGACCACCAACAGTCATAAAAACTCATAAAAAACGTCATAGTATAGTATCGCGTTTTTTTCGGCCAAAAAAAGTCAACATTTTTTTCGACCTCCAAAAGTCATAAAAAACGTCATAGTATAGTATGGCGTTTTTTTTCGGCCAAAAAAAGTCACAATTTTTTTCGACCTCAAAATGTCATAAAAACTCATAAAAAACGTCATAGTATAGTATGGCGTTTTTTTCGGCCAAAAAAAGTCAAACTTTTTTTCGACCTCCAAAAGTCATAAAAAACATCATAGTATAGTATGGCGTTTTTTTCGGCCAAAAAAAGTCAAAATTTTTTTCGACCTCCAAAAGTCATAAAAAACGTCATAGTATAGTATGCCGTTTTTTTCGGCCAAAAAAAGTCAACATTTTTTTCGACCTCCAAAAGTCATAAAAAACGTCATAGTATAGTATGGCGTTTTTTTCGGCCAAAAAAAGTCAACATTATTTTCGACCTCAAAATGTCATAAAAACTCATAAAAAAAGTCATAGTATAGTATGGCGTTTTTTTCGGGCAAAAAAAGTCAGAAAATTTTTCGGCCTCAGAATGTCATAAAAAACGTCATAGTATAGTATGGCATTTTTTTCGGGCAAAAACGTCATAGTATAGTATGGCGTTTTTTTCGGGCAAAAAAAGTCACAATTTTTTTCGACCACCAAAAGTCATAAAAACTCATAAAAAACGTCATAGTATAGTATGGCGTTTTTTTTCGGGCAAAAAAAGTCAACATTTTTTTCGACCTCCAAAAGTCATAAAAAACGTCATAGTATAGTATGGCGTTTTTTTCGGCCAAAAAAAGTCAACATTTTTTTCGACCTCCAAAAGTCATAAAAAACGTCATAGTATAGTATGGCGTTTTTTTCGGCCAAAATAAGTCAAAATTTTTTTCGACCTCCAAAAGTCATAAAAAACGTCATAGTATAGTATGGCGTTTTTTTCGGGCAAAAAAAGTCACAATTTTTTTCGACCACCAACAGTCATAAAAACTCATAAAAAACGTCATAGTATAGTATCGCGTTTTTTTCGGCCAAAAAAAGTCAACATTTTTTTCGACCTCCAAAAGTCATAAAAAACGTCATAGTATAGTATGGCGTTTTTTTCGGGCAAAAAAAGTCACAATTTTTTTCGACCACCAAAAGTCATAAAAACTCATAAAAAACGTCATAGTATAGTATGGCATTTTTTTCGGGCAAAAAAAGTCAAAATTTTTTTCGACCTCCAAAAGTCATAAAAAACGTCATAGTATAGTATGGCGTTTTTTTCGGCCAAAAAAAGTCAAAATTTATTTCGACCTCAAAATGTCATAAAAACTCATAAAAAACGTCATAGTATAGTATGGCGTTTTTTTCGGGCAAAAAAAGTCACAAATTTTCTCGGCCTCAAAATGTCATAAAAAACGTCATAGTATAGTATGGCGTTTTTTTCGGGCAAAAAAAGTCAAAATTTATTTCGACCTCCAAAAGTCATAAAAAACGTCATAGTATAATATGGCGTTTTTTTCTGGCAAAAAAAGTCACAAATTTTCTCGGCCTCAAAATGTCATAAAAAACGTCATAGTATAGTATGGCGTTTTTTTTCGGGCAAAAAAAGTCAACATTTTTTTCGACCTCCAAAAGTCATAAAAAATGTCATAGTATAGTATGGCGTTTTTTTCGACCTCCAAAAGTCATAAAAAACGTCATAGTATAGTATGGCGTTTTTTTCGGCCAAAAAAAGTCAAAATTTTTTTCGACCTCCAAAAGTCATAAAAAACGTCATAGTATAGTATGGCGTTTTTTTCGGCCAAAAAAAGTCACAATTTTTTTCGACCTCAAAATGTCATAAAAACTCATAAAAAACGTCATAGTATAGTATGGCGTTTTTTTCGGCCAAAAAAAGTCAACATTTTTTTCGACCTCCAAAAGTCATAAAAAAGGTCATAGTATAGTATGGCGTTTTTTTCGGGCAAAAAAAGTCAACATTTTTTTCGACTTCCAAAAGTCATAAAAAACGTCATAGTATAGTATGCCGTTTTTTTCGGCCAAAAAAAGTCAACATTTTTTTCGACCTCCAAAAGTCATAAAAAACGTCATAGTATAGTATGGCGTTTTTTTCGGGCAAAAAAAGTCACAATTTTTTTCGACCTCAAAATGTCATAAAAACTCATAAAAAACGTCATAGTATAGTATGGCGTTTTTTTCGGGCAAAAAAAGTCAATATTTTTTTCGACCTCCAAAAGTCATAAAAAACTCATAAAAAACGTCATAGTATAGTATGGCGTTTTTTTCGGCCAAAAAAAGTCAAAATTTTTTTCGACCCCAAAATGTCATAAAAACTCATAAAAAACGTCATAGTATAGTATGGCGTTTTTTTCGGGCAAAAAAAGTCAGAAAATTTTTCGGCCTCAAAATGTCGTAAAAAACGTCATAGTATAGTATGGCGTTTTTTTCGGCCAAAAAAAGTCAACATTTTTTTCGACCTCCAAAAGTCATAAAAAACGTCATAGTATAGTATGCCGTTTTTTTTTTCGGCCAAAAAAAGTCAACATTTTTTTCGACCTCAAAATGTCATAAAAACTCATAAAAAACGTCATAGTATAGTATGGTGTTTTTTTCGGGCAAAAAAAGTCAAAAAATTTTTCGGCCCCAAAATGTCATAAAAAACGTCATAGTATAGTATGGCGTTTTTTTCGGGCAAAAAAAGTCAACTTTTTTTCGACCTCCAAAAGTCATAAAAAACGTCATAGTATAGTATGGCGTTTTTTTCGGCCAAAAAAAGTCAAAATTTTTTTCGGCCTCAAAATGTCATAAAAAAGGTCATAGTATGGTATGGCGTTTTTTTTCGGCCAAAAAAAGTCAAAATTTTTTTCGACCTCCAAAAGTCATAAAAAACGTCATAGTATAGTATGGCGTTTTTTTCGGCCAAAAAAACTCAAAATTTTTTTCGACCTCCAAAAGTCATAAAAAACGTCATAGTATAGTATGGCGTTTTTTTCGGCCAAAAAAAGTCAACATTTTTTTCGACCTCCAAAAGTCATAAAAAACGTCATAGTATAGTATGGCGTTTTTTTCGGCCAAAAAAAGTCAACATTTTTTTGGACCTCAAAATTTCATAAAAACTCATAAAAAACGTCATAGTATAGTATGGCGTTTTTTTCGGGCAAAAAAAGTCAGAAAATTTTTCGGCCTCAGAATGTCATAAAAAACGTCATAGTATAGTATGGCATTTTTTTCGGGCAAAAACGTCATAGTATAGTATGGCGTTTTTTTCGGGCAAAAAAAGTCAAAATTTTTTTCGACCACCAAAAGTCATAAAAACTCATAAAAAACGTCATAGTATAGTATGGCGTTTTTTTCGGCCAAAAAAAGTCAATATTTTCTTCGACCTCCAAAAGTCATAAAAAACGTCATAGTATAGTATGGCGTTTTTTTCGGGTAAAAAAAGTCAAAATTTTTTTAGACCACCAACAGTCATAAAAACTCATAAAAAACGTCATAGTATAGTATGGCGTTTTTTTCGGCCAAAAAAAGTCACAATTTTTTTCGACCACCAAAAGTCATAAAAACTCATAAAAAACGTCATAGTATAGTATGGCGTTTTTTTCGGCCAAAAAAAGTCAAAATTTTTTTCGACCTCAAAATGTCATAAAAACTCATAAAAAACGTCATAGTATAGTATGGCGTTTTTTTCGGCTGAAAAAAATGTAAACATTTTTTTCGACCTCCAAAAGTCATAAAAAACGTCATAGTATAGTATGGCGTTTTTTTCGGGCAAAAAAAGTCAAAAATTTTTTCGACCTCCAAAAGTCATAAAAAACGTCATAGTATAGTATGGCGTTTTTTTCGGCCAAAAAAAGTCAACATTTTTTTCGACCTCCAAAAGTCATAAAAAACGTCATAGTATAGTATGGCCTTTTTTTCGGCCAAAAAAAGTCAAAATTTATTTCGACCACCAACAGTCATAAAAACTCATAAAAAACGTCATAGTATAGTATGGCGTTTTTTTCGGGCAAAAAAAGTCACAAATTTTCTCGGCCTCAAAATGTCATAAAAAACGTCATAGTATAGTATGGCGTTTTTTTCGGCCAAAAAAAGTCAACATTTTTTTCGACCTCCAAAAGTCATAAAAAACGTCATAGTATAGTATGGCCTTTTTTTCGGCCAAAAAAAGTCAAAATTTATTTCGACCTCAAAATGTCATAAAAACTCATAAAAAACGTCATAGTATAGTATGGCGTTTTTTTCGGGCAAAAAAAGTCAAAATTTTTTTCGACCTCCAAAAGTCATAAAAAACGTCATAGTATAGTATGGCGTTTTTTTCTGGCAATAAAAGTCACAAATTTTCTCGGCCTCAAAATGTCATAAAAAACGTCATAGTATAGTATGGCATTTTTTTCGGGCAAAAACGTCATAGTATAGTATGTCGTTTTTTTCGGGCAAAAAAAGTCAAAATTTTTTTCGACCACCAAAAGTCATAAAAACTCATAAGAAACGTCATAGTATAGTATGGCGTTTTTTTCGGGCAAAAAAAGTCAATATTTTTTTCGACCTCCAAAAGTCATAAAAAACGTCATAGTATAGTATGGCGTTTTTTTCGGCCAAAAAAAGTCAACATTTTTTTCGACCTCCAAAAGTCATAAAAAACGTCATAGTATAGTATGGCGTTTTTTTCGGCCAAAAAAAGTCAACATTATTTTCGACCTCAAAATGTCATAAAAACTCATAAAAAACGTCATAGTATAGTATGGCGTTTTTTTCGGGCAAAAAAAGTCAGAAAATTTTTCGGCCTCAGAATGTCATAAAAAACGTCATAGTATACTATGGCATTTTTTTCGGGCAAAAACGTCATAGTATAGTATGGCGTTTTTTTCGGGCAAAAAAAGTCACAATTTTTTTCGACCACCAAAAGTCATAAAAACTCATAAAAAACGTCATAGTATAGTATGGCGTTTTTTTCGGGCAAAAAAAGTCAACATTTTTTTCGACCTCCAAAAGTCATAAAAAACGTCATAGTATAGTATGGCGTTTTTTTCGGGTAAAAAAAGTCAAAAATTTTTTTAGACTACCAACAGTCATAAAAACTCATAAAAAACGTCATAGTATAGTATGGCGTTTTTTTCGGCCAAAAAAAGTCACAATTTTTTTCGACCACCAAAAGTCATAAAAACTCATAAAAAACGTCATAGTATAGTATGGCGTTTTTTTCGGCCAAAAAAAGTCAAAATTTTTTTCGACCTCAAAATGTCATAAAAACTCATAAAAAACGTCATAGTATAGTATGGCGTTTTTTTCGGCTGAAAAAAATGTAAACATTTTTTTCGACCTCCAAAAGTCATAAAAAACGTCATAGTATAGTATGGCGTTTTTTTCGGGCAAAAAAAGTCAAAAATTTTTTCGACCTCCAAAAGTCATAAAAAACGTCATAGTATAGTATGCCGTTTTTTTCGGCCAAAAAAAGTCAACATTTTTTTCGACCTCCAAAAGTCATAAAAAACGTCATAGTATAGTATGGCGTTTTTTTCGGGCAAAAAAAGTCAAAATTTTTTTCGACCTCAAAATGTCATAAAAACTCATAAAAAACGTCATAGTATAGTATGGCATTTTTTTCGGCCAAAAAAAGTCTACATTTTTTTCGACCTCCAAAATTCATAAAAAACGTCATAGTATAGTATGGCGTTTTTTTCGGGCAAAAAAAGTCACAATTTTTTTCGACCACCAACAGTCATAAAAACTCATAAAAAACGTCATAGTATAGTATGGCGTTTTTTTCGGCCAAAAAAAGTCAACATTTTTTTCGACCTCCAAAAGTCATAAAAAACGTCATAGTATAGTATGCCGGTTTTTTTTCGGCCAAAAAAAGTCAAAATTTTTTTCGACCTCAAAATGTCATAAAAACTCATAAAAAACGTCATAGTATAGTATGGTGTTTTTTTCGGGCAAAAAAAGTCAAAAAAATTTTCGGCCCCAAAATGTCATAAAAAACGTCATAGTATAGTATGGCGTTTTTTTCGGGCAAAAAAAGTCAACTTTTTTTCGACCTCCAAAAGTAATAAAAAACGTCATAGTATAGTATGGCGTTTTTTTCGGCCAAAAAAAGTCAACATTTTTTTCGGCCTCAAAATGTCATAAAAAAGGTCATAGTATAGTATGGCGTTTTTTTCGGGCAAAAAAAGTCACAATTTTTTTCGACCACCAACAGTCATAAAAACTCATAAAAAACGTCATAGTATAGTATGGCGTTTTTTTTCGGCCAAAAAAAGTCAACATTTTTTTCGACCTCCAAAAGTCATAAAAAAGGTCATAGTATAGTATGGCGTTTTTTTCGGGCAAAAAAAGTCAGAAAATTTTTCGGCCTCAAAATGTCGTAAAAAACGTCATAGTATAGTATGGCGTTTTTTTCGGCCAAAAAAAGTCAACATTTTTTTCGACCTCCAAAAGTCATAAAAAACGTCATAGTATAGTATGCCGTTTTTTTTTTTCGGCCAAAAAAAGTCAACATTTTTTTCGACCTCAAAATGTCATAAAAACTCATAAAAAACGTCATAGTATAGTATGGTGTTTTTTTCGGGCAAAAAAAGTCAAAAAATTTTTCGGCCACAAAATGTCATAAAAAACGTCATAGTATAGTATGGCGTTTTTTTCGGGCAAAAAAAGTCAACTTTTTTTCGACCTCCAAAAGTCATAAAAAACGTCATAGTATAGTATGGCGTTTTTTTCGGCCAAAAAAAGTCAAAATTTTTTTCGACCTCCAAAAGTCATAAAAAACGTCATAGTATAGTATGGCGTTTTTTTCGGCCAAAAAAAGTCAACATTTTTTTGGACCTCAAAATGTCATAAAAACTCATAAAAAACGTCATAGTATAGTATGGCGTTTTTTTCGGGCAAAAAAATTCAGAAAATTTTTCGGCCTCAGAATGTCATAAAAAACGTCATAGTATAGTATGGCATTTTTTTCGGGCAAAAACGTCATAGTATAGTATGGCGTTTTTTTCGGGCAAAAAAAGTCAAAATTTTTTTCGACCACCAAAAGTCATAAAAACTCATAAAAAACGTCATAGTATAGTATGGCGTTTTTTTCGGGCAAAAAAAGTCAATATTTTTTTCGACCTCCAAAAGTCATAAAAAACGTCATAGTATAGTATGGCGTTTTTTTCGGGTAAAAAAGGTCAAAATTTTTTTAGACCACCAACAGTCATAAAAACTCATAAAAAACGTCATAGTATAGTATGGCGTTTTTTTCGGCCAAAAAAAGTCACAATTTTTTTCAACCACCAAAAGTCATAAAAACTCATAAAAAACGTCATAGTATAGTATGGCGTTTTTTTCGGCCAAAAAAAGTCAAAATTTTTTTCGACCTCAAAATGTCATAAAAACTCACAAAAAACGTCATAGTATAGTATGGCGTTTTTTTCGGCTGAAAAAAATGTAAACATTTTTTTCGACCTCCAAAAGTCATAAAAAACGTCATAGTATAGTATGGCGTTTTTTTCGGGCAAAAAAAGTCAAAAATTTTTTCGACCTCAAAATGTCATAAAAACTCATAAAAAACGTCATAGTATAGTATGGCATTTTTTTCGGCCAAAAAAAGTCTACATTTTTTTCGACCTCCAAAAGTCATAAAAAACGTCATAGTATAGTATGGCGTTTTTTTCGGGCAAAAAAAGTCACAATTTTTTTCGACCACCAACAGTCATAAAAACTCATAAAAAACGTCATAGTATAGTATGGCGTTTTTTTCGGCCAAAAAAAGTCAACATTTTTTTCGACCTCCAAAATTCATAAAAAACGTCATAGTATAGTATGGCGTTTTTTTCGGGCAAAAAAAGTCAAAATTTTTTTCGACCACCAACAGTCATAAAAACTCATAAAAAACGTCATAGTATAGTATGGCGTTTTTTTCGGCCAAAAAAAGTCAACATTTTTTTCGATCTCCAAAAGTCATAAAAAACGTCATAGTATAGTATGCCGGTTTTTTTTCGGCCAAAAAAAGTCAAAATTTTTTTCGACCTCAAAATGTCATAAAAACTCATAAAAAACGTCATAGTATAGTATGGTGTTTTTTTCGGGCAAAAAAAGTCAAAAAATTTTTCGGCCCCAAAATGTCATAAAAAACGTCATAGTATAGTATGGCGTTTTTTTCGGGCAAAAAAAGTCAACTTTTTTTCGACCTCCAAAAGTCATAAAAAACGTCATAGTATAGTATGGCGTTTTTTTCGGCCAAAAAAAGTCAAAATTTTTTTCGGCCTCAAAATGTCATAAAAAAGGTCATAGTATAGTATGGCGTTTTTTTCGGGCAAAAAAAGTCACAATTTTTTTCGACCACCAACAGTCATAAAAACTCATAAAAAACGTCATAGTATAGTATGGCGTTTTTTTCGGCCAAAGAAAGTCAAAATTTATTTCGACCTCAAAATGTCATAAAAACTCATAAAAAACGTCATAGTGTAATATGGCGTTTTTTTTCGGCCAAAAAAAGTCAACATTTTTTTCGACCACCAACAGTCATAAAAACTCATAAAAAACGTCATAGTATAGTATGGCGTTTTTTTCGGGCAAAAAAAGTCAACTTTTTTTCGACCTCCAAAAGTCATAAAAAACGTCATAGTATAGTATGGCGTTTTTTTCGACCAAAAAAAGTCAAAAATTTATTCGGCCTCAAAATGTCATAAAAAACGTCATAGTATAGTATGGCGTTTTTTTCGGGCAAAAAAAGTCACAATTTTTTTCGACCACCAAAAGTCATAAAAACTCATAAAAAACGTCATAGTATAGTATGGCATTTTTTTCGGGCAAAAAAAGTCAAAATTTTTTTCGACCACCAAAAGTCATAAAAACTCATATAAAACGTCATAGTATAGTATGGCGTTTTTTTCGGCCAAAAAAAGTCAACATTTTTTTCAACCTCCAAAAGTCATAAAAAACGTCATAGTATAGCATGGCGTTTTTTTCGGGCAAAAAAAGTCAAAATTTTTTTCGACCTCAAAATGTCATAAAAAACGTCATAGTATAGTATGGCGTTTTTTTTCGGGCAAAAAAAATCACAATTTTATTCGACCACCAAAAGTCATAAAAACTCATAAAAAACGTCATAGTATAGTATGGCGTTTTTTTTTCGGCCAAAAAAAGTCAACATTTTTTTCGACCTCCAAAAGTCATAAAAAACGTCATAGTATAGTATGGCATTTTTTTCGGCCAAAAAAAGTCAAAATTTTTTTCGACCTCAAAATGTCATAAAAACTCATAAAAAACGTCATAGTATAGTATGGCGTTTTTTTCGGGCAAAAAAAGTCACAATTTTTTTCGACCACCAAAAGTCATAAAAACTCATATAAAACGTCATAGTATAGTATGGCGTTTTTTTCGGGCAAAAAAAGTCAACATTTTTTTCAACCTCCTAAAGTCATAAAAAACGTCATAGTATAGTATGTCGTTTTTTTCGGCCAAAAAAAGTCAAAATTTTTTTCGACCTCAAAATGTCATAAAAACTCATAAAAAACGTCATAGTATAGTATGGCGTTTTTTTCGGCCAAAAAAAGTCAACATTTTTTTCGACCTCCAAAAGTCATAAAAAACGTCATAGTATAGTATGGCGTTTTTTTCGGGCAAAAAAAGTCACAATTTTTTTCGACCACCAAAAGTCATAAAAACTCATACAAAACGTCATATTATAGTATGGCGTTTTTTTCGGCCAAAAAAAGTCAAAAATTTTTTCGACCTCCAAAAGTCATAAAAAACGTCATAGTATAGTATGGCGTTTTTTTCGGGCAAAAAAAGTCAAAATTTTTTTCGACCTCAAAATGTCATAAAAACTCATAAAAAACGTCATAGTATAGTATGGCATTTTTTTCGGGCAAAAAAAGTCAACTTTTTTTCGGCCAAAAAAAGTCACAATTTTTTTCGGCCTCAAAATGTCATAAAAACGTCATAGTATAGTATGGCGTTTTTTTCGGCCAAAAAAAGTCAACATTTTTTTCGACCACCAAAAGTCATAAAAAACGTCATAGTATAGTATGTCGTTTTTTTCGGGCAAAAAAAGTCAACATTTTTTTCGACCTCCAAAAGTCATAAAAAACGTCATAGTATAGTATGGCGTTTTTTTCGGCCAAAAAAAGTCAACATTTTTTTCGACCTCCAAAAGTCATAAAAAACGTCATAGTATAGTATGGCGTTTTTTTCGGGCAAAAAAAGTCAAAAATTTTCTCGGCCTCAAAATGTCATAAAAAACGTCATAGTATAGTAAGGCGTTTTTTTCGGCCAAAAAAAGTCACAATTTTTTTTGACCTCAAAATGTCATAAAAAACGTCATAGTATAGTAAGGCATCAAAATCGGCCAAAAAAAGTCATACTTTAGTATGACCTCAAAATGTCAGAAAAAACGTCATAGTATAGTAACGCATCAAAATCGGCCAAAAAAAGTCATACTTTATTATGACCTCAAAATGTCATTTAATCAACAAAACAATCTGAAGAGCTGCTTGGGAGCCGAAAGAGTCGGCTCTTTTTAGTTATGCGAGCCAAAAGAGCCGGTTCTCTAAAAAGAGCCTGAAATCTCATTACTAGTGTTAGGATGTGCGATCGCGCGCAATAAAGACAGAAAACCTGCTGTGAAGAAAGAGGGAGGGCTCCGACAAGTTACACACACAGAGGCGGATCACCACCGGAAACCTGGCGGTTATCCTTTCAGAATAATATTGTACAATTTGCCAATGCATCAAAAAAAAAAAAGGTTTGGTTTTGAGATAGCATGTAACGTGTGCTTGCTATGTGTCATCATATACTGTATCACACATTTCACACAGTGTCCATTTGAATTTTTGTTCGGCTTCGACATTTCATACAACTTCACAAAAGTACCCCAAGTATGTGCAAAATGTGCCAAAGTTAATGTATTGATTTTGCAGAAAAATACTCCCTGTGAGAGATGTTTTTGTATTTTACTATATTGCATGATTGTTAATACTAATGCTTGAATACCACTTTACTGTTGTAGCTCTTTGATTTTAAATAAAATGTTAAATATTAACATTTCATTCTGGTAGGTGGTTGAGTCTACATAATGTGAAGTCAGCCCATCCAGTGTTTTAATGTAATAATGTTGATCTGTAAAAACAAACTTGTAACTGTGAGAGATTAAAAATGTAGAAGAATGAAAAGCGCGTTTACCTCTCAACTTTGTGGAGTAGATGTTTAAAATGCCATGAAGTATCTCATAACTGTACTTAAATGCAGTAGTAACTCTAAGTGGTTATTTTTCACTACTGCAAATTGTTGTTTGTGAAATAAATAACTGTAAATAAACCCTAACACATTAGCAACTAAGCTGACAATATAGTAAAATATAACACTCCTTCACTACCTCATTAAAAAAATTTACTGATTTCTGTATGGTTTAACCAGGCTTTTAATTTGACGGGTTTGAGTGGAAGTCGTTTTGAAAATCTCACGGACTTGACGCTCGGCAGGGAGGAGGGAGAAGGAGGAGGACAGAGGAGGAGGAGGAGGAGGACAGGAGGAGAGTAGAGGAGGGTGCGGGTAGAGGGACATTCACTCATTGTTACCAACTAGAGGACCGGCGGAGACCCCGTTGCAACACGTGAATTTTCGGCACAACACTCAGGTAAAGTTGGCGATAATTTAACTCGTTCAGCTTAGATTAGCTCACCGCACCGGCTGGGTGCAGATCGGTACAGATCAGGCTACGTTACATTTGCCACGGTTAGTATCAGTTAGGATGAAGTAACCGTCATCTTTTGTCTGCGCTGCGTTGCTTGACATTTCCATCGGTTTAATCCAACAATTTCTGTGCTGTGAGTCAGTTACAGTGGACAGGGACAGACAAACCGGCCGTGACGTGCACATCGGTAACGTTAGTTTGATACAGTCTCATTTATGAGGAGCAATTAATTTATGAATGCCCTGCTAGGAGCTGCAGGAGGAGCCCGTTAACAGTGACGCACAGGTAGGGGAGGCTAACAGGCGCATTCATATCACATTAAGAATAAACCTCCTTAAAAATACAGCTGGGCTTTTTAAAATTTTATTTTGCATTTATATTAAGTAAACACAAGTGTACAAGAATAAATTATGTTTATATTTTGCGTGTCATTGAATGGAAAGGTAATTGGTTGTTATGGGTGTGTTCTGGCATGTAAATGTAGCAGCATCTGCTATATGGAAAATTAAAAACAGGATAAACTATTTCTGAACATCCTCACGGCAGTACCAGAGATAATATCACAAATCATAATAAGTCACTTCAACAAACTGTTAAAAACGAAATTGTATATATGTGTAAATATAGAACAGATTTGGATCTTACCACTGTATGTGATTGTATTTGCTGTATTTTTTTTTTTTTTTTAGCACTGATTATGATATATTGCTGTTAATTAATGCTGCTAATGTTATAATTCATCCACATGGACCACCACCACAGTTAGTGACCTAAAAAGCAATTACCAACCCTCCTGAAACAGTCTTTTGTGTGTTTTTCCGATGCAAGCTGTAATATCTAATCTTCATTTCAACAGGAGGTAATTTCTGGTTCTGGTTTTTTAAAAAAAATGCGCCAGATATCTCATAACCTTCTTATTTAGAGCGTGTAACATTTGAACAAATGTATATATATTTGAAATTTTGTGGTTTTATTTTTCAGATCGCAGACAGATCGTCTCCATCTGTGGTTGTCATCAGTATTTCCTCAGAAGCATCATCGCCGTCCTTTGAGTCAGGAGAGGGAGGAGTGTGAGCCGTTCGGTCACAGTGCAGCATCTTACAGGACTACAGCATCTCTCAGGAGATGGAGGTCTTGTGACATACTCCTGCAAGAATTGCCACAGTGATGGATGCAGCCAGCTTCAAGCATGGCCGTGTTGGATTTTGCTGCCCAACCCAGACTGTTTCTCTGTGAGCTGAAGAGGTGGACGAGACAACCACACAGTCCTTAAGCCTTGCGATTTCCCCTCCTTGGTGAATGAGCCAGATGCTAACGGGGCTCAACCCCTCGTCCTAACCAGCCGTTCCTTGGGTCTTCCTTCTCTCCTTCTGTACGGATCAGCCATGGATCTCCTGTGGGTGCTGTCGGTGTCCATGCTGACGGTGTGCGTTGCCATCCCCATGGATGCCGTGGCGGGGAGCCACAGTCTGTTCACCTGTGAGCCCATCACCCTGCGCATGTGTCAGGGGCTGCCCTACAACTCCACCTTCATGCCCAACATACTGAACCATTACGACCAGCAAACTGCCGCTCTCGCCATGGAGGTACAGTACACTGCTGACACGTGAAATATGTAAAAAGCTTCATTCAGGCATCAGTGTATTTGTCTGAATGTGAAGGGTAGTACACATACATGCTGATGTTTTGTGCTGATAATCAATACTGATTTTTTAACAGAGGAAATAAATGCTGTTAGGGTGGGAAAACCTTTGTGATCCACCACACCTATTCAGAAGACACAATGTGACTTAATGTACAAATGTACAAAAAAAACTAAAACCTGTTTGGTTGAAAATTTAGAAAAATTGCAAGAAAAATAAGACAAAGATAAGAAACATGTCTAGATTTTTTTGACCTAATTGTGGTCAGATAAACCTTTTATCAGAGGTAAAGAAAATCACTAACTGATTACTAATACAAGAAGAATATCTGAAAAATATGGATTTTAACCTATTTGTTTTTATTATTTATTACCAATTTGTTAATTCATTTTTCTTAAAACTGTGGACTGGTGCCACAAACATTTGATGGGCCTGTACAAAATTGGCTACTACCTGTCCAAAGTAATATGTTAAATTCCAGTTGGTCACATTTTGAGCAATCTTAAAAAAAAAAAAAAGAATCACTAACATACAGGCTGTTTCTCTCTGTTTTGATCAGTGTTCATATTATTGCCTACCAAGACATCCAGTATATTTATTGTGTGATTCAAAAGTGCTAGCTGGTCTTGTTGCAGATGTTCCAATTCCTCCAAAAATTTGAAAAACTACTTCACATAATAAAGGTTAAATGTGAAATAGTGTGTATTTTTGTGATCTGTGACCCTTTCTCATGGATTTGTTCTCCACTGTCCCTGCTGCTGACCTTCTCTGAGCGTTTTTTCTTCTGGTCCGTTCTGGATCTGAAACAATTTGTCGATCACGCAGTTAAGATGAAATTCGTTGGCAACTATTTTGATAGTCCAATCATTTTTCAAGCAAAATGCCAAATCATGAATCTTGATTGCATCTTGAAATATCTGGTGCGTATGATTTTAGCCTCCTTCTGCTTAAACCCGTGGATTAAGAGCACAAATGGGAAATTCTCTTCTTTTTGCCTCTCTTTTTTTAACAATTTGACCTTTTCTTTAGTTTTTCCCTCTCTTTCTCCCTCCTACTTCATTCCTGTATCTGACCTTTACTGTGCATGTTTCCCTGGTCCCCTTCACTCCTTTTCTCTATTGAAGTGCGGCACAGAGTTAAAATTGACATCTGCAGACACACACATATCCAAACAGAGTAAGGCACAGGGGTTTGTGAAAGTGATTAGTGATTGTGATTGTTAAGTAATTAGTCTTCCTCACATGTTGAACAAGTGGTTCAGTGTGTCTGGTGCACTGCCTGCCCCATGGACATCAGTAGCCTAGATTGCTATCACCACGGCTAACTGGGTACGTGCTGAGAGTTGGTAATTTCAAAGTGCTAGCCTACTTTAATTTGGTTCCTCTAGCTCCAGGGACTGGGAGTGTATTACCAAAACATTAAGCAGAAAATTAAGTTTTAATATTTGTCCCTGGGGGCCATGAGAACAGTGCATTATTAAACTCCACTAATTTAACAGGGCGTGTTGCCCTAAAATGATTTCTGTCCGCACGTCTGGCATGTTGACAGGCAGAGCGATTTACCACATGTAGTGACTCTTCACATCAGTTGTTGTGCACCAAGCCCATTTTACATAACAGGCTTTTCAACAGTTTGTCAACTCATTCTGGGAGCACAGATACAAACTTTGTTTCAGTGGATTAAAGCTCAGATTCCTGTGTTTGGTGCATATTTTATTGTTTCTACCTCTTAGATAATCTATAGATTACCAGCCACAGCATTTGACTGTTGTGGCTGTGTTATCCTCTTTGAAATGTCGAGTTAGGCATTTAAACATAATCATGGAGCAGATGCATCACCTCGTTAAGTTAATCCCGCCCTTCATGTAGGCTGATCTCTCTGGAAGCTCAACCTATCGAGCAATTACTGGCCAGACTGCACCAAAACATTAGATTGGATGCTCTGTTGACTGAACTATCTGTGTGTGTACGCGTATCACTCCATCCATCTATATTTATCTCAGTTTATCCATTATCAGCATCATGCTCCCATTGGCTCCCGTTCCCTCTATCACTTTTACCCTTTGACCGCGCCCCGCCCTGCCTGGCACAGCGAGGATGTTGATGTGCGAGGAGCCCTGCCGACCATCTGTGCCTTCTCCACTTTGCAGTACTCTGCAGTGAGTACACACTAAGTGAAAGAGAGAGATGGAGGGTGGGAGGAGCTGTGTGGCACGAAAATCCAGGGTTATGTAACCTCTGAACATGCCCTGCCCGGCTGTGGGAGCATGCAGCATCGCATCAAATCGCACCACAACACAGCTGCACTCTCATTTGAAAAAGATGCAAGCACCCCCACCTCTGTTGACTTGACTGCCTGCTCACAGTCTCACTGTGTCCTTTCTTGTCATTGCCAAAATATTCTTTCTCATCTCCTGGGTTTAGTCGCTCTTTCATATCTGTTTACGATCTTCATAGTGTAATTTTTTTGATGGAGACAACACAAGTTGGATTTTAATGTGCAGATACGATAGGTGTATGTGGTTCCAGTAGAATTATTTTCTCATTGCCAGTATGTTAATAACCCAGTGCAGTGTTGTTTTGAGGCCAGGTTAGCTTCTTACGCCTCATCACAGTGTGTGGGTTGCAGTGAACAGAGAGAAGCACTTCTGGTTTAGACGGTGTTCACTTTGATTGGTCATGGATCCACAATTAAGTCTCTTTTAGAGCTCACAAATGCTGGTTGGTAAACTCATGGACACCAAATAGGTTCTAAATAACGGGGCCTGCGCCTCTGTTTGGCTCTTGTTTTCCAGATAACTTGCCCTAGATCCAGTTCATGGGAGAATTCAAAGCCTTTAAGATGTTGAGGGCAGCCAAATGAGAATTGACAGCTGATTTTAAAGGGAATTAGCTCCACCGAATAGCTATGATAATGATGATGAATGCCTTGCACCATGGAGAAACTGCGAGTTGGACGAGAACCAACGCCTGCCATTCTTGCACTTTTTGTCTAAACCCCCTGAAGTGGTGTCTTTCTGGATTTCTTTTTTCATGCCTTGCTGTTTTCAAGGTCTTTTCAAGGTTTTTGTCTTTTGGGAAAATGGGCACAGTTTATATCACTATATTGTTATAGACTTTCACATTTTCTTTGTCATTTGAGATTCCTAAAACTACTGTCTAGTAATGTTTGTACCACTTTTTGCAAACTTTATAGTCTTTATGTCTAAGTTTGGCACCAGGTTGGCACAAAGCAATGTGTTGCAAACCACCGTAACAGACTGAATTTACACCAGGATAAAAAAAAAGAACAACTTTGTTTTAGGTTTTTTTGCCAGGTATATTTCACAAAGTAATATTCTATGGCTGTCTGAACAGGAGACACCACTAACTAGGTGATTTCTAAAAACAGAATTTTCTGTTTCGGTGTTCATCCTTGCTCAGTCAGTCATCGCTGACCGTCGAATGACCTCGCAGCTGAAGTGGGACAGAGGCCTCGGGGCTGGGAATCAGCTATTTCTGTGCCACAATGATACTGTGCCACACTCATAAGATAAGTGGGAGCGTGGCGGATTTGACTGGCATTACAAAAAGAAAAAAAATAAAAGGGCGAAAATCCCCTTATTTACAGATAGATGCACAATGTAGGTACTGGATGAAAATGTAAAGCAGCGTGGGTTCATCACAGTAATCAGTTCAGCTGGTATGAACTGTCCTTGGCATCCAAAACAGATTAGGCATTAGGATCACACCGCAGCGATGATAAATTATATACTAAAAATCTGAACAGCTCATTACATCAAGTGTGTGTTATTGTAGATTGGAAAATTTGTCCTTTGTTGGACTTTTAGTAGAAGACATCTACAAAGTGTAGAAACAGGTTCTTTAGCCTGGGACCAAAAGACACCATTGTAAATATCTTGCATTAGCCAAAACATTGCATTCTGTTAAAAGGAAAATTGGCTCCTTTTTATTATTTGGTATGATTCTCAGATATTTAGCAGGAAAAATAAATTGTGCTATCTGGATGAGGAAACACTGGGTGATGGAAGTGGTTTTCAGAAAAGTTGGAGTCGTGCTAAAGAGTAGGGACTGCTTTGCCAGATGGGCCAAGCCAGGGTCAGGGCCGACTGAAGATGTTAATTGAATCAGGTTGATAAGAGGGTTTGTTTACATGAAGTCAAAGCCAAGCCAGTAAATCATTTTTAGTGGCTGCAATATAATAAAAAAAGGGTCACATGAATGTTGTTATCCCAGGGAAATTCAGTGCAAGGTTTTAGTTTCTCACTCTTCACAAATGCATGAAATTAAAGATGAATCCCAAGTTACTCTGCCTGTTCTCGTTGTTTCTCGGTCATCTTGATTTCAGCTTTCACGGTGTTTGTCACGTTTTGTTTTGTGTGAAGGGTGTGCAGTGACAGAAAGACTAGTCAGTGGTCTGTTTTTAATCTGCTCAGTCCCACTTCCACTCATTTCCTCCTCCTTTCAGGCTGTTAAATCAGCCTCTTGTCTCAGGTTTACAACAGGTCCAGATAAACTGTGTCATGTTACATCTGCTGTTTAGAATAACCTAGATCCTCCACCCATGCTGTGTGAATGGATTTGTAAAGGAGAGGTGTGTGTGTGTGTGTTTGCGTGTGTGTGTTTCTGTAAAATGCTGATACAGCTGTGTGATGGCTGCAAGTCTGTTAAAACGTTCTGCAGTGAACTAAAAAGTACACCATTTAACATGCTTATTGTGTTGGCTAGTAAAGATGTATCCCAGCTAAGCACACACACACACACACACACACTCATGCAGACACAACATGGTCTGATAAATCCTACCCAGCGTGACCCAGGATATAAAAGAGCCTCTTGTTTTATGTAATGTCCAACACCGTGTTTATTGGCAGTGCAGTGAATGAGAAGCACATCCAGAGAGCAAGTCGCTGGTCCACAACAACCTTTCTGTGTGTGTGTGTGTAGACATTACAGACCTCAGAGTGTGAGGTTTTCAAACACTTTCAAACACGGTGAATGACACGGCTGACTCCGTCAACCCATCCCTCCTCTCTCTCTCTCCCTCTCTCCTCCACCCTCTCAACCCCCCCTCACCCATATCTTTTGTCCTCCCCCTCCCCCTACGCAGGGCTCACCCGTTGCCCAGGAAACAGTCCCAATTGTGCTGTTAACAAAGGGAGCAGAGGCTTTCTTGCCTCCCGGGAGGTGGTCCCCTCCGCCCCGCACCCTGACCTCCTCGAACCCTGCTCTCCTCCCTCTTCCTCCTCCTCCTCCCTGGTGATGCATCATTTGTCGCCATGGTGCTGAGCTTGGAAATTTGGAGAATTGGAATGGCAGCGGAGGAGAATGGAGGATAAAGGGGGGAGAGAGGGAGAGAAAATGTGGGAGGGAAGGGGGCTGAAGGAGGAAGGGGGGTGATGGGAAGAGAGGTGACTGGGAGGTATTTATAAGAGAACAGATCAACACAGACCAGTTGGCCATGGTGTGCTTCTTTTGTCAGTGATTCATCAGTCACAGCATCTTACCAGCTGACTCAGAGCCTTTATTTAAAACTAATTACTTTAGCATTAGGAAGGTACAAACAGCCACACTTGGATGCACTTCATTGGACTAAGCTGTATTAATAATTAATATCACAACGATCTTGGTTTGCTTCAAAACATGCTCTTTAATCTCAAAACTGCATGGAGGTGAAACTGAGGTCAAGGCTGTGACCTAGTTCTTCAAAGACAAATGCATGCTTGCCACATTGATCTTCATGTTAATAATCACTTAAAAATAATATTCCTTAGGTTTTTTTTTTCCTCTCTTCAGTTTGGGAAAGATTTCAGTAATCACTCTAATTTAAGACCAATGGTTTTCAGTCTCAGAGCACCTGTGGTGTTTGCCATTTAATCACAGATGATTTACGTCAGCACGAATGCATCAAAGTGAATGCACAACTACAATTAACAAACCTGGGGATGGCGAGCTAGTACCATACACTGCCAAATTATCTCTTTAACACCAGATAGACTGAGGCCTATTTCACTGATGACATGTTGACAGTTCACAGTGGGAAAAGTACAGGTGTAAATAATAAAAAATGAATAATGGCAGAATTCCATTTACCTGCTTCAGTTTCAGGGTCCTGGTATTGTGCATGCTGGCTCACTGTCACACTGTCGGGACTAACTGGGACACCTGAACAGAACAGAGCCATGGTTAATGTTATTTGTAACACTTGTGCTTTTCCTACTGTGACCAGGAAAAATGAGGAAAAAAACATTATGGATCTTTTACTGACTTAAATTTCTGAATCTGTAGTCCGAACCAAATGTTATATATAGTTGGATTATAAAACTGTTATTGCTGCATTTATTTTTAATCTAGATAAAATTTCTTGTTTCTACTTTTAAAGTCTGAATAAACCTTCTGTAAAATTGTAAAACAAACCAGCTTTTGTAACTACATTTACCCCCCTACGTGCGATGTTTGTTGGCTTTCTTTTGCGGCCCCAGAATCCACTGTTTCTTTAGCTGCCATGTCTGACTGTGTGTGAGCCTGCTATTTCCAGAGTGGCACATTATTCTACATTTTCAGAGATCAAAAATCCCCTAACAAACTCCCATGAATACGTAATGACTGTAGCAGCAGGATCGAAGCTGAAATTACATTAGCATACCGCCCCCCCAGGCCCACACCATTCGACAGAGTTTTGTATTACACGCTTGATTCTCCTTACATGGCTGGCTCTGGGGTGGAGAGCGCCATGGCAAACCCCTGGCCATTCATCGGACCAGAGGTTCACCAGCTGTTTCCAGTGTGGCCGTTAACATGCAGTCCCTGTGGAGAGCGGAGAACCTCCGCAGGGCCTCAAGATGTTGGTGTTTGGAATTGTTTGGGCTGCTGACTGTGCGGGTGAAGCAGCGACCAGCCATATGTCCCATCCACCACCAGTTTAGTCCTGCCCACACTGGCTCACATGATGGGTTGACTGTCATAAAATGGCTGAATGGAGATACTGAAGAGAAGGGGAGGAGGGGTAGGAGAGGGAGGGATGATGGAGGAGTATAAAAATAGAAAAAATGGGAAGCATGATGAAAAGAGGAGGAACAAATATGAAGAGAAGCTGAGCTTTTTTCCCTAGCAGAAATCGCTTCTTGTAGCCTATATATTTATTCAACCGTTTCCCATGGCATCTCAGTTTGTAGCCCAGTACAGTGTGGTACACTGTGTTCTATGGAGCATATCAGCAGCCTGCGGGAATCAAAATAGCGTGGAAGAGCGGAGGTGCAAGCTCGCTTTAGCTGCATTAGATCATGTTCGAGTGGTTCACCCGCGCTGACAGAGCGCTACTGATGAAGTAATAGATGTCACAAGAACGCACACTGGCAACTATACGCAAAGGGAGTCACAGGGAGGATGATCAGTACAGTAGCACCTTTTTCACAGTACTAGCAGGGTGTGGTGAACTTCACGATTGTGTGCTTTTGTATGTTACTTCTCCAGAGACTAACAACATACTCCAGTTTCCTTTCTCTCTCTCTCTTTGACCCTGCTGTGCCTGACTGTGGCTGTAATATAATAGTCTAAAAGTATTTTATTTAAAAAGGTGATATTATTGTAAATTGTGTCATTATAATAGTTGCATCAAGCCAATTGAATGCCTTTATAATGGCTGTGAATTCACAGGTTCCCACCAGCCATAGCTCTGTCAGTCTGTGAGGTCTGTTTGTTTTCATGAAGTTTGGGTCATTGTAGGTTTTCAGGTGTTGTGTTCTTGGCCTGTTCGGCTTCAGTGGCTCTCTGCTTATGCTGCAAGGAGGTTTTTCTAGCACTTCACTTTGCATATCTACTTTTATTTATTTTAAATTGCTGTTGTCAAAACTTTCTAACCAAAAAATGTACAGTTAAGCTGCTTGTACTATTGGAAGACATAAAACAGCACAGTGTGCTTAATGGTATCCATCTGCAGTAATAGACCCGTTTCAAGGTAGATCACTCTCAGCAGTTGTTTTTATGCTTCATAGATAATTCTGTGTCAGAGCGTGCCTTTGTCATCGTACAGTGGTGCCCAGTGAAACGTGATGACTCCATTTGTCCAGAAATTACACGATCGAATAGTTGATTAATCGTTGTTATGACAGGCGTGTAAGTCACCAAAATTGATCCTCTGCATTTTGAATACTCTGCTGGGTTAAGACTCACATTATGGGCTGTGTGTGTGTGTGTGATCATAAATCCCTGTCAACACCCACCCATCTCTGATCTCTCTCAGTGGAAGTGACTAACCAGTCTGAGTACCTCCTGTCTGTCTCATGATTACTTTATGTCAGTTCCACAGCAGCTGAATGTCCTCTTGCCAGAAAAGTGATATGAACAAGGCAATGACAAAAGCTGCACGGATGTGGGTGCTTTGTGCTTCGAGGGCCAAGCCTAACACCCATTATAATCCTTTTTACATAAAGACATCACATGTGGGTGGCAGGCAGACATGCTGTCAGGAGGAAGATATGTAGCAGTGTTGTAGACAGATGTTGGGGGATACACTGCAATAGATCTGGTTGAGGTTGAGGTAGCAAACAGTTCAGAAGATCAGAATCCTGCATCACTGGTTCCCTAAAATGATTTATTTCTGCATTCTGAGAAAAAAATGTTCCTGGAACAACAAGATGCTACAGACATTTTTCATTTCTAAAGCCATGCTCTGTGTACTATGTGTTTTAAATGTAGGATTAAAGAAATGAAATGTGCTTCATCAAATATAAAGCTCTGTTTAAATGGCCAGTTGTTTAAAAAAAATTCTTTTC
This sequence comes from Toxotes jaculatrix, assembly GCF_017976425.1. Lineage (NCBI taxonomy): Eukaryota > Metazoa > Chordata > Actinopteri > Toxotidae > Toxotes > Toxotes jaculatrix. The sequence continues at coordinate 17,265,578 of NC_054412.1, forward strand.
ATGTTTAATTTTTTCATAAATCCAATCTTGGGATTTCTTGGTATGTGACTCAGATGTGTTGTAGTTTTTGTTATGCTTACATCTGAGAGAGAAAAGAACAAAGACTCACTGATCTGTGTAAACTCAGGCTTATATGTTTTTGTATGAACTACAACGTATATCCCATCTGCTCCTCCTCTGACTCTGTGAGCGTAGCAGCTTTTGAATTTGGTCGAATGGCCTCATTAGTGCAACAGTTTCTCTCTTAAAGGGTTGTGAAACATATACAGAGAACTAAATTCCCTTCTCCTTGGCCAGACTTCAGAGAAATCTCTTAATATACTTCGTTACACAGAGATCAGTTAACAGTGTTCATGTGCTTATCTTCATTTAATTTACACTGAAGAAGCAGAACTAAATGTTTAACTTGTTTAAACCACACTGACTTGTCCTCTTTAATATCCACCCCTCTAACAAATACAGACAAATTGCCCCCTGCCTGTCCTCTCCTCACCCCTCCCCTCCCCCTCCCTTCCCTTCCCCTCCCCCTCCCTGTCCCTGTCTGTCATACAGACCTCTGTCTTTAAATTTTGGGGGAGGGCGGGTAGCGTTTGTCTGACTGACTTGGGTGTGGCTGAGGGCCTTTCTGTAATACACACACACCAACTGAGAGGTATATGCAAATGCATGCATACACAGACATGAAACCATGCACTCTTTGGTACATGGATTTGTGGATGTGCTTTTTCACTCATTCACACGAACACACACATATGTGTGCTCCCACTCTCTCCTAGCTATTTGCATATTAACAACATGCCCCACAGATGCTTCCTGCGCTCACAACGCCTCTTGGCTCAGTTTATATGTGTGAGACCATTATTTGTGTTGGTATGTGGGTGTGTTAGCATGTAAATAATATACTTCCACTGGTACTTTGGCTTATGTGTGAGTGTCTGCACGTTACTACAGTGTGTCAGTCAGGCACAGCGTGGTCCTGTCTGTAACACAAAGACCCTGTCAGCAGCAAAAGCAGCCCTGTGTGAGTGTGAGTGTGTGTGTGTGTGTGTGTGTAGTGGTGGGGGTTGGCCAGCTTGTAGTGCTCCTTGTATTTGGAGGTTGGAGGGAAGGAAGAGAGAGGACATGGAGGAAGGGGACTTTGAAATTATTGGGGTGGAGGGGATTATTAGGAAAGGGGCCAGAGTTGTTTTTAAGGACTCATCTCCAGAAAGTGTCAGACGACATGCTCCACTGATCTCTTTGTGCTTCTCTTTGGCTCACACTGTGTTGGGTTTGGCGTAACACTCCGGCCTGGGAGTGCAGTGTTATCTTCCAAAACCATTTTAAAAGACACTCATTACTCTGCCCTGGTGTTTGATATACTCCTATACTAAAAGTCTGTCTCTGTATCTTTCTCCCTGTCTCTGCCTGCAGCCCTTCCATCCCATGGTGAACCTGCAGTGCTCCTCAGAGCTCAGGATGTTCCTTTGTGCGCTCTATGCTCCGGTGTGTACAGAGTACGGGCGGATGACTCTGCCCTGCCGCCGCCTCTGTCTGCAGGCCAAGAGCGACTGCTACAAACTAATGGACATGTTTGGTGTCAGCTGGCCGGAGGAGATGGACTGCAACAGGTTGTTACAACAGCAATAATTCTTCTTCCCTGGATGTATTTTGGCAGCAACAATCCTGCTGCATTTGTAATTTAAGCAGATTTTCAGGATTTTTGAGGGAGGAGTGATAATACAACATCAGCACAGCAGGCATGTAAAAAAAATGATTTTCATGAACACAGAACTGAAGAGGCTTAGAAGAATACCAAAGATCAAAATCATTAATCTGATTCAGAATGAGTTGACTCTCACCCATAAAGCACTGTGTGGCCTCTAAATAAAACTCTGTAGACATAAAAGGTATTATAACCAGGTAATCAGTGAAATGGAACATTTAACAATTTTGCCAAAAACAATATTACATGCATGAGTTGTCACAAATGAAACCTGGAGGACAAACAGTGAAAAGATGTGGATACAGAACAGGTAAAGTTCTCTTCTTTTCAGGCAACTTACTAACATATAATACAAATATGCATAGAATGTATACCCACAACACAAACAAATACCAACCCACAAATGACAAACAATAAATACCTCATGAAATTTCAAACAAGATAAGCGGTGAGGTTTTAAAAAAAAGGTTATTTTACTTTGGCAGAGTCTTGCATTAAATAGATGTATTCACATTGTCTTGGTGGTTTAAGATACTGACCGAGAACTGCAGCACTGCTGGTTCAAGTCCGGCTGGCAACAGCTGCATATCATCGCCCTCATTTTCTCTCAGCTTTCTACGGTTTTTCTGTTAAAGACAGAAATATCCCAAGAATACTTAAAAAAGATGAATTCATCTACTTGACAGCACTGAGATAATGTGACTTTGAAAATAAAAACAGTAAAATGCTCACTGGAATGGATTGTCTGTCTCAGACATGCTTCATATCTCTGCAGGTTGTATTTCTTCTCCTTTATGCACTTGATAGACAGTTCTGTCTCAGGGCTGTAATCACCAGGTGCCTTGAAGGTAGAAAAACACATTAATCTAAAAACCTACCATGTGCCTTTGGAACTGATTAGCAGTGATATGATGTTGGCAGTGTATGTAATCTGTTGTTAAAGGCCTCACAGCTGACATAACCCTGACGCCATCATGTCTCCTCTGCTCCCAGGTTCCCAGACTGTGATGAGCCTTACCCCCGTCCTGTAGACCTCCTGTCCAGCTCAGACACAACCGAATCCCCCATCGCCGTCCAGAGGGATTACGGCTTCTGGTGTCCACGCGAGCTCAAGATTGACCCTGAACTCGGCTACTCTTTCATGGGGGTTCGGGACTGCTCACCCCCCTGTCCCAACATGTACTTCACACGGGAGGAGCTGACGTTCGCCCGCTACTTCATCGGAGTGGTGTCCATCGTCTGCCTGTCTGCCACTCTTTTCACCTTCCTGACTTTTCTCATCGACGTGTCGCGATTCCGCTACCCAGAGCGTCCGATTATTTTTTATGCCGTGTGCTACATGATGGTGTCCCTGGTGTTCTTCCTGGGGTTTCTGTTGGAGGACAAAGTTTCCTGTAATGCAGCGATTCCTGGGAGGTTTAGGGCTTCGACGGTGACTCAAGGCTCCCATAACAAGGTCAGAACGTCTGTTCTTAACTTTGTATTCTTTTCTAGTTTTCTACTGTCTTTGCACTGATAATAATCTTGTCTTTTTTTTTTCTCTGTCTCAGGCCTGCACTCTTCTCTTTATGGTGCTATATTTCTTCACCATGGCCGGAAGTGTCTGGTGGGTCATTCTGACCATCACCTGGTTCCTGGCTGCTGTTCCCAAGTGGGGCAGTGAGGCTATAGAGAAGAAGGCTCTCCTCTTCCATGCCTGTGCTTGGGGCGTCCCTGGTGTCCTCACCGTCACTCTGCTCGCCATGAACAAGATTGAGGGGGACAGTGTCAGTGGTGTTTGTTTTGTGGGACTCTACAACTTGACGGCACTGCGCTGGTTCCTACTGGTCCCACTGGGACTGGACGTGGTGGTGAGGATAAGTATTATTGAGTATACTGCATATTTTTCTAACTGTCTTTTTAATATGCAGAGTATCTTGTTTTTCTCTACAATTTCACTTCCTGTCAGTTTTGATCTTTAACTTCGTCCACCTCTCGTGTCATCGTAGGTTGGCGTGGCGTTGCTTCTGGCGGGCATAGCAGCACTAAACCGAGTCCGCATGGAGATCCCGTTGGAGAAGGAGAACCAGGAGAAACTGGTCAAGTTCATGATTCGTATCGGTGTGTTCTCCGTGCTCTACCTGGTCCCTTTGCTGACCGTTCTGGCTTGCTACCTTTATGAGAACAGCTACAGGACTGTCTGGGAGACGACCTGGGTGCAGGAGAGGTGTAGAGACTACCACATCCCCTGCCCCTACCAGGTAATATACTCGACTCTGGTATATTGAAGAAGCAGTGCATTGTATTTTAACATAAATCATTAATCATTTGCAGCATATGCTGGTCTTAGTCAATAATTCCCAGTATCATATTTCCCAGTATCATCAGTACCAGGAAATGTGCTTTGGGCAGAAAACAGAAAATGTTTGTAATTTTTCAACATTAAATTTTGGTGATGCTGTATGTGAATGTAATTTCACATCATCCAGAAAACCCTGATGAACACTGTTATGATCACTTTGAGGTGCTGAGAGTAGCTGATGCATTAATGCACTGATGGTCATCACAGTTTGCACAGATGTACATTAGCATTAAATGTACAACTGGGGACTTTTACAAGGAAGCTAGGAGACAGAGCAGGAGGTAACATCTGGAGGAAGCTGATAACTGCCAGATGTGTTTGCATACAGAGATTTCAAAGACCAGATACTCAGAAAGATTGTGTGTCCCAGTGTGTAAACACAGTCTCTATCCAACATAGACCAAACTCAAACACACACACACTTGTCTTCAGTCGCTTCACAGAGCTACACTCGCCTCCAGCATCTGCACACATGCAGGAGCTCATCTGATAGAGCTGTTAATAATTCACACACCTCTGTTCCTCTGTTGTGCTCTGCTCCCTTCAGCCAGGTATCACCTCCCATGTGAGCAGCTGCCTTCATACATCCGCTTTTCCTGTTCCCTGTTCAGAGTGTTTTGTTATTGGGGTAGAGCTGAGAGTGAAAGAGTGCTGCAGGTGTGCAGCGGTGCTCGTGTTTGTGCATTGTCCCTGATAAGTCTAAGTCCTACCTCATCAGAGATTCAGTATCCTGTAGCAGTAGTATCCACTCTTGAATTGCTGTCTGTTTTTTTTTTTTTTTTTTGACTCTAACCGCTTAATCTGAGTCTCAGCCACTGCGGCACTTAGACGTAACTGTTACTGTTTAAACCATTACGGTTTCATTCCTTCGCAGCACCAGACACAGTTAAACTAATTTACTTGGGAGTAGTTGAAATGTGCAGAAATGATTGAAATGCCATTGTTGTGTTAATACAGATGGAAGGGAAGGAACACAGGAGCAACTGAGTGGGACTAAGATCCGATGCATTGTGCTGCAGAGTCCTGCTCTTAATCTGTCACGTAAACACTGCATTGTGTAAGAGAGCAGTGCAGCACAATAATCCAGTGCGTGTTTCTGCTGGGAGAGGACGGGGTCGCTGGGGTCAAGCCGGCCCACGTCACAGTGGCAGCAGATCTGAACGCAAGCTGCGTTTTCTGCACAGCTGAGCGCTGGGCTCTTATACAGGATGTGTAAAATCACACAAAGATTCAACTTTGCGTCCCACCCCCAACCCCGCTTTGTTCGTGGAAGTCCATAGCATGCATCAATAGATAGCTTAGACTCAAAGTGCCTTACTATATTTATCTTAAAAGCCTTCCCCGAGGCTCAGACCTCTCCTCTGCTGAACAGCTCCTGAGTGATCCTCGACCCTTCCTCTCCTCACACACACACAGACACACACAGATTGATGACTGACAAAAACCTCACAAGGAGCGAAGGAACAGAGAGAGACCAAGGCTGTGTTTTCAGTCTTACAGCTAATTTTAGGCTCAGCTATTATAAAACCACTTCCAGCTGTTTGGGCCACTGAATTTGGTGTTGGAGCTTTAAGCTGCTGTGTGGATGTGGGCGACGTACAGTCTGTAACGAGGATGTTGGTTGTAGTCGTCCTGTGTCTTATCTCGGTGCTATAATAAGTGTATCTGTGCATCGCTGAGCCTCGGGGCTCTCTGCCTGGCCCACTCATAATGAGGCCATCATGACTACATCTGTGTATGACTGCACGAGTGTGTGTGTGAGAGGGAGAAAGGAGAGTGGGGGAGACAGTAGGAGATAGTATTTCTGTGGTTTCTGTGCTAGCTGAAATGTAGTTGCTATGGCAGAGAGCAGCAGGGTGGTGACTCTGTGGTTTTCTTCAGCTTCAGCTGGAAATAAATCACTTTATTCTTACTGTGACCAATTTGTATAGTCTGAATACACAAAAAATTGCCGTAACCTTCGTCTTAGATTATCCGTATATAATCAGCCATTACTGGGATTTCACATTAGTCAGGATAGAAAACGTCAGATTCCCAAATACTACTGAATATCAGCTCCAAATCACAAACCCTCAGTCTGTTAGGCCCCATCCGTCGTGACAGAATGATCACTGGAAAAGAAAGAACAGAGATGTGAGCATATTTTTTCAAGCAAAGAGTAAAAAAAAAAAAAAAAAGAAAGGCTGTAAGAGGAGTCAGAGCTGGGTGACTGTGTCGGCTGCTGTGGTGTTTACGCCTCCAGCCAGGCTGCTCCGTTGTCTCAGTGATGATGTGCAGGAGACTGACACTGGAAATGAATGAACACAGTCTGTCAGCGGGGGCGTGAGCCTTTTAAAGTAGCTCATACAGTCTGATGTTTACACGCAGGAGTCAGTGACTAAAGGAAGTGACTGTTTAATGGCCTGCAGCACAGCAGTTTGGTCTTTTGTTTCTGTGTCAGGTTGTGGTTGGAAATAATCACGGAGAAGCTGTGTGTGTATGTATGGTCTATATTTTAGTTTTTGGATGATTCTGCAGATTCTTACTTTGACATTAACGGAGATAAAAATCTGAGATTTGGAACAGGAAGTTATTGTCTGCAGCCACCACACACCACCATGACACACACACCTTCCTTCAGGCCATATGTGGGTGAATTAGCCGCAGACTCCCTCTTATTCTGTCTCTACCTCCAGCTCTTCCTCCCACATGGACCAGACTTACTCAGACTTATGTGTCTTTCTCTTTTGTCTTTGTTTTGTCCCAGTTAACACAAACCTTCACCACCCAACCATTAAACTGCATCTTCTGTGTGTGTGTGTGTCCTGTAGGTGGAAAGCACCAGTCGTCCTGACCTGGCTTTGTTCCTCATCAAGTACCTGATGATGCTGATCATAGGGATCCCCTCTGTGTTCTGGGTGGGCAGTAAGAAGACCTGCTTCGAGTGGGCCAGCTTCTTCCACGGCAAGAGACGCAAAGAGTACGTGCTTTAAACACACACACACACATACACATCGTGTTTTCAAGATGATCACAGCTTTATAGGGACTGGTTTAAATATACGATGCTAAATATTTTAGCAACAAACGATCTTTAAAACATCTTTAAAAGGTTTGTTACATAAGTTTTGTCTCGGTATTTTTAACTCAAGCAGAAAGCAAAGCATTTCATCTCTTTGTAGTGATAATTAGATAAAAAAAGACGAGTGGATTTTTACTCTAGCACATCTCTACTATCTGCCTCTCTGCTGGGAAGGACACATTTTAACCAGCTCATAGCAACATAAAATAACACCATAAAATGTTAAACACAACATGTAGACAGATAATTAGTTGTATCTTTATGTTATTAACAACCTACAAATGAAGCTAACTGCACTAATAATATGCTACTTACCTTTTAAATCCAGTGACATTATGAAGCAGAATATGTGGAAATGTGTGATGTGTTGTTGTAGCTCCTCGAGTTGTTTGCTGGTTTAGATCATGAGTTTACAAAGTGCAGGACTTGGACACCAGAGACACATCCTGAGTCCTTTGTGGGGTTCAGTCGAGGCAACATCAGCACTTTGGTCAAAGTGAGACGCAGATTGTGGTTTTGATTACTAATAATTCTGACTGTGCCTGCGTTTCTGAAACTGAAAGCGCAGACTGATGTAGAGACGTGGACATGAGTTTGATTTCATTTTTATATCAAACCAATACTGTCCTGACCCAAAGTATTTGGACAGTCACATAGTTTGTTCTCCAGGCTCTGAGCTTCAGCACATTCTGACACAAAATAAAGGACATGACATTAAAGTGCCAGGTCTCAGCTTTAATTTGAATGAGTTTATGCTAATATTGGAAGAACTGTGTGGGACATATAGCTCATAGACATAGAGCCTTAATTCTAATGGTTCAAAAGTAATTGGACACTTGGCTGGTAAATGTGTGTTCTTTCAACATTAGTTCATACACACTGAGACTCACTAGTTAGACTGAGGCTCAAAAGAGCCAACATCTATCAGAGATATCAAAGTTAGGTGGTTTGTTCAAATCAGATCAATGAAAACTGCTGGAAATGCTGAACCAGCTGGTTGAATGTCTGCACAGCAGCTCAGTGTACCAGTCCTCAGAGGATGGGCTTAAAGTCCAGGCTGCATTAACTTCTCTCTCTGATATAAACCTACTCAGATTAAAGCTGAGACTTTACACTTTAATGTTCTGTCCAGTATTTTATTTCAAATCAAACGTGCTGAAGCTCAGAGGCTGAAGATCGAAAACTGTGTAGCTGTCCACATACTTATGGCCGGGCCTGTAGGAGTAGAAACATTGTTGGAGTCTGAGCACAGCGTGTCTGTGGCTGAGCTCTGCAGAGTGTAGTGGTACTCCAGTGTGTGTTTGTGTGTGTGTGTAGACGTGTGCGGCTTGTTGGTGAACACAGGCCCTTCTCTGCACTCACTCCCCTCCCCTCCAAACTCAGAGCATTAACCCCCTCTCCCACCGCCTGCTCCACACACTCCTCCATCCTCTTCTACCACACCCACTACCCCACTACCTTCCCCCTCTCCCTCCCCACCCTCCTGCGTCTCTCCCTGCCCTCCCTGCCTCCACTCCCCATCTCCTCCTCCCCCTCTGCCCCCTCGTTCTCCTCCTCCTTCCCCTGCTGCAGCGGGATGGTCAACGAGAGCCGAGAGGTGCTCCAGGAGCCGGACTTCGCCCAGCTGCTGCTCAGGGACCCCAACACGCCCATCGTGAGGAAGTCACGGGGCACGTCCACCCAGGGCACCTCCACCCACGCCTCCTCTACCCACCTGGCCATGCTGGATGAACCGCCCAGTGCCAGTACCAGCCGGGCTGGCTCAGTTCGCAGCGCACGCTCCAAGATGAGCAGCTACCACGGCAGCCTGCACCGCTCCAGAGATGGCAGGTGGGTTTGCAGTTTTCCACTTCACACTTTTTTTAATAAAAAAATAATTCCACAGAATATTCCACACCTGAAGCTGATTTCTGTTCTTCTCCGTCCCAGATATACGGCCTCCAGCTTCCGAGCCGCTGATGACCGACTGCCCTACGGCAGCATGCCTCGCCTCAACGACCAAACACAGTCCAGGCACTGCAGCACCAACCGCCTGGACAGCCTGTCACGGCACGGCTCCACCCAGCGACTGGAGAGCCAATCGCGGCACAGCAGCATCCGGGACCTGAGCAGTGCCACCCAAGCTGTTCTCGGCGTCCCTGGAAACGGGATTCACAGAGTCCTGGAGGAGGACGGAGCTACAGCCTGAACATTAATCCCCCTTCTCCTGGACACTGGTGAAGAAGATGTGACTGAAAGGTCGAAGTAAAAGTAGAAAAGATGAAGAATGTGTGAGGACGCAGAGCAGCAGCCGCTGTGACGTCCACGCCTGTTGAATTTGGGAGCTCCGAGCTGCAGCAGGACCATGGTGCTTCAGTTTACAGTTGAAGTGAGACGGACGAGGGGACTGAGCGTGGACTGATGCCTTAAAATGTTCTCTCTGCTTTACCTGACCCAGCAGCTGATCCCAAAAACTGAAATCCACCATGATCTTCTGTCCAGTTTACCAACAAAATTTGTGGTGCTGATGTTTTTGATGTCTGGATGGTCCAAACTGGAAAATGACAACAAAGCTTCACTGGACCAACTCTACTGAACCAGTAAAGAACAACATGTGGTCGACACTAACGGACTAAACTGGACTGGTTTTTACTTGTCCTGTAGTTGTTTGTATAAAAGACTCTTAACAAGACCTGAACACTGAGACTTTACAAGCCTTCTCCTCTAGTCTGTGCTGTTGAGCACTGAGGAAGGTGGAAGCAGGGTATTTTTTTTTTTTTTTTAGATTTTACTTTTTACCTATTTTGCACCTCTTCAGTTTCTGACATCAGAATTATTTTTCAGTTTCATATTTCTAAAATTCTGGTAACTTAACCTGCTAAAACCTCTATTTATAAAGGCAAATTGTTTTCACACCTGATTAGAAACTCCACATGAAGAGGAACAACGTTAGCTGGAAGTTTAGGGAACCAACATCTGAGTGTGGATCTTTGCCTTAAATTTTCCTCTCAGCTTTACCTGACCTGACCTTACTGGCTGATCCCAAAAAACTGAAGTTCAGAATGATCCGAGTCAAGTTTACGATGGATTTTCAGGACGTGATGGTGACATCTGGATTTAAAAACTGGTTTTAATATTGAAGTACTTCATTTCACCTGTGCAACTATGTATGTAATAAGAATAGGGGAAAAAAATGCCTGAATGCAAGGGCTGAAATCCAGGACAAAAAAAAAAAGCTGAATCCAAACTCTTGCCTTATGCCTGTGTGCAGACAGAACGAGAAGTGAGTTTTAGAGACTGTGACTGTTTAGAGTGGAAAGAAGCGAATACATGCAGGAGGGTGAACTGAGGCAAAGACGCGTCTGTGCACGTTGAAAATGTTTCATCTTGGTCCAAAACTCTGCTCAGATCCTGCTTCTTTATGAAACTGTCAGAAATGTACAGAGAAGAAAACATAAAGGAGACAGAGAGAGAGAGAGACTGGATGTGTCTGTGTGTGGTGAGTTGAGTTCTGGTTGAACTGAACACACACACACACACACACTCCAGTCACACAGTCGGTGCTTGTGGCCACTTACGGCTACATTTCACTCCACGTTCTGTCTGAACACCTTAACAGTTTAAATAGATAGTGCCCCCTTAAATTAGCTGAATTGTGAATAGTTGATCCTGCTGAACTTGTGTCCTTACTTGTGTAACTACTGTAAATGTTAGAACAACATTTCTTCTAGAGGCGAAACCTGTGCATAGATGTAAAGACTGAACTTCTGTTGTTCATTTGTAATAAAGTTCTTTTTAAATAACGGACGGAGAGGACGTTTTTGGCAGAAGAAATCACCACACAGAAACACACTGGGTGTGTATTTGTAACAGCCCTCCGCTTTATTGAAATACATCGGAGTCGGGTTAATATAATGAGTTCTCCACATAAGTGTGGCAGCCAGTTCCATACATTATTTTTTGTTTTGACCTTACACCTTAAATATTTTTTTTTTTGTGCAAAAAAGAATCTACATCACCTGTAGTGGGTTATCCTCAGTAAAACGCCCAAACCGTTCAAAAAGGAGCAAGTCCAAGTAAAACAACAAACCGAAAACAAAAATGATTACATCTATAACATGCAAAACTGTACAAATTATTACAAAGCAATCCTAGAAAAAAAAAACAAAGTGTAATATGATATGAAAGAGCAAAATAATATAGAAGGTACTGTGGATAAGACCTCACTGAAATGCAAAGGCATTTGATTTTTTTTTTTTTTTTTTTTTTAAAGATTTTCTTCCTCTTAAATGTTACCACTGTGGCACCTCAGCCATCATACCACCTGTCACCCTTCACCCCTGAAACATCTCATCATTTCCTATCTTCTAGTCCTCACCAGCCTTTCTTCCTGCTGTCTCCACCCAGGTTACATCTACTGTACACTACAGCCAGAGTTCCCTCACTCACTCACTCACTCCTCCACCCACTCACCCACTCATCCATCCATCCATCAAACAAAACGCTAGCACGCTTCATTCTCATCTAAATGAAAAGAATTCATTGGTTCTGACATTTCCTGAGTTTCTCTTCCCCTCTCTCCTTAAACTGGAATATCTGGGATCACTTCTTCTGTACAATATTGGCCAATAATAAAACACCTGGCTAAGACAGTTTCCTCTTCCCCCAGCGAATACATTCTACAGATAAACTCCAGCAGGAACTAAGGAGAGCCGCTAGCTTAAAAAAAGTTTCTACGAGGTGGTTGTTTGGAATAAAACCAGCTTAGTCACACTCTGGCTCCAAATCCCTCTCCCCTCGTATAAAACAGAAAACTAAATTAAAAACACGTGGAATGGGTTGTTAGAACTACTTTGCTGTGTTTCGACCGGGCAGGATCGGCAGGAATGTGCACCACAGTTCTTCAGTTTTTGTTTCCCTTTCTAACAAACAAGACAAGCAGAATAAACCGGAGGACTCTGACTCGGGACACTTGACTGGAAGCTTTCAGCTGCTCCTACAGAGGAGGACCACGTCTCTCCAAAACCCTCGGATAAAGACAAAAGAGCCTCTGCACCGTCACCGACAACAGGCCAGGGTCAGAGTACAGTATGTGCACTCTCCTCACAGATAATAACCACGTTATAACCACACTGCAGTTAGTGTTTAATTCAGCAAACAGCTTTTCTCACATTCTGCCTTCGGAGCGATGCCTCAAGTTTAAAAAAAAAAAAATGCTTTTCCACTGAACTGAAGGCGATGAACAGAGGTAACAGGTTATTTTGGCTGTGAATGCCCCGCTCTGCAGCCAGGAGCCGCCACACCAGAAAATGCTCTTTCAAAGGCCTTTTCATTCTGCCAAAGAAAAACCGCCTGGAGGGAGGTTTCCAGATCCAGCCCTGTTCGTTTTACAGACAACAACAACAACAACAACAGGTAGCACTGAGCTTATTTCATCTGCCGTTTATCAACACAAACACAAACCCAAGTGCCGACTTTCTCGCAGCTTTTAAGTGTTTACATTCTCATTTTAGCATTTTTTTTTTTTAGAAAGGAAGAGCTCTTACAAACGTAGCTTTTTAAAGAACAGATCATTAAAACATTCTTCAGAATAAGCAAAGGCTGTGAGAAAGACACCGACCATGTCACCAAGTCTCCCTCTTTACGTCCTTTTTTGGTTAAATCGAGCTGATCCGACCTTTTTCCGTCCAGGTACCACAGCGAATTTAGAAGCACACACACACACACACACGCGTTAACATGTCGATTACATGATCAGAGCCACTTCACCTCTTACAGTCAGAGGAAGAGCAGGACAAGGCATCTGCTGCATAAAACACCACCTCAGTGTGTGTGTGTGTAGATACATGTGCGATAGGAGGGTTGTGATAAATGCACGTGTTCGTTCTGCAGTACGGGCAGTAGTGTTGATCCATACGTCAGTTTTCTTCACTCAAATTCAAACTGAGTGGGAAAAAAAATAAAAAATAAAATAGAGAAAACACACAACGCGTGTTATACATACAATAAAAAAAAAAGAAATCTAAAATCAACTGGTAAAAAAAAAAACTGGAAAGTAGTTTAAAATGGCTTTTTGTGTGTGTGAATACAAGCTCAATTCACTCTCAAAAACAAAAACAAAAACAAAAAAAAAAGGAAAATAAAAGTCAAAGAGGATTTTTTTTTCTTTCCCGTGTAGTTCTCTACAGTATTTTCCTTATCATATATTACTCTCTACTTTGAACCTATATACATCGTCGTGATGGTGAGTCTGTGAGTCGGTCAGTTTGGTTGCACAGCCAAGTGGAACGTCTACGCTACAGTAGAGGACGCGGTCCCCGAGCTGCGGGGACCGCGTCACTCGCGCCGGACCGATGAGGGAGAGAGTAGCACAGCAGGAAGCCGCGGTGATGTCGTATGAGCTGTTGTCATTAACACAGATCGTAGCTTTTTACTGACGGTCAACATATAAAAAAATATCATAAAGCCACTGCACTTAGTATCATGAGAAAAAAGAAAAAAGAAAAATCACTGATTTCCATACTTTCTCTCCCTCTCTCTCTCTTTTTTTATAACCTTTTTCAATTTTTTGCAGCACCCAAAGAGAAAGCGACTGAGGGAAGTGAGGAGGGCTTTAAACTCCACCCGTCTGCTTCAGGCCATTAAGAAGCAAACCTCCCTTTCCTTGTCTAAGATTGATAAATAAATTAAAATATCGTCCCCTAAAACCCAAAGGGTCCTATGTACAAGTACAAATCATTTCCTCTCAGTAATAATCCTCCTCTGTTATTTTTTTTTTGTTGCATCATGAGGTTTCTGAGTCTGAACCGATCTCATTGGGGGGGAGGGGGGGGGGGAGTGAGGGGTGTCACGTCAGTCGATAGCGGAAAGAGCCGAGTCAAGCCGAGAGTGTTTCATTCCTATATCATACGCCCTTCCCGAACAAACACATGCACACACGCAAGAGCATACAGCTTCTCTCAAACACACACGCACACATCTGCACCCTCAAACGTCAGCACCCACATGTGCACTGCCACTAACGCGTGATGACGTCTCCCTCAGAGCGTCCCTCAAACACACGGCAGACTGTGTCTTAGTGTTTCTGCCCCACGTTGGAAGTATGGTGAGAGACAAACAGACAAACGGAGGCTGTGAAGTGGGACAAAAGTTCATCAAGAGAGAGTGGAGGACAGGGGGTGCAGTTCTCTGGGCAGTGAGGGGGAATATTCAGAAAGGAGGCGAGAGGCTGCGGTGGAGGAGGACGAAGAAGAAGAAGAAGAGGAGGAGGAGGAAGGTTTAGAGTCCTGTGCTGTCGGTCGGTCGGTCAGTGGGGTTGGGCGGGCGAGAGGCTGGGAGGGGAAGGGGGCTCATGTGTCCCAGCCCATCCGGTCTGTGCTCTCCAGGGACAGGGACTTGGTCTTGTGTGGGGAGGCTGGGCTGGGAGGGCTGCTGAAGGTGGAGCTGTTGGAGGCCGTGGAGTGACGGGGGGAGTCCGAGTCCTGGAGGTGAGGGAAAGGGGCGAGAGAGATAAAGAGAGAGGGGAAGAGGGAGTTGGAGATAAAGAAAGAAGATGAAGTTTGGGAAAGAAACAAAGAAAGAAGCAAAAAAAAAAAAATTAAGGAAAAAAGTTAGACGACGCTGACTTTCATAAAGTGGATCACAATCACTTCTCTGATTCAGACTCATGACAGTGGAGCCTATGTCTCTGTCTCAGGGTTAATAAAATGAGCAGTGAGCTCTCAGCTGACAGCTGTACTCTAAGCATGCAAACTCTTCACCTTCTTACTCCTCATTAATCTGCTGTTGGGGATGGAGGGCAGATGTAAAGTGAGAAATGAATCACACTGCCCCCACCCTCCCCTCCACCTCGTCTTCCACCACATTCCACATCATCAGCAGATGAAACGGCTCAATTGACCAGAAATGATCAGCTGAAGGAAAACAAACATGCAGGCGAGGGCGGATGAAGGGGGGAGGGGGTCAAAACCTTCATACTGTACAAACACCTACAGTATGACTTGATCAGCCCTTTACATGAGCTAACACATGATTTCATATGTAAGACAATCCCTGAATCCAGTACAGTGCATGAGAGAATTTGGCCCCAAACACTGGATGATTCACACGTCTGTTCAGTGTGTGTTTGGTTTGTATGATGTTGTTTCCAGTTCAGTGATAACATCCTCAGGTTGGGGGGGGGGGGGCGTTTCAATTATCTCATGTGCTGCACAGAGACGTGTTTTTCCACGTCAGTGAGTCTTTATGCTTTTCTCTGCTGTCCTGTTTGGATCTAATCTATAAAGAGCACACTCACTGTACGTCTCTACCATCTATGGAAGAAGATCTCTCTCTATGTGAGGTTGTGTTTAATCACTCAACCTTTCCAAGCACTCTTCAGTCACTGAACTGTCATGTGATCCAGAGATGTGATTCGCTCCAAACCATGCAGCTGTTGTGATGTATGTACAGTGTAATCGTATCATTACAGAAAGAGCACTGCTCGATCCTGGTGGAATCCTGAGCGCGGACAGCACAGTGTACTAACTGTAAGTCCTTCTGGCCTAGTTGTGCTCTGAACTGGACAGCTCATGGTTAGAAACACGGGCAGGCCGTCGGGGGGGGGGGGGGCTGTATGGAAGCGGACATGCTCTGTGATTGGCTGGGTGGGCAGCGGTGGGAGGAAGTATGCAAAAATGGCCGAGCAGCAGCAGCAGCGTTGCACCATTCCATCAGCGACCACAAATAATAATGGTACAGGCCGGGTGAGGGGACGGACTGCTGGAGCAGCTCATGCTCCGGTGAAACATGAGATGCTGCTGACGTGACGGGGCTGAAATGGTGCAGCGAGAGGCCGTGGGACCCTCTGTGTGTGTGTGTGTTTATGTTTTGAATGCACCACATGCTACTGAAAGTGTGCGCTTACATTTACTGAAATAACACACTGTGTTCTGCATGTGGGTGCATCCTCAGTGACACGGTGCTCTCAGGTGTGTGTTTGGTGCAAAGTCGTTGCAGCTGTTGACATTACCTTCATCTTACTAAGCAGGGTCCTTAAAGCCCTTTTCAGATCGGGGGTCTTCTCCGACGGTGAGACTGCCTGCCACTGCAGAGGAGAGTTCAGACTCAGCGCCCA
This sequence comes from Toxotes jaculatrix, assembly GCF_017976425.1. NCBI lineage: Eukaryota > Metazoa > Chordata > Actinopteri > Toxotidae > Toxotes > Toxotes jaculatrix. The sequence goes on from NC_054412.1 coordinate 17,281,778, forward strand.
GCCCACAGACAACATGCTGGGGTGGGAGAGGGCAGGCGGGGAGGGCGGGGCACACAGCTGGGTGAGGGTGGAGGAGGACGAGGGATGGGGCGGGGGGGGGGGGGGCAAAATGAGGCTTGATGGAGTTGGCGGCGTCCAGGCTTGTGGGCCATGAGGATGGGGAGCCACAGGAAGGATGGCAGGCAATTTGAGGGTGGGTGGGTGGATGGGGGTACAAGTTGCACTTAAACGCAAAAGCTAATGTTTGATGCCAGTCGTTTTACTTGTGCCGTGGAGTTTTATGACTAATACTGGTGCTGGTTTAAAGTTGGTCCTGCAGGGAGGTGATGCTCTAAAGGGACAGTTTTTCACCACTGCCTGACTCCAACTACATTTTACGTATGGACTGTTAAAGCGACACGACAAACCTCAGTAAGTGTCACAGCGTCTCCTTACTACTACTACTACTACTATCCCGACCTAAACCTGAAGCAGGGTATTATGAGGAGGCAACACCAGTCGCTATACTGGGAGAGAGGAGGAGGAGGTCGGAGGACTCGGCAGACTGTGTTTACTATGAAGCGCTGACATCACAGAGAGCTAACCAATCGGACACAGACGTGGGATGAGGTGAGGGGCCTGCGCGCAGAGGCCGGGATGTTGGTGACAGATGGGACAGAGGGAGGATTTTTTTTCTTTTTTTTTCAGTGGGGAACAATGTGATCTGTTTTCAAGTACTTAATAACTGCTTATCTAACTTCTACAATCACATGACAGGGAAACATTCATGAGCCTGGTTTGGACTTGTTCATACAAAGCTGATGCTGGGTTGACATTAACTCCATATTCAGATTCATTAAGTGGCTCCAGAACAATCTGTCCAGTCAGATTAGCCCTGATTTAAACCAACAGTTAGTAATGCAGATACTGAAGTATGCAATTAAAACAAGATTAGCTGTTTAGGTTAACTGTTCAACCAAGTATTTACATTAAATCCTTTAATGTTTAGAGTCAACCGCACATGAAGCTGTATGCTCAGGTTTCATGTAATTACTGACCTCTCTGTCAAACTGTGACAGCGGAGCGTCACCACAGTCCATTCCCCCGCCAGAGGACAGGGAGCTCTCAGAGGGAGACGTCATGGTCTGACGTTTGGATCCGTAGCTTCCTCCCGACAGTTCTCTACGCAGAGCGCTGCCGTTCTGGGAGGACGAGCCTGGAAAGATGGACGGACGGAATGGACGGAGTCAGTTCATCCTGCGGGGATAAAGCTACCAAGAGTGTCTCTGGTTCTCAGAGGATTAACGAACTCCCGTTACTCACGTATGCCCAGTCCACTGCTGGCGCTCATGGAGCGGCCCGGCTCGGCCCGGTTCTTGGTGATGGAGGGGATGCTGACTGAACCGCTGAAGCCCGCACGACTCTCCTGAACACGAACGTTCTGGTTTAAACATGCGCAGAGGAAAAACACACACACACGTACACACACCCACACACGTATACGTATACACACACACACACACACACACACCAAGACAGAGTGCAATGCAGGGGACAGGAGTGAGGAGGGTGGACAGTGATATACACTACATGCTCAAACTACTGAACACAAGTCATTTGTTATTGGCCACTAGGTTCAGGCAGAAACAAGCATGCTGTCCATAAACACACAGCGGGTCAGGTGGAGGAGGGTCAGGGAACTTTAGAGGATAATACATCTGTGACGAGGTTTGTTATGTGATTCAACTCAGCCTCTCAGGTCGGGTTAGAAAGTAAGGACTGACACAGGAACTACGACTAAAACTCTGAGCATGCTAAACATCCGTGGGAAAGGAGGGACACACTGTTCCTGTTCAAGCAGCAGGTCAACACACAGACACAGTCAGCAACTGCTCCTGTATGTTCATGTGTCTTTGTGCCTGTATTCATCCTTCTGCTTACTTCCTCAGTCGTCTGATATGTCTGAATGTGTATGTATGGTGTACAAATATCAATGCATGTGTTTGTGTATGTACCATGGGCAGGTCTTTAAGGATCTGGATCCCGTCTCCTGGTCCCATGTGGGCCACGTGGTTAAAGTTGGTGGGATTGGAGATCAGCTTGTTCCTCATCTCTGGATCTCGCAGCATCTCTCTGAAATCACACACACACACACACACACACAAATACAAAAACCCATGAGCTGAGCCACAAAAACGTTTAGGGCAACAAAGGACAAACACACACTAAGTGCAGCTTTAGATGTGGACACACATTAAGTGGACACACATTAGTCTCCCTCATTACGCTCTTGAACAAACTGAGTGCAGCAGTGCACAGAATCAGCCACTAAAACGTGGCTTTAGTTACACACTTGTTTAGCACTAAAACACCACAATGATGAAAGTGAACGTCATACAATCTGCATAAAGCTCTGTCTGCACTGATGTGTGCTGCAAGTAAACTACCTCCTCTGCTGAAGCCGCTCTTCCTCAGGCACCCTGAAGGAGAAGCGTCTCTTGTTGTTCATGCTGCGCACCATCTGCTTCCTGCTGTTGTCTGACGTCTCCGGGACGACCAGCTCATCACCCTCTGGAAGATCGCAACAAGGCTTCAGGCTCGTTTACATGAAAGACTACAAAGCACTTCAAATTTACTTTGGCGGCTGCGAGTGGCATATCCGACTTTCTACAGTTACGTTGTGCTATAAAACCTGTTATATACAGAACAGAGGAAGGTTTCTCTAACGAGTGCCTCTGTCAGCAGCCATTTATCCTGCTGTGGAAACTGATAAAGAGCAGGAGCCAAATATAAAGGAGGAGAAATAAACTTCAGACTTTATTGTGTCATCCCTGACATCTTTGTAGTATTTGCCCGTGTGATGCTTGACACAGCACACTGGTGAATTCTTACCGGCCATCTTGTTTCTAAAGTAGATGAGCCGGACCGTCTCCAGTCCCAGCAGGTTCAGAGAGCCTTCAACGTTCAGAGGTCGCACCTGAAGGGGAAATTTATCATCAGTAAAATTTCAACAACTGATTTCTAACCAAGATTCATCTCTTTTATTCTAGGAATGCAATCTGAGATTTCTATAAAAATCTGGATTTCATTCATCTTTTTTATAGGGATCAAAAGAAGTGATTCATTTCATCCACCAGGTGGAGCCAGAGACTTCATTACATCACATTCACAACATGCAGCAGCAGCCCACAGCACTGACCTTCTTCAGCGGGATGGTCTGAATCCACTCCATGGTGTTGACGTCAAACACATCGACAGCGTTCTCACTGTACACTGACAGGTAGGGGGCGTTGTAGCCTGGAGAAAACATGAGTTCGAAACAGTTTACACCTTCAGCACAGCTATATTCCATCTTTGTGCTTAATCTTACTATGATAATATTTTCACTGATGTGTATGTTAAGATTTATATTACTTGCAACACTTCATACTCCACTCTAGCAATTGATCACTATGTAAATGAACATTAATTCTTTCGCTCACAGGCAGCGTTGGGCACAGCCGGCCACATCAGCTCCTGCTGGCGTGACCTGCGGCCCTGGGAGTCCACATACACCCCGATGGAGCTGAAGCACAGCAGCAGCTCTTTGCTGGAAATCTCCACAGCACAGAGGGCGTCCAGGTTCTGCTGGGGGATAAAGGCCAGGGTGTGGTCCTCATGATGGAGCAGGCTGACCGGAGACATGTCACCGTGGACGCTGTGGACGACAGAGCGATTAGAATAAGACTTTAAGCGAATAACAAATTCAAACATTAATTGTTGTTGTTTCAGCTGGAATGAATCAGAACAAAAATCTACACTGAATTGAGATCAGCTGATAAACAGGTGGGGCACCTGTAGCGGGTGAAGCCAGACTGATAGCCCACATAGAGACGCTCACTGAGCAGACCCATCCACTGAACGGGGCCCGGGGCCTGCAGCTCTCGCAACCGACGGTGACGGGCTTTACTCTTATTCACCTGGAGGACAGATTGAGAATTGTTTTTTGAGATCTTATAACATGTGTTAAGTAAAAAGAAGAAACGTTATGTCATATAATGAAGAGGCAGTAGTTTGGAGGGTGAAGGAATCCAAGACAGGAGTAAAGTTCTGGGTGAAGAAACAGAATGAGCAACTACACTTCAACAACTAATGCCCAGGTGCTTTTGAGCATGAACTGTTCATTATATTACCCAACAAAGATAAGTTAATCAGTGTTTTCTGACCTCATAGCATATGATTTGTCTCTTCATGGCCACACAGAGGCAGGTGAGCGAGCCGTTGCGGACGGGGCCAGAGACAATGGTCTGGCAGCCTTTTGTCTCGGCCAGCTTGTAGGAGTCGGTCTCACGGCCGTCCAGGGCCTGCGTGGGGAAGAGACGGACATGGCGGTTCCTGCCGGAGATGACGGCCAGCAGCTGCTCCTGGGGGATCAGGTCGATGTGGTGCACCTTCTTATTGTCTCCCACCCGGATTATTTCTGAGGATGGAGGGAGCGTGCACGAGTGAGTAAATCAAGGAGGAAGAAGAAGTGGGGAGAGAGGCATCAGAGGGAAACAAACAAATGAAGAAGAAACCAGCTTTTAAGTGGCTCTTACCATCTTTGGTGACATGGATGACAAAAAGGCCTTCCTCATTGCCCAGGGCGACACGCTCGTGATCTGAGGGCAGAGGAGATGAAGGGAGACTTACTTCAGAGCCAGCAAGGGGACAGAAAAGGGTATTCAGCACAGAAAATGTTCCAATCTGCTAGTTTCTATTTTTATAACAAGTCAAACTCTGAATTATCGGACACAGAGGCTGACTCATGTCTGATTGGTTGTCTGTGAAAATAGCTCAGCTGTGCTTAACTGAAAATACACAAAGACATTTCTATTTTTGAGATAACAACTGCATTCTCGACAAAGACGTGATAAAAACAGAGTATGTACATCTGACAGCTTGATTAACAGTGACAGTGACATTCTTGTAACAGCTCTTCTGTTCTGTGAATCGCTCCAACAAGGTGCTATGTTTCTTGAACTGGACTGTGTGTGAATGCTGAATACCCACCTATGATAGCAGCAGACTGTGTCGTCTTGATGAGCGGCAGCGTGCTGTCATAAGCCTCCTTGGGGATGTAGACGAAGCGCTCCTTGAGCTTGTTCTTCTTGAGGATGCGGTGGAGCTCATTGAGGAGGCCCACCCATTTGTTCCTCTCTTGGTCGCTGTCGGCCAAGATCAGGATGGAGGGCTTGTGGCTGCTGGAGGGGGAGAGCTGGGACGCTGTCACCTGAGGAGAGGAACGGGACGAGTGAAGGTGACATTAGATCTCTAATGTGTGTTGCACTTTGAGTGAAATATCTTACCACAGGGGTGATGAAGCTACTGGTTGCACATACAGCATTTAAAAAGCATTAAGTAGAACTCACTCTGAATATGCAGGGGATGTCCTTGCGGCTGGCGTGGATGACATCGGAGGCCAGGACAGAACTGACTGAAAACTCTTCATCCCTGGACGACAGGACGAGATGTGAGGTTAGACATGCAGGACTACATTACTTGTAATAGTGTTTATACTACATTAGCATCCTCCACTATCAAACAATAACCCATCCTGGACTGGAGACTCAGCTGCAATTCAAGAATATCTGAATGAAATCTAAATAACTATACTGTAAGTGCATTCAACAATTATTTTATATTGATTAATTAGAAGGTTATTTTCTCAATAAATCAATCCTTTACTGCATAAAATGGTGATTTTTTTTTTTGCTTAACAAAAAAAAATACTAATTAATTTTCTGTCAAATGACTGTCTGCTGGACTTCACCAGTATTGATGGTACATATAATGGGAGCTGATAGAGCTTCTTTTACCTCATATCAATGACTTGGCTGACTACTACACTTGGTTGTGTTGCTTTTCCTTCTCCCAGTTCGTAGAGGAACAGTTTGAAGTCACAGACCACAGCCATTGCCCTCTGCCAACCCTTCTTCACCCCTGTGGGTTTGGGCACCTGGGACACACACAGACATACAGTTTAGTGTTACATATGGACCAATACCAAAACTTAAAATGTTTTTTTTTTTTTTTACAGTGTAACAAATCCAAAGGTGCCAATTCAGAGCTATGGTATACGAGTTGATATAAAACAGGTCTAATTTCATTTTGGGATCTAGCACTGTGAGAAACCTCAAATCAAAGAGTCCTTGAAAAAGATTGTATTTCATGTTTACCTTTATATACATGAGGGACGACAGCGGAGAGAGTCAAGCTTTATTTGGTTTCAGATGAAGTAAACAACTCAGAAACCAAAGCATGTCGCAAGATTTCCAGTCATCTGCATTCTTTATTTGATTACTCAACGTCTGCAATGTTGATGACCAAGTCACTATCTGGGCCCAGGGACAACCAAGGCCTTTGTGTGTCTCACTCACCCTGACGTGCCCTTCATACGCCGTGCCAATGCCCCTCTGAGGGTCAATACCCAGTGGGCCCTTGGTCTGGTCCTGGGGCACAGGACACACGGCCGGTGCCTTGTCCGCACATGTTACGTGGCAGGAGAAGTTACACACTTGGCGACAGAGGGAGACAACACAATGTGGAGAAAAAAAGAGAGAGGTTTTACTGATCAAATCAAATCAGATTTTTAAATGAGTGAAAAGACAAACTAGCTTTGTAGTTCCATGGATATTTGTTAAACTGAGAATATATGAACAGGAATCAGTTAAGTCAAAGATTATGCAGGTTCTGAGTGTGTTACAGAGTTGGCAGAACACTATCCCATCTATATATATATTTAAAGTCACTGTCCTCCTCCATCAGCTTTCTTTGTTTGTGTCCTTACCTTCACAGGTACAACCTTGACGTATAAGCCCCACCATGAGGGACGTGCACTGGTTACACTTAGTGGGCGTGCTGAATGTCTTGACCACAAACTGGTGTGCTTTGGGCTGTGGAGAGCACAAATGAGCAAAAGAGACATAATCAGTGGTGCTAACATAACATGAGGTCTATTGGGACAAGGGTGAACAACAGTGACGTGTGACTACAGAAAGATGTCCGACCTTAGGTGAGGAGCGTCCAATACTGCCGTACCCTCCTGACCTCATGGTGGGTGTCTGGACTGTACGAGGAGGATGGTCTATCAACTGCACGACAGAACACACACAAAAACATTAAGCCGAGAGGTATCTCACTGTAACTCGGCTGTGCTTTTCACTAATAAATTAGAGACAGAAAACGTGGTTAACAGCCACCCAGGCCAAAGCTTTCCAAGAAAAACAAGCAAGGACAAGAAGTTCTGTGAGGTCAGAGGTAAGACTTCACGAGTTGTAAATCATTTCGGTGGATCGGAGCAGTATTTCTGTTTGAGTGTCTGTTAAAATTTGTCTACAGTTTCCCACCGGCTCATGCGACAATACGGCGCTGCCAGTATGAGCCCAAAACAGGGTCAGAAAGATTCTGAGCTTGTAAAGAGATGTTCACAAATAATTCCAGATTTTGTAGTTGTTAATCTCTGTAAACCTGAATGAGAAATTCAATTGTGTGCATGTGTTCAAAAGAGAGAGATTACACCATAACACTGTGAAAACTGAAGTGTCACATCTGTGAACTTAATTATTTTTTCCGTTTGAGAAACTTGCAGGTTGTATCCACATCATTAAAGAAACAGTTGGAAACAGGACACTGGTATCTGCTTACAGCCCCATGATGGACACCAGTCTGATAACACGCCACGTTCAGACTGGAGTCCACTGTGGGCCTCAGTGTTCTCCTTTCTCTCGTTGTACTGCTGTTCCTTGAATTTCTCCATAACTGAGTTACTTGAAATTCACAAGGGCTGACCTATTCAACAGTCTCAGTATTGTGAGCTGCTTCAGCTGAACCTTAATTGGAAATTGTCAACTGATTTAGCTAGAGGGAATACTTGGACCCATTTCTTTTGTTCCTCAACATGCCAGACACAGAGATACCATTTTAAGAGAGGGGATCCTGATGCTAAGTTAGACTGGAAATCTTCATTACTTCTCCTGTGCTGATGAATTACAGCCAACAACTATCCACATTCTACTAATATCTCACTATGGGTGGAGTGGGTATCCACAAAACCAGGTCATCAAAAGACATTCAAGTGTCCTGTTGTACTTAAAAAAAATCATGGCAGCCTCTAAACATAAACATGCCAAGACTTAGGGGTTTTCTGACCTCTATAGGCTCCATATCACTAGCCATGGAGGGTGAACGCGAACGGGATTTGAGGTGGGACTTAGCGTCATCTTCTCGGGATGGAGTGTTAGAGGGGGTGAAGTTGTCCATGGAGTCCACCTGAGGACAGAGAGGCAGGGTGGAGAATGAGAGGACACGGGGACATGTAAGAAAGTGAGAAAAGAAGAACAAAAAGAGGGATATTGAAAGAAAGAAGATGACAATGAGGCAGGAGGAAAGGTGGATGAGAGAAATAGAGAGGAATAAGGTGATGGCGGGGTAGATGGACAGAGAGAGAAAGAAGACAGTGAAACAAAACAAACCAGAGAACAATATGCAGCATCCATGCTAAGCAAGAAGGGTGAGCTCCATAATACACACATGGAAAACAGATATAAGAAATATTGTGGTCAAGTTATGTGTCATATCGACTAGACTTTGAAAGCTATAGCAGAAAACTGACCACAACTCTAGTGCATCTCACACAAAGTCACACATCATAGCCCAATGACCACGCTAATTTAAGACACTGTACACCATGCACGGCCATTCACAAAGCTACACTGTGGAATAACAAGAAAACACACACAGACACCGAGCAATACCCCATGTATCTAAAATAAGAAAAATCCAACACATTAATGCCTCTGAGAACACAAACACAGAAGAAGCTGTTTATTCAAACCCCCTGCCATGCAACCAGACAGCCACAGTACACATACCAAGGAAATGCACGCACAAATTAAAACATTGTGAAAAGGACACGACAGGATATTTAGAAAGGCTCAATGACAGCAATCACAGAGCACAGAGAGGGTGCTTACACGTCTGCCTTTGCTAGCTGGGCCAACGGATGGCGAGCGCTTCAGTGGCAGGAGAAGAGGCAGAGAGTGGCAGAGACACAGAGATGAGTAAATATCAGAAAGGCTGTCTAACAGAGCTGAAAACACACTCAAAAAGACTGAAAGAGAAACATGAAAATGGCAATATTAGCCTGTTACAATAGACCAGTGGTTCCCAACCTTTCTTTAGTCTGATGTAGCTTTACTCTCACAGCCCACCAGATGGGATCAACAGACTCTAAACTGGGTGTACGCATTATATACTAGTGAATATTATATATAAACATTTCTAAATTTCTAACCATCATATAGCCATTTATCCTCATTCAGCTAATGATTTCATCTGTGAGTTGAGGTATTCAGTTGAGTTTTTCATATACTCCCCCAGCAGCTCTACCTGGGGTAAAATACCACTGGTTGGGAATCACTGCATTAGACTACTGTACGTCCACCAGGGTTTAATTGAGGACAGAGGTTGAAGAGGGTGGATGGATGCTGATGGAAAAAATGCACATAGTCATGGGGAGGGAGCAGCTTGGGAAAGTCTGTATGGAGCACAGTGACTAAACAAGTTCTCTTTCTGGCTGAAAAAAGAACGAACAGTGGATGAAGGATTTAAATAATGTACTTTGTGGTTCTGTTCAACCTAAGTCCTAGCACTAGGAAGCTAAAGTAGTGCCATTCTTCTACAGGGGAAGCACACTGCAAAAAAAAGTCCACCTTAACAAGTGTTTGCACTTAGCATTATCTCTAATTATTATTATTAATTATTATTATTTATTATTATTATTATTATTATTATTATTATTTTATTTTTCTTAAAGCAAAAAAAGAAGAAAAAAACTTTCAATATAATGAAATATCAGTCTCCTCAATTTAACTGCTATAATACAATGTTTAAAAACATTGGAGAAACTGGGAAAAATGAAATGATCTCTTTCAATTGATTCATTTTTCATTTTGTTTTAAGAAAAATAAGATTTTCACTCTTGTTAAAATGACAGGAAGGACTTTTTTTTTTTTGCAGTGGATCCACTCTTCCTCATATTTACTCTAATGACCAGGCACACACTCACAGGCGCATTTATCCACACATCTACAGCATTTATATACACACACTTACACTGTCTTTCTCATCTACTATATATGCCCACAGCTCTACAGCATACAGCTACTGTTACAGGTATATACACACACATTGAGCTCCACCTGACCAAGACAAACTTACGTCTTCCCAAAACTCAATTAAAGAGGATGAGGATGAGGAATAAGAGTCCTGATGTACCAGAGAGTGAAGCAAGGAAACAACCAAAAAGATAAAATAAAAATCTGGGAACATTCATGTGAGCTAAAACAATAAAAGCATGGAGACAAATAAAGATGCAACTTAATGAACTGCAGCTTTATGAGATTTAAGATTTCCAAGTCAGTCATCATCATTGATTTCAATTCTTCAATTCCAGACAGATACATGACTGCTCATATCAGCTATTTAATTAAATCGGCCCCTGCAAAGACTCTTTTCTTGAATACTTACATCAAACTGGTCAAGTGCTGAGGTGGGGGCATTGAGAAAAGCCAAGAAGGAATTCTGGGAATCCTGGTGCTTGACACCTAAAGACACAGAACAAGTAACACAACCGCGGTTAAGTACGTGATATTAAAACATCAAAGGGTGACTTAAACAAAATGAGTCACAGGACTGTTTCTAAGAAGTGGGAGGGGGTGTTTCATATGACCTAAGTAACAATACATTTTCATGTACATAGCACAGGATTTTATTTCTCAAATTTGGGTGCTGATGCAAAAAGTTAATTTGCGTCCCTGATTGTAGTATAACCCTCTTTTACAGCGATAATCTCTCATCACGAGAAGGTTCACAGTGTGAAGTCAACCATAAGAACCCAACGTATGGAAAGAAACTGCACATTTGAACAAAAAAACTCTACTATCCCATTTATTTTTTGAAAGATTGCAAACTTTAAGTCTGCAGCGTGAGCGCAATGAATGAACAGAAATGGCAAAAGTCACTTTTTGTCTGCATAAGTTTGCCATTAGTACTTTTTATGGGCTAAAGCACTGAATAAATGTTCATATGGTAACACTTATGTTCCTTAAAACAACTATCGCAATGGAATTCTTTGTGCATTTTGGTGACTGACAAGAAAAATGAAAGATCTTGTGAAATATTTACCCCTTCGTAGCCGAAGCTCCTCTGTCTCCTTTTTCAGCCTCTCGATCTCAGCCAGGAGTTCCTGGTTTTTATTTTCCACCTCCTGCAGTTTACTGGAGACAATAATGCATCAAATATTAACCAGAGGTCTGGACAGATGTTTGTCTAAAATTACTGAAGACACATGAATAACCTCTAGACAGGAAACAAATGAACTCTTTAGCTTTTGCTGTAAAGCATCCATACCATTCTGTGGAGATGCTGTTGGCCTTGACTTTGTTCAGTTCATCCTGGATGCCCTGTTTGGCCCTGATCTCAGCATCCAAGGCCGACTGCAGCTCCAGACGGGCTGACATGTCCAGCTTGGCAAACCGGCGCATTTTCCATGGCATGTCCTTAAACAGAGAAGAAGAAAAATTTAAAATAGTGAAAGATGGGATCCAAAGGTGATGGTGCTGAACCATCACTCTTATTACAATAAATTAGACTTGTTTGTCAGCATAATATAAACCCAAAATGTAAATCCAAAACTTCCTAATCACAGAGTACATGCACATCAACAATAACAAGGCATTTTATTTGACTGAGGAGCATCTGAAGCAGCTGAAAACAGTGTTTTCACCGTGGCTCTGGGTCCCAGGCTGGTGTTTCTTAGTCCCTCCAGCTCTTCTGTCATCTTAGTGGCCAGAGCCTGCAGGTAGCCCCGGGCATCCTTCTCATCGCTCACCCTGTGGCAAGCAAATACACATATTTGCATTACTATGCATAAAAAGACACTCCAAACACAAATGTCACCCATACCCATAAATATCACAGGCCTAAAAACAGAATCTAGAAACTTATTTGACATTAAGTTATTTTCAGCAACACCCCATACTTATAATCATCTGCACAGTTACGTCATCACAGTGTTCCTCTTACTTGAGAGCCTTTCTACAAACATCCTTCAAGAGGAGAATGAAAAACAAACACACACATTGTGTAAACACTGCCTCTAAGAAAACCTGATGTTACTGTATGCTCTTTGGGTGTTGTGACCCCAAAACACACTTATCATCACTTCAACATCATTAAGTGCACACACACACACACACACACACACACACACACACACACACACACACACACACACACACACACACACACACACACACACACACACACACACACACACACACACACACACAGACACATGTTCAGTCTTCAGGTAGCTCTGGGCAGCTCACTAATCCCCAATACTCAGGCTGAATAAACACTGCCAGTGCTACAAGTATAAACACAAGCTAACTCTAACTCAAACATATACAACTTTCACATGCACACACACTTTATATTTAAGTTTTACACAATTCTGACATTCAAAACCCTGATAGAAAATAGTCTTAATAAGAGGACTACATTTAATATTTTACCCACTGAGGCATCCAATTTCCTGGATTGTCCACTGTAGTAGCACACTATCTCCACCAGGGGGGATTATGGATCACTGAATTCTTTTAAAAGTACATTCCAGACTACATTTGTATGTACATGTTTGCTGTGTGTGTGTGTGTGTGCGTGGTATGTGTGCTATGTGAAGACTGCAGGCTTGTCCAACAGAGGGAAGCTGAGCAGCTGGCGGGGTATCAGCTGCAATGGGAAGTGATCTGAGAGGAAGGGAGGGTCAAGAAGCTCTAACATCTTCAGAGGTATGTGAGAAATGCTGCAGTTATGCTGTATGGAGGAACCCAATACACTACTAGACAACACAGGGGTGTGTGTCTGTGTGTACTTTATTTCAGTTTCTGCTGTAGCATCCATAAGAAAGTACAGTACATGCCTCAGCAAGTATTTACGACTCAGAGAAAGTTGCTGCGTTCATGTGTGTATGTCTCTGTGTGTATGTCTCTGTGTGTATATCAGTGTCTCACCATTGGATGATTTCTGTGATCTGGGCCTCCCAGTGAGCAACACTCTCCTTTTTGTCAGCCAGCTCCCTCATCTCTTCCTCCAGCTGCCGGTTGGAGCCGCTCACCTTCTCGAACATGCTCGTCAGCTGAGGAAATAAGCGCACACACACAGGGAGGGAGGGTGATTAATCTCAAAAAGTCCTCCTGGATCATTTACTATGAGAGGTGTGCAAAAACATAACCACGGTAACATGCATGTCTCAAGCTGCCATTTCATTTACTTAAATACCTCACTCTGTGGGCACAGTTCTGGCGTTTTCAAACTGTCAATATTGTGATGTAATGTGCAAGCTGAGGCAATAATTATATTGTTTTGCAACTACTTTCCAATCCCTGAGCTGGTTGCCAACAAATGTGTGGAGTATGTATGAGGACAGTCGAGGTCATTAAACAATGTCATTGTTGTGGCAAAAGCCACAGAAATAAACACAAACATGGGTTGAAATACATGTTGGCTTGTTTTGGCACATCCTGTCACTCTCTGGGCAAGAGTCCACCAAATGACATATGTCTTAATCTGTAATGGATTTCCAGTGATGAAATGACACCACATACGAATAAATTTAAGTGTAACGGCCGTGTGGAGTTGCTTAAGAGAACACACAAACACTACACCTCATCAGAAACACAGTATATATTTGTATGGTTTAAAAAATATACAAACTCACTCAAATGACATTTATCTCAGCTGATCCTTAATCAACAATGAAAACATCTCTTACACAATAAACAAAGTGCCTCTTGCCGCAGGAAGTTTTTCAACTGTTACTTGAGGACAATTTTGACTTATAAAGAAATGTGGGATGGAACAGTCAGTGGCTCATGTTTCAAAATGAGGTTTCTATGCCCAGATGTTAAATAGCAGTTATAACACTTGCACCTGGGACCCCACAGATGTTTGTCCAGGTGTGGAAATGACCATCAAATAATCCTGCTAAATTATGGATGTAGCTATTAAACTAGATGTAGCTGTAGCTTTAAGCTAGCAGGCTCTGTTAGCTACTTAAAGTCAGTACAAAATAAAAAATAAAAAAATAAAAAAATAAAAAAACCACAACAATGGGCCTCAGGCAAACACTACTCAATATAAACAAATTTGTTCTTAAGTGGTATGTAAACATGATTTATGAAAACCTGTTGCATTCACCAGCTGACCTAAAAATTAGAATGCATTATAAATTTGGAGTTTAAATATGTAACTAAAAACAATCCAAGCATAAAATTAACATTCTTTTCACCATATCAGCATGGTGTGACGTCAACAGCAGGATTTTTTTTTCATAGCTGCTATCAGAGTATTTTGCCATGACAGTGCCCAGTTTTTGCTAGAAAAACTGTCACCCTCCAAAAAGCTGTCTGGGCGTCTTTATACTGTCCAGATGTACATCCTCCATTTTAACACACCTCTGACTTACTTTTCACTCTGGGCATGGACTGTTTTACTTTAGCAAGACGTTTTTTTGGCATCTAGCTCCATGTGAAATCATTCACTGTCTATGCCTTTGTGACGACAGCACAGACACCAGTAGTAAAATGTGTTTTATTGGTCACCTCCAGCACTGCCTCACGGTGCTAAATTTGTTATGTTTTAGTCGACTTATTTTTTAAGCGTGTGACTTAAAATTCTTCAGTGTAAACTACTACTTTTTACTGGGTGACATTTTTGTGAATCAACAATGCACATCAATGGAGCTACCTAACGACCTGTGAAAATGTGGCATTTATCAGGCTGAAATAAACAATTTATGACGTTTGTGCAGTAAAGAGAGTCTGATGAATCCAGCCCCAAAGACTCGTACAAGCAAGCCTCAGAAGAAAAATACCACCAATGGAGAATAATCGCTAATGTCTGGCTGAATTACAGCTCACAGAGCTTGTCTTTTTGCATTCTCAGTCCACGTTCACCACCAATTTGATCCTGTCAACAGTGAAAATTAAACTTCAGACGTTTGCCCAATCACTCTCCCTTACTGACAACGCACATGAAAAGTCGTTATAACTAAAGATGGAGTGGCTTGAGTTTGCTACTAAGCAAACACCGCTGAAGTTTAGTGCCTCCTTTGAAAAATAAGACTAGTCAAACAATAATATTTTCCGACACTTCAAATGTATTGAAAAGCTAATCTGTGCAAAGACTGTGCAAGTGCTTTACCTTCTGAAAATATAATTTTTCAAAAAGTGAAACAACAGAATAACACATTAAATAACTACAGTGATATGCGCCGTCATTCCAGTGGCTCCCACATCCATATTCTCTCCATTTCATCAAGACATTTTCTTTTTTTTTTTTTTTATCAGTTGCAGACTTTAAAAGCAACACTCTGACACTTTATGCCATATGTCAAAATGCCTTCTACTTCTAAGAAATTGTTTAAATTGGGAGCCTTTTTGAACTTCCAAAAGCCATTTCCAAAGTCAACAGAGCGTAATCCAGAGAGTCATTCCATCTGACCGTGTAGGAGGCTACGGGGTGTTTTTATGGAGGATATTGAACAGTGATTTCTTTGGCATTGCTGAGAGAGAGGGGGTGGAGGGAGGAATGTGATGAAAGAGTTTGGGCCGACCAAGAGGGTTACCTGGGGTTAGGGAATTGTGTTTTCTTGCATGTGTGTGTGTGTGTGTGTGTGTGTGTGTGTGTGTGTGTGTGTGTGTGTGTGTGTGTGTGTTAGAGAGATAAACATTACAGTGAAAAGCTGAGAAAGCAAGAAAGAAAAACGTCCAAAAAAGAGCGACAATTGAGAAAGAGCAAAAAGAGAAAGAGAAGCCTGACCTGCGATAGATGTGTTTTCAGAGCGCTTTTTGTTTCATTATGTGAGGTGCTTCCCACACACGGACTTTACCCCCTCCTCCAGTTAGTTACTGCCTAATTCTGGGGGAAACACTGATGTGTATATATGAACAGATAACTTACCTTATCCAGTTCACTGGAAAGCTTCTTATTTTCTTCAGAAAGCAGGATTCTTTCCCTCTCATACTTCTGCTTGTACTCGGTCTCAAACTCTTCCCGCTCGCTTTGGCTGGAGGAAAAACACACACACACACACACACACACACACAGATTGTTAAACTTGTGACATTGTATAAACTTAAATTTATTTCCTAACCATAATTTACAATTGGAAATCCAATCTTGACTCTTGAAATTGTCATTTTAACATGAATACCATCTCAATCTGTATCTGGAACAGTTTTCTACCTCCTAATGGTCTTTGAACAATCAATCTACATTAAAACAAAATAGCCAATAATCTTAGTGCAGTGCTTTTAAAAGAACATAAGCACACACATATCCTACATACAATTAAGTGTTCACCAATTTCACAGTCAACCTCCCTCAGAAAGCCTTGTCTATCCTCCTACCTTTGTTCTTGTGTGGGCCTCAGGCTCTACACATTTCTTACAAAACCTAAATCTAAGGCTTGGTACTAAGACCAGGTACACATTATTCAGCCCAAACACATTAATGCAGTTAGAATCTGATACACCGGTGTGTTTAAAAATGAATTAGAAAGTAGTGAGAATAATATGTCAGTAACAGCAGACAGGAAGGTTAGGATAGCGGCTGCAAAAACAAAGCTCTAAAGCTTTCTCCTCAAAAACAAGATTTTATTAAAATTTGATTAAACCAGCGGTTCTCAAAGTGGGATCAGGTGCCCCTGAGTACCTACCAGGGGGTCTGCAGCAGAAAAATAAGTTAACTTCTTTTCATTGCTTGGTATTTAATATCTGAGTTGGCACATTTTGGCAGAATGTTTATTGTTTTTACTCGTTCAACCATTGTCGTCCTCGTTTTACCGTTCAGATATTCACAGTGCTCTTAAAGTATTAACTTGCACTTAAAGGCACAATGGGTCAGTTTCATAAGCTGCTATGCTGCTTAAGCTCAGAAATATACTTTCAATTGAGTGCCCATAGCTAAAGCAACTTTGTACAATCTGTACAGTAATGTTAACAGCGCTGTTACCGACCACTGCTTGGCTTTTAACTGATTCTGTGGCTCAGGAATGTGACCAACCGAGGTAAGCATGAGACTAAGAGGACTTGATTTAATAAGCTACATACTCAGTCATACTAACTGGGATAGCTACAGTAAATGTGTCTGTCTGCTTAGTTTTCTTCTACAACAGTGGACAGAAAAAGGTCCTTACACTGCTGTGTGACAGCACAGCAGTGTAAGGACACAAAATACACATTGACACAAAATATATAATGTATATCTGTATTTCAAAAACACCCATTATAGCCTTATACAACTTCAAGGCCACATATCTCTATCATCAATAATTTCATAAGTATAACTGAACATCTCCTCTGAAATGGTGGATATCATCTTTGGGGTGAAAATTAGATGGGGAATGGGTGTGAACAGAGGGATGAAAATACTTGAGAACCACTGAAAAAGGACCTGAAGTTACCTGGACAAGAAGTTGACACTAGCTGGGATCACATAACTTTTAAATTCTGGGGAATAGCTAGATTAACTACACCACATCACTTACTACAACTTACTACACATTTATACCAGACAGGGGATTAAGCTGTTTTTTTAATGTAACTGTAATTACCTCATGGAATCATCACTGAAAGAAAAATAATACAATGATGACTTAGACATTTATGTTGTAGAATACTGGCAGCAATACCACTGATCCAGCACCAGAGAAAAATGCAGAACAAAAGAAAATGTGTCCTAATCAGACAAGACTGATGATAACAAATAATGGTTAGCAAGTATTAGAATAAGAAAAAGCTAATAAATACCTCTCACGGCGAGTCTTATCCAGCTTGTCTTTAAGCATCAGGATTTCTTTCTGCAGGGCAAGGTGCTGGCTCTCAGCATCCCTCAGCTCCTTGCGCAGCGCCTTCAGCTCGTTGCTGTGCTGTGCCTCCCTACGGCCCAGTTCCTCCTCGTACTGGAGCGTTTTCTTCTCCAAGTCTCCACGCAGGCGTCCTACCTCCTGGTCAGCCGAGGTCAGAGTGGCAGAGGGACCAGCCTGCTTCAACTGGGCGATGGGAATACGGAGAAAAGGAGGGTTGGTAAAGCTGAGCAACAGAGGATAGGATGATTCACATGACACAAAAACTCAGCTATACTACAGGGGAAAGTTGAGAAAGGCTCAACTTTATGCAGTAAATATTTTTTTTGACAGCTGTTTACAGCTCCACTCCATTATGCAAAGGAAGTTTAAGCAAATTGAGAAAAAGTTGATTATTGCTGTCTCCAGGTTCCCGATTCCATACGTCTTTCACAAGTTACCGTGCTCAATACATCACACCCTGAGAGATACGGATTCATGAGAAGCCAGATACTGACAGTTTCTCCATATCCTTACAGGATGAATGAGGCTCTGCAGAAGGACAGGTTAATGTTCAGCTGTGTGTGTGTTTGCAAATTTACCTTAAGTCCTTCCAACTCCTCCTCCAGCTGTCGGCTGTACTGCTCATTCCGCTCTCGCAGCTTCCTCTCTTTCTGAGCCTCTCCTGCCTGCTCCTCTGCCTGCGCCTCCATCTGATGATGGACACACACAGACTCAAGTGACTGGATGAAATCATATGTCATATGAAAATGTTGTCCTCATGTACCCATACCAACACAGCAGGAGCAGAAACAGTCATGTTTTTATACTTAGAATACAAATGTGACCTACAGGAACATCCTCAAAAGCTAAACATTCAAAACACAAATAACAACTGCACCAATACACTACAAAGAGAAACAACATCTGTAGTGCTTTAAGTGTATAGTAACACTTTATACATTTGAATAACACTACTGCAACATTATGGGGTTATTATCTACTGGACAGGTACAATACAGAGACAACAATGGATGTTTGAATTGTGCACCAACCAGTGAATGGAGACAGAACAGGTAGCGCTAACAACCACAGGGAGACTACTCTACCTCCTTCTTAGCCCTCTCAGCCTTTCGCACCTCAAGGCGGAGAGCCTCAACCTTTTGACTCTGGCTCTCCATCTCCTCCTCCTTATCACGCAACTGGCGAACCAGACGCTGCTTTGCCGACCTGGGCGTGAAGCGAGTACAAAAACATCAAGTAGGACAAAGTGAAATGGACCGTGGGCATTTCTTATAAAAGTCGTGTATAAAAAAAAAACAGTATGGGTATGATTTTCAGTGTTGGTATCGTATTTTGATAAAATGTTGAAAGGCAGTGGTTTTACCTGAGGTCTGTGAGTCTCTCATTAAGCTCTGAAAATTCCTGCATGGCCAGTTTTCTCTGACTGTGAGCTTCCTTCAGCTCTTTCGACTGAGACTTCAGCTTTTCATTGGCGTCCAAAAGGTCCTGACCACAACACACAGGGACGGCGTAGATAAGATTACCACAGTGACATTCAAACACAATCTTGTAATTTTGTGACTGACAAAGTAAATATGTGAACATTTTTCTGAACAAACATGTTGCTGAAGACCAAAAGGTACATTTTGCTCCTACAGGTAATTTCTGCCATAGCTATGGCTAATTTCTCGAGCTCTAGGAGTGGGACACGAATAAAACCCCAGTACATACACAGTCAGACACACAAATGAAACACCGGTTCTACCTTTTGCAGATCGTCTCTCTCCTGTGTAACGCTCTTCATCTGTTTCTCCAGAGTTTTAATGTGTTTGGAAGAGTCCTCCAGGTCTCTGCGGGCCAACGTCACATCCTCCAGCTGCTTCTCTAGTTGTCCCGAGTCTGACATGCAAATAAATATTAATGAACTTTTGAGTTCGAATGAAAATATCTGTGATACCGGTTAATTTTCATCATTGAAAGATATCCTAAATACCCTTGGTATTAAAAATATTTTACATTTTCACCATAAAACTCAAATTTGCTGAGCTTAACTAAAGCGGAACAAAGAATTCCTGACCAGCGATCTGCTTCTTGAGGATGTCGATCTCGCTCTTCAGGCTCCTGATCTCCACCTCCTTGTTAGCGCTGACGGAGCCCTCGCCTGTTGGGTGCTGCAGCGCCTGCACCGTCTGAGTTGACTCTACAACAGGTCAGGTAAAAGGCATCCGTCATGCTTTTTTTTTTTCTTTTTAAACCAAATATAGGTGTGTGGAGAAAACACCTATGTGTATATGTGCATGCTTTGCTTTGCAGAACTATTTATGCATATCAAACTGCAGTGTGGTTGTGTGCATTTCACACATGCTCACAACCAGATGGACTCTTTCTGCAGCCTCACCTTGCAGTTTGCGGCTCAGCTCCAGTTTCTCCTGCTCCAGGCGACGGATCCTCCTCTCATAGGCCTCGGTGGCCAGGCTGTCCTCCAGGCTGCGCTGAACATCCATGTCCACCTGATCCTGGCCTGCCTTACCTGGCTCCCCTGCCAGCTGTCGCAGGCAACCCCGGTCAGATAGGGTACTACAGGGGAGGAGAGTAAGAAAACAGTAAGGTAATGAAGAGAAAGGTGTCGGAGGCATGAGAACAATAACAGTATCAATAATAAAGAGGGCAACGAAAGTGGGTAAAAATGGCAAAGACGATTCACAATGAGGGACGAAAAATATATTATTTGAGTTGAGAAATGGCCAAAATGGTGTTGAACATCCAGTGAAAATTAAATACAAACGTGTTTGTTTAAGAGGTGAGAAGGAAATGACAGAAACACAGCAGAGGAGGGAAAACAGGAAAGAGAAGTAGACAGAGAGAAGAGCTGAAAGATGGGAGGATGTTGAGTCATGGAAGGAGGGGGTAGAGGGAGGGTGGAGAAGGAATGACAGTGACATAAAAGAAGATGTAAAATAGAAAGAGGCAGACAGAGTGGGGGAAAGGGCAAAGGAAGAAAGAATGGAAAAGGCCATTATCACTGAGCCATGAAGAGATAAGAAAGTAACTGGCTGGTTTCTCACGGGTAACACTTCAGTGTGAAGATCTACAGCAAGTCATGGACATCACCTTATTAGGGAGGGAAGCTAACTTAATACTCCTACGCTTCTTTAGATAGAGTGATAACATTTCCATGCAGCAGTCTGTTTTAAATGACCGATGACATGTGAAGCAAGATAATGACAAGGTGCCACACTTTTTCCATCCCTCTTGATTCTTGTCCATTTTCACCTTTTTAATAATCGTACTTTTGCTAACTAGAAAAATACTGGAGGAGAATAGTGCCTCCGCTTCATCCCACCCACTTCCAATCACAACCATAACGATGAGTGTGAAGGAAGACTTTCCAAAAATGACACAAAATGACCAAAGCCCAAATCTACATTTTCAGCTGTGCTTAAAATATTATTTTTAGATTTATCTGTAATTTATTCATAAATCTGTTTCTCTTTGCAGCACTTACCATTTACTTGTATAGGTGAAGCCCACAAAGGGCAGATGGTGGCCAGAGAAGGCAGTGTGAGAGGGAGGGGGCATGGTCTCCTGAAAAATGAATCAGAGTCATGACAAAAAGGGACATTTTCATCAGTCAAAGAGAATCACATCTGGTACATGTGACTGTACAGATATATTATTACATTTGTGGGCGGACAAGACAAACAATGAGTTTCCAGTGTTTGTCTTAGTCTGTTTATCCCTAAATAACCCCCTTACCGAGTTCTTCAGACAGTCATCATCCACATCAAAGTTGGAGGTATCTGTTGGACTGCTGACCTCTGGGATGTATGGGGCCTCACATGTGAGTATGTTGTCCCAGTCAATGCCTGAAAATACACATGATCATTATAATAAATAGAATTAAATATTAATTTCCATGGGAAATGGAAAGAATGTTCAAATCACAGAAGACACTGTGACATCTGTGAAGTTAGACGTAGCCTGTACCGGAGAAGAAGGGGTGCTGCTTGAAGTCCTCAATGCCGTTCTGGCCCAATCGGTGCTCTCGACTGCAAATGAGCCGGCGGATCAGATCCTTCGCATCCTCTGACACGTCTGATATCTGCTGTGGGAACTGGAATCGCTCCTGCGCAAATACAGAGATTAGAGATCTCCATTTCTGCATTGTCACTGACACGTTTGCAGCTTTCACTTAATTGCTACCTTCTGCTTTTATATCATACCTTTTAAAACCCTTTTACAACGCCGTTGATATGTCTCGATATTGTATTGACGTGATTTACATGTACAGAAAGGCAACTTTAAATCAGCCTCAGGCTCCATGAGCTCACCTTGTGGTTCATGATCTTCCCATAGGTTTCCACCAGGGACTCTGCATAGAACGGGGTCTCGCCGTACAGCATTTCATACATGCAGACACCCAGGGACCACCAGTCGCATTCAGGTCCATACTTGCCTTTCCCGTCCTCCATTGCCTGGAGGATTTCTGGGGAGATGTAGTCTGGAGTCCCCACTGCCACGGAGGACTGGACCTAGCGGAGGGACAAGACATGTCAATAACTGATCCCAAAAATGTCACATGAAGTTCATTCTGCATGTAACAGCAATAAGAGAGATGATGATGATGAGTTGCAGGCTGAAGTCTTGGAAACATGCAAGATAATTAGCACCAGTCCAGCACAACCAAAAAAAACAACCAAACAAAGAGAATATTGAATATTTCTGACCACCCCCAACTACAGGATGAATTCCCTTGTCAACCTTTTTTTTTTTAAAAACTGTGTTTCATTTTATTTCAAAACAAAGCAATTTTGAGAATGCAAATGTGATGCTGCATCCTGAACAAAAGTCAAAACAGTACATTTGAACATTTCAAAATGTAAAAAAATATGCCAAAGGTTCCACAGTGGAAGAGAAAAAGCAGATACTGGAGTTTGGATCCATCGCATGTTGTACGATCTCTCTTTATTATTCAGGAAATTGCTTTAATACAGATGAAACACCAAAGAAATGCACTCTTATCATCACTCAAAGCTTCAATCTAGACATTTCAATGTATGACACAGTTCCAGGGAGTGTCCAGCAACCACTGAATTTATTTTTTCAAACGCTCATATAACCTCATCACTATATCAACATTGGAGGAACAAACCCAGGCAACTCTTTGATCATCTATTTCATCCTGTCAGTTTTCTTTTATATGAAACCTGAGGGGAAAGGTTTTTTTTTTTTTTTTTGCTAGGAGAATTGTCTGAATCATAAACTACAGGCATAGCCAAGCAGCTGAACCACACACTCCTCCTGGGAGACCCCTGGGGGTTGACAAGGAGGTCAGTAAAGCTCTGGTATGTTTGCTTTGGACCAGAGGACGAGGCATCAGCAGCAGTGTGGTAAAAACTTACCGTCCCGTCCTCCATAAGTTTGAGGCAGGAGCCGAAGTCAGCCAAGCGGATGTGGCCGTTCATATCCAACAGAATGTTGTCGGGCTTTATGTCCCTGAAAGACGACAGAGAGGAGACGAGGTGAAAGGAAGGAAAAGACAAACTGAGCGAGTGACTCCTCAGAGAAGAATGAAGAAGGTGAAGAAAACAAGACATTCCTCCAAATAAAACAATACCAATAGGACATCCAAAACACACATAAAAGCCTGATCTCATATTACAGTGAAACTCCCCATCAATTATCATCAAATTAAATTACACAACCTAGGGAAATTTAACTGCCTTAACTTGCTTGTATAGACAGTGAAAAAATAATTGCGATATATTTGTGATTCAATTAAGTGTAATTTCTCCGACCCTATTTATCATCAGCGTGACAACTCAAAACTGACCAAAAGAAAGAATGAACGCTGGAAATGGCTAGAGCTGTGTTGTGGGAATTAGCTGCACAGAATGTGTGTGTGTGTGTGTGCGTGTGTGTGCGTGCAGGACACAGATTCAACACACAAACATGCAGTCTGTTTGAGGAAATATGCAGTGCACAAACACACTCCCACTCTAAAAAAAAAAAAAAAAAAGAAAAAGAAAAACTCCTGTGTCCTAAACAGACTCACTCCCCTGTTCCCTTTTTCTACAATATTTGTGTTTGTGAGCAGAGAGGGGCTGGGTGGTGGGGGTGGGGGTGGGAGGGGGCTTACTGACAACACATTCTTTTACAGATGTGGTCACAGAGGCCGCAGTAGACTTTCTTGTCAACCTGCATCTGTTCTGCATTACTACTGCTGATGATATAGATACAGACCGTGGCTTGATTCCAGTTAGTCGGATTAATTGCTCGACGGACCACGAGTTTTCTGTCCAC
This sequence comes from Toxotes jaculatrix, assembly GCF_017976425.1. Taxonomy (NCBI): domain Eukaryota; kingdom Metazoa; phylum Chordata; class Actinopteri; family Toxotidae; genus Toxotes; species Toxotes jaculatrix. Next base: position 17,305,992 of record NC_054412.1, read on the forward strand.
CAGCCCCAACAGCTGGAACATTTCAGTAATCATCAGCAACTTTCACTATTTAACCAGTAAAAATGGTTTTCACAGCAGGACAGGATCATCAGAATGGATGGAAGACTCACCAACCACAGACAAATGTAGCAGTACTTGGTTGGTGGCCACAAGGGCTGCAGCTAAGAATTATTTTCCTTATTAATTATTCGTTTGGTTTATAAAATGACAGAAAATGGTTAAAAATGCTGACCACAGTTTCCTAAAGCCCAAGGTAACGTCTCCAAGCATCTTGTTTATCCAACCCACAGTCCAACACCCAAAGAAGTTGAGTTAACGATCACATAAAACAGAGAAAAGCAGCAAATCCCCCGACTGAGACAGTGCTTTGACTTGAAAAACTAGTAACCTATTCTCCAAATACTTACTGATTATTTTTCTGTCCATCGACTATTTGATGAACAAACCAATTAACTAATCGTTGAAGCTCTAGTGGCCAGTGTTAGTTTCATTCCCATGTGCTAACACCTCACAGGGAATATTTTCAAAATCGATCTGTCCGGGGAACTAGCTCTGTATGAGTTTTATTAGTAACATCCTATGAGGAATAATGTGCAGCATGTTAAACGGGTGGTTGCTAACAGGTGGTTGATGCTGGGCTGCTGGTGCTATTGTCTTACATGGCGGTCTAATGTAGATCCCTGGCCAGACTCTAAAGCCAGGCCTGGTCTAATCCAGTCTCTGGTGGGTGACCCTCAGCTTGTGCCTCTTCAGTAATTCTTGTAACACTAAGTCCAGTGTTAATATTTTTGTTTAGGTGTCTATTTGGTTGGAATCCACATTATAATAATTGTAAAAACATAGTAAATAGCCCCAATGAACGCTGGCCTGAATTGGTATGAAACAGAGACATTACTGTGTCCCACCATCATGGCTATATATAGCCTCTGTCCTTGTCTGACCATTCCACTTATTTCCCCTGAGGGCAGACCCTGTCGAGCCCTGTGTCTGAGGCCCTCTTATCAACACATTGGACCACGACACGCCTCAATACACAAGCTATGGACGGCACACAAAAAACTCTTTGGAACAGTGTGAAAAAAAAAAAAACACACACACTCACACTACATGTAGTAACACCCAGTGACACAAGTTAGGGGAATGATGTGTTCATAAGTCAGCGAAACACACACACACACACACACACACTTGATGTAACAGGTTACAGAAGTGAGCTGGTGCTATTTCTGTCCAGTGATGCGAGCATGGCTCTGCTTAAAATAATAAACCTGATGTCCAACACAAGCACACACCCCCGCACTCCCTATCCCTAACTCATGCACAAAAACACCAACAGGGCACTAATACTGATACTAATACTGATCAGATGAGGGTGACTGTGTGAAAACTGTGTAGAATAAAATGTAACATGGAGATAAAACAGAAATGTGGCCACTAAGTTCAATACATTAAAAAAATCCAAGAGCCAAATCTTTACTTTGTCTTTACTAATGACAATGGCTCACTTGCATTTTCCAACTATTACACTGTTTGTGGTCTTTCATATTCAGCCTCAACCAAGAGCTATCTATCTGCTAAACTTACAGTGAGGTCACAAATAAATTCCAAAAATAATCAATGTTATATGGCTGCCGGGGCAAAACAATCATTTTTTGCCAGATAACAAAATTTCAGGAAATAGAAGTTAATCAGTTAAAAATTATGAAATTCCCCCATTCCACTTAACATGTTTCTTAAAATCTTTTTAAACTACTTAATAAAAGGCATGAGACTACTGTCCAAGCTTGAGAGATTTTTTTTTCCCTTTTACCATTGAACACATAAAATGACTCTGAATATGTCTTTGATATTTATGTCTTCAGTTAGAGATCCCTTCAAAGCCAGATGTGAAGCCCCTGTCATTTTCCAGTAGTGTTAATAGTCCTATCTCATGGGGCTTAAGCAGGGGGTGGGCTAGCTATCTCTCTACTTCAGAGACGCCACTAAAGCACCAACCTATAAAACCATGGATTAAAGTAATATGTGCACATATGTGACGTGTATAGACACATAAAAGTCGGGCACCAAAACATATATATATATATATTGACACAATCGCTGTCTGCACAGTGGATTACTTAGAAGTCTTTTTAAAGAGCTTGACTGCTCACTGATGAGTTCCAGATTGGACATCACTTTCCAAAGTGGATACTGTATATAGTATTTTGGATAGAAACCACACACTGTACCCAAGTGCATACATTCACGCAACCAATGTGGAGTAACATGAACTTGGCAGGCACAACACACATAAACAACTGACATGATGAACACTCAAGGTCAGACTATCAAAGCGAGCATAAAACGCAGACATGGAGGGATTAAGATTACTCAGATAAAATTTTAATGTCTCTAAAAGGACATTTATCTTGGACTATACACTGCTCTGTTATGAACCTTCACCTTAATTCTAACAACTCAAAACCTAGACATAATGTAAGGCTTGAGCAAGAGGACACAAACTTGGGCATAATCACTGGAAAAAATTTGTGGCTTCTGGCTTGTAATTGTAAAATGTTATAAACAGAACCGCTGGGATCTTTTTAACCTTTAGAGGAGATGTCAATTCTGTTTCACTAAATGGAAACAACATCCAGCTTCAATGGCAGATCTGTAGTGTAAAAGGCCAGCACCCTGAACCTAAGCTGCTGTTTGAATCGCTTTAAGGACATCATGCTTTAAACCAGAAATGAGACATGTACTTCAAAAAATAAACACAGATAGCTACACCATCTTATGTTTTATGAATCGCAACATACCTAATATTTTAAGTAAAATTTAATAATAAGTTCAACTTTCAGAACAGTAATGCCCTATTTTTCAGCAAGTGGATACAGTTTCTAACTTTTTAAAGACATTTGTCTCTACTTCACAGAGTAATGTGTGACCACTGGTGTAGCTATCTATTACCCTGACAGACACACAACTTCTGCACACAGAATCTGGATCACCTTGGCAGGAAGTGTAGAGCTCACAAATCATGAATGACATCTGTAATGCTTAGACTAGACTGGGACCACGTGGACCTGTAGGTGAATGCGTGTGTTTATGTACATACACAGGTGCTTCAGTTGCTGGAAGGCCTTAATCTGCACTGGAGACTTCTGGTCTGCCAAAGAGCAGGCAGCATGAGTTGACCCTTGCCTTGCCGCATGTGTGTGTGGCAGACACATAGTAGTGGTAAGGGAGGGGTGTGCTGCTACTGATAAACCATTTAGCATTCAGCTAAGCCCCCCCTGTCTTTCCACTTCCCTCCCTTCCTTACTGATGGCCGGGGCACCCACACACCAGCCTCCAAACACCAGCTAACAGCACAAGAGTTGACTCACATTTAGCGTTTCACGAATGGACAAACACATAAAGGTGGTAATGCTAAGCTAATACTAGCCTTCGCTAGTTAGGGTGGCTAATTGGGCTACTGTGTCACAGGACTCATGCGGTCTTAAGGAGCAGTGCAGAGACGAGAATAGAGGGAGGTAATCTCTTCTAAGACCACAGCATCCATCTGTGAGGGCCATCTGGACAGCACCTCACAATACACACACACACACACACACACACACATATACACAGTGTGGCCTGCAGCAACACTGGAAAATGCACAGACGAGGCATGTCCACATGGTTAGTCTAGTGGTTCTCAACTTTTTCAGGCATTCCACCCTTCAGAATTAGATTTTTTTTTTTTAAATATGCCCCCCGCCCCCCAAGGGATGCCCAGCCCTAGTTTGACAACCACTGCTCTAGCCAAGCATTCGTTATCTAATGGTTCAAAGAAATGCTGTTTGTGTGACACACACCAACCCACGCTGCCTCCTTATCACAGTCTCTCCAATTAAAATATTTTCATTAAGTGTCCATTTCAATCAATACTAAACATCCAAGAAGCCATATAAATAGTTATCAGTGTAAATGAAGCTCTTTGATAAATGATGGTTAGGGGCGTATACTGTGTGTGTGTGTGTGTGAGTGTGTGTGAGTGTGTGTGTGTGTGTGAGTGTGTGTGTGTGTGTGTGTGTGAGTGTGTGAGAGAGACTTCTGTTAATGCTTAGATCACTGGGCTGTGAAGAGACACATGGCCCTGATCAATAATCAAACACACAAAGGCTACAATCAATAGGAAAACACACATTAGCACACACATACACACAATAACATCATATTCAGCAGAAAGACACCACTCATGAGAGATGCTCACTGCCACACCCTCACATAACATCTTGTTTCATTTGAGTCTGTGTTCTTATCTGTCTTCCTCGCTCCATGATCACAGCACACACACACACACACACACACACACACTTTTGCCTCTCTGTACCAGCCCCCATCTCTCCACTCACTATCAAAATCCCCCTATCTCAAACAGTGTCTCTGTCACACACACACACACACACACACACACACACACACACACACACACACACACACACACACACACACACACACACACACAATCCCATGGCAGACAGATGTGGTGCTAGGCAGCACAAAGCCATGCTGAGCTGGCCTATTGAAGCGTTTGTCAGGCCCCTCTGGGAGGCCACGCAGATCACTGACCACTGAATAAATGAACACACTCACCCATACACACACACACACGCACACACACACACACACACACACACAGTCTCCCTATGTGTCTGACTCTAACACACTCTGCCTCTCATGGGACTCAGCTGAGGGGGACAGAAGGTTGACCTCAATGCTCTTTGCTCTTCATTTCTTTCATCTAGGCTCTTTTCAACTTCATCAGCATCCACAGGACCACAGATACTAGTTTTAATATGGACCAATAATGTGGCGAGGTCAGCTTCTTCACAAAACAAGGAAACGCACACACTGAGAGCACTAACATGCCACAATTTACAACGCAGCCTGATCAGGTTAGCAGCACAAATAACAATATGACAGGATGGGTGGTGTTACGATTTATACCATGAGACAAGAACAGCTGCACAATTCTTTCTCTCTTTGAAATTATAAAACAGAAAAACGTAAATAAAATGACATTTAAAAAGTTGCTGGACAATAATTTGACATAAAAGCGTGGGCAGTCTTATGAACACCTCTGTCTTATATTAGGGCCAATACAGTATTTTTATGGACACTGCCAACAGATTGCATTTTACCGTCTGGATGAGGACCTGACATTTTGTCACATGAGGGTGGGACCTCAACAGTTGCACTGAACATGTGAGCCCCCAGAGAAAAGAAAGGAAGCTATTGCCCTGCTGTACAGCCACAACCTGTCCACTTATATTCACAAATAGCGGCTTCATTATGTGTGTTTGGTGCAAATGAATGTGAGCCATGAATATTGGGTGAATGTGTTTTTTTTGTTTAATGGACATTGAAGCCTTTAAATTATAGGGTTAACACACTGTCGTTTAACTTAGTCATAAGAATAGAAAACTCACCAAACTCCCATATACACATCAACGGCAGGATAAACACACACCCTCATACATGTGTACCCAAACACACACACACACACACACACACACACACACACACACACACACACACACACACACACACACACTCATCAGACAGGACCAGCCAGCAGGACACACCCTCCTCAGGGGACCTGCCTGGTTGTCTCCACCCTCTACAAAGCAAGCGTTCAAATCTCCCACGAGTATGTGTGTAAGTGAGAGCAAAGGAGGAGTTGGGGGTTGGTACACGGGGGGGAGAACAGCACCACACCCCCACCCACGCACCTCCCATACCCCATCATTACTGTCCCAAAGCATCCATGAGGGGACTTAAAGAGAAACAGTGCTGTCCCCTCCTCCCTGTCCTTTTTTCCTCCCATCCGCTTCTCCCATCTCCACTGCCAACCCCCACCCACGGCCCCCAGATAACACCATGCAATTAGTGGCTCCCCACTCTCCTCTCATTCACTCCCTTTTTTTACTTATACACTTATACCTACATCTCTCTATAACTCTGTTGTCATCTGTTAGTATGTTTCTTTCCGTCTGACTATCCCAAGATCAGAGCAACTATAGACACACCCAGAATGTTATCCCACCAGCCTACTCCTCCTGTGCTTTCAGTTTCCAGCTTTATCTTACTCTTTCTCTGACCCTCCCTTATTTTCTACACATCTCTCATCTTCCCTTCTTCTTGTCTATCTATCCTTCCCTTGCTCCTTGTAGAAAATTGCTGTGACAAGCCCCTGGCGAAAGCGACACTGTAATTATGTTAACGGGCCAATGTGACCACTTCCTGTATGGCACGGCCTTATTTCCTGCTCCCAGGGGCATTTTCTATTGGCTGAAAAATTTCTTTGGTGTGTACGTCAGAGAAGAAAAAGGTTTGGAGAGCTGTGGCCTGTGATTGCTCTTTTAGAGGGTTCATTTGTTTTTAGTTCAGAGAAGTGAGAGAAAGTAACTGAAGTGTGTGTAACTGGAATCAGGACAGGGGCTTGAACATGTGATGAACAGTTGAAATGACAGCTACACAATAACATTGCACAAGACGACAACAGTTATTTTCTAAAGCACTGAAGTCCTGCCTCTCACACAAACCTAACTTCAAATGTCAATTTTCAAAAGATAAATAATAACAAACACAGGAATGCAAACTAATGTTCTCTATAATTAGTCAGTGGTGTTGACTGCCTTCAGTGATGACTGAAGGCAAACCTGTGTACACACACTCTTCACGGTCGTCATTCATTTTCATTTAGCTGCAGTGGTTCCCCACAGCTGGAAAATTGCCCACGCACTAAGAATAATGTAAATACACTGAGCATCCATCATCAGGACTCTTTGCTCAGTCTGTTTCTCCCAGAAAATAATTAGACACATTTGTACCCTCAAAAACGCACATCTACCCTACGTGCTCCTCACCTGTGGACGTAGTGTAGCTGATGAACAGAGTCAATGGCCAGCACCATCTCAGCCAGGTAGAACTTGGCCATCTCCTCCGGCAGTCGGTCCTCAAACTTACTGAGCAGAGTCAGCAGGTCACCACCCACATAGTAGTCCATGACCAGATACTAGAGAAACAAAGACACGGACAGAAAGAAAGGAAATGTGAGAGAGAACCGCTGCCGCAGCACAGTTACTGATATGAACAGAAATCATCAGTTAGCAAAGGTGAAGAATAACACATTTTAAAGAAAAGTCTTAAAAACACATTTTTAAGACGATCAATGAAAAGTGAAACTGAGATTATTTCATGTAGAAAACAAAACACCAAAGTCACGCAAGAAAGTCAAAAATGTGCCGCCCTTCGTTCCCCTCGTCTCCGCCATCTCTCCTCTCCCTTTTTTCTCACAGTATCATTACTAAAGAGGGGCACCGAGGCAGCGAGCGCTTAAATGGTTCTTAACTTTTGAGAGTTTTCCTAAAAATAGACGTCTGGAAGGGCAGTGGTGTATATTTTTAAAGCCTTGGGGAGTGTCCAGGGTGAAGCATTTGTTGTGAGAATGTGAGAAATGGAATGACAAGCAGTCCTGGCATTTGAGCTCAGGGTCACAGAGAGAGGGCAGACTGTCAGGTTAGAGTATGATTGCCTCCAGCAGCTAATGGAAGTAAGGAAGAGCTTGGCTCACAACCAGTCAGCTAGCTCCAAACTCATTCTTTTGGTCTTTTACGTTAATGTTGTTTTGGCCATGTTAACCTGCGTTGCCCAACGTCCTACAATTCTAAGTCATGTTGTGCTTTGCGGTAAGAATTGAATGTGCTGGTCAGCGTCTGGCAGGTCACCAGGCATCATGCAGAAGAGGTACTGTATTCTAAAATGAAATGGTGAGAGTAGCAAGTAGAGCTACTCAAAAGAAAGCTCTGGGTGTTACTTTGGAAAGTACCAAAATGTGGATGTGCTGAAATGTACGAAGCAACATGGGGTTATATTCAGAAGGAGTCTGATTCATCTGATAAGGTTTATAGTTTCCTGAGAAAAGGTAAGGTTAAAAACCTGGCAGAGAATTTATGGAAAGAACACTTACTGCATTGTAGTGGGTGGAAAAAAAAAAGTTTCCTGCTCATGATACACACATTTACATAGAGAAGAAGAAAAAGAATGCTATGTTACCAAATTATTGTCGTCCTGGAAGGCGTAGTGCAGGGTGGTAATCCACTGGCAGTGTCCATTTACCAACACATCTCGCTCCTCCCGGAAACATGCCGTCTAAACAAAGACACAATAAACATACTTAACAAAAGTTACACATCACATGTACTGGCAACAATATAAGAGAATGGCAATTCAATTTTCAGTCGTAGCATAGGTGTCAGTCCTCCATATTTACCAACCAAGTTGCACCTACACCACTTTATCTTCTATGAGAGAGGATTTTCTTATTAAATCAAATTTAAGGTTATTTGAGTGACACATACACTGATGCATGTATTAGTGTAATATACTATGTGACACCTCTGGCTCCATCCATTAGGTCAGGATCTTCTACACAATTGCGTGCCTGGCATTCACAAGGATTCAGTGTCTTGGCTAAAGGACAGTTCAACTTATTGTTCAGCTTATTAATATTTTTCTACAGACACCTGATTTCTTTGTTAAGAATAACATTGATTGGATTCTAAAAGTGCTTCAACAAGAGAACAACACATGAGAAATGTACTGGAACTGCACCAGTAATGCAGCAGAAACTAGAATTACCACCTTGTGGTTGTATGCCTCCGTTAACCAGTCAAGTTGCAGTTTAAATCCATGTCTGCCCAGACTCATATATGTAGTGAAGACTTGTGCTGTTGAATACTGGCCAGAAAAAGTATTTTTGCATTTTGATGTCACAGTGAAGTTGACCTTTGACCTTTTGGATGTAAAATGTCATCAATTCCTTTGTGTGATATTTTGTCATACTTAAAGTATGAATCTTTGAGTAATGGCCAATTCATCCTTAAGACCAAATAAACAGATTTTGCCAGATTTGGCAAAAAAAAATTTCCCTCACGGCATTACTGAGATATCGTGTTCACCAGAATGGGACATACGACAGTCAACCCGTAAAACATAACACCTCCGGCCACATTTATCTACGGAGCTGAGGCATAAAAAGGAAAGATCATTACTTGCAGAGCTGGATCCTTGTGTCAGTTTAAATCTGACAGACTTAAACTGAAACCAAAATAAGTCTACAGAGGACAATTTCCACAGCTGAACAGTAGGTTATTTTCTAAGTCGATCACATGCATGCACAGAAAATGTGAGGTCTCAAAACATACCCTGACCTCTCACTGCTCTGGGAGTCTAAATGACCTGACCAGAAAAGAAAATAAAACTACTCAGGCTACAATGCCTCAGAATGAAACAGATTACCAATCAGCTTCACAAAGTGAGTACACAGTAGAGTAAATCAAATTTTAGATTATTTTAGTATAAATAAATGGTCATTTGAGAACATAAATCAACACCACGGACAATATGATACCTAATCTTATATCCAGAAAGAAAGAATGTGTGAACGTCAATATGTAAAACATCCCCAGTTCTTTGATGTTCTCAGTCTACACTGGCAGTTACATGTTTTTAGTATGACTTGTCCACAGCACATTTGTTGCTGTGCATTGTTTCCCATGTCCGGGCGTTTGCACACACACACACACAGCAGGGACTAGTTTTGTCCTGTGACGTATGAGGCATGAAGACTGAGAACCCAGGGGACCAACAGGAATGTCAGACTGTCAGGAAGAGGTCGATGAGAAAAACATGCATCAACAGCTTGTGCAGCTCAGGCTGCGACATGTTCTGCAGACATCTATCAATGAATGCCTGATTTGAAGGTGGATAACGAAGAGTTATAGGTTTTTCTTGGCGGCAGACACTTTTTTTAATAAATCATCAATCCTTATGATTATTTCTTTATATATCTCTCCATACTGCTGATCTGGCCCAGTATCCGTAACCAGTACCAGTTCCCTAACAGAAGTCTGGAGAATCAGTGAGTGATACTCACCTCAGCTCGCTTCAGCATCTCCCACTTGTTGAGAATCTTCATAGCGAATACCTTGTCAGTGTTTTTCACTTTTACGACTGCAACCTGAACGAGGGAAAGAAAAGTTGCAGTGTTTTAATCGTTTAGAACGTTTTAATCATTTGTGTGACAGCAAAGCCAGTAAAAGAATGTGAAGCATGTAAAAAACACAGACCAACAGGGAAATACCAAACAGATTTAATATCTTATCCTTGAGGTAACAGGAAAAAGAAAAAGGACAACAACTGAACCGTGATCATTTTTCAATAGTTCCGAAAACAATAAATCAGATAATTCAGACAGATTTATGGCAGAAATTACTTCAGAAAATCCGTAAAAAAAATAATCAATAAATAATGATAATACTTATTTATACAATTTTTCAATTTACGATACAATTGTAACCACAATTTTATCCCAAGTGAGAAGATGGGGTAACAGAACATGGAAGAAGAAAATCTTAAATGATGCAAAACTTTAAGATAGCAATTTGCATACAGGAGGAGAGAAAATTGTATATATGGGAAAGGAAAAGGAGATGTGGATGAAAAAAAATAAAGATGAGTTGCAAGATGAAACAGGATGGGTTTGACGGGAATGAAGATGGGATGAAAAGGAGTGGAGAGAAGAAGGAGAAAGAGGAAATGAGACAGGAGGAAGGAGAAGGGGAGGTAAAGGATGAAAGGGGGAAGGGACAGGAAGTAACCATAGATACTAAAATGCTGACCTAAAAGGCCAACAGACGCACACCACCTGGATCCATACTCACACACTCACACACACACTCACACACACACAGCCTCACACAGCTGGACACTTAAATATGATTCATGCATCTTGAAGGGAAAAAAAACATTCCTCTAATCACTGTGTCCACTGATTTTTACATGAGTACAAAACAATAGTGGATGTACAGGCTTGTGCAGATGGGACAGCTTAGAAAGAGTTTGATGATCACGGATTATTGATGTTATAGTCACTATTAAAAACAAAAGGCACAAAAAGCAAAACAACTTACAAAACAGCCCTTTGTCAAAAATCAGCAGAATATGATTTAAATTCCAGTGTGTATCCCTTTTTCATTCAGACCATCAACCTACTCACACAAAAATGAACCTAAATCTGTCATCAGATCTGGCACATATAACATATGTATTTAATGTATGTCCACAGCTACTGTGTGTGTACACCAATCAATATGGGGGACACTTACAACCTAAAGTATGTGAAATTAACAGTATACTTGACGTGAGTGACTTGAAACAGACTGATTAATTACTTTTTAACACTACAATGAGGCACTGCACTGTCCAACCTTTCCACTACAATCTCACACTAAACCGTTTAAACCAAACCAATCAATGAGTGAGCAATGCAATGGACTTGGACTGAATTAAGTAAATACTGAAGATCTTAACAGCTACTAGTGTTACCCTGTCAACTGCAGTTTTTACTCTCACACTGTGTTTCTCAAAACCTCTTGTAGCATATTAACAACACAACAACTGCTAGCTTTCTTTTCACTGATAATTTTGGAGCATTTACTTTGAAACCTCTACCGTTGCCATGGTAACTGACGTCCAAATCGGTATTCGCGCACCGCGTTTTTTTAAATTAGTATTATTATTATATTTGCACTGCCAGAAAAATTCCAAATAGCCTGTGAAATAAGAAACAGAAATATAACATCATTCATTATGCATCAGCATTAATTATTATTAGTTATTCTCAGACAGACATTTAATCTCAGTGATAACTTCAAAAATTCACGGGTCATTTTCAGTGAAGACTCCACGCCCCAAAAATGGTATTCGGGTCAGCCCTACATTACAGTGATAAACTTCCTCAGCTCGGGCTTCACATTTTGCCAAAAAAGGAGCTGCACAAGCTGCAGTGACAAACCACTGCAAGCTGCCAGCCCGAAGCCCATGGTCATGCAAATGTATGTCCATGGTGATCTTCTTTAGGTTCTTTAATACAGAAACACAGAAAATGCACACAAGTAAACAGACAGACAGGAATTTTTAAGTGCACTGTGGACACACAGATCCAGTGTGCACACACACACACACACACACACACACACACACACACACACACACACACACACACGAGTAGTGAAACAAACACAGGCGCCCTATGCAACAGAGGGGTCTGTAGTCTATTAAATGAGCTGGGGAATGCTGCTAATGCAATACAATGATAACATTCCTGCAGTGTTTGGATTTCCCCTAGTGATCCCTCACAGAGGAGAGGGGGAATGGAGGAGGAAGAGAGGAGGACAAGGGGGGAGTGCACTGTTCTTGGCAAAGCCTGGCTGTTTTTGTCCTCTTCTCCATCTCTCCTTTCTTCTCTCTCTACCATTCCTTCCTTAATCTTGTCCTCCCTCTTGGACCTGGTGTCAACTATAGGGCCCACGCAAGACTAAGAAGAGTTTAATGCACCATTCTTGTCTATACTCATGGATAAAGTATGTATTGTAAATGTTTTTTACTTTGTGCTGCCACTGAAGATGACCTGTTAGCAACATCCGTTAGCATCGACTGTGCCTTCAAAATTGATTTTATCCGTTGAGAAGAGACATGAAACAAACCACAACAGTTAATCTGATTTTTCCAAAGGACATGGAGCCAAAGAAAGACTGAAAACATGCTAGCTACGTGCTGAAAATGGCTTCAGACCTGCTAAACTCAACTGCCAAGGCCACATTTACAAGCACGTGGCAGCTGACTGTGGCTGTGACCCAATGTAACAAGCAGTATAGTAACATGTAACACTGACTGATGGCCAGTGACTTTGGAGAAACTTAACAGTTACCATGATGACATCCATCGTTAGCAAAGTCAGCCACTGGAAACCAAACCTATAACCCTGGCACTGTTTGCATCGATCCGGTGAGCTCCAGCAGATTGAGCACCATTTGGGCCATTTGTGTTGGTGAAGAGGCAACTGAGTCCTAATGGAAGCATTCTCACAGGCAGCAGGCCAGTACACACTGGTCCATTCATCAGATGAACTCCACAACGTCACGCACCCGAGCCATATCTCCGCCTGCTGCTGACAATGGGAGGATGACATCAAAACATCCTACACTCGAGCTCTCTCACCTCCCTTTCTGACTCTCAAGCATTTTTTCTTTACTTTGTTTTCCTGTGTCTTCGTCTTCCCATCTGTCTGTCTCTGTCTGCTGCATTTTTAACTCTGTGACTCCTTGTTCTCTTATCTCAGCCACACTTTTCTTAAGAATCTCAAATCAAAAGGGACTATAAAAAAAAAAAAATCACACCCTTGTAAATTTTCATGAGGCCATCCCAAAAGGTCTGACCTCAGGTCAGATGACTGTTAATACACTCATTCAACTGGAATCCTAACTTTGTGATGCCATTAAAAAGAACTGAAATGTGATTGTTAGTTTGCAAACCTCTCAGGTGACTAAAGGTAACAGGGGTTACACATTTGAAGAAATTTATGTTCTCATACTCTCCCCCAGGGCCCCCCTACCGCTTGGACATGCCTGGAAAACCTCCAATGGAAGATGGAAGAAGTAGAATTGGTGACAAGGGACAACCCTGCTGGAGACCAACATTAACTGGAAACTTGTCTGACTTCCCGCTGTGAATATGGACACAACACTCACTCCAGTTATATAAGGACTGGATGGCTCGTTGTAATGACTCTGGTACCCCATTCTCCCGCAGTACCCCCCACAGGTCGCCCTGAGAGACACAGCCTTCTCCATGTCCACAAAACACATTTAGAGTTTCTTGCATATCCAGGTCAGAATACACACTGATACCCCTGGACCCAAGGTTCAAAAATCCGTTGGCACCTCCTTTCCAGCACCCTGGCAAAAGTTTTTCAGGAGAGGCAGAGCACTGAGATAGCCTAATAATTGGAGCCCACCCACCAATTCCCATTTTTAAATATATGGACGACCACACGTCTGCCGGTCCACAGGGACTGTACCCAACCCTGCGCTTACAAGTTTTATTGTGTTTTACATTTTTGAACATATTTTGATTGTATCTTATCATTGCCATTCCTTGTTGCTGTTCATACCTTTTCTACTACTTGTGCCTTTACCACTTTACTTGCCATTGTTGGGCCTTTAACTAAAAACTGTACAAGCCTTTGGTTAATACTCGGATGTTTTAAATGTGCTACATGGTTACATTTAAAAAATGTACACAATGTACCAAGTATGTCTCCATCAGGTGATTAAAAAGTGGAGCCATGGGACAATCATGATGTCTCCCAAGCTAATTTAATTTTTCTGTCATGTAAAACTCGTACAAGCACAGCTGGCGGAGCGAAAGGGCACTGGAATGTTACCAGAAGGTAGCACCATTCATGGATCACACCACATTACTGAGAACACACACACAAACACACACACGCTCATACAAGCAGTCCTTGCAGTGGCTCAAGTGAGAACATTAGTACGTTGTCCTTGTTGCTACATGCTAGCAGGTGTGTCCAATCTATCTCCATCTATCAATCTATCACTTTCCTAACTTCTCTCTGTGTCCCTCCACTTATCAGTGTTTGAAAAGGAATTCACAAACTTGTTTGTACAGATGCAGGAAAACAATTTCAGAGGGCAAATGTTTAGAAGTGAGCCTTATGGCTCCAGATGATGAATTCAATGCTGAAACCTTTATAGTCTCAAACAGTCAACATAATTCTGTGCAATTATGAAAACTGTCAGCTTGAAGATAAAAGGTTTTTGCAGGACATTGATATTACATAAGAGACTTGGCTCAGGACCACAATACCTGTCCCTCCAACATTCCCCAGCTTTGACATCATTACCTGAAACCCAGTGACAAATGCATTTCACCCTCCCTACGGGCACATATAAAAGAAAACTGAACAAACAAAAACACGTGAACCCACACTACATGGTTTCACTGACACTCTCATTCGTTTTCTGTTCATGAATTACATGTGAAAGAAGTTTTTAGAAAGTTTTGCTCAAGCTGCAAGTAGAGTCATGCTCATGTGGCAGACCAATACTACGCACTGCTGCTGGAATGCAGCAGAAAGTAATCCGCTATTAAACACAACAACACTTGTGCCTTTTATAACACAGGTATGAAGGTATAAGGACACAAGACAATAGCCTTTTACTGGCAGGTATCTTCCCAGAATCATACCGCAAAATTATTGCCTGAAGGAAGAAGTTCCACATTTTGAGATGTCCCCTCTCAAAACAGACAAGTGGACAAAAAACATACACTGCAGATAACGTACCTATAAGGAAATGCCCCAAACCAACTACAACTCCTGTTTCTTGTACGCAAAGAGAAAAAGGGGGAAACCAAATTGCAATTTCTCAATATGTATATTAATGATTTGTTGTATGGTGAAGGTGAGTGTAAAGCCAGAAGGTATATTACCTCTCCAAAGGCTCCTCGTCCAATCACCTTGAGGATCTCAAAGTCTTCTTTATGAAGGCGCATCTGCTTCACTTTGGATGTGAAGGGTTTGGCTGTAGAAAGGAAGAAGGCAGAAGACAAGTTAGTTAAAAATCAATCAAAATTGATATATACATATAAATAGGACTTGAACCAAAGAGCTCAGGTTTTTTTTTTTTTAACTTTAAAGCAGGTTATATAATCATACATTTTTGTCATAAAACATTGGAGAGAGGTGAAGAATATAAGTAGGATCCACTGAGTGAATTACAGAATATGGACACCACAGGAAAATAGAAAGTACACCCAGGCAAGACTCCATTTTGCTCCTTTGACTACCAAGACTATCAGAGCTACCCACAGCGTTTTATAGTGAAGGGGCCTTGCCTGAAAGTGACAGCATTTCCACAAATGTCAGAGGAAATAATACACACAAGTATAATATCAGGGTTATTAGGCTTCAGGGAAAAGAGATGCATCAGGATCTGTTCGATTCAAATCAGCTGCTGATTTGATTGATCGATGGCACTGCACATTTCATCCATTGTAATTAATCAGGGAAGCACTTTGTAGTGTCGGGGAAAAAGTAAACCCTTTAAGTTTTTACAAGTTTTAAGAAAAGTAGAGACAAATAGCCAATATGGTTATAAACCCATGCTAGTGTGTGAGGAAAGAAAATGACTCAGTTGCACTGCACATCAGACACCAGACTGAAGTTAGTATGATAATCACTAATTAGACACATTTAACCCAATAGAGTCTGCTTCTACTTGAAGCTGAAGTACACAGTGACTAACAACCATGGCTGTGATCAGAGGGGGAAGGGGAGTTCTCACCACTCTCCTGGAGTAAACTCTGACTATGATTTACATTTTTCTCTTCAGAGCATCAGAATCAGCAAAACCACCAATACCCGCTGGTGGAATTGAATATAACTGTGTCATGACCAGGCAGAAAGTGCTCAGGCATTTTCTGTGTGAGCAACCCAAAATGAGAAAACATACTTTTATCCTATGACCCAGGCTTATGGAAACATACTTGTGTTAGTCATGTGGTAACCCACCAGGGACACACCATTTTTTCCCACAACTCATGAAAGGCTACCATGCTATTCTAAATGAACATTATCAAAGTGTTAGTGACCACCTGGACCTCTTTATAGCACATGACACCGGACACAGAGAGGCTGAATGATAAAGCTAGCTATTGTTACCCCTGCAGTTATGGTTCCTGGTGGAAAAAGGGCCTTGGGCGGGATCAGCAAGGGTCGCCAGCGTTCTCTCACAAAGCTAGACAGATTCCATCTATGGCTGACAAAGTCAGCATTTCCCTCATTTGTGGACAGCTATTCAACCACTTCCTGGTTTACATGATTCCTGCATGCCAAGGATAACCTGGACTGGCTTCAAGTTCACCAGGGTCAGCATATTGGTTACAATGATACACTGATTTTCTGATAAGACAGAGAAACATAACTACATATTTTAAAAAGTTTGAGCTGTCTGTCTATATTTAAGCTGTGTTTTAGTGCTTTTTGACAGCACACACACAAGACAATCTTCATCTGCTATACAAACTGCTGAAGCATGTGTGAGTTTGTGTGTGTGGGAGCTGACCAACAGCCAAGCTGACACTCTTGGCCCGTCTGCAGCCCCTCACTGGCCAAACATCATGCTAAACTCATCCGGTTGCCATGACTTTACAGAACCTCCAGTGTGGAGGAAAAGGACGCTGTGAAACAGGGAATGCCTGTCGAAATAAAACAAACAGGCCACTCATAAGTCAACCACCTCTCGCTCTCAGTCTCTCTCACACGCCCTCCTGAGTTCCCTGACAGCTCGACTGGTCTGCTATGACCGCAGGGCAGAGGGAAAGTACGGGCCAGTGCAGCGTGCCATGTTCTGGCAGGCATTACTATAGACCAGGCAACTCAGCCATCGCAGTCAGTAAAGCTGGGAAACACTGGACGTGGGAAAAACGATTAGCTGTATCATTAATTTCCCTGTTGACCAGTTAAAAGAGAAAATAGACCAGAGACACTGACGTTATGTCTACTGGGTGATCAATCCTGTTGCATTTGAGGTGGTGAGCCAGCTGCGAGGCAACTGGCGAAAATATCACCATGTCTGCAAAACTGACGGCAAACAAGTGAACTGGTCTTTCTCACAAAGTGTTTGAGTGCATCCTAATTTCCCTTGGTTCATGCAGTATCGAACTACCAAACAGCACAACAACACAAAAAACAGTCTAGGACAGAGAAAGACACATGACATTATGACCAAGAAGGACCCATGGTTCATTGCTAGAAACAAAAAAAAAACGTTGGTATTGTCAGATGTAATAATCATCTCAGGTCTTGCATTCAGGACAGGTTAACCGCAGGTTAACACGTGTAACCAGTCAAATTTACCATCATTTGGCTCGAGGCTGGTGGTAATTTCCCATTTGGCTTTCCACTGCACATCCAATTCTTCTCCATCTCTGCCAGTGTTCTAACCTGACACGGCATGTTTTCCAGAGTAAAGCTAATATCTGGCAACTAAAGCAACTAAATCCCTTTGGATTCATATTAATTCACGTATCAAAGCCACACAATTATGCTGGAGAAGCAAACGATTAGGCAAGAGATCAAATCTATTTAATAAGGCCGTTTTTCAGCATTTAATAACAGAATTGGAATTGTCTTCAGTTTCACTTTTCCATAGCTTGCAAAATAAGAAGAATATAGTTATAATATCTGTTTTTTAGTCTGTTAGATTGTTACCTAAATGTAATAGTCCTCTAATTTTTGTCTGGAGTGCTGAGTATTTATTTTATATAAAAGAATATCATTAATAGCCAAGATGTCTTAAAATATGATGACTAAACGCTGCTAAGCTAACTGCATTACAAGATCTATACCTGTTCAAGAAGCCTATATGGACATCCTGCACTGATAGGAGCCATTTCAATAAATGCTGTTATCTCAGAAGTAGGGATCCATTAATTCAGCACTGTGCACACAAACTACACACAGACTTATTATCCCTCTTACCCCTCCTTATCTGTCCTAAGGAATTACAGTAATTTCTTTTACACATAGATCCTGCCATAGTTGCCTCATTATGCTGGCAATGCTTGTTTACACTGAACCAACCAAACAAACAAATATAATGCTGCCCCAGTGTGTGATTTTAGATAGAATGCTAGCGTTTTGAAATCAGAAGCATGACATGTAACACAACAACCTCGGTGTCTGTCCCACCATCCTGGCTCTCACTTTGACACAGACGTCGATCCACTGCCGGCTTATGGCCAGAACAACAATGCCCCCCACCCCCTATTCCATGTTTGTACCTTTTAAACAGAACAGGAAGGCGGAATAAAAGGGCAACATTCCTGCCTTGAACAGGCTGTGTAAAAGAGGCTAGTAACTGATATAAACTAATCTACTCTTTAGAGACAAAACCTTGAATCCTGCTGGTGTTTCCCATTCTGTTATCATCCCGGTTCAATAGTGTTTATACTCAAAGTGCTCAACAACAACAGACCACTGCTGTTGGAAGACAAGGTAGAGCTGGTCCCTGGTAGATTTAAACCCTATGGCTAAAGGCTAAAATACATAACATACATCCAATTTACTTGTGATTTTTATTTATTTATTTATTTTTATTTTAATTGTAAAAGTCAGGCTAGAGAGTAGGGGGAACAGAGCCAGGCTAGCTGAGAGGGAGAAAACACTGATTAGTAGCTGTACGCTGACTCAGGAGCTCCACTAAACCAGCCACATGAGAAATGTCTTTCATCTCTGAGCCAGGAGCCCACAGGCCCTGTCCACAACAAAGCACACAAACAAACATAGACACATGCAAGTATGTGCACGCATACACACAATTAGATCTAGTTTCCTACATCTACATCTGACACATAATTGGTAACTGTGTCTTCCTCTGGCCTTGGTAGAAATACCACAGCCAAACAGATTAAACAAATGGCTGAAGAGTAAAAATAATTGGACATCACTCCAACAGCAGGTGGTTTACTGAAGCACACAGCAGCTTTTAACATGTTATCCTGGTCTGTCATTTGTAAATGGAATTCAATTGCGAGTGTTTGTTTGTGTGTTTGTGTGTGTGTGTGTGTGTTAGAGTGTTTTGGAAATACTAGGCCTATATGTCAGTATGCAGGGTCAGCATGTAAAACACAGTGACTCAAACAAGAACTGCCTATAGTCACTAAGCTCACCCACATTTACCCAGGGATCAATGTGTCTGTACTTTTCCTTTAGCTGAGATCACTTCATAGAAACATGCAACAACCCTTTTTTTTTAAACAACAGAAAAAAAAATACCATACAGTTTGGTCATACATCTTTACTCACACGCAAAATATACAGGTAGGCCTAAACATAGCAACGGTTGCTATGACAAGGTGTGGTAGGAACCCCTGGCAACGCTTGGGAAGGTGGCTATCCAAGCTTTAGCATGACTGGAGCTCTTTGTTTTTAGAGGGTGTTGCAATGTGTAGGGCAAGTGAGCCAAGATTGGAAAAAGATGACATGTCAGTCACAGTAATGTACTGCGTGCTTTGTGGGGAAGACATCCATCCACACACTGTGAGTGCACACATAAAAACAAAAACACTAGAAGATACACATACACTTGCAAATTGTACGATGCAAAATATACACACATGTTCAGCAGTAGGCCTTAGGATGTAGTGAAACTGGAAAAACATGAGTGACGCCAGCTAATCCACATAGCCAGACTGGTTTAACCCAAAATGCTGAGCACTTATCAGGCCCATCTTGCTCCATACCAACAAGAAAAGTCAGAACCGTTTTTGTGTGAAACTTGGTAACTACAGGCAAGTGTGTTCCCTTAGCAGCCGGCCCACAAATGATATGCTCAGTGCTCACAACAGGCCCCAGCCTCGGTCTCCGCCATGCTATGTCTCTAGGGTGTGTTCATGTGAAAGTAAGTGTGCATGTGTGTACAATGTCTGTTATACATGCATGGTGTCTGTGTCCGACTCAATGATAGGTTGATTTACATTGTTACAAATAGCTAAACTGTTTCTTGTAATAAAAGTAATTTAATTTATCAGCTACTTACAATAGTTTATTTTCACAATGATAAATTTTGTTACTTCCCCCTCTTGTTCCATTGTATTTTTGAACACTGAAAATACAAACTACTCTAAGTACTGCACTACATTGCCAACATGCTGACTCTTGACACTGCTGTGGGTGTGTTACATGTTCTGTGTTCTTTAGTGCAAAATGGCACACCCACCACTTCAATCATATTCCAGAAAAAAACAAACATATAGTCACCTGACACATACAGTCTGTCAAATATCCTAAGCCCCAGAACAAATGTGTTTGACACCCTGCAGAGGACATAAAAGTCAAAAGTCCCCACACAGCGTAGGCTTCATATACGCTACCAGTGAAAAGTTTTAAAACACACAATTTATTCAGTGTAATGTCTCAGTGTACTCTGAAATTCAAGTGCAGACCAGATAAATAATAAAAATTCCTACTTAATTTACTTGCATAGCTACAGGAAAGCTGTCAGTTAAGCAACTTCTTAATCCCTGATGAAGGCCTGTTTTTTCTGTAAATAGAAACAGGTGACCTAAACTTCAGCTTATCACTTTTTACAATATAAAGTTATTTGCTGGATTTGAACTGCTTAAAGTTCAATAGAAACTGAAGAAATGGGGGTGTTCTAAAAACTTTTGACCGGAAGTGTTTGTTACATGACTTTTCAATGTTTTCTCAAAGAGAAAATTGTAGCTCTGCCTTCAGAATCATTCAAGCACACAAACCACAGGGCATGTTCAAAAGTAACTGTTCCCGACACTGGTGTGCCTGTGTGTCTATTTTATACTATATGTATGTAGAAGAGGAACTGTTTGTGTGCGGTTCAGAGCTAAGTTGCGCATGTTACATGTGAGTCATGCATCTCAAAGTATCTACATATTGCCAATGTGTTTTTCTGCCTTTCAGTCAGAGGGAAGAGGGAAGCTATGCAGGGCATCAGAAAAAGAGTGATGTTGGAGCTGGACCAAAGGACAATCCACACACCACGTTTTTGACATCTGTCAATCTTACACAGAACAGACACACTTCTTTTATATGAATCCACACCAACCGTAAAGGAAATGTTCTTTATGCGGCAGCTACACATATTTGTTGTATAAGATACCTGTATTCTTCCTGTATACAGGGCTTGCAGCCTAACTCAAAACTATTTCAGTAATTTTTGCAGGTATGTCTCATATCAGTCTGTCTATATGAGTCCATAATGTCTATATAGTTTGGCTTTTCACACGGATCTCTGATACTGAAAGGACAGCTGATTCTGAGACGACTGATGGCTATAGAGGAGGCAGGACTTGGTGTCGGCTGAATGGACGGACAATTCCATAGCGCTTCTGCTCTGAATTAAAGAATGACAAAATAGAGAAGGACATAAAACAACTGTGGGATAAAAACAATGAGAGAAAAAAGACGTGAGAAACGGAGACAGAACAGGCAAGAAAGGAAAAAGCAATCAAATTCAACTCGTGGGAGAAAGTGAGACTGGGCAGGACTTGGAGGAAGCAAGTGAGACGATTGAGAGACAGAGAAAGCATCACATACTCAGACCCAGTCAGCAGCTGAGCCAGTTACAGTAAGTGTCCAACCCTTACACCCCCACTGCGCTCCAACCCTATCCCCAAATCCAGAGTGGGACGGAGGGACATCTGGAAGCCATAATGGGGATTATTTACAACCACAGTGAGGTAACGACACAAAAATGCCGCTTGCAAGAAAGACAGGGGAGACGGAGAGATGGAGAGAAAGGGAGAGTGGCTTTCCAGGGTCTGACATGAAGAGGGAGAATAGCAGAGAGGAGAGGAAGAGACCTGGGGATGGCCTTTCCTCCCTCTGACCGTGGAGGAACCACTGGAGGGGGCGAACTTATCACACCTCATAAGCAGGCTGGGAGTTTTCCTAGAGTGTGTAAACCTTTGCCAAAGAAATACTCTGCATCTTAAAAAGAAGCAAATGATAGGCCTGAATAACTCTGGCCTATGATTGTGCCAGGGTCATAAATGGCCAATCATGACTGATTTTTTTTTTTCTGATTTAGAAAAAAAAATTTGGAGTCCCTGTTTTCCTAAGAATCTGGTATTTAATAATCACATAATATGTTCCCTTTTATTTTTTTGTACAAGTCGTATAAATGTAAATGTACCAGCATGCAGTTTCCTGTGAGTCACATGGCACCGGCTTCTCCTAAATTACGCTGCCGGCCAGTCTGTCTTTTACATTACCTTCTGATTCCAAAAGGGTTACGTATGTGACATTTCGGTGCCACTGTGTCAGCAGAAACCCTGAAACCAACTCCTGTATCATTTTCCTGCTACAGCAAGGTCTGCACCAGCAATCAGCCCATCATCCCATCACTCCCGACACAAAGTGCATTAGGCTGCTTAATACGATTCCAAAAAAAATATTTAAAACTGCCTAGCTGCCATACGAGGACTTAAGCGTTCATTTGTTTTTGTTTTTTTGTTTTTTTTTTAAGAAAAAAATATCTAAGGTAAAAACTGTTCCAGATCCGTCATGTCCTAATTTTCTATAAATACAAGGCTTTGGCCTTCTAGAAATAACAAATGCTTTATTACAAAAGTACTTCCTGGTTAAATAAAGGCTAAATAAATGCAACAAAGTAACAGCTGAATAAACAGCACAACAAGGTCATGGAAGGAAAAAAAAATTAAACCTGTGTGATTCTAATAACATAGTCCTTAAAAGGGAAAGTGACTCATTGCCAGAGGCACTTCAAAAACACAGCCCTTTAAGCAATTCGATTGCAAGTAGCTTAAAAACATCCAGTAAATTACCTAAATTACAGATGGAAATAGAACCAGGCCCCTTTATGTCACAGCCAGAGGTTCTCCCAACAGATGTGTGGAGGGAGGCACGACCAACTCCAATAAAAGATTTTTCCGTGTTTCACCCTCTCTCGTGTGTCACGTGCACAGCTCTCTGATCCCCACAGGCTGTGCCAGGGGGCACTGACAGTGCCCTAACACATATCTTGCATGATGAATGTAAACTGTCAGAGAGGTGGGGGGGTATGCCATTAAATCATTGATAAGCACAGGAAATTCATGGAGGACAAACAGGGAATCATTTACATAGCATGTAAACATGCCTTGGAGCACTCAACTGCATTTAATGCTAGGCTGCACACCAGCGACACCAGAATTCCCAGTGCTGTCTGTCTGCAATAACCCTCCCCGCCTCCTCCACCCCACCACAGGCCAACCTCAAGTTCCCCTCAGTGCACTTTTCTTTTCTCTGCCATCCCTTCTCTTTTCTCTCTCTATCCATCCATTCATCTCCTTGTCTACATTCCCACTCCTTCCTTCTAAGTTCTCCAGTGTGAGCACTTACATTAGCTTCCTCTCTCTTTTACTGAAATAGTTGTTCTTTTCATCCACTGCCTCAGTCCATCTTTCTTGTCCTATCACACTAACAAGAGGGCAGGAATGGTCAGAGGCCTTAAACTAAACAATCCTTGCCCCGCGGCATTAAACACACAAACAGGATGTTCCCAAAATATTAAGAAACCACAAACACCAAAGAAAAGGAGGGAGGCAGGGCTTGACAAAACAATAGATCAGCTCTAGTGTGTGTTACAGCTCAAGCACTGCTGCAGCGAGCATACACCCAGGCCAGCAACGTGAGAAAAACTGCCTTGGATGGGCTGGGCTACATCAGTTTCTGCTGTCTGTAGCTGTCTGAACAGGAAGTGCTCCCAGTACATCAAAGAATTCTCCAAGCCCACACATCGACCTGTTCAACCCTTGTCGCAGAAAAGTTGATTCAAACAATTCTGTCAACACAGCCTCCTGATACCATCTGGAGATAAAGGGTAAGCATGAAAGAAGCCTGCCAGGCCATGTTACCCAGCTTGGCTGGGTTTCTTTACTGTCTGCCGCTCTGTAGGTGGTGGAAGCACCAGGTGCTGCATTGTTCCTCTGCCGGGTATTGATAGTAACAGAACGATGACTGTGATAAGACAGCAGGATGTCAAGCAAAGGAGTGCTGCACAATTCACGCTACATAGCTAATCCTGATTGTGTTACACGCTATTATAATAAATCAATAATAAATAGATAAACAACATTCTGGGATATATATATATATATATATAAAATAAATGAGGCTTTGGAGGTGGCCACCATAGAAACAGACACTGACAGCTGTACAAATCTTCTGCTTTTACTGCCAGCAGAAACACTTGCTTCTCAGACCCAGGAACAAATGACCTTATAGCAGCCTGCGAGCACCTTCACAGGCCAGAGCTCCCACTTCAACCAAAAGGGAAAAACACCATAGGGTGGTTAAAAGAGCCAGAGATAGGAATACTGGGCATGTGCTGTGGGAATGCTCAGCAACCCAGACAGCATTTTCCAATACCGAGTGTGTAAAACTCTAAGCTGGCACAGTGCACATACAAGAATGCAGCGGTGCTGTGGCACCTCGTCAAGTTGCCGCAGCACCTTATAAATTTCAAGATCAATCAACTTTAAGTCACCAATCACTTAAACAAAAGTTAGACTTTACTGCCAGTGATGTTCCAGCACCAACATGTCACAACATCCTGACAGATATTATAGCACAAGTCTCCTACTGCCTTTTCTGGGCTCATCCTCTCCCTGACTTCTTTTTTTTTCCTCTCTGGATGCCGGCAGCTTGTGGAAAATGAGGGGGGTTGTTACCATGCTAAGGCCCTCTGTGGCTCGACTGGTACAGCCCAGCACTGACATTGCACCATTTAAGGGTTTGATTCCCATTGGGACCACCCATACTATAAATGGATCCATCCAAATGGATGGAAGCATCCACTAGGCATTGGATAAATGCTTTAAAGCAATAGCGATATATATATATAACAATAATAAGTAAATTTTGATGGAACTAGCACAGACTCAGGTAAAGGAGGTAGAGGCAGATTAAGAGAGGGCTGGAACACTGGAAGAAAAACTACACTGAAGAAAAAGGTGAACAGAGGGTATGTGAAAAGAGAAGAGAGAGGAAAAGACATAACAACAGAGAGGGAGGAAAAAGGAGGATGGGGAGATAGGCTGGGAGGTGTCAAGAGAAGAGGGGAGGAGCAGTGAAGAAAGGAGTTGAGAGCAGAGAGAAAATAAAAGATCTGGGAGGAGTGAAAAGAGGGGTATTTTAGAAAAACTGAGATGTCTGTGAGAGTAAAGCTACACTATCTACTTATACACAAATGGAAAGGTAAACTATTCACAGACAGACACGAACATACACCACCCCCCACTGCTGTTACTGGAGAAAACAACCAGAGTGCCAATTACTCCACAGATGATCCAGGGCTTTTCTATTCAACATGAAGATGCGTTCAGCTGCGGGCACCCTGTGGCAATATGTGTCATGACAGAGGTAACCCAAGATCCCTCTCATTCTCTGGAAACCTGCCCAGGTAGGTATGCTCAAGCTGGGGCCGACAGGAAGGACCTGAAGCTATGGCAATGCGGTGACAATGACAGAAAAACCAGGCCAAGACCAGACACATTTTCTAAAGCACATTCCAGCTTGGCTCCTGGTTTAGATTGTTTGCTGTTACAGAGAATAGTTTTTGTTCTCAGTAAGGCTCTGCTTTAAAGTTGTAGCTTGCTACGTTCCCAAATTATCCTCAACATTCACACAATGAAGAAAATGTTGAACCACCATGCACAACACGCTAACACCACGGTAGCAGTCAGTACTTATGTGTCATAAAATATGCTGGACATGCACCCAGACATGCAGCCATACAGTGTTACTGAAACTATCAAATTCAGACAGATGACAATGAAACAGGAAATGAGTTTAACAATATCCAGTTAGCAGCATTTTAATGAAAAAAATGTTTAAGGACTTGCCAAAAGTTACGCAGTGTATCAGCCCCCATGTTTACAACATAACACAATTTTCTGGGGCATTTTTGATTCAGTATATGAAAGACAAATTGAAGAGCTTTAAGATCAAAAAACATATCCCATTTGTGTGTCCTCACACACAGGGATGAGATCAGATTATAGGGCAGAATTTTAGCAAATCATTGGTTATAAGTTCTGTAACCTAAAAAGATTAAAAATCTAACTCCTAGCTTATACCACAACACTGCAACATCACTTTTCCAGTGCAGGTGGTGGCCTCTCCCCTTACAAACAAATAATAGACAGACTGTGAAGTTAACTGACACTGAAATCTGGAGAAAACCACTAAATTACCACTTTCAGCTCCCAAAATAAATGGAGGGGACTGAAGTGCTACGCTATATATACACTTCCCCCTCTGCAGCAGCCATGCACAACAGACACTTTCTAGGCCACAACGAGGCCCTGTCGCTGCAAAAAGGACTAGCTTGGCTACTAATTATAACCTCCAGAAGAAAGGTGTCAGTGCTGGGACTTGTAACCAAAAGCATCCTGAAAATATGCATCTGGAAACAGCAGGGCGTGTTAGGACGCGCTGCCTGTTCAGAGCAGGAGGAAGGTAGTCATGTGACCACTACAAAAAAAAAATTATAATGAAATCATATTTCAAAGTGAGGTTACAGTGGTAAGGCTAGGCTAGGTCGCCCATAAACAGAGATCACATCAGGGCAGGGCCTGGGTCTTCTACATGTTGTTATCAGAATATCCATGATTATATAACACACACAGAAGATAAGCACAGAGGATGCTCCATGTTCTACAAAATTTCCTCTTCCCTACACAAGCACTCTCAGTAAAATGGACTAATAATCTTCTAAAAGCACAAAAACAACATTCAGAATAAACAAGACTACTGGCATTCATTCATAGACTGACATGGCACTAGATCCATATATTTTCATTAATTCAATTAACTGGCCAGCCAATTAAAGGATCCATCCAAGAGTTAACCAGAGAGGGAAAGCCTCAAGCCTTATCCATTTAGGACTTATCCGTGAGCTCAGGCCCAATGGTGTAAGCTGCGAGAACAAACAGCGGCCGTGCAGTAGCAGGCAGACACCTAGATAGCAGTTAAGAGACTAATGACCTCACTGATAAGCAGATTGAGTCAGCGTGGGAGGCTACAGCGGGATGGGCCCTTGTTTTGACGAGGACATGAGACATCTAGGTGATCACAGACACCGACTCCCTCAACAGGCTGCACGTTGTCTGCTTCCACAGTAGTGTGCCGGACTTTTTAGACCAAGCACCCGTGGCTACTGGAGTGTCACCACATACACTGGGTCTCCACACCTCTAACTTCAGCATGTGGGTCATCCCACCTCCACAACTTCCCGCGACACATTTATTGCTGGACAGATCAGTGAGCATTTAAAGGTTAAAAGGAGCGTCATTCCTGGTGGGCCATCCACAGGTTATTATGACAAAGACATGAGGAGTGAATTTCTGCTGGAAAAAAACACTTCCATTGAGCAAAGCAGGGAACGTGAGGCAACAGCAAATGGGAATGAAGACTGACAAGTACATATTTAAGATCCTATTTAAGAGTTCTCAGTTCAGAACAAGTCAGCCAGACATGTAGGGTTTTACCAACTTCACTGAGCTAACAATAATTAGCAAGCTAGCAAGCCACAATAAAATACGCTGGTCAAAATTGTCACTTAAGCTGCCAAAATCAATAGCCCTCCTTATGATAACCTGTTTCCAAAATGGCTGAGAATATTGAGCGATACATCTTCCATCATTATCACTGTAAACTGTATGTGTTCTACAATAGAACGGAAAGCTCGAGACAGGCTAAGCAACAGTGACAGTAAAGGTGGGGCGGCAAAGCAAAGGGTCAGTTCTAGTGTCAGCATTGTTTTCTTGTGGGTAGATTATGCCACAGTAACTTTCCCACATCACAGGGATAATACCAGTAACTGCAAACTTCACACTTAAATGCTGTAATCTGCAGAATTCACGCTTGCGACAATGTCAACTAGGAAAAACCTCACTGCACTGATAACTGCACCTCTTTTTCTGTGGTAGACGATACACACCCAGGGTAATAAGTGCCTCAGCTAAGCCATTTTCCGACCTTGGGAACATCATTATAATAATAAATGGAAATGCCTCATTTACGGTATTTCCTTATCTGTGGAGGACTTAGTCTGGAGGGAAGCAGATTTGCACAAATAAGGCATTCTGAAAACAGATGGGAACCCAACAAAGCAATTAAAGCTAAGCATCTGGCTAGAGGGGCTAAAGCATCTAGAGCGTATGTAAAGTAATTATTACCTAATATCAGTGAATTAAGTGTTTTGGACAGAAAACTGTGTCTAAGCCTAATTAGATCTAACCATAGGTTCAGTATTACTGATACTGAAGTCAAGTAACTGAGTCAATTTTACTGTTTGAAAATACTGGGGCTATTAGTAAGGAAAAGGAGAGCAAGAGTGTGTGTGTCAGTAATTAACAGAGGGTAATGCTGTGTGTATAAAAGACAGTGAGAGCAGATGCCAATAGATTTTTCTTTGCTAAATAAGTGTTCTATGTAACATTTTATTTTCTATCAAGAATTAGGTCATGCTAAATAAATTCACAACAAATATCCCTGCAAACTGGCCACCGTAAAATATGAGCAATCAATAAACAGGAAGGGAGGAAAATAAATTAAGTATCTATGCCACTTATTAGTCTTGTTTCAAATGCCTAAGGGGGCAAAATTGGATTTGGGGGTGATGAAATTTGCTCATCAGCGCCATGTCAGATTGTTGTGTCTGTATCATGACCTTCAGCACAGAGAGGAAACAGTGTGAGGGAGCTCTCTATATATAGGAGGTGAACAGTGGAAGACAATTGAGATGACAATCGGAGCAACCACAGGATTTCCCCACCAGAGACGTCTCGGGAGGGAGACAGAGGATAGGGACAGCAGAGGATAGAGGGGCGTGGGCTAGTCAAACCACATATAAAATTTACTGAAATATATAGAGGAACTTTCAAAACATCCATTTATAGTCACACAAAAACAGGTCTTCAGCACTGAGTCTTTCAGTTGCGCACATAAGCAGTGACAAACTCGCTCTCACAACCCACAAAACCCCTTTCCATAAAACCACTAAATTTCTGTCTAAATGTAAGACTGCTGAGGAGGAAACATGCCTACAACTGAACATGTAAACAGATTGCCAGGTGCTGCACAGGGGCTTCATTTTATCACTGAGAATCTACCCAGACAACACAGTGATTCAGACCCAAGTGGAAGGAATGAGGGGCGATCAGATCAGCTGCACGTGAGACCCACCCGCCTGAATGACTGCCATTCAGGTGGAAGACAGTGGAATGGCGCGGACAAACTGCTGGCCCGTCTAACATTATTTGAGTCATGTGTCTACACTATAGAGACAAGGAGGTCGGAACAGTGAGTACAAGAGACAGGCACACATACAGCACAGTAGATATATAGATAGGCCTAAAAATAGATCAGGTCACCGTCAAATTTGCCACCACACCACGAGCCAAGGTCAATGCTCCATCAGTATCAGCAACTGTAGGCAGGCAGCACTGAGGCAGAGGAACACAGAGTACGACAGCGAGACAAAATGACTTCAGTTGTTATCTTCTTCAGCAAAACCAAGCCCACAGTGGGCTCCTCTAATCTATTTCAACTATTTCAATTTGTCCCCATCTTTCACTCTCTCTCACACTCTTTGCCTAATTTCTCACATCTCCTCTCTCATTATCTAATTAAGAAGATTGAGCAGAAAGACCACAAAATACAAGTTTGAATGCTAATGTGTCCAGACAAGTCTGACTAAGTGTACATGCTTTTTTAAATTCAGTGATAATTTGCTTTAAACCCAATTACACATTTGTGCCTTGGACCAGTTCTGCACAACATTCAAAACAACAAGCAGCATTTCAAAGTGAACTGCTTTCTATTTTAGAAGCAATAATTAGCCTCTTTTCACTCCATGCATCTTGGTGAACTGGGCATCCATTGCTACCAAAAAGTATGACAGTATAAATGACTGCATGACAAAACGATTCAAGCCAGACAGAAATGAGATTGCTCAAACCGCCTAAGGAGGTAGTCTGGGATCCATTCTTGTCAGATGTTAAAAAGGTGCACATGCATCTGCCTTTCCAGGGCACATACGTAATATCTTCCCATGTATAATTACATCAGTAAGAGGTCTGTGGAAATAGCCACTGACAGGCTCCATCCTTTGGGATAATGGCAGCCATGTTTAAAATACACTGAAATGAAATGTCATTCTCAACATCTTAGCTAAGACTAAGAGTCAGGAAGAAGCAGCTCCAGTGACTTCAACACATATGATCAAACAGAGGGCAAGTCAAGCTGTTATGGTCTTCACCTGATCCCGGATCAGATATAAGTGTTTTAACTTGTTGCAGCTGGATATTATACAAGTACCCGACATTTGAAATGACAAGTGTAACTTAAGTTATTGATATAAGTGAATTACTGGTACTGACGTTTTCCTAATTGTGGACTTATTTATACTTAAAAACAGTTGAACAGTTAAAAACAGGAATGTCTGATTTAGCTTTAGACTCAAAAAACTTTGAGTATTACAATCAACTAATATTGGTTTTGACATACCAGAATACAAATGTGCCTGCCTACATTTTCCTCCCGCACTGGGATTCAAAGAAGCCTGCTTGTGTAACTTGTGGGCTGCCGCAGTACAGTTCTAATAGTCATGCTAGGCAGCTAATTTAGCCACTGGAGTGTGCGGTCCTTATTTAGCCTGAACAAATCCGAAGAGCAAGCATCTATCCATTTCATTTGGCATGACGTCCACTCTACAAGTATGACAGCATGAGATAGTAGATCAAAGCCTGTACGTGTGTGCGTGGAGATGCAGCAGGCAAGCTTTATTAGGGATGCTGCTCAGCTCCGTGCTGTCAGGATGTTGCTGGCTGGACTGAATGCGCTGTCTGATCGACTCAGCTTCTGCACGTGTGTCCATTTTGCACACGCTAAGGCAAACGCATGCAAACATACCCAAAAAGGGACAAGCATGTACACCCAAACACCCACAGATGCACAACACGCGATACTGCTGGTACATGCCCTACACAGACACACATAAACCCAGCCTTCCCTGTCACTAGGCAAAGCTGGGATACAGCAGTCTAGAAGGGAGTGAGGGAGGGGGCAGAGGAGAGGCAGGAAGGGGAGGGAGAGGACAGGAGGAGAAAGCAAAGGAAATAAAAGAGGGAAAGAAACAGAATAGGGGAGAGGAAAAGAGAGAGACGATATTGAGACAAAGAAGGCCAAATAACCAGCAAGAGGTGCGAGGCACTGCAGAGCGCATGAGAGCAATGAAGACTGAGTGAATGGAGGAGACAGCATATTGACAGAGTGACACAGACCTAAACAATGGGAGCAAGAGAGAGAGCAGAAGCTGACAGACAGACAGAGAGGGAGAGTGAATGGGGCGGGTGGCACTGGTGGACAAAGAGGCAGACCTGGCCTCATCTAAACAGCTGCTGTTCTCCCCGAACATTGCACCTCAGCTCCAAATTCCACAGGCAGCCCGGCTATGAGGGGCTGGGGCCTGAGTCAGCACTTCTAGCACACACAGCTGAGCCCTCTCCTCAATGCAGCCAGGGGACACGCTGGCTACAGCACATGCAAAGGGGACATAAAACAGTCGCAATCAGAGTTCTGGAGCTCTGTCTTGATTTTTCAGATTTCTGCGCCTAAAGCATAAGCTTCAGTTTAAGATTTAATGAAAGTATTAATTTGATATCAATGAATGTCTACCTTTTTTTTTAGCACAAAACCATATACAAAGATTTCAACAATTTACAAGCTACTGAAATCAATGTAATAAAGGTGATGATGCATTATGATGCAAAATCAGACAAGCCAGTGACTGGCATATCAAAGTGAAAGGCAGTCAAAGCATAATAGCAGAGGCAGAGACATTACAGTGAGCAATGAACAACATCCCTATCAATAAAATATGACAGAAGCACCAAACATGGATGACTAACTGGCTGGAATGAGCATCTAAAATGAATGCTAACCGGTCCTGCACTAAAGCTGATGGGAAGTTACATTCAGATACCACAAAACAACAGGACCAACAGAAAATAGATGAAACGTAGGAACAGGCTGCCAAAGACATCCACAATAACCTTAAGTCCAAAAACTTCTAAATTACAAAATAAATAAAGTAAACATAATTTCCCTGCTAACAGCGAGAACAAGCCTCAAGTAGAGACATGCAGGGGTGAATTGCATTCCTTGGCATCTCCCCATACTACCACAGCTGGGGTTTCATGCCAAACTGCCTGGCTGTTTCTCTGCATGTCAGAGAAACATCCTGTGATAGAAAAGAGCAAAGGGAGGAGAGAAGGAACTGGAGAAGAAAACCAAAGGGCCAGAGAGGGTCACATGCTGCAGTTTTCTTCCGTGTTATTTAGGAACTGCTGCCCTGACGCGGCCCCTGAAGGCTCTGGTTTTAGGAGCAGCTAATAGGTTTTATCCAGGGGTCGGAGACAGTGGAGGGTCAGGCAGCAGGCACACTCCCTTGCTGATAGATTTATATGGGAAACAATGGGCTGCACTTACATCGTATTTCAAATTTAAAGTTATTTGCCTTCTCAAGAAATCAATTTATAACTCTCCTCTTTTAAGGACTGGTATAACAAAGAAAATCAATTCCTTTAGAAATACTACAGAAATATATATATCCACACACACACACACACACATATATCTATCTGTATCACGATACAGACAACAATACAACAAGAGAATCAATGTATCATCATTTAGAGGCTTTGTACTACAACAGACATAAAGATCAACAAGCATACATTTTTAGGAATATTCCTTTTATCTGCTGCTGTAATTACTATGGATTTGATACCGTTTTATGAATGAAGAAAGGGAGGCATGCTCCTGATGTGCATTTCTCCATTTCTCTGTGATGTTTTGAATTGGCTTTGTTCTAAATCTTGCTCAGTAAGACCAGTGTGGATGCAGTCCCCTTCACTACGCTACTTTTGTCTCTTCCCATACTCCCAGTTCAGTGAGTACGGGAAGAGACAAAACTATGCGAGCAAGCGCCTTCGCCAGTTGGCCGTGGGATCGTTTCAGTTGAACGAGTGGACGGGTAGAAAACCCTTTGACAACACAAAAAAAAAAATCTTGTGAGAAAACAATGTTGCTCTGTCTGTGGCGTGACTTGGTTCACAAATGAAAAGGAAGACTTGCCAATTGCTCCTCTGAGCTGAAGAGTCATTACAAGGAAAGCGACCAACATTTTTCCTTCTGTATGTACAGAACAACACATTTACAAACACTGAAAGTCTTAGAAGCAGCACTAATGCCTCTTCTAATTTCCTAGAAATCATAGTCACTTTGGATGTTAATGCCAAGAGCTTGATATTTGCGACAATTACTTAAGTAAATGCACTGGCTGAGGTTGTACTTATATTTTGTACACTACCAAATAAATCCATATAAGTCACAGTGATTCCTGACAAGCCTTAAATGATGACGTAACTTGTGCTTATGCAAGTACATGGTGTGTGCTTCATGCTAAAATGAGTCCATCCAACAGAGGTGGACGTATTTTGAAAAGCTGCAGTGGGAAAACAAACATTATAATGAGCTAAAAAGCAGCCAACTGAGCAGCTTCATTTTCATTTGATCTGTAAACAGTCTCTGAAGTGACGGACAGACAGCTGAGCAAAGAGGTCAGCCAAACCCAGCCAGCAGACACTGCAGAGGAAAAATGAGGCAGAAAAAGAAAAGAAGAAAGCAATGAGACAAGATGTGAAGGTGAAGAAAAGAGAGAAAGGGGAAGGGGGGGGGGGGCATTTGCAGTCAGATCCCGAGGGTCCTGAGAGGCAGGCTAATGACCTGCGCTGCAGTGTGTCCTCTGGGAGACGGAGAAAGGAAGCCAACCCTTCCCCTGCCACTTTTTGATGACACATCACAATTAGCAGCAGGCATTTCTCTGCCTACAAAAGCTCCCAGACAGATTGACTAAGTGTTTTTTAAAGGCCACCTGTGAATATTCTGATGCTGAAAATGCCACGCACAAATTCACGTGTTATCCTGGCAAAAGTCCAGGTAATCCTCAGCATGGACTCCAACTATGCCATGGTAGCTATCAAAGATACACTGACTGCACTCAAAGGACTGGTCTATTTATTAATTAAACGCACCTCATTAGCCGTGCCATTAGAACTTAAATATTCTTTTTTAAAAAATTGTAGATTTCTTGTCAGTCAGGCTTTGTCCAAGAGTGGTGACCGCTCTTATCAGACAGACATAGTTAACTGCTGGTATCTAACAGTTACTACAGCTTTTAAAAGGGGTGCTCCACCAAGGTCAGAGCATTCATCATAGGCAGCACTGCTCAGCTGTCACTGCTGTATGCCGTCCTCTGTGGCTATGTAGGGTGCTTTTGAAAGTCTGAGAAAAAAAACCCTGAGGGTTATCTGGACTGGCTAAAATTTTTAATAGAAAATTGGCATTATAAACTGAAGTGTGGAACTGGGATAATGGAGAGTCTCTTGAAGGACACTATTGATTTGATTTGCATTATGGGAATTGTGGGAATTTTGGGGGGCTTCAGCTATAGTAGGGCCTGTCAAGACATACTGGACACTGTAGAACAGATTCCAGCCATTCTGAGTTGAATCTGCCTCAATCGCGTACTCCAATAAATGATTTGTCTTCATGTTCTTCTTCTGACAGGTTTGTTTTAAACGCTGCAGGGTTTTAATTTGGGCTAAGAGTAAATGAAATGTGGAGGGCAGGAAGAGCATCATAAAGCGTAAGTGGCTGCTGGACCGCTCCCTTTGGGATACTAAACTCTGGTGTGAAGCAGCGGACACCATTAGAGTTGAGGATCTACATGGACCCCTCTGCTATGTCTGATTGTTTGTGAGTCCACTCAGGACAATAGAAAAAGCATTGTGTGTGTGTGTGTGTGTGTGTGTGTGTGTGTGTGTGTGTGTGTGTGTGTACGCAACATAAAGACTCAAAGAGCTTATGAGTGTTGACGTGAGCGACCAAACATCTGAGCTCGTGTGAAAGGGGGGAATCCACCAACAAGGAAATAAACATGCTGGTGACCTTGCGCCTCCCCAACAACACCAAAATGTTGGAAACGAGTGAGCCACAGAGTACACAATGACACAATGAGATACAGCTGTCCCACTTCCCCGTATGACATCATGTACCCGTTGGGTCCGGACTAGCTCTCTGAGTCCTTGTGGTTCCTTCCTGTTCTCTGTGCCCGCCGCAGCCACCGGACAGCCAGCCAGGAAATGGCAGAACAACCAGAGGGGTAACAAGGATGTCCGGAGAGATTCCAGGCCATATAGGATTTAAAGGTCTGATTCTAATATTGACATTAAGGTTTATTGATGATACAGATTACTGATACAGACCACAAGTAACTCAAATTTGAGTTTTTCCTTTTCAAAGAATTGATCCAAAGATGCCTGAAAAGAACTTAAACACCACAGTCTTGTTATCAACAGCAGCTATATCTGTAACTTCATTTTCTTCATGGGTTAATTATAATCTAAAACCACACAGTCCTGGTCACGACCAAAACACCAGAAGGCACTGCTTCACAGTCAACTCTCCACTCTGTTTTTCTTGGCTGCCAAAAATAAAAGCACTAGAGTACATTTCCTGCCTGATCAATCTCCACCTGAACAGGGCACACTGTGTAACATCAGCGATGCTGCTGCAGTTACTGCTACAACATCACTGGCAAAGCAGCTAGCAATCCGTTAGCTTGACCTGGTCTAAGCATTGTGGTCTTTATTACTGTAGTGGTGGTGTGAAGTCAGAGGCTTGAAGACATAGCTTTGCATACAGGGCTGTTTGTTTTTGGTGGAGTGGACTTGACCTCTGAGCAGAATCTAACACCATGTGACACAAAAATTCTTCTTTAGGAGCAACACAACTCAAATTCTTATAGGCGTAATGGCAGCTTCTCGAGTCTGTTCAATAGTGGGAATAGCAGGGAGGGACTCCAGTCTGTGCACTGTGAGATATCCTAGTTCGGCAAAACCACAATAATAAGTGTGTGTGTGTGTGTGTGAGATCAGTCTTTGCTGTGAGTAGTGTGTGAGGCATGCTGCCAATGAAAGCTTTGCAGGGTGGAGCACACATCAGCTGCAGCTGAACAGCTGGCCACTGCAGCTAACACCGAGTCTGGATCGAGACAAGGTCAGGCTGCCCCCCCACCCTCACCCCCCGTTTGCCAACTGTGGGCTGGCATGGCTGCCCGTTTTCATTCAGCTGCCCCGCAATCCATTTCCCAAAACAGGGAAGAAGATTAAGACCAAAAAAAGCAGGAAATTAGGGGAGAAAAGTAGGAAAACAGGATATCTAAGAGAAATGATTGCAAGAGTCGTAGCCACATAAAACAGTGGAAATCCTCATTTTAACTGAAAACACATGATTAAATGACAAAATAAGTCAGATGCTGACAGAGGTTGGCAGGCTTACAGTAAATGTCGCAGGCTAGGTTGTAAGAGTACAAATACAAGAAGAGGCCCAAGCCAGTGATATTGGTGGACACGGTGAGTGCGGGTATACAGTATGTGTGGAGTCAGGATACAACGTACTTTCCCGTGTTCATTTCCCCCGTGGCTGCGGGTCATGTAGGGGTCTCTATTTCAGCTGGAATGAGGTCACCAAACAACAAGAAAAGCAAACTCAATACAAATGTTTGTCCTCTTCTCTGGCTCATATATATTCTGAGGAAGAAAAGGGAACATGGCTGCACCTTTGTCACGGCCGTGCCGCTGTATCATGAAAGTACACAGACCCAGCGACTGAGGTAGGATGATGTATCTCTTTTCTCAGAGCATACTGCAGCTGCAGAGGCAGCCTCTGAGCGGCTGACAAAGCCAGATCACTGACAAGTCAGAGAGGTCTTAGGTTTCATGGGGCCCATCTTGAACCATTTTTCTGCATGTAGGATTAAACTGTGTTTTGAGTATGTGTTAACGCTATCTGTCTGAGCCAATCTGGTTTTTATAGGATACAGTCGGTCACGTGCACTCCTTCGCTCTGCTGGTACGTATAAATATAGGGCCATAATGGTATTGTATCACTTCTTCAGCTAATATTTAGCTTGTAATTGTCAATCTACTACAAAACATGTTGCATGTGTAACAGGTGTGCTTTTTCCTTTGACCCTCTGTCTGGGTGCTCTGCCAAGAAAACATGGGAGTGGTGACACTTTAGAGGACAAGACAAGACTTGACCTCTATTATACCATATTTTTGTTGATGCTACACCACAGAGGTGTGCTCTACTCGTGGACGTGCGTTATCGCAATGCTAAAATCATGCCAAGAGAAAGTCATTTCATCCCTTCCCAAAAGATGGAAATATACTCCTCAGTACAGCAGTCTCCGTCCCCACATGCATCTTGAGTGACCACATGTGATGAGACCTCACTTCACTGCTCTATATGCAAATAAACACGCATGTCAGTTCTGTCTGCAAAGACCAAAATGCATTGTTATTTTTAACCAGAGGTAGCAATGCAAGTGCCTAGTCTACCAGAAAGCAAAAGAAGAAGCAGTTAATCATAATAATACAACACAGACTGGGTCTATTGCTCGGCGTGTGATGTTTGACACACTCATAATATTTCTCTGTGGGCATTTTGAAATTTTCAGACATCATGGACAAAGCCAGTTTACAGGATTTGTACAGCTTGTATTTGTTTAGGAATAAGTACATACAATCAGCTCACACAAAGGATGTCCTCAATGAGTCTCAGGAGCATTCACACCTGTACTTAAAGCTGTCCGCTTGTGATCAGATCACCCAGGGTGCATGTTAATACCAGGTCTGAACAGGTGCCTATGGCTCAGTGTTTGTTTTTGACTACTGATGAAGCACATAAACGCCTTAACCAAAAAACAGGTTTGTGGCACAACATCACTTTTTCATTTTTGAATCTTAAATTAAGTAAAACACAATATGCTTTTTGGAGAAGACACCAACTGACATAAGCAAAGGCTCTCTAAGCGCTCTTGTAGCAGGGCTAAGTGGTGAAGATAATCATTAATTTCCTTTACATGACTTCAGCTTCACTGACTTCTAGGTACAAACTCTGCAATTCAAGTAAACTCATTAATATTAACTGTGGAAGCTGGACGTTTCTAATACAAATACCTCTGAAGCAGAGAACAACAAAGCAGCAACATGGGACCTCTACACAGCTATGAGAGCCTGGACACATATACATGTTGTGTGTTGTGTCTGGCTGAGCTCAGTCAGAGTTTCTAATGTCAACACAGGGAAATGTCAGGATGAAGTCACCACTTGGCATCCACACACAGGGCACCTCTCCTTAAAGGCCAGGGCACACCGGCATTGTTGCCAGGCCAGCTGTATGGGCTGGTTTTCTGCAGCAGATCAGCCCTGGACTAGCAACTGGGGCAAAAAATAGAGTGCTCTAAAGAAAACAATACATGTGAAATAAATAAACACAGTTGGGTAAGTCTTTGGACTGAGAGGAAAGTACCTCTTTAAACCCACACAAAAATCACCAAATCCAGCCACTTCCAGTATTTTACCAGCCAGTATAGCTCCATATTTAGCACAGAATTGGTTGTCCAGATGGTGGCTGGTGGGGTTGACCAACTTAGCAGCCACAGCCAAAATTTACCACCATTTGACTGATTTAACTGCCATCCTGTCTGCCTTTGACACTGCCACTCTAGAATGGGCCAAACTGTGGCCTGTTTAACATTGTAGTTTAAACTGTCAGCAATAAAATAAGAAAAAAGGTGCGAGCAAATATGCCAAACTGCACTTTCTTTCCGTTATACTTGTTTTTTTTTCTTATTGCCTGCTGTTATATGAATTTGCCTTGATCCAGGGGAATGATCTGCTCCTGCTCTGCCTCAAAGTGCTGCTTCTTTCAGGGCTTTAAAGGACAAGCAGGCCAGCCAGGCATGCTCCGGCAGCTAGCTGGGCCTCTGCGCCAGATAAAAAAGGTGAGTTGTTCACATTCCTGCTTCATGCACAAACCAAACCCCCGATGCCACACACACACACACACACAGTGCTTTTGCACAAATGATTGAGTTGTTTGTGTGTGTGTGGTCCTCCTGCCTCCTGTGTGTTGTTTTTTCTAACCTTGCTTTAACCAAGAGGACTGGAAAAGTTACAAAACTCCTGACCCAAACCTCGCTCCTCATTATAAACCAATTAAACATTTATACTGTACAAATGATCTATATGCAGCAGATGGTAATACAACACAGCTGTTTTACTTTATTACATCTATCTGACTTCTAGTAGGTTATCAACAAGCTTTCAGCTACACACCCATAAAAAGGAAAACAAACTGACATGCAAAGTAGTTGTGAAAACCAGACAGAACTGAAGAGGGTTGGTGCAATGAAAGAAAGGCATCCACTTTATTTCAGAGTGCACTTTCATGAGAATAAATGGTGGCCCGGAGGTGATGACATCTTTATAAGATCCTTCCTGACTTTATATCAAAACTTAAAGTGGTTCTGTGTGAGATCTTCCTCATTATAGCTAATGTCCTTCTGCGTACTTGGTTTCTCCTTCTCGCTGTCAACTTGGTGCCACCATTTTTACAGCTTATCTGTTTTCGACATGTCCTCTGTTGTGTTCTAGTAACTCCAGCATGCTGTCGTGTAATATGCTTTTCCAAAACATATAAAACATTTAACTACACAAGAACAAACTGGCCTTGCTTTTAGTTTCGGGGAGTGTTTGAGTGAGGAGAGAGCAGGCCAACAGAGCCCCACTACTACTATAAAAGGAATGTGATGGGGAAGGGAGGGCCACTGCACCACCAACATTATTAGCCTATCATCTTACCAAAAAGACAGGGAGGCTGAATGCACAGGCCAAACATGAAGAAGTAAAAAAATAATAATAAGCTTGCCTACCCCAGTCCAGAAACTCCATGATATTTTTCTCTCTCCTGAGCGGGGAGTTGTTGCACTCATCGTAGAGGCAGACCAGGATATCCAGCAGCGTTTCCACACTCATGCACTGGCCATTGGACTGAGCTGGTCCGTCCAGGAGCAGCTTCTCCAGCTTCTTCAAACGCACCTCTCCCGACATTATTCCGGCTTGTTGGTTTTTGAAGTAATGATGATGGAGGAGGTGAGGGTGGGTGAGCAAACACCTCCTCGGCCTGTTAGTTAGCGCTGAGGGGCCTGTAAAGAAGTTTTCTCACCTTGAATATGTCTCGAAAAGAATAAAACTTTAAATAGAGGGCATGCCGGGGCTAATTCCGCGTTAAACCCGACCCATTCATGATCTCCCTCTCGAGATCCAGTATCTGGGAGGTGGATGAGACGAGCAGCATTTCCCCATTTTATAATACCTATCCCCACAGGGTACATAAGAAAAGAAGTAGTCAGAATTATAGACCCTGTCTGCCCCGGGTCGGCTGATTTTGATGAAATCCCAACGTTAACTGGAACTTTCTGGTCTCCTCTGTGTTAGAAAATGGAAAATAATCGAGTCGATGCGGTTCAACAGATTCCCCTGAGTTGTTGTGGCAGATATCTGGGATTCTCCATTCTTGCAGCAACCCAAAAATGCAAGGCAGATCTGCAATGCTACAAAGCCCCAGCGCCCCTCTGCTCCAGGAATGGAAGGGCGACACAGGCTTTAGTTAGCAGCCTGCTAGGTAAGCTATTTGGCTAGCTAGCGAGCTAACGTTGAAGATACTTTTCTCCGTCCCTAAATCCCATCATTGCCCCATTTTTCCGAGGAACTGACATAAAATATACACAGTGTTAACAAAGAGTAACTGAATTCGTCCTGTTCCGACGGTATGGTTATTATTATTTTTATCCAACTGGAAAATATCCCCTTGTTTTCACAACTCAGTGCTGGCAGATATGTTCTTTAAATCCCATTCTTCGTCCAGAAACCAAATGTGTCTTTAGTTTCTTCACAGTTCTAAACGATGGTTAGTTCAGGAGTTCAGCCCGTAAGTTAGCCGTCAAAAATGAGGGTCCTTTTTGAAGGTTAAAGAGGAACTCGTTTCACGTCAAGAGGAAAGCTGTGGTCTACAGTCTTGCTTATTCCAAATACGGGACACAGCCTAAATTCCCCCCTGTCCTTTCCTTTGCCTTGACTTCCTCCGCCGCCGGTCGGTCGGTCGGTCGCTTCTTGCCGTCTTTGCACAGTCAAGCTACCAGCAGCTTGCTGCCAGAGACTGTCGACGGGAGAGACAGGCGAGTAGACAGCGCTATCCGTAACGTCGTGCTGGATTGTGGGAAGTGAGGCCCGGTCATAAAATATGAATGAGTCACAAATGGACGCTTTGCTCGCGACGCTGCTTGTACACGCTAAAAACACAACTCAGAGACCTTCGTAAAATCCTTTACCTCTATGTCACTCGATTAAAAATGTCTTAGCTGCCACGCGATACGTTTACAGTCCTTCATGTGTGGCATTTTTACGAAATATGTGGATATTTTCCAACTTCCACGCATGCGTACACCTCCGAATTCCCAAATCCGCCATCTTTGCTGTGCTTCAGTGCGAATCCGTCAATTCCCTTAGAGTTGGCAGCGGATCCTCTCAGCGTTATAGCATCTCTGGTTGCTGCTGCAGGCAAAATCCCAGATCATCATCATGGCGCCCGTCAGAGCATCTGCTGTGCGGAGGGGGTGGTGGTGGTGTGTGTTTGGGGGGGGGGGGGGTGCGCCGTGGTGGGGGCTGTCAATATTGTGAATGGAAACTGCGGGCTGTCTGTCAGTCTGCTGGTGGCGTGGTGCGGGGAGAACACATTCCCTTCACACTGGAATAACAATGACTGCTGTCCCTTTAACTGACTGCGAAACAGTGGATATATAACTCAGTGGTGTGCGTCAGTATAACCTGTGCAGAGACCTGATAGTTGTTGCAGTGGGCCACAATCACACAGCCTTGCCAAGCTGGCCTGTGTATTGCATAAATGCAAATAAACTTGAAAATTCTGACATTTTATGGCAAGTTATGGTTCCCTGCCTACAAAACTGACTCATGAAGCTTGTTTATGTGCATAAGAATAGCACTGTATGCCCACATGCCCACACACTGACTTCATCAACTAAATTGCATCACACCTTCATGGATGACACCAGAAATAGCAACTATGAGAACAGTGTTTCGTGTTTCTTTGACTACAGGATCCTTGCAGGGTCACAACATCTAGGTGTGTCAAGTTTGTCCAGGATTTTCTGCCTCTGTCACTGTTCACACAGGTGAGAGAGGATTGAGGTTAAGAGCAAACTAACCACAAACCAGCCTGTAGGCTAGAACAGGATTTTCTGATGATTGTTCCTGCATCAGGAGTGAGTCAGACTTGTCATGTGCACGGATCGCCATGTGAGGATCAAACTCAGATCCATACGGTGGATGAGTCACACAGACAGTCCTCGATGAATTAGGATCGATCATGCTTTTTTTTCCCCACCTGTTCAGCTGCCTCACATAGTAGTCAGACCCTGAATGTTATCACAAAGCTCACTATCACAGTATTACAAGAAAAGTGATAGGTAACAGTATAATCCAGCTCTATTAGATAACCATTTGATGACATATACAAGACCAGTGTGTGAGGTTTTACAGTGTGTTACTCTGAACTTATTATCATCTCTTGTGTGGAAATGTCCTATCCTTTTGAAGTGTGGTGCCTATCGCTGCTAAAAGTACATCTATTAATGATTAACAGCCTACGTAGCAGCTGAACCTCAGGGGGTGGGAAGCCAGAGATAGAGGCTTTGTGAGTGTTTATGCGTGTGTTTCTGTTTACTGCACACCAGCACAGACCAACATAAAATAATATACTTTTCCATTTAGGAAAATATTCAAATGTATTCTTGCTGCAATCCTTTTTCAGTGCCAGGAAGAAGAAAGGCACAAAGAGACTGTGATGAAATGAGAACGTACAGAACAACTTAACATGCAAGCTGTGTCCAATAAACTGTATTTTGATGGTGACCAAGATGTAATTTGACACATGCTGTCTTGGCATGACTGTTTATCACAACCAGCCAAACAACAGTTTATATATTTTACAATGTGTAACCACTGAGATGATTGATTATGTTGGTTTGGAATTATCCTCTGTGTAAGTAAGTACACGAGCAACGGTACACAACAACACAATAACAGCAAAGGTGAGAAAATGTCTTTGCTCTTTCTCTTTGTTGCACAACATTTATGACACTGTGTGGCACTGCAGAACCAGGTCATCTGATCAAAGGAAAAATCCACTCTAAAATCAAATTCACATCTTCACAATGGTTTATCATATCTCTCATTATACAACCGATAGATATATAGTTTAATGGTACACACTGTAAATGGGTGTGGTAGCCATTTTTTTTCTCCAACGTTTTGATCTGACCAGAGCAGACTAGGATAAAATGTTTTCTATTTAAATAAATGGAGTGGT
This sequence comes from Toxotes jaculatrix, assembly GCF_017976425.1. Taxonomy (NCBI): domain Eukaryota; kingdom Metazoa; phylum Chordata; class Actinopteri; family Toxotidae; genus Toxotes; species Toxotes jaculatrix. Next base: position 17,349,855 of record NC_054412.1, read on the forward strand.
TGGAGTCAGTGCAGGTGGCTCTTTTCATCAGACATGAATAAGTTTAATTGAAGTTCAGCTGCTGATGTCATGACAGTAAATAATGAACCATTACAAAAAAAGCAAAATCACAGAATACATAATAAAACTACATTTACTATTATAAACTATATTTGTCATCTCTTTCAAATATAGTCTTCTAAACTATTTGAAGAAATGTATTAGAATAATATTTTAAAAAACAAAATAAAAAGGAAAATAAAATCAATTAAAATAAATAATAAATGCCAAACGGACAAGCAGTTATAGACTAGAGGAAATAACAAAGGAAATAAAAATGCAGTAGAGAAATAAATCAGTCAAAGGCTATCGATCCAAATCTTGATAGGGGGAAGACAGCTGTCTATTTAATACAACTTTGACGTCAGCGTACCTGATTTCAATATGAATACTGTTTTTAGTGTGGATGTTCCCTTTAAAGCTGCTTTAATAACACTACTGTGGCGCCCTCTGGTGTACGGAACGTCTTCCTGCAACTGTTTAAAGCGGCGTACACAAACATACATGCATCCATTCATCCCACATCAAGCTTAGTCTCTCTGAGATCTCTGAGAGGTCATCTGAAATACCAGCATTTCACAACCAGCATTTCAATTTGAGATTTATGGCAGTATCAGAAGGGTGAATGTAAGGAGACAAACAGGAGAGAGAATGATACTGTAGTGTATCAAACCTGCAGTCAAACATGGGGGTGGGAATATTCAAGTATTGCCTCCTCTGGAGTTGGACACCTGCACCAAAATGACTACACCCACACCAAGGCATGCTGCACCCTCTGGTTTGCATCTCTGTGCAGAAGGATTAATACTACAGCAGGATAATGACCCCAAACACACCTCAAATCTTTGCGAGAAGAAGAAGACCAAAGAGGACCAAGGAGTCCTGACTGTCACAGACTTCCCTCCACAGTCACCTGACCTCAACCACACTGAACACTTATGGGGGACACCTGAAGACTGAGAAAGCCGAGCACACTGTGACACCACAAGAAATTATTTCAAACATCTTCAAATCACGCTGGGTGTGCAGCTCGAGTGCTGTCGTTGAAACAAGAGAGGGACAAACAAAATACTAAGATATTCTGAAATTCATGTGTATTTTTCAAAGATTCAGCTTTTCACTGACATAGTTATTCTGATATTATTTGTAATGAGAAAAAATCTACTGCTTTCGAAAACAAGAGCATAATAGCAGCATCTTGACTTGTAGTCTAAGACCTTTGGACCCACTGTATATATTGATTTCAACCATTTATTACATTTTCTCAGCCACAGAAATTATCACACATTATGGTCAATAAAGATACTTTCAGCAGTTTTGGATTTCGTTCCTATAATTGTGTTTATCCGCCTTCCATTATCACATACCACGCACACTAGTTTCCCCTATATCGATTAATTAAAAGTTAATGAAAATATTTATTGTTAGTCCTATCTAATCATGTCTGATCCTATTGGGTTAAGTCTCCACTGCTGGGATTAAACCCTCTGTCTCTGCACTGATTGGCCTGTCATTAGCTGTGTGAAATGCAATTAGACTGTCCTGTACTTTGTCTAGATGTGGAGGCCATTGAGCAATAATTGTTTTGTCCTTGCACAGGTCTAGCGCTTTCCCCTTCTGACAGACTCATCAATGATTATTGGCAGCCAGCTCGATGGATCTGATCCAGACTTGCAGTGTATACTTAAAAAAAAAAAAAGCTTATATGGGCCATTAAGGTGCAAAGTAGAGTGGTTCATTTCCCCAAATATTTGATGTTAAGATAAAGCAGGCAATAGTAGCTCAGGAAGTCGCTGACAATACAGCCATGTGAATAATGAGGAATTTGCGCTGCCCACCAACACAAGTTCAATATTGACTTTCTGGAGCAGGCAGCAGCTCCGCCTGGTTCCCAGGGAGACGTCTATAATGAGATGCTGTAATATAATGTGCAAACCTCATGGAAAACAACCAAACTGCAGCCTGTGCTTCCTCCTGAAGGCATCTCTAAACTTTTTTTTTTTTTTTTGAAGTTGGTCTACTACAAACAGCAGGTTTTTTTTTTAAAGCAAAGGGGATTTCATGTTTCACAAATGGAAGGGAATGACCTATAAATTGGACTGCTTTTGAATGCAAATGGGTGGATGTTAATTAACACCTGTGTTGTTGATTGTGGGAGCTTGTTGGCCTTTGATTGAAAAGAAATGGCACCTCAGAGCATCAGATGTAGCTTTGAACTAGGCCGCTTGGCTTTCATTGGCATGGGAAGGAAGAAAGACTGAGAAATATCACACAAAGGGCATCTTAATTTCCCGAATTAGGGGTTGTAATGTCAGGGAACGAGAGCACAGGCCTATGCATTTCAGGCTCTGGAGAACAGGCACTGAGACTGGCCTTTGGCTGGACCGGACAATAGATGTGCTCTGAATTTACATGTCTGCACTGATGATTCTGACATCAGACAATCTGATAGACCAGTTTGGACCTTACCTGTGGGCTTTGAAGGTGAATCTGCGTTGAAGCATTCTGTTTCTTAAGTGTGTGAAACTCGAGCATGAGTTGTGTGTTATGTTGTGTATGTTATATTTATAAGACATGTAGTTTTATTCTATTTTAAAGGTCCCTTTTTAACACCTGGCTGGGGCCAGTGGATAAACATTAGGCAAACTCTGTCTCACTTACTGCATTTTCTCTGTTTATTAGTGTTTACTTAATAAATACTGTCCCAGTCACATAAACTAATGAAAAAAATAATATTAATTAAAGTATCTCATGATTTAATTTTTGTTTTCCGGCAATAATTTTGTAAGATCATGAGACCTTCCCTCCCTCAATGAAAAAAATTAAATATAAGACCAATGATTGGACTACACATGTACAAAATAAATTTCTTAATGTTTTTGTGCAGTTGCAAATATATTTATTTATTCAATAATTTATAAATATTTGAAACCGTTGCATTAAAGACACTTGCAAAGAAGAGTAAATGTGTATTTGTGATAAAACTGTATTTAAGAATTTAAAATCTAAAATATAATAAAGTAGTTGTCATAACCCTGTAATAATGTTAGAGGCCTTAACTTACATGTGTACACAATACTGGTACATATGCAGTTGGATGTTCTGATTTTTTTTCCACATTGAGAAATATGTTTTAGTAATACATCCTGTGATTGTACCGCACATAGAGGTTTTTGTCATAGTGTGGTAACAGCACTCTCCAGCACTAATTAATAATTTGTCCTCTTTGTGAGCTGCAGGCTGTAGCTGGAGTGAGCAGGTCTGGCAGTCATCTGTCATTTGCTCTTCCTGTGTGTCCCTTCAGTCTGTCTGACATCTCTAAGCAAACACAGCCCAATACACAACCACAGGCAGGGCCTTCTGGGCAGCCAGTGAGAGCACCCCTCTTCTAATGTTTGTGTGACAAAAAAGGCAAGGCAAATCCTCGCAATGGAATCAGATAATCACCAACCTGTGAAGAGCCTGCCCCAATCCACATCCACGCCGGCCCCCCGGCCCTTGGATTAACTGTCTGTTTGGCTAATAATTTTAATCTGCTGGAGAGGGCCAAGAATGGGTGACAGGGCTTGGAATAAACATCTAATCCCCTGGTCCCCCTCCTCCCTCAAAGCTCCATGCACCACTTCCTCCTCGACCCCCTGGTATACACTCGTACCAAAGTGAACAGACTGGATGGCAGACTGGTTTTAGTCCTCATCTTCTGCCTATGCTGGACAAAATAGCTTTCCAGCCACCAGGCAGAAATAAGCCCGCTGTGTGACAGACTGTTGCCAGACTGCCCCAGCCTGACATCGTCCGGTGGAATGTACTCATCAGAGTGTGGGGTGTGTGTAGACAAGGGTGCTACTGAAGAGGGGGCACTTCAGGTTCACAGGGTCAAGAGATGTCTGTCTGGAGCGCATGTGTAGCAGCAGAGGACACAGCTTGGATGGACTGGGGAAGACAATATTCTAATTTGAGAGACATAATAGTCTCAAGACAAATAAAACACTTCATTTTATTCAACTAAACTAAGTAAATACTAATATGACTGCTCATAAATCACATCAGTGAAAATGCTATTCAGTTGCTTCCTGATTTATTGGAAAATAAGTCACACAGAATCATTAAAGTTATGGGTTTGTTGGGGTTTTACAAATGTGGGTTTTTGAAATGCTAATATCAAATATTTAAAGTTTGACAGTTCTGTCAAAAAAAAAAAAAACTCTTTGGTGTTTCCCTCACAAATCTCATTTTTGTTTAAGCAGAAAGGCCTCTGAGAGGGGATTTGAACCACTATGAGACCTAATTTAACTTTATGACACATTTGGCCTTCAGATATATAGCTGAGCAAATCTATACATACATAAGATGCACAATGAAAACCTGACTCGATTGTCTGATTTTCCCCAAATCAAGATTAATCCACATTACCTGATTTATTTGCACCGTAAAGAGCAGATCTGAGACCCTCACTCTGGCATCAAATGGAACACAAGCCATCAACATCAAGCATAGTTTTAGTGGAACTATGGTGAAATTACACCTCCACAATACGGATGCCACTCGAGTCTAATTGTTGCTGTTTGAAGTATGGCCACTTAGATATCCTGTTTAGGATGGGGCTGTATTGTCGCACCTTTGTTCTGATAAGGGTCCCCTGCCCCCATCGACAAAGTGCGAACGACTGGGAGGGCCGCAACAATATAAGGGGCAGGAGAAGTGTCCCCAGGACACTGTCTATCTCTGTGTGACTTGTGCTACCGTGCTGCAGTTAATCACACTGAAGTTTCTACTCATGGATTTCCTCCGCGTTTGTGTCCTGTGCAGCGCTCTCTTCAGTCTCGCCAAGGCTTTTACGCATCAGGATATGAAGGACGCGCTGCTGAAGAAACTGGGCTTGGATGAAGTTCCTAAAATCCATAAGAGGGATTTGGAGAACCTGGTTATTCCGGCGCCTGTTAGAAATAAGTACTTGTCCATGCTGAAGATGCACCACAGCAGGAGACGCAGATCTCTACCCAGCCTGGCGGGCATCCTGAGGGGAATCCCTGGTAATGCAGGTAAGGACCTTTCAAATGTATAATTTTAAATAAATATAACTTGAATTGGAGGAATGAGTATAAAAATAGCTCTCACATCGATAAGTTGAATACGGTTATTCCGTGCGTAATTCTGACAGTGTGCAAAAACTGTTTTACGCACCAAATTTCCTTTAGAAAATAGTCATTTTAAGGTACTCGAGACAAACAGTCGACTAAAACACTTAAATTGTTTTCTGCTTTAGACATTTCTGGGGAGTATGTGTACTCTGACACCACCCGGTATCGCATGGTGTTCGACATGGAGGCGAGGATCCCGGATAACAGTGAGGTGACCATGGCGGAGCTGAAGCTCTACCAGCGGGCTAACTACCACAAGCGCTTCACGGTAGAGAGGAAGAACCACCGTCCTGTCAGCAACGCCCGGGTCAGCATCTACTGGGTGGAGGTGCTGCCCAACGGATCCAACCGGACATCGCTGGTAGATTCGAGGTAAGAGGTCTTTTCCTCACGGTGAGGAGAAATTACATTATCATGGCCGCTGTGCGTTATCTTAAACATAATTCAATTGTTTTCCTCACCGGGAAATATCAGCTGCATCTCCTTTTAATTAATCGTCCTTATCTCTCGTGTTCACAGGTTGATCCCCATTCACGAGACCGGCTGGAAGAGCTTTGATGTGACCCAGGCGGTACACTATTGGTCCAAGACGCAGCAGAAGACACCTATGCACCTGGAGGTGTGGATCGAGGGCGAGAGACCTGGCAGCTACGCGGCAGAGATGGCCAAGAGTGTCCACTTTACCACCCAGGAGCAGACGGACAACACCTTGGGAAAGCCCGAGCTCATTCTCTACACACTCAACCTCGAAGAGTACGGGTAAGGGCGCGAGCTTTTGATATACAGGATATTGTGTCAGTGTGACAATTAGCCCGTGGCCTCTTTGTTTTTACCTGTCACCACTCGCATTCATTAGTGCGGTTGTAGTTGTGTGGCACAGGGGCGTTAGTTTACTCATCCTAATGGTTTTGAGAAATCAGTGGCTGGTATCAACAAAGAGCCTGCATCCAAAAAGCACGTGCACTTTATTTAGGTGTTTTTCACATGTTAAAGTTCTGATCCCATGTAATGTTTGAACATATTGTCTCTGAATAGAGGCCAATTTATGTTGATTTACCTCCTAAAAAAATCTAATATTATTATTCGATAGTTGTGTGACAGGCAGGGGTGTAGCTAAGAGATTCTGGGCCTGCTGAGAGTCAGGCCAACGCCCCCCCCCAACTGTGTTATCTCAGTAGTAGTCATCTCACTGGAACATGTCATCTTACTTTCTTCATCATTTCCTCCTCAGTTCTCGTGGCGACTGTGACCTCAACCAAAACAAAGACACCTGCTGCAGAGAAGAGTACTTTATCAACTTCCGCGCTCTCACCTGGACGCAGTACTGGATCATTGAGCCGGCAGGTTACCAGGCCTTCAGGTGCACCGGAGGCTGCAAACAGCCCAAGCGCAACTACGGCTACGGCGAGCGCAGGTGTATGGTGTCGGAGAGTGCCCCGTTGCCTATCATGTACCTGGTGAAGAAGGGGGACTACACTGAGATAGAAGTGGCTGAGTTTCCTAATATGATTGTAGAAAGGTGTGCGTGCACGATGGACAACGTGTCCATAGTATGAGGTCAACAGCCAAACCAAAGGGTGGACAGTATTATAGGAGAGTTTGGGGTGTTGATATATTTAATGGTTTTGAACAACACGTCTAGTACTTTCTATTTAAATGGACATTTATCAGGAGTTTCACAGACAACTGGCAGTCCTGCTGCCACAAACTCCACCTCCTTCCACAAGCACTTTTATATATTTTGTAAATTTTGATATCTTTTTTTTTTTTTTTTTTGAATTTGTATGAGTTGTGTTGAGTCTGCAGCCATCATTCAAATTCTGTCTGATGTGTTATATTTTCATGCTGTACATAATATGAATGAGTTTATGTTTGGAAAATAAAATATTTTGTTTCACGTAAAGTTTCCTGTCTGTTTGTCTGTCTGTCTGGGCCCATTCACATTCATGATCACATTCACATGCAGTTACATACAGCTGCCTGCCTCCTCTTTCTCCTCTTCATTTACACTTTTTGTAAAGTTGTAAAATTGTAGAGCAGAGCAAATAATTTGCCTAATGACTTATAACACTTGTTACGCTGAAGGCACACTGTCATTGACAATGACGGTCAAACCCACTTGCAGTGCTTTTATTGACAGTGGAGAAGAGCTACACGGCCACATGCAGAGAAACATGAAGTCAACTCACCTTAAGCTGGAATGGGTGTTTACATCAGGCTTAGACCGGGCCAAACGTTGGGAATCAGCTGTTTGCTGTCTGAGTGGGGGGTCTTGTCATTCACTAATATGCTGCTGATGGAGGTAAACACGCCACCCTGCCAAAGACAAGCAGCTGTCTGTCTGGGAGGGAAGTGGATTCCCATCATGCACCTCCAGCTGCACCGGGAGGCATGAGAATAGAGGAAACGCAGGTGGTGCTGTGGAGAGACATGAATGTCAAAAAGGTCATACATACTGCTCAATTGCTCAGCTTCTACATAGCCCATAAGAAGAGATAAACAGTATTCTTCCTCTTTAATAGGACACACCTACATCATCACTGACACAGCTGGTTAAAGAAGTCACTGTAACCCACAAAGACAATACCAGCACACTCATAATCCCCACATAACCTGACAAGAAGAAGAATGGGGAAAACATTTGTAGGGTCCAAATATGAATGGTAAACTGGAGGGCACAAATACTTATGTATTTTAGTATTGTGTATTCAAAATTAATTGAAAACAGTTTGAAGAGATCTGTCTTCACTTTGACATTAAATCCACTTTGATTCAACATTGTAAGACAACAAAACATGAAAAGAAAAACATGACTTACATTTTTTTTTTTAGGCACTGCAACAAATCACAAAGTCATTGTGTACCAGCTTCTTTAACTTTAATAGAGTTGAGGCAAATTAAAAAAGAAAATACAATCCCAAATTTTTTAAACACAAATATCAAAAAACCGTCAGATAGAAAAGACAACAAATCTCAAAAAGTCTCAAAGCTTTTGCACTGTTGGTTTAATAATAAAAGACCTGATATACAACCTGCAACATAAAGCGATAAAAATATAGTGTCTGTTGTATTATAGATTATACTGGAAAGTCAAAGCTTGCATTCTGCTAGATTTATGTATCCAGTACAATAAAACAGGAGGGCACAAACTCTCCAGACATTTAAATAGAATCGACAATTCATCACACAGCAGTACTCTGGCAAACTAACACTTTCTTAATCACAATACAGTTAAGTCAATTAATTAATGAACATTCGTGCATGGTTGAAATAGTGGTGAAGTATTTACAAGTTTGTTAAATATCAATAAGGGCAGTTTAAAAAAAACAAACAAAAAAAAAAAACAATGGACACACACCACCGAATTTTACTGTAATAGTTTGTTTTCCAGCTCGGATGTTGTTGTTCCAGTGTTGCAACACAAATTGGGCGTCCTCTGCCAGGATAATGTGGCAGGACACTTTATGAGCTGTCTGAATGAGCTGCCATTATTGCTGGGCCGCACAGTCACCACCACAAACTCTGGAGTGCTTTGAAACGACATAATAATGCCTTTAAGTTGGAATTTAAAAAAAAAAAAAAAGTAGTTACTGTCTGCTTCCTTCTCATCCATCTGAAAAGGTTTTCATGAACTGTTGGTTGTGTGGATGTTGTCGTGACACTGTGTAGCCCTTTAGGTTTGCTGGTGAAAATGAGCAACCCCACCACTTTGTGCTGAACTAGCGTCATCGGAAATTGGTTCAAAATTGAAACGGTTGTGTTAAAATACACATGCACAAAAAAAAGGAAAATTATGTGGTGGTTTGGGATTTGTTGTTTAAACTGCACTGGTCAATGCTAGGTGTTCTTCAGAAGTCTACTGCACTAAAGGAACCACTGATAACCTAGGAACCACACTCTCTCCTGAGAATCCAGCATAGTCAGTGCCCTACATTTACTATAAATTAAAGATAAAATGAATTAAAAGGCATAAAGTAGTACTAAAAATGGCTTACTTATATCCTTAAAATGGCTTGGCCAAAATATTTTCTCAAAACAATGTGCATTAGAGGAGTTAAAGGACTGGATGGGACATATCAAAGACAGGACACTGGGACGGAATACTTAACTAATGAGGTGTCAACTGGGGCTTGTAAGGGGGGCTGATGTCCGTATTGTTTGAAGTAGCAAACGAGGCCATCGCCCATTCAAAGGTCTTTTACACACCTTTGAACTGAATCAAAAGTCATAAGCCAGGAAGAATGTAAAAAAGCCAACGAGTTGTTTATTGTAGGTCTATGGAGTTTAGGTTACAGGTTTGATAGTGGGAACAAAAGACAAAAAACTTGCTGTAATTTATCTGCTGCTTCAGTTTAACTGCTTGACAGTGACTCTACTGACATGTACAGTCTAACAATATAATCAGCTACCACGCTTCCTGCTAAGAAGCCATGGTTCCTTTCAATCATTACCGTTTTTTTTTTTTAAACTTCTCATACAAACTAGGCAAAAAAAAAAAACACAAAAAAACCCCAAAACAAAAATATTTACAATTTGTAATAAAAAGAAGCACAAAAAAAAAAAAAAAAAAAAAAAAGATCACAGCACAGATAAAATGCACAACCCTGAAAAAAACTTTCTTAACATCTTGCCAGGCTGGCAAAATGTGTCTGGTTCCTGATATTACAGATTTTTTTTAAAAGCACATCATTTAAAAGTGGTGGAAAAGGTAATGAAATATACAACAAAAGAAAAAGAAATAAACAGATGATTGAATGAGAGACTGAACCCACATTGTACATGTGTATATAGAGATATATATATATATATATAAAGCTTCCATTACACTCCGGCTGCCTGGTCTCCTCTCTGATGTGGAATGTTGTTGCTCCATATCGCTTGGTATTCAGTTGGTGGGTTTTAGATTAATAAAAGTGGGTTCGAAGAAAAAAAAAAAAAACTTAAGGAAAAAAAAAACAAAAACAAATCAAACAGCAGGGTGGAGGGATGTTCCGTGGCAAGCGGTGGGTCTCCGTGGCCACCAGTCCGTTAGAACAAGTGTCTTAGTAATATCCAGGCTGATACTGCTGGCTCCATGGCTTCTGGTTCCAGAACTGCAGAGACACAGATACACAGTTCACTATGTGTAAACCTTTCTGTTGAACATTTTCTAAAACGTGCTACTTCTACCACCAATATGTGCTCATTTTAAACTTTCCTCTGATTAATGATACATCAGGGTATTTAACTGCCTTTCTTTGGTCAAAGCTAATGTCCCATGATGGTCACAAGCTGGGATCAATCTGAAAAGTGGTCACTGTTGCTGCATTTAAGGATGCTGTGGGATCTGAGATCAGGAGTGGCCTGCCAGAAGTCAATTCATTCACATGCTATAAAGTTTGAAAATCAACCTATACACCACACACACACACACATGTAAAGGAAAAAAAGGGAAATGAATCTCTGTTGTGTTTGACAACTAGTTACATGTGATTGTTTTACATGTAAAGCTACAGGCTAAATCACTAACAGAGGAACTGTTGACATTATGTTTAACAGGGATTCTCACTAGCTGAGCATACTTATGCAGGCTGTTAATCAGAGTGAATGTAACTTTATATGTATAGCATTGACACTTGTTGTTCTTTGTTAACCCCTCTATCTAGATTCCATTTACACTTGTGCTTGTGGGAAAACCATTTTGCGGGTCTGTACAGTTCTCTTTACTTATGTAAGTGAAACCTGGGTGTTAAACTTCAACCTACATCATTATCAACATTGGAAGACATTTATATCCAAACTAAAAAAGCCTGGTGTGGAAAGTAGAGACAGTTTCTAACACGGAGAAATACTGACCCCTTGCTGCCAGCTCTGGTTGAAGGCCTGGGCCTTGTCCATGCCGTTCCTGTTGCCAAAGTTTCCACTGTTCCTGTTGTTACCAAAGTTGCCATTCTTGTTTCCAAAGTTGCCACGGTTACCACCTCTCTGCTGAAACTGTAGAGAGAAGGAAAATGATCAGATTAAACATGTTTATATGAACATAGGACAGTGTTTGCATGTTCTCAATGCAACAGATATTCTGTGAGCTGACACAGCCTGAATAACATGATGTACACCTGTCATTATCTAACCCACCTGGTTGGGATGTCCCCTGTTTCCACCACGACTCATGCTGCCTCCACCTCCTCTGTTCATGTTCCCTCTGTTCATTGGACCGCCTCTGTTCATGTGTCCTCCTCTGGGCCCCATGTTACCCCTCATTGGCCCACCCCTGGGAGATCCGCCCAAGTTGGGAATGGGGCCACCACCGCGGTTGAAGTTTCCACGGTTGGGGAATCCTCCTCTGAAGGCGGGAGGAGGCAGGAAGCCACGAGGTGGACGGTTGAAGCCGCCACGAGGACCAGGAGCTGCAGACAGATCAAAATGGTTAAACTACTTAAAAACACACTTCCCTCAATAAGAAGAACATTACATCCCTAAATATCAATCCTACCTCCTCTAAAGCCGCCTCTGTTCTGGAATCCTCCACGGCCACCACCTCTCTGTCCAGGTCCACCGCCCCGACCAAACTGGTTCTTGCCTCCCCGGCCGCCACCACGAAGGCCGCCACCTCTTTTTGGTGTTGTGCTTCCCTGGTTGGGTTTCTTTTCAGCAGGCAGAGCGGTCTTGCTTTCCTCTTTGTATTGCTCCAGAAGCTTGGCAGCCTCCTCCTTCTGCAGCTCAGCATAGATGACCTCATCGAAGCTCTCTCCCTCCTCAGGCAGAGAAAAGAAACCTGTAACACAAGGAAAACAAACCAGAACATGGTCAGAGGTGCAACAAGAGAAACGACTGAACCAGACAATAAACAGCAAAACAAAACAAACCACTAGAGACCCTGTGGAGGTTTGAACTATGTACCAGTACATGTAAAATTTATGCCACAAGCATCTTTTTTTTTTACCTTTCATTTTGAGGACAGCATGCTCAGGCACTTCTTTGCCATCAGTCTCCACCTTCTTCTGGACTCTCTGCTTGTAGTCGTCGTCAGAGGGGCAGACCACCACAGCCTTACGCTGGAAGCCGGCAAACAAACACATCTTCCTCTTCTGGCCTGGGGCAGACAGGTTAGTCTGGAAATGAAGACAGATGATCGGTTATACTGTGATTTGTAATATCTGATTTTACAGTTGTTATCTGTATCACAGTGGCACAGGCAGCGATCAGCTTCATCACAAACCACTTACATGATCCAGGATGTAGTTTCTCTTCTTGCGGGCGGCAATCTCAATGAACTTTCCCAAGAAAAGTGGTGCTCGCTGGGAAATGGCAGTCAGTTTTGTAATGTCCTTTGACTGGCGTTTCAGGCTGTTGATCTGTATGAAATGAGCGAAGATTAAGCCATGAGTTTTTTTGTGAGACAGAAACTATAAGACATACAGAAAGCCAAAGCTGCCACACAGCTGTTTTTGGTACTGACCATCATCTTGTCCACAATGGTGTCACTGCCCAGGATGTAGTATTTCCCAGGGTTCTCCTGGACGTGGTTCTTCACCCATGTGGTCTTCCCTGAGCCTGGCAGACCTACCATTACAATGATCTACGTAACAAAACGGAAAGAAAGAGTTATAATTATGAATACCAAGGTACAAAAGTACATTTTCAATGTATGACTAATTAAAAAGAATATCCACAGCTGTACTTACTTCGCAGTCTGCCTTGGTCTGTGGCCCCTTAAGGCCCTGGACCCGCTCACCGACGGGGATCTGCTGCAGGAAGGTGTAGCCCTGAGGCTCAGGGAAATATGGAGTCTCCATTTGACCAAAGTTGAACTCCACGGCACAGTTGTGGCAGATAACGTGGGGGAAAAGGGCCTGGCCGTTCAGAGTGTCCTTTTTGATTTGGAAAGCAACAAGAGGATCCCCACCATTCTTGGCGAAGGACATCACCACCTCCTCACCCTCAAAGTCCTAAGCAAAGAAAGTAAAATGTAAAAGTTCTTTTTCGTCTGTATGTGTGTGAAAAAACCCGGTTATAAAATGAAAACAATTCAGACAACCACTCTATGAAATCATACGTAATTTTCTAAATGAAATAAAATTTAAAAAACAGTAGATACAACAAACAGCATCTTCTTTCAGAATATTATCAAATAAAATTAACCATAATAAAGAATTACATGAAGTTTCTACCCTTTCTGGTGTACATTAAATGAGGGAACTATATATTCCGCAGAGAATAATCATTTCATTTTATTGCAGCTTTGTATTCTTTGTGACATTCAATCAATCTTAGTTTTGGCTATTGTAAGAAACCAATGCAAATACCAGGTGCATATGATCAGAGTTATGTCTTACAATAAGGCAGCAGATGACATCATTCTCCTCATAGGTCTCTCCAAAGTCCTCTGTCACACAGTTGGTGGTCTTCTTGCCTTTCCCAGAGTAGGCGTAAGAATGTGCCTCCTCACCTAAACATTAATGGGAGAAAACTTTAATTGACAAATACACTTTGTACCATTTTGTAACAGATGGCATGATATTTCTGAAATAAGACACCACGTCTCAGTTACTGGTGTGTGAATCATCTGTGTTGGCCCTAAGCCAGCCACCATTACCATGAAGCAGCCAGAGCTGGAGCCATTTTATATGAACATGTCATGCTGCTCACACACCACTAGAGGGACCACTTAGGACAGACTGCCCTTTATAAAGGGCCACTGAAGCCTCTGTTTTTAGGGGCATTATTTGGCTTGACCATCATGCAAATTCATACAGCCAGTGGCCTGCATTTTGAATAAAAGGTCAATGTTCTTGCAGACTCCCAGTGGGTGTAATGTGCTCTATCCAAAGCACAGTAGCCCTTCAGGTATTCAGCATGTGTGAATTATAGCAACTAGCAGCACTGGCTTAGGTGGTGATGAGGCAATGATATTCAGTAAATCGATAAGTCCTTACAGACATGAAAGCTCAAAATGGGACTACAAACGTATTTAGCAGTTCTCTGTTCATTCCACTGACACTGAGCGTCAATGACACAGCCAACAGTATGATATGTTCAGAGCTAAAGCAAGTATAAAAACTGACCCAGGAGCAGTGTGCCAGTAGACAAGGACCATCCAACCTGCACATTGTGGATATCCATGTTCTTGTTGTTAATGTGCTTCACAGGAATTTTCTCTGTAATCTGGTGACATGAAGCAACACACAAAATGTGTAAGTATTAAGTATATACTATAAACATTCAGGGATGGAATACAGAACAGTGAGGTGGGGCAGGAAAGGGTGATTTCTTTCATGTGCAGAACATATCAGCATTGTTACTGTACCTTCATCTCAAAGCAGGCTTTGCCTTTGTTCACACCATAGGTGGCCTTGCCTCCGGACCACAGGTAAGCAAAACTCTCCATTGTGAGAGATGAGGCGCTGTAACGGTCCCGTGACACCTTAAAGTGCAGGTCGCAGTTGTCTAGAGCACAAAAAAAAACGACACACTGAAGTATCTGTACTGAACAAAAACAAACTGTGGTTAATGTTCTTTTTAACTGTCATCCATGTCGTCTTTGCAAATACAATTTTGGACCTTGGAATACTGTTAACCTAACCAAATAGGAAAACTTACAGGTATCCAGACAAACTTTTGTGTCATCAAACTCCTCATCTTCTTCCTCCAGAGGTGGCACAGGTGACTTAAATGAGGCCCTGGAAAGAGACACCGACCAGTCAGTTAGAGGATTCACATGTCAGTGAAGCTGCATGGAACATTTAGATGCCCTGGGTACCACTTCCTGAAAAATACTGGGGGAGAGTAGTGGAAAGAAACTAGGGGAAGCAATACAAAACAAAAACAGTGAACTTGGCAAGCGAGCCTCCAAACTTTCTGGATAGTCAGCTGTATTGTGGCCCTTGGAAAACAACACTTACCTTGTAGCATCCAGCGAAATCTAAAATGTGAAAGATACATAGAAAGAAAGCACTGCCGCACCGCCGACTGGTGAAAGTGACAAAATCAAAGCAGACCTCTCCCCTTTCAGGTCAGTGTGTTTATGGTCTCCTGGATTTGTGTGGGGTCAGTAACAGTAATAGTGGGTGTAGTTATATTTAACTTCCCATGTGTGGAATTCCAAATGAAAAGGTCACGACTAGATCACACTGTTCTGTTTAACTACGCAACTGTGCAGTACAAGTTGTTACCATGCCTCGATGCTTGAAATGAGCAATCACAGTGTACTGAGAACTACAGCAACTTACCAACTCTGTAGCTTGACTTTATATACATAAATCTCTAAGAGAGCAGTCACAATGTGGTAAAGAAGGAACATTTAAATAAGACTTAGGCATTGTTCCACCTGTAGCAGTGATCTAAGTCCAGTGGATTAGAGTACTTATTAAGAGGGAAGAAACAAATTTGGGGATCATCAACCCATTCTCATCATCTGCAGCAGTCATAATATCTCCCAGAGACGTGTGGTCATATCTGTCCTCAAACAACCTTGAGTGCTGTAAAATTGGCTGCTGCAGAGGAGATCTGGTGGCACTGGAAAGCATACTGTATGAGTTGGAGCATATGGTCAGTGCTGCCCGTTTGCAGGCAACACGCTGACTGCTGCTCTGGCGGCATGTGGCTGCCCAGGGATCGTTGGTTTCACACAGGGTAAATTAAAGTGCTACAGTCTTAGGGAAAAAAATTGGCACCCTGAATATTTGTGAAGAGTCCCAGACTTTTCCCAAGATGTAAAAATTTCCTTAAAAAGCGATTCCATTTTCTGCCCGTTCATTCTTACAGTGTCAACAGCGCAATGAAAACGAAACACCGACCAAGAAGTAGATACATGTATGCACACACATACACTCACAACCACTCATGCACACCATGCATGATGTCACCTGCGCAGGGATAGAAAGAGCCTTGCAAATATACACATTCACACCAACACACCATGATATAACACACAAAACATGATACATGGGACAGAGATAGCATTTTGACGTCATACAACCAGTGAAAAAAACAAAACAAAAACAAGAACAAAAAGAACAAAAAAACAAAACAAAAAAAGACCATTGCGAGGTAAAACGATGGACGGTCGATAGCGAGCTCCTCCGTGGACGTTCCAAACACTCTGGGAGTTTTGCTACATCCTTGTGTGCTACCTTGCAGCACTGGACCCCTCCTCCCACACCTCTCAGCTACTCCTCCCCACCCACCCTCCATTCAAAAGTGCACATCTGCTACTTTCCTCTGGGTTCTCTTTGAGCAGCCTCGATTCACCTTGAGGACACAACGGGCTTTCCAACACAATAAGTGGCAGAAGGAACAGATGTGAAAATTCACAGAGACTTGATAGATGCACTTCTGCTACAGAATGCAGTCCATTAAAGACACAATGTGAGTGGGCACTGTAAAAGGTAAATGGTAAGGCTCTTGAAGTACTCAGGGATGGCCCTCAAAACATGTGTGTGAAAGTAAGGTTATTAATAAATAGTATAATACTTAAAAATGAGGGTTTTCCTCTTGCTAGATATATGTGCATTGGCACTTAAAGCCAATACAGTTCAACAAAGCTATGGATGGCGCTTCAGGGATGCTGAAGGCCATTTTTGCTCTGTTCCATCCTTACCAGCTGTATTTGTTCTCTTCAATAAATTCAAAGTAGCCCCTTCCATGTTCCTCCCGGCGTCTCTTAACACCCTTCTTATTCTTCTGATCAGCATTCGTGTCTTTGTCCGCATCCCCTTTGAAAATAGAACAAAGATATAGAATGAGGTGCTCCTTTTTGAGAGAGAGAGAGGTCGGACTGGCAGTGGGGTTCTGGCCCACAAAGCCCGTTCATTAATTACATTGTGTCGACCATAATCATCAATGTTAAAGGTAACTAAGAGGTAACACCTCATGATTACATTAAACAATACAGTCATATTTCAGAAATTGTAACAGCTCTAATGACCAGGTAGTAATTACAATGTAAGCTGGTCCAAATGAACATTGTGAACAGTATTTACTGGGGCTGGAAAAACAAGTCTCTGCAAAGTAAAGGGACATTAACCCTACAATAAAGGGCTTAGAATATACTGTTTTCAGTAAGATTCATGTATAAGTATATTTAATTAAAGAGGACAAGTCTACTGTTGTCTGGGACAAATGCATCATGCAAGGAAATGTGGAAACCTACTTCGACTCGTAATGACCCCCCTCCCCATATCTTATCCTTAATATACCTAAGTGACTAATCATTATAAACCTATATTTTCTGTGCAGATCCAACAAGATGACACTTTCTATTCAAACCCAGGACAAACTAACCACGTGCTGGCTAAACAAGCAGTTCTGCGCCGGCCCCATCTTCCGCACAGCCTTGGGTTAGCTAGTTCAAGTGTTCCCGGCCCTATAGAAGTCAAACACACTTGGACGTATATCCGATATGCACCAGTCATCGCGCTTGTAGAAATTTAGTCCCAAGAAATTCGAAAGTTGATTTTAATTTCTATTTTCTTTGAAGTGCCCAATTGTCCCTTTTGAGCCTGAGATAACTGACAAGTATATACTAGAGGCAAGATATGCTACAATCAATGCAGTAATCTTTACAAACATTTTTGCTGTAAAGTTATATCGTTTTGTGCGTGTAGGTTATGAAGTTGGGGATTCCCGTTGCCCACCTCCACGCTATCATCCCATTTCGTAGCTAAACTGTAATGTGGGAAACACTAGCTATAGGGATGACCAGCTTGTTAGCGCTGCACCACAGACACAAAGAAAATGACGTTAGCAGGCAAGCTAACACGCTAACCGAAGCGAAACGAAAAGCCAGAGTAAAGCAAATTATTAGCTCATTTCCCACTTCCTCCGCTTAGTAACTGTAGCTAACGACGTTCAATTGTGTACGATAATAATGCTAAAGTTGGCGCATGTGGACTGTGCGATCGATACTTAGCGTTACAAAACGGTTAACGTTAGCTAACCATTGGCGACCGATGCTAACGTTGAGTTAGCCGATCGGCTAACTGTTTCAGTTTGAGGCTAACGCTGGCTAGCCTAATGAGGTCACGCTATCTAGCCTAACATGGACGCTCTGCTGTACGCATTCAAATTAAGTGTTTCCCAGCCGGCTCCCTCCTCCCGCGGTAGCATTAACGCTAACGTTATAGCAGAAAACCGACAGCCAGCCACAGTCCATCCAGTCAATCACATTTTCATAACCAATTCGGTCGACTCACCCTCTGCAACCTGGTCCCCGGGCTCACCATCCTCTGTGTCTATTTTCTCCATGTCGTCCACATCTCCCTTGAGCATGGGATCCATCTCATCGTCTTCGTCCCCGTCCTCTTCCCCTTCACCCATTTCTTCGTCCTCGGCAACGCCATCGCCGTTGCCCCCATTTTCCGGCTCTTCTTCCTCCTCCTCCTCGTTGGCCTCCATGCTTTCTTCTATCGGGCCGTCGCCCTCTTCTTCCTCCGCCATACCTTCCTGGTCGGTGGCCTGACCGAAACTCTCGGCCGCCGAAACTTCTTGGTCCAGCGGGGAGTCTCCGGCAAAGGCCTCCTCGTCCAGCGCGGCCTGCAGGCGGTCCATCAGCTCGGCCTTCAGCCCCTTGTCCGAAAGATTACGCTTTTTCAGCTCGTCCTTCAACTCGTTGACTTTCAGCTTTTTAACGTTAATTGAGCTCATTGTGAATTTCTGACGACAAACGTATTAATAAAATTAACAAATACGACGATAAATAAATTACTGGACGCTCTTTGATAACGGATGTGGCTCAATACTGCGCCAAATGGCACCCGCTGCACGACCAAGCTTTCACCGGCAAATGAGCTGTGCGGAGTCCGCGGTGTGGGGGAGGAGGATGACGTCCTCTACCGTAATTACCCAGAGAGCAGCGCAGCTTGGTTATGTAGCCTGCCCACCATCTGTCGCTGCTGTAACATCAAAACAACCACCAAGAAAGCATTGTTGTGGAAAAAGTGGGACAGTGTATGGAGGAAAACACAGGCCGCACAAAGAGCACCCAGGATCACACAGAGCTTTTATTTTCAAAATCTATATATCTCTAGCTATAGTGCCCTAACCATAGATTAATACATTTATGAGGTAATTGTAGATTTAAAAAAGTGAAGCGCTCAAGAGGGAGGATAATGAGATATATGATACCGTAATGTACAAAATTATTAAGCATAGCAAATGTAGAAATGTTGGTCCGTGTCCTAAGTAGGATAGAATTTACATTATTGGGCCATATGTATGTATGTATGTCTGTACGTACACTTAAATACATAATGCATTTGTATAGTATGTTTATAATACCTATTTAACTGTACATTCTGTTATAGAACACTCATCTGTATATCATGTTTATTGTATATATCTACTGTGTATACTGTATATCCTGCACTTGCTGCTTTTGCACTTCTGGTTAGATGCTAAACTGCATTTCGTTACCCTGTCCCTGTACATGTGTAATGACAATAAAGTTGAATCTAATCATAGTTACAGCGTCATCATCTGGCCAATATGGCTCACGTTTCTTGGGAAGCACTTGCAAACCATTTGCAGTTATAAGGCAAATTTTCATGTTTCTGGCTCATTCGAGCTCATGGCATTTTAGCTCCAGGGAGTACCCGATGTCATGGTGGTGCAGCATGAAGTAACAGGAGTCGCCCTTTAATTTATTTTTAACGCAGTCTCTGCCTAGCGTTATAATTTAAATATGACATTCCCTTGTTTTGCATAGTTTAATAAATACTTTTGAAAAAAAAATCCTTTATAAAATTATTAAATTTTTATAAAGGATACTTTTATAAAGGATAGTTACTTTTATCAAACAGCTCACTGACAATGTGATCTCTATATTTTCAGAAGTCACATTATAGGGAGTATATTGATATCTTATTCTGTAGCAAGAAGGTGCACAGAACTATTACACAAAAGGAAGTATTATGAAGGAGAGGGGCTATTTTGGGATTATGTTTTGAAAGGAAAGAAATATCCAGTGAAATCCAAATCCCAAAAAAGAAAAGAAACCCTGCAACCTTCTGTTCACTTGCTCCTTACCGCCTCCCTGAGGAAGCCGTAATAAATAGACACGCACAGTCATGAAGTGCTCTCTAGTGCGCGCACTGCCTCTCCACTGTGCCGCTGTTATCACTCCACCTCTGAGACAGTGTCTCCAGCTTCTTATAGTTTGTCATATATATTTTTTTAATTTAAGCCTACAATGAGTGAAACAGTTTTGCTTTACATCCACGGAGCTTTGGCAAAATTAAATAAAAGTGCGCCCTGCCTTTGTTCGGATATCTTTTTAAATATTAACAAGTTGTCATGTCATTTCTGACTGGAAGAGGAGAGCGATTTCCTACCTCGGTCAGAGGAGCACACTGGGTAAGTCAGATTTATTCCTCATGAGCACAGTTTGTTCACATTTGTAAAAGACCGCATGGTCTGAGAAGACTTTCAGATAAGAAGAATACTGTTGCACTGCTAGAAAAAAAACATTTGGGTGTGGTTACAGTAGTGCATGTCGATTGATATCTAATTTCCCACAGCCAGAGCCCACATACATCCTTCTTATAATGATTTATTTCTCAGAGCACAGAAGTGCAGCATCACTGTGAGCCCATCGGCTTTTCTGCAAGTATTAAAGGCAAAGACTGCCAACCTAAGGAGCGCCCTACTCCCGAGGGTGCCAGAGGGTCCAGGGGCGACCCACATCGGAATATGTGCCAGAGAGCAGACGCTGTCCCCTCCTACAGGTCCCTCCCTGGATCTGTCGGAGACCGCATCAGGAGTACTATGTCGTTTGGTAGTGGGACCATATGCAGAGGCTCTATGTCGGCGAATCCTGGCTTTGGGAGGTCTGTGAGGAAAGTTGCGTGTTGTGAGAAGTGCTCAGCGACCCTTGTTGCTCTGAAGAAGCAAGCGCTGAGTCTGGCTGTGCACCATCACTTCTCCTGTAAGGTCAGTAACCATGATGCTGTGATGGAGCTGCTCAGAGATGCACCGGACCATAAATACACTCAAGATCGGTCTGCTCTCTTTTTAGGCTGACATCAACAGAAATATATATAGTTTTTATTGTCTGAATGATGTTTGGGCTCAAGAGTTGGCGTGGACAGAATATAATTGAAGTAAACACATCTTAGGACTTCTCAGCAGGTGGTGGTATAGGGTAATAGTTGACAAAAACAAACAAACAAACAAAACAAAACAAAACAAAAACACAGATACCAATGTATATTCTTGAATTAGATGTGTGATAATAATTTTTTTTATGTCATAATGCCAAAAAAAGAGATTCATAAGCCTGCATAAGCATTTCCCCCCACATGTTCAACAAATAGGAACAGATACTAGACATGCAACAACATTAAAAATAGAACAATATATATCACTTGGTCATCAACAGAAAATTACTATGCAGCAGTTTTTTATCAGTCAACTATTTAAGACATTTTTTAAAAACTAAATAGGTAGATATTTGCTGGTTTATTTATTTATTTTACTATAATCAGCTTAAAATCTTGAATATGAACATGCCCACTTAGGCTCTGAAAAAATGTAATTTTTGTATTTATTATGATTATTATTGTATTTTATTACTTTCTGATGTTTTACAGACCAAAAAAAATGATTAAAATTAATTAATAAAAAATGGATCTATAATGAAATGAATCATTAGTTGCAGCCCTGATATACTCACACATGTAGACTTTGGAAAGCCACAACTACACATTTTCTGACAGTATACTGTATGTCTGAGACGATAAAAAAGCATATTAATGTTCATGCAGGAAGCATCATTCTTTACAGTGCCGCCTGTGAGAGCAATGCACGCCCATACATTTCTGCATCCATCTGTACATTTGTCACCACCAACATCCATCAAACACACTCCAATCGACAAAGTAGACCAGTGCCATTCCTGCGTGAGTGGTTTCAAATGGGCATGAATATTTCATCTCAGCATCCCTGTGTCATCTCCTCAGTCCTCTCCGCAGAGCGAAGACTATTTATTTTTGTCCATTTGAGTGGGATGGGGCACAGTTTTTAGAGAGAGACCATAGTCCGAGCAGCAGAGAGATGCTATCTTGTGGCCACAGGCATGGTCAGTAGAAATCTGATAAGCCAGTTAGCTCCTTGCAGGTTTATTGATCTAAGCATGATTTCTCAAAAGCATCATGGCTCTGTAATGTCATCTTTTATAAGGGCTTGCAGTCTGGTTAAGATGGGAAGTCCAATTACAAATTTTACTACAACAGCACATTTCTTTCTGTATAGGTCTGTCATTTTTTCTCTTAATGACATGCAAGGTACCCAAACCTGAAACTGAACATTGTAAGTGGGAGAATTTGTCTTATTTTCCTATTTGATGTGGAATAAGGAGAATATCAGGACATACTTGTGGCTTAATTATCCCTTAACATTATTTTATGGAAGCAGTAAATGTAGTCCCTGATGCTTCAGCACTTCTGGAGTTTGAATGACATTGTTTCACATAATATTTGAGAGCTCTTATAGTACTCCTCTGGGAGAATATGTGTCATTGGCAATGTGCTAGCAGGATGGATGGGGCGAATGGGAAGTGGTAGGGAGTGTGTGTGACTGTGCTGGAAGTTGGTAGGTGTCAAGGGCAGACCAAACATGATGTGACACAAGAGTGTCCAAGATGACGGTTTGATGTTTGACGCTCATTTTGTTAGATTTGACAGTCTGGGTCCAGACTGGGAGCTCAGATGTTGTGTCATATGATTTTAACAATGTCAAACCTCATGTTGTCAGAGTTTTCTTAATTAAATTTTTTTATCTTCAGTCTCATTAACAATTGTCTCGAATAGTAACATGTCATATTGACTGTATACATTGTATAGTACAGTATATTACCCAACTCCTTGCAGCCAAGGAGCAATATACTCAAATTTAATATATTCGAACAATATATACATATATAATATAACAGCATATTCATGATTCACAACATTCTTCATTTGCTTTAAAGGTGAAGTAGGTTCCTTTTTTTTGCTTACGGCTCTTATGAGGATGACAAGGGTGGTATTAATCAATACTACCGACTCTGTGATTACTTTGCTAAGTGCTAAGATTGCCTGGAGTGCCTTCCCACGACTCAGTTTTTATATGCTCAATGATCATTCATGTTATTCTCAAGCCAGATATCAAACAAAGCAAATTAGCTTTGTTATTATTTGTGCTGCATCTATGATCTTATTAGGCTACAGACGAGTGTAAACGGAGCAGAAATATTTTCAACACCTAAGTTAGATTCCAGTATTTAAATGTAAAATTATGTCATCTGCCTTTTTTTTTTTCTAATTCTACAGGACTCAAATGACCTGTCAGCATTTCTTAATGACAACCTTCGTGTCCATAGTCGGTCCACCATTGAATCCAGAGACAGGGAGAGGGACCAGGGCCAGTGTGCAGCCTGTGGAACAAACCTGAACCAGCTCAAACAAGAGGCCATCCACCTGGCCCTGAGCAGGGGTCAGTCATTAGCTAAGCCTCCCTTTGAACCCAGCCTCAGCACTGGCACACTGCTGGGACAAAGTGAGACAAAGCATGGGGATAGGGCTTCAAGGGAAGCGCATCAACCACACAGTCGAACCCACAGTCCTCACAGCCCACAGAGCCCCAGGACACCTCAGAGGACCCCTCAAACCCTCAGACGGAGGGGGCCTAAGCTCCCTAACCCCGATATGGACCGCTGGGTAGAGGAGCAGCAGGAGCTTGTTGCTTCTAAATCTGTGTCCAACACTGATGGTGTCACCGTCTACCCTTACCATCAGGTACCCCTAAAAGCTTTCTCTTAACACTAAATCACACATAACGCATCCCCCAGTGAGCTTCCCCCTTTTAATGAGCTGTATGGGTAAAGAACGTCTTTACGGGTGCATGTGTCAGTAAGGCAGTAATTCATAGTGCCTAATCAGAGCCTATTTAGATCCTATGGCTGAGGACGTTGTTTAAAAGTACTTTTGCTAATGGAATGGAATGATTTACCCCTGTCATAAAAGCCAGCAAGTCAAAATGCACTTGTGATCAATAGGGGGATGGTCATATTTAACAGGGTGGCTGGTGAAATATGCATTACTGTGATGGAAGCCACAGCAGATTGAGCCCGCCCTCCCCTGTCCCCAGTGAAAAAGCTTATAAAGTGAGAACAGTTTATACTGGATGATGTTTTTGGCTGTGTGAGTTTTTGTGTTTTTCTTTACTCCTGATCTTTATGGACAGAAACAGAAGGAAAATCCAAATAACTCACCTGTGATGTACTGCCTGTAGCTATCCTGTGACCTGGTTGATAGAAAATCCTCACAGACATCACAATAAACTATTTGCTAAACCACTCCCCTGAGCAAAATGAATTAACGAATTCATTAATTAATGAATTATAAAACTGTCCTGGCTTGTGCAAGACTGTAAAAGAAATTAGCCAGACAGGTCCAATATGGGAGCTGATCATTACAGGTTTATGCAGCTGAGGTGAAGCAGTATGAGAGTAGTGAGAGTGGTGAGGAGTCAGGAGCAAGCAGGCAAAAAAGAGGGTGGAGGAAAAATGGATAGCAGAAGAAGAGAAAGGGAAATTAAGTGTTTAAGATGGCGGGCAGGAGAAAGAGTAGAAAGGATGATGGAGTGGAGGGCAGGAGAAAACAAGAGATAATAAAAGACCACATGAGAGCAAATACAGAGAGATTCAGAACAGGGAGAAAGAAGAAAAAAAAGCTGAGACAGAAGACATGAGTCAATAAGATGAGAAGAGTTGCTGGGAAATATCTGTACATCATCCATATATCCTTTGGCTAAGTAGACAGTATTAACGTAGTCCTTTGTCTTTACAATTCTCCTTCTAGTCTCCTTCCAGGGTACTACTGTAGTTCTCCTACTATGGCACTAATTGGTATTGTTGGACAATATGAAAAGAAAAACCTGAGCTGATGTTATTATCATGCCCTAAAAAAAAAGGCTGAGACGTTGATGAGATGTGGAGCTTGAGAGCAGCGCAGAAGAGCTCTGTAATGCAAAGACGCTGGCTCCGAGGCCTGCGGCGAGGTTCGGTGACTTCATGTCGAGCAGCAGCAGATGCATGCTGAATAGGTCATGTTGCACACACTGCGTTATGAATGAATGCAAAACACACACTGGGGAAGTGTTGGAAGGACTTTACATAAAGCAGCTTGACTGAGGGTGTGTGTCAGAGGCTGTGACAGTATGTTTGCTGCACCTCTTCGTCTCTGAGTCATGTTTTAAACTCAGACAGGAGTCACTACTGCCATCAGAAACTATTCCTCACACTCCACATGCAGCCTAGCTACAGCTGTAATATGAGTTAATGGTGTATGTTTAACCCAGTGTGCGCTCAGCCTACATGCCCTACTTAGACAGATGCACCCCGCGTTTTTTCCCCAGAGTAATTCCCATGATAATAGCCCCTTTTGGAGTGGGTGCTGGAGTGCAATTACAAATTTTGATTTTTATAATGAGCTTTGTCCCCTGGTAGGCTGCAGATGATGCAACACTGGGCTCTGGTAATGCTGGGACCGTACAGACGAGCTCAAAGATCCCTCACATATCCAGAGTGGTGACCATTGCTAACACTGCTGCTATGTCCTTTTTGGCCAGGTAAATATGTCAAAATTTAAAATTAAAATTAAAATTAAATCTAAACAGCAAATGTGAGTAAAAAATGAGCTGTATCTTCAGCCTGTCTATACTGGTTACTTCATAAATTTCAGTATGTCATGCTGCCTGCCCTCTTCCCTGCAGGGCAGCTGAGAAGCTCAACCTGACATCGAGGAAAAAAGGACAGGCTTCTGATCCAGCTCCTGCGCATTTCTCCACCTGCTTCAGGGACATCGTCCAGAAAAACCCACCCCCTGTCCCCTCCTGCCTGCTCCAAGCTGCCACCAGAACCAAAGACTCACCCAATGTTGGCAAGGTAGATCTTTGGGCTTCAAATTCCAGTAGAGCTACAGTAGATGCAGATTATTCTGTTTATCAGTGAACCACATTTGTTTGCAAGAAAATGAATAAGCATATTTCCCACAATGCTTTGCTGCTAAACTCTTTGTTTAAGATTAGTTTCTAGTTGAAATACAGTGTTATCAGTGATTCAATATAGTCCAGCCCCACAGATTAATGTTTTTAAAGCCATATAAAAAGCCAAAACACTGCACAGTGGTTTGTAATACGGCAGTCTTCTGCTAATGGCCTTCAGCTATTAGCTGTGCTCACAAAGGTCAGCACAGCTTGGGTTCAAAGTTCAACAAATGCAAACTCTTGACTCTGTACCGGTCTGTGCAGCACATCGCATACATCAGCACAGGAAAAAAATACACCTCGTGCACAATAATGGAAGATACACAGACACTCTATACACATTAATATTAATTCAAATACAAAGTATATGCTGAATTAAATACTGTTTCACCAACAGCCATCTAGGTGTAGTATGAGAAGACAACTGCAGTCACTTGATGAATTTCTTGTGTTACATGGGACACTTGTATTTTATATTGCCTTTTATAAACATATAGAATGTGTCTGGATTTATGGTGGAAGAATACAATGCATCCTCATCCACAACCACCACCTTGGAACTGTTTTTACCACCCTTGTTGCGGAGTAAAGAGATCATAGTCAATTTGGGGGAGATCCTATATCACTCCTCCTTCATGATACACTGTAATGTGGTGCTAATGTCTCCATCTTGTTCCTCCCCTCCCCTCACCTCCTCTGGGAGAAGCTGGGGGAGATCGATATGGCTGCCTATCCTCCCCTTGTCTCATAGATGGACTCTTGAGTTTAGTCTAGAGTTACATATAAAGGCTCAGATAGACCCCAATGCCAGACACACCTGCCTGAGCACTCAACTCTGTGCACCATCATAGACAGTGGGGTCCAAAAGTCTGAGACGACATTGAAAATCTTTAATAATTTCATGTAAACTTGGAAACAATCAGAAAATTTGAGGATTCAGAAACACAAGATATTCTGAAATTCATGTACATTTTTCAAAGACTCGAATTGTTAAGCTGATATTGTAATGAAATAATTGGTATTCCATTTGAAAAAAAAAAAAGCAAAATAGAAGCATCTTAACTAGTGGTCTCAGACTTCTGGACCCCACTGGAGAGTGGAGCAGGATTCTCTCTGCCTTTAAATGGATGTCTTGAATTATTTATCCTTCATAAATAGAGTTTGACACATGTTCAATAGGGTTAGGGAGCCACCTCTTGCATAAGGTATTAAAATTATGAGAAGGGGAAAGAAGGAAAAATCCTTTACAGACACTGGAAACTAATTACGTGCCAGACAGAATATGGCCGTCAGGTTTTCAAATTGTCAATGATGGATGATGTCATTGTGGTGTAATGCAGTCCTGCACAACTTCAAGAAAACCACATTCGACTGGATGTTACGGTGCACAGAGCTACATGCAATCTCGCAGACCTGAATCCTGCTTATGAATAACTTTGTAATTGGTTTACATTCTGTCATACGGCTTATTGTCTTTTGTGAGGTAAATGTTGCCTCGTCCTCCTGCAGACTAAAACCTATGAGGCTTGCTAAATGTCTGTCAGAGTCAGGATCTAACTTAATTTAAGACCTTAAAGCCTCTGAATTCTGAGGCTTCCTGTAGAGAACTGCATTAAGGAATTAATGTCATGACATGCGGAAATATAGCAGGAGGTATGCATCGCCATGCAGCTAGCTGTAAGCTTGTGTGTAGTTTCTGCACTTACTGGATCAACTGGCTGTCTACTGCAGTCAAAAGAAAACATGTTTTTATCTCAATTGAACATTAAACAACAAAATACTGCTTATTTTTGTATTTATACAAATCATTTGATGGCTATGGGGAAAAAAACAGATTGCCAGATGTGTTAAAGGATACAAAACAGTTATAAACAGTTGTAAACATTCACAACACCAAAGTACACCATCCCCAATGCTCAAACCTAATCCTTGTTGACATTTACCAGTTAGTTCTGTCAAGTCTTCTCTTCTCCTACTGAGGTTTCTTCTACCTTACATTGCATAAAATAGTAACTCAGCCTCCCATGGCTGAGCAGCAGGGGCTCAAAGCTGAAGTCTGACTATTATCTCCCTCTCTCATACAGCTACATTTGACGTCAAGCTCCAGAGTTAAAACCCCTGTCATTACCCCTGATAAATGTAAAAGTCTTATACCACTTTTCAAAAGCAATGTATTAACAGAAGTGAAATGCACTGCAGCTGATATCATAACAGACAGCTTTATGCAACAAGAAGATTTTTGTATTTTTGTATGTATGCATGTATGTTTTTACTCTGAAATCTGTGTCCTCAGATTTCAGGATGCAACGACTCTGTGATGGTTAAAACTCGCTGAATTTGAAATGAAGATATTTTTGAACTCATTCTTTTTTCATAAGCGTCTGTATTCTGCTGGTATTTATTTTCAAAAGTTAAAGCTACATTTTTGCTGCACACATTCTTAGCTGAAGGGGTAACATGCTTCTCCTGAGATCACTTAGATACGTGTTGCTCCTGTAAAAGCTGCGTACCTACGCACTCCTTCAGTTTAATAAATAATGACATTTTCTTCTCAGCGGGTCTCAGTGTAGTTTAAAATGTTTAGCTATTTCCTGTATATATGTATACAATATGAATACAGGAGTAAGTTCAATATTAGTGCTCACTCTTCCTTCAACAATCCTTATAAAAGGCATTTAATCTCTCAGCCAGTAGCTGTCCACTAGTGACTTAACATTAGCTGGGTGCACTAGAATGCTGGTTGTAAGCCATTAATGGCCGTAGTCTGGTTAGGCTGGACAGTGCCAGCTTATTTTTCTTTCCATTATACATGTAATGCATGCACAAAAACATATTTTACAACTTGTTGTTCAAATATATTAGACTGGATCAATGTGGTGGACCTAGACACAGACAGTCCAACAGTTCCATCCCTAGAGCCATTCCACTAGAGTAGCTAAAAAGCAAAAGCAAAAAATAAGAGTGCTTGAGTTTAAAGCAGAGCACTACTTAAACCAGTATTCAGCAGTTTATAGTATACTCAACATGGTTCTCCTCCTCATTTCCTTTGGTATACAGGTCAAAGTCGTGCTGAGGGTAAGCCCAACACTGTCAGGGGGCCAAGCCCAACCACCTGTTCTCCAGATTGACCCATCCAAGAAAAGAGTCACCATCATGGAGCCAGTCAGCAAAAGCCAACCACCCACTACAATGATACTAGGCAGGGATGGCAAAAATCTTCTGAAGACATTCAACTTTGATGCAGCCTATCCTCAGGAGTCAAGCCAGGTTTGGTTCTTCATCCTGATTACTGCTGAATATCATTTAACTATGGTTTCAAATGTTTCTATTTGTGCTTGCTTAACATTGATCTATCTTGAAGGATTTGTTTCACATTGACAGATACTTGATGGTGTAACATGAGTGTAGCTCGTTCTACGTTTTCTCAAGTATTCAAAGTGCATTTTTTTTCCTCTTCTCTGTACATGGCACAGCATGATTAGTTTGCTCTCTCTGTCTGATGACCTGAAAACTGATAGGGCCTGGATAGCCACCACCATTACACAGTCCATCAATTACATTCAACTTTCCCCAAGCTCTGCTTACAGTATCTGAGCCCAAGGGAATTTACAGAATCAGTATGCATCCCTCCTCTGCTTCAGCGCTTTCATTTCATTGGATGTTCTTTTTCCGGCGCAGATGAATCATAAGATGCTTGCTCTTCTTTGTTCTGTCTGACCAGGCTGAGGTGTGTGCAGGCGTCTTGGCTGATGTCATCCGCTGTGTGCTCAGTGGCAGCGATGGATGTGTTCTGGGATTGGGGTGTGCTGATGTGGGTGAGTAATCGTTCACTGTGAGAGGCCACGGGTTAAAATCTTAAAAGAGAGTGGCACGCTTTTATCTATGCTTAGGGGCCAACCCGCCCTCCTTCCTCCTGCACCCTTGTCCCACTCCCGTTATCATTCACTTTCATTATCACTTAAACTTCCTGTCTCCATTTTATCTCTCTGTCCTTGGTACAATCGTGACACACATCTCCAGCCTTCTTGTTCTTTTGCTTTATCTCTTGCTCCATTTGTCCTTTTTCTGTCTTCTTTTCTTTCCACAGCCTTGACCAAAAAGTGTTGCCATTTCAACTCTTTCCTTCATAGTGATTCATCTTTCACCTGTAACCTTGTAAATAAAAGCGTATTCATCAATTATGCAACATATGCTTTTTTAAAAGCTTGTCGTCGACATTTCAGCATGCTGCATAAAAAAACACAAATATTTGATTTTATTTTGCTGAGGCACTGAGCTCGGACAGGACTGTAAACAAAATGGACTGTAACATGTTGCTATTAGAGAGATGGGACCCTGCACTTAGAGTCAGTGAAGGGGTTTAATAAATTTGCAACACACACACACACACACACACACACACACACACACACACACACACACACACACACACACACACACACACACACACAGGCTAAGGACAGGGTCTCCTTGGAGCTGCTTTTTCACATGACGCCACTCTCCGTAAATCTGATTGAATTAGTTGGCCAATACAGACTACATGTGGCCCACAGCCAGGGGATATCAATCTCCTCCACAGAATACTATTCTCTCTGAATAACGGCCAGCAGCTCGGCCTTTAATTGGAGTAAACCAATTCTCTTATCCTCATTCAATTAGAGTTTGGATAAGACAAGAGAGGACAAAACAGGCCCATAACTCAAAACTAATGTGGGGCAAAAGTGCAATAGAAGACAGAGCATGGCACCAGTCCATAAGAAAATCTGAAAATGTTTGAGTGTGTATGTATTGTGACTGCCAGTGCACCTCTGCCATTACATATATACACCCATTGTCACGACTTGGAAAGGCAAGGACTAGGACCCAAATGCAAGACCCCACAGACGTAGTCCAAACTAATAATTATTTATTTAAACAAAGTAACAAACAGAAAATCACTCACTGAGGAGGAGGAATACTAACTGGACAAAGTAAAACGCAGACTATATATACACACACACAGGTAAGGGGAACAGGTGGAACCAATTAGGGCGGGGAAAACAATGACAAAAGTGGGAAACAAGACAAAGACAGGAAGTACAACAAGACCAGATACACAAGGGCAGAAATTTCAAAATAAAACAGGAACTATAACCAAAACTTAAACTAGAGTTCCAGAGTCCCAAAAAGATCCAAAATCAGCCCCCTTAGGGGCTAGTCATGACACCCATGTTTCTATGCTGTCTTACAAATGTGAGTGTCTGTGAAACATGGGGGTATCAGTCGCTACTTTTGTTTGTGCCACTGATAGATTTTAACAGGGGGATATAATTCCCCTCAGGCTTCACCCCCACTGTGCAGACAGTGGCAGGGAGGACAACGCTAACTGGCTTCCCACCTGTGACCAGGCCAACTGTGTTTACTGGAACACATGGACAAGCTGGGGGTTCAGCTTCAGTGACTCAAACTCTAGATATTTATATATACAGCAGAAGATCCTGTGCTCTGTGGGGACACCTTGATGCAACACATGATGCAACGTGTTGTTTTCATGTTTAAGTGTTTTTAGTTTTGGTACAGATCAAACATACAAGATGCACTGATGTTAATCAGTGAGCTTTACAGATACCTTAGAACTGAGCCAGTCCAGATGTTTCCTGTGTTTATTCTAAGCTCTAACTGCTGGTTAGCTGCTACTGCTAACAGCACTTTGTGTTGACTATATAGGACTATAAGAATGGTATCAGTTTTCTCATATAACTCTTGACAAGAAAGCAATAAGCATATTTCCCAAAAGCGCTCCATGGTGGGAGTTAATAAAAAGTATAAATAATAAATGATAAATCATTTATATGTACTATATGTGTGTGTATGTACTGTATGTAACATGGATACACCTGCACTGTTGTCTGCCTCAGGCTCCTGGTCCAGCATGGTGGGAAGTGATGAGAGCATCCACAGGCTCGGGCTGATTCCATATGCCATCTCCTGGCTGTACACTGCCATCGAGCGGCGGAGAGAGAAGACCTGGACTGATCTGACAGTGTCAGTGTCTGCCATTGAGCTCTGCTGTGGAGAGGAGGACAAACTGAGAGATCTGCTCGGGGAGGTCGTCCCGTCATTAGGCAGTATCCAGGACAGCCCGAGAGCACGTATTAGACTTCAAGAAGACCCTGTCTACGGGGTACAGGTAGGATGAAAAATGTTTTCATTAGAAAAAAGGGGGCTTGCTAAATAAACAACTGCTTCTACTGTGTCTCTCTTTGTCTGTGTTTATCACACAAGGTTTCATTGACCCAAGATGGTTATATATTCCTTTGAAGAAAAGAATCATCTGAAGAATTAGAGTTGTTATTAATGGAATTATTTTGTACAGTCTAATCAGTGTTTGTTAATATAAACAAGCCTATCCCAAATCTGTAAACCAGAGCCAAGGCTAAACTTTTGTTCCAGAGAAGTGACAATTTCTTGGCTATGCTTTACTGGCAATGAATCAAAGACTCAATTTGAAAATTAACACACAAATAAATGTTATTTTACAGTTGTTTTAACAGCTGGGATTCCGGAAATGTGCCCATATTCCTAGGAAAGCTGGACGTTTTTTTTTTTTGGCCACAAAGAAAATTGCCCATTTGTTTTCTAGAAGGTTCCAGTGGTATCACAGATATTGTGTTAGATCCCCGTGTTTGATTTTAGGCTTCGTCTGTGGATATGGTCTATTTGTAAAATGGTCCACACCCTATGTGAGAAGATAATGCTGGTAGGGACTGAAGTGTATTAGATTACATTATAATTGGACAGCTCTGTACTCCTTCGCACTGCCATTTGCCAGTTGCAAGGTAGTGCCTCATTAGAGTAGATGTGTGTTTCTCTGTATTTCTTCATTAAATGATGAAGTCTACTGTATGAATGGAGCTGTTATTCTGGGATTACTGGGATAAATTACAGTATATAACAATAAACACAAGAAAACCTTTACAAATGGCAAAACTCTGCCAAGACTCAGCAGTTCTCTAAATTACTATCTTCTCCCTTCCTTCCAGCTACGTAACCACAACCGGGTCAAGGCCCCCACTGCTGAGCGTGCTGCTTCCCTCCTGGACGCAGCCATTGCAGCGCGTCGGCACAGTGACTTCATTACGTACCTGTCCCACACTTCCATAATGTTCTTCACTCTCCACGTCCAGCCCCCTCGTACAGAAAGCAGCACCATTGGAAAAGGTTGGAATGAAATATCCAGTCACCTAAGCAGCTTCTCTCAGTTCAATTTTTTTTTCTCCTTGAATTACTTTTAAAAATGTTAATGCGAATGCATAGATGCAATGCAGTTTAATGTATTGTAAATTTTTTTATTCATGCGCTCTTTATTTGTATATTTGAAAGCATGGAAGACCTTTTGATCTTCTCTGATCTCCATCCTTAGGTTCTCGTGGCCCCACCAAGTTGACCATGATAGATGTGTGCAGTGGTATGAGGGGTATGAGCAGAAATAAACCTCCTCATGCTGAACTAGGCCCTGTGGTCTTGTCTCTACTAAGTGGACATAAAACCACTCCCAGCAAGTAAGAATGTTACAACAAAATATTATTTGTGGAGACACTTTGGCAGACACTGGTGTAGAGCCAGTTCCATTAATATTTTGACAGTGAGCTGAAGTTGATTCTTGGTGTTGGTCAAAACAAAGAATTTTTGGCTATACTACTGGCTAAAACTAAGGCACTACAATAGCAACTACATCAAAATTGACAGATTTGGCTTGAGTTAACAATGTTTGACATTTGCACTGTCTCTGCACAGGGGTAGTAAGCTGGCTATGCTCCTTCGAGAGTCCTTGGGTCATACAAATTGCCACACCACAGTGATTGCTCAAGTGGCTGATTCACTGTCTCACCTTCAAGAAACCTTATCCACCATCCAGCTGGCTTCCCGCATTCGCAGGACACAGAAAAGGACAAAGGTACTGTACATGTCCTGGAATGTCTTCTTAACAATATACCACCATATAATGGCATGACATTTCCTTTACTTTTTGTAAAGGAAGTGAGAGTTTTATGATTTCATTTGGTGATCATGTGATTGTTTCCATTGCACCACAATGATTTATTGGTCAGTTTATGTTTTGGATCGTCCAGTTGTAGAACTAACACCATGATTTGTCTTTATTGAACAGCAGTCCACCTCATGCTCTCCTTGTGGGAGGAGTTTGACTAGAGAAAAGAGAGGGCCACAGTCTTTGTCCCTGCGGGCGTTCCACTCCACTGATGAGGTAGATGTTGACATCCATCCTTTCCGTCTACGTGGTGAACTAGATGAGCATTCCAGTAGTGACCAGTCCTGTGACACCGTCATCCAAATAGACTCAGATGGCTTCATCCAGCCTAAAGCACCCCCAAGGCTGGCACAACCTGAATTTGTGCCCATCATACCTTCTTTGCATCCTAACAAGGCCGACTTGGAAGACCCAGAGTTTACCGCTCTCCTCCAAGAGCTTTTGAGAATTCCTCAGCTACAAAGAGAGAAGAAGAGCGAGGAAACTGTTCAAGGGAATACTGAAATGCTCAAAGCAGATATGAAGCCGCCAGAGAGGGACTGTCTTAAATGTGAAACATTTGCTGAACTTCAAGAACGTTTGGGCTGTATCGATGGAAGTGAGATGACAGTGGATCTGCTCAAGTCATCCTTGAAAAACCCTTCAGTTAACAATGTCCCAACCAATTCACAAGCCCAGAAAGAAGCAGGGAAGCAGACAGACTCTGATTCATCAGCAGCACCACAGACGTTGTTGAATCAGGGGTTAGGCTGCAGTCAGACCTCTGCTGGAGAAAAGCAAACAGATGGTGCCTTCCCTGGAGACAGTTTTCAGAGAGAGGATTCAGGTCTGTACGACTGTGAGGAGTGCAGTGCAACCAGTTCCAGTGAGGAGCTCCTGAATCAAACCCTCAGTCTGAACATGACCTGTCGCTCTGATCGCAACACTGGAACTCTTCAGTCAGGTGATAAACTTCCTTCTCAGGACTTTAATGGGGATCCTCAGGGCATTGCCGTCACCAGTTCAGTTCAGCCTACTGGAAAACAGGAGAGTCCTGAAGCTGCTGACTGGTTCAAACCAGACAAAAGGACATCTCCAGTTGGCAAAAGCTCCCCCATATCTCCTTCTTCCTCCTGCTCCTCTTCACAGTCCCTGGCTACAAGTGTTATTCATGGAGGTGTCTTATCTAATCGCCCCGCAGAGGATGTTAAGGAAATGAAGGCCACCATCACAGTGACTGTTCAACAGCCTCTGGACCTAAAAGGTCAAGATGAACTTGTCTTCTCTATGGTAGAGGAGGTGACCATCAGTGGAGCGTTGAACAGCGCGAGGACAGGCGGAAACATTATTTGTATCAGAGACACCGCCCAGTCACAGACACATGCTCAAAGCTCTGCCAGCTCTCAACCAATCAGGATAATCAGCAATGTCAGTGAAGAATCTGCAGCCGCAGGTTCCTCTAATGCAACCAAAAGCTCTGTTGTTCAGCCTGCAGCCACAGAGGCTGGCACTGAAAAGCCCCAGCATCAATTCAGAAGGGAAAAAAGGTTTTTACCTTCATTTATTAATCCCATGCTGATTAATACAGATGTGGATTCTGATTTGGATGATGCTAAAGAAAAAGACAGTCCTAATGACACTTTTATGAGAGTCAAGTCAGGGTCTGAGCTCAAAAGAAATAATGTCAAATGTCCAGAAGATAGGAAGACTCTTGAAAAGACGGATGTAGCCTTGGCCTCTGAAACACAGGTCAGAAAGTCAGATAAAGTGTGTGACTCACCTTTTAGCCAAATTTCTTTTGACCCAATGGTCTTGGAAGATTCAGCTTTCTGCAATGAAACTGCAGAGAACAAAATGTGTGGAAAGAGACCAAGAAATACAGACAAGAGACACGCTAGAGACAGGGAACATGTTTATTCCACTAACACTCAAAGGAGCTCAGAGGAGGGAGAAATCAGCTCCAGACGTGTCGGGAATGGCCCCAAGAGAATTGGTGTTTCACCTGGTTGCCAAGAAACCGCCCATGCTTCTTTTAAAACAGGTAGTTTGCCTAGAGGCTGGCAAAATGCCAATCACCAGGACAGCTACCATGTCAGTCACATGGCAGACGACCACAGAGACCCAAGGGGGGTGACATCATCCACCCCATGTAGCCCTGGGGTAACTCTGGAGAGAAGGCATGGCAGACAGCACTCCCCAGCGAACCACAGCCTCCATGTATCCTCTCCTCGGAAATATGGGTCAGAGCACAAACAGGAAGCTTGTAGCACTCCCAGAAAGGGTGTTGGATCTTTGTTTGAAACCTCAAGTCTAAGAATGAAACATGATCATATGTGTGGGGGGGTGAAGTCACCCATTGAGGACAGTGGCAGGCTTTTCAGTGCAAAACTGGAGCAGCTGGCTAGCAGGACAAATTCCCTTGGGAGAATACCAAGCGACTTCTCAACTCTGGATAGAGGCAGCAGCAACACCTCTATGAGCTCTAAGGGGAGCTCCAAGGGAAGTACTGAAGGGGCTTGTAAGGGAAGTTATAAAGGAAATAATGAGGGACATTGTACTTTACCGAGGGCTAGCAGGAGCCCCAGGAAGAATCCTCGGTCTGATCAGAGTCATCACTTCTTCTCTTCAGAAAATCCTGTAATTCAATCTGCTAAGCATACCCATTACAAGCTCTCTGCTGTCGGGAAACTTAAGATGGCTACCCCCAAAGTCCGCCGACTGTCTGCCCCCAGCATCAAGAACCTCAATCTCTCCCACAAAGGCTTGCGACAGTCCATTAGCCGTAGCTCCAGTCTTTCCCCAGACAGTAAAACCGTTAGCTTTGAGCGGACGTCCTCCTTTCTCTCCTCTTCCCCTCCACAGTCTTTTCACTCCATCAGTCGTACTCCAAGTCAGAGCTCCACATGCTCATCCACAAAATCTGCCATCCAGAGTTTTGTCAACGGCCGGATCTCAGACCTCCTCAAGGAAAGGGCCTCCAGCCCCACTTCAGGAGGAGTGGACCAAACTACCTCTCTTCCCTCACCATACAGTCAGGTGACTGCTCCCCGCATGCCCGATCACCTGAGTGGGCATGCGAGCGACACCACCAGTGTGTTGAGTGGAGATTTGCCACCTGCTATGGGGAAGACATCGCTGTATTTCTCTAACAGGAACAGTTTGGTCAGCAGCGGATACGACAGCATGATGAGGGACAGCGAAGCCACAGGCAGCAGCACCTCAAACAGAGATTCTGTCAGTGACAGGAGCGGCTCTCTCCTTAGTGTGGCTCGCAGCTGCCGATCATCTCGGAGGAAAGGCAGCACAGGTAAAACACCTGGGACAACTGGCCTTTTATGAACTGAACTCACCAACTTTTTAGTCTAGAAAGATCAGAACCTGATCCAGGTGCTGAGTGCTCATCGTGTGTTGATGGTGTTAGGGAGTAGCTTTGACATCTAATCTTACAAAAAAATAAAGTGAGGATAGCCTGTTTATCAGAACAAACAGCTTTCTTTTAATTTTGTCTTATTATCATTGCTTGGTAATGCAGTTGAAGACAGAGATTTTTTTGTTATTTTGAATGTGCCATGACCCAGTGGTATGTTAACGCACTCATGACAGGTACAGGAAGGCTGTGTTTATTATTGCAGGATTCTGCTACATGACAATTTTAGTAAACTACAAGAGTAAAATTCTCTTTTGTTTCTTCACACAAAAGATGATTACTTCTGAAAATACTGTATAATATTTACATCGGACCAATATTACAGAAATCTGCCAGATAATTTCTTTTCTAGACATGCAATTTACAAACTATAAACAAGACTATTTTTATGATAGTCCAGTTATCACAGTTATTGGTTTGTAATCTAATCTCATAAAATTTTAATGTGACATTAATTGGAGATGACACACATCTGTAGAATGCAGCCAGACCTAGTTTCCTCACTGGCATTAAAAGCCTAATTGTGTAGGAGGTCACATCATTAATATATGATCCCAGTGACGGCGCTTTACTAATGGAATCATAAATGGAGAAAATTAAGATGGGTGTGCACATACTACCGACACTTGCTAATGGAATTATGCGCAGAGAAACCTTTAATAGGATTTTGTAGAAAACGTGGTTAACACAGTTATGATACTGCCAATGGAGCAATAAAAGCAATAGACAGAGCTTTTGCTGGATATGAATTAAAAGTCCCCCAAAATAATATCCTGTTCATTGTCCGTGAATCTCATCAAGGTCATGGTATTTCTAAGTGCTATATGGAGACAACTGGACTTGCCTGAGGTTCTCAAAGGCATTTCAACTCTCAACCGAAAGGCCTCTTCAGTTCTAACTGACTGGTGGATGTTTTTCAGGTTGTATTTTTTCCTGAATTGGCAAATCCAGTCAATCCAGAGAGACTTAACGAAATCATGTCTCCTGTCTTGACACTGAAAAGCTGCAAACAGTTCCAGCAATGCATATGGCCTAAGCACTGAAGGGAGCTCAGGGACGCATTCCTTTATTTATCATACTCATTTATTCTTACAGTGAAGTGTGATTCTTTTAGTGAAGAATGTTAGATGACGTTACCAATGTAGCAGATGAAGAATCCTCCAGCTTTGGCCACCTTGTAAATCCATGAGCACCATGAACAGGGTCATTCATTTGTTAAAAAAACATACGACCTTAGAACAGAGGTGTCCAAACTGTTCCACAAAGGGCCGTGTGGCTGCAGGTTTTTGTTCCAACCAAGCAGCAGCACACCAGACTCGGCTCATTTAATCAACTGATCTCAGTGTTCAGACAGTTGATTGGTCAAACTGTGTGCTCTTGATTGGTTGGAACAAAAACCTGCAGCCACACTGCCCTTTGTGGAACAGTTCACCTCTGCCTTAGAACAAAACAAACTCGTGACTCCATGTGACTGAATTTAAGTTAATGCCATGTACTGTAGTTTAATTTGCAAATGTGAATTCTGTTTTTAAATTGTGTGACAGCAAGCAGTGGCCTTTCTTTGGCCTCTCTTACTGGTACAAAGTGTTGACAACTGATAATACCGAACGCTAAGCTTAAAATCAGCAATTAAAATTAAACAAAAAAACTATACAAATCTTAAATATAGCTTTATTACAAGCCTTTATGAAATGATTTGTAAAGGCAGCAGAAAGTTTCAGAGAGGGGCGAAGAGAAAGAAAATCAGGCTGTGATACGGCGTCTCACTGCACATTCTGCCTGACCCCGCTGTAGGTACTCACCAGCGTCGTCTTTCCCATGATACAGCCCAGTCCCTGAGACGCTCTGCTAGTGGTCTTCGGTCTCGCTGGGTGGATCGGGGAATCCCAGAAGCCTACGAGATCAAGGTCTATGAGATCGACAATGTGCAGAGGATGCAGAAAAGAGCAGGTGCTGGCAAACAGGTGCTGGGTTTATTTTGATTTTTTTTTTTTTTGAGGTTAAAGGGCATTACGTAATATATGACCTTTATCGACCTCAGCTGGCAGCCCGTGGGAAAACTGGTAGACTGAATTGCTGCCCAACCTCTTCCAGGGTCTTTAAAGTCCCTTCTCATCACGTCAGCATCAGGTTTGAACAGCAGCCCAAGTTTTTTTGCCACTAAAGCTTTCCAGCTGTTTCAGTT
The DNA here is from genome assembly GCF_017976425.1 of Toxotes jaculatrix. Classification (NCBI taxonomy): domain Eukaryota; kingdom Metazoa; phylum Chordata; class Actinopteri; family Toxotidae; genus Toxotes; species Toxotes jaculatrix. The sequence goes on from NC_054412.1 coordinate 17,389,655, forward strand.
TTATAGGAATCGTCAAGTGCTTGTCTTTGAGCTTGAAACAAAGTAAACAGAATTCACTGCATGTAGACAAGGTAACACATCGCTTTATTATCAGCACAGCTCCAGTAGTGGCTTCACTTCAGTAATTTGTGGGGCAGCCACTTAAAAGTTCGAAATCACAAGCGTCTGCCTGTTTGCTCACTAAAAGCAAAAATCTTGATGGGGAAGTAAATAATTGACACGCACCCCTTCCACAATATGTTCTGTCTGCGCCCTCAAGGCAGGTACAACTTCTGCACTGGCTACAAATAAAGGCCGTGGCTTCTGCTTTACAGCTACTGTAAGGCAGCATTTCGTTGAAAAGCAGCGTGTTCAGTGAACTGACCCCGGGAAAGTAAAGGTTTTATATTCCACCTTGCATGTACAGTCGAAATGTGCTTGAAAACAAGATGGGGGTGCATATGGTGATGTAATCTCCCCATGACGAGAGGTCTGGTCTCATGAGACCGTTCCCTGCCTCCACCAGTCTCAGGCAGGGCAACTTTGATACAATTTTAATGACCACATGGGGGAAATTGGGTCAATGCTGCAGCAAAGAACAAAGAATATTGAAAGTAAAACTAATTCAAGACATTGTAGGTAAACGATAAAGGAAGATTTTAAAGAAAATAGCACACAATCAGCAAATATTGAAATTAGAGTATCTTCACATACAAATTAATTAAATATTTTAAAATACTCCCTCTTCCTAAATCCTTAAAAATTTGTCAGTCTGTTTAATGTCCGTAGATTGGAGCCGAGGAGTTTGCACGACAGAAATGCCAAATCCTGCTGGCATCAAAATATGGACACGTGACACAACAAAGTGTCCTGCACGGTTTTATTTTGGTGTGTTCAGTAACTATTTTGTGCTACATGAACATAAATAAAAGTAGTGAAACGTGTGTGTGTGTCTGTGTTTGTGTTTTCAGGGCCCAGCATGCTTCAGCGCCAAGCTGAAGTTTTTGGAGCACCGTCAGCAGAGGATCTCAGAGGTCCGAGCCAAATACAACGACCTGAGGAGAGAGCTGGAGCAGGCCAAACACAACCTCATGCTGGAGCCTGCCAAGTGGAACCAAGAGTGTCAGTGAAGTGATTTATTCTTTGAAAAAATAAATAGACAAAATAATATTTTTTTTCTGCTTTCAGAAAATAAAATAATTCAGTGCAGTTTTATAGTATTCTTTGTCAATTAGATAGACCGAATACTAAGTGTAAGACTGCAACCAACGATTATTACTAATGGTTAATTTTCCCAATTAATTAAATATTTTTTGTCTTTCAAAAAAAAAAAGCAAAAAATAACTGTACCCTCAAATAATGATCTTGTGGTTTTACAGCAGTTCCACAGGGGGCAGCATCCCTCTATCACTGAATACTCATTACCATCATCGGAATTATTCTTAGCACTACATGTAATTTCAGAGCTACAGTATGGGTAGTCACCCACCCTATAACGTCTACATAGAATAATGTAATGTGGTAATACACTGGTTAATATGCTTTACCTGACAAACAGCTTCAGTAATACCTCACTGTCCCTCTTCAGTTGACCTGTGGCAGACGTTCGAGGTGGACTCCCTGGAGCACCTGGAGGCCCTCGAGGTGGTGACGGCTCGGCTGGAGAACAGAGTCAGCTGCTGCAAGGCCAACGTCATGATGGTCACGTGCTTCGACGCCACCTCCAGGAGACGGCATAAGAAGAGACGGCGAAGAGCGCCAGAGCAGAGAGCCTTCAAGGGAAATCTAAGCTGAACAGTGAGGATTGAGACATGTTCAGATGAGGCAACTCTTTTCCTTTTTTCAGTTACACCTGGATACCTGTTGCACACCAAAATCTTACACCCACACACTGTGTTTTACACACACTTTATGTTGTCAGCTACCCCATTACCTCTGATAACTTTAAATGAAGTGATGAATACCATCACAGGGAGGTCAAAGGTCAGAGACAGAGCCACAATCCTACACCTGACAGGAATTCTTCACCTACAAAGGGCTGATACGTCTACAAAGTGATTTGTAACCATTCACTTTTTAGACTTTGTTGCACATCAGACAGCTGAAAAAAATATTTTTTTTTGCTCTTATTTGTCCTTTAAATAACCTTAAAGTTGAACTCGGTGCAACATCTAATGCTAACAAGACATTTTAGTGTTGCTAAAGGACAAACATAACCTTTCATCTCCTTGTAAAGAATCTGCTGAGAGCTAAAAACATCAAAATGTTGCTTTAAGGTGATAAACCAAGAGACTTGTCTTGGTTCTTGGGTTGTTTGGAAAGGGTCACTTTGGGTTGAATACTGTACAGACAATATGCTTGATATTGGACGTAACTCCTATAGATGCGTATTTGGTCATTAAGACCCCAATTATGCACTTTTGTAAATTTGTTATAATTTCAATTCACTCAAGCAATTACTGGGAAATCTGAAGCACACATGTATCTCAGTGTCTTCATAACATGGATCTCAAGTACACACTAACACCCACTGAGGACAGGAGGAAAGGCAGACACTGTGCATTTTATATATTTAGAATGCAGTTCACTGAAAACGTTATACTGTGATCTTTGTGTTCTCTTAGGCTTTTATGTTGAAATATCTACTGATTTAATGATTGAATTGGTTACCTAGAATCATGGATTAATTTTAAATAAGCCAACCCTGCATACCGGCATGTGTCATTTGAACATGAGTTTCTGTTTTGCAGCAAAACTTAAAACTGTCTCAGACTAATGAAACTGTTAGTCTGCCTTATAACCTGTTCTTTTTTCATCAAGTATGGCGCTCACAGTTATTTTCCAACTGACTGTTCAAAAAGGGAAAACCATGCTAACCTGATGCCATTTTGTACATAGATTTTGGTGCTGAATACAATTGAGAAGATAAAACTGTATTTCACAACATGTGGGCCGAATATTAGCAGGAGCTGTGGAAACAGCAACTGAGCTGTCTGAAACGATGAGTGAAGGATTGAAGGACGAGGTCCAAGTTCCTTGAAATTGCTGCCAACAGAGACACCATTGTGAATTTTTTTCCCCCCTCTCTTCAGAGGGTGCGTGGTCCGTGATCAATAAACTGGCTGCTAAAACACATTAGTAAATGATTGGGGGCAGAATAAAAAATGTGGCTTCTACTCTCAGTCTAATGGAGGAGTAATTACATTAAAGGAATAACGTCATCGTGTCTGAAGAGCCTCGTGGCTCTGAAGTCACTGAGCCAATGCTGGGTTTTCTACCTGGATCAATGCTTTTAAACACACAGGGAAGGCACACATACACTGGATGTTTGTTTTGTGAATCCTATTAATCAGCATGTTGTGCGTTACTGTTAGTGGATGACCACAGCTCTCTCTTGTGTTTGTAGACATTGCAAACTGTGCATCCTTTGATTTGCAAAAATTAAAGTCGGTATGCTGTTCCTGCTCATGGTTCCATCACATACGCTTGTCTGTATGTAGTGATCAGAGTGTGCATTCAGTTTTTGTGTATGCATTTTGTGTATTTGAGTGTGTGTGTGCAAAAAGAGAGTGAAAATGCTCCTGTTATGTTGTGACCCAATATAACAACAACAGGGTGACTTTTCAAGATGTCCACAGCAAGAGAAAAGGTAATGAGAGCGAGCAGAGTTCAGCCCTAAAGCGGCCAAATTCTAAAGTCAGACTTATTACAGGAGAGAAAGAAAAACACACACACACACACACAAACATATCTGCTTCCTTCCCTGACTTTGCCCTTCCTCCCTTTCTGCTCCACTTCCTCATTGTTTAGCCTCATTAGAAGCTCCATATAATCAGTTGCAATGCAGAAGAGACAACCCACAGTCCTCCATTCAGCCTGTGTGTGCTCAGATTCAGACACACAGAGACTTCTGAAAAACCCATGGCTTAGCCAAACCTGAAAAAATACATGTGAATGTATTTTAAAAATGAAGAAAAGTCATTTTTCCCTATTTTGGACATACGTAAGCTCCTGGAAAAACAAACTGAGCTTGCCTCAGCCAGTTCAAACATCTGAAAAGCTATTTTGGGATGAAGATGTGGGAATTATATTAATGTAGTTTGCACAAGTAAATTATCGCCATAATCATAGTAAGAAAATAAATACTGTGCTATTTCTGACTCTGAGAAGTTTTTAATCTTGATGCTATCTACCAAAAGAAACTAGACGCCAGTTAAAATAAATTATAATTACATTGATGTATTAAGGTGCGAACCTGCATCTCATTTATTTATTAATTTACAAAAATGGTTACTTCACAAGCTCACTGGTGCATTGTGTATTCATTTAGGTCATTCTTCTGATTCCTCCAAATTACTGCATATAAAACATATATATGATACTACACATAGTTCATGATAAGATGTGGGAACTTAGTGCATTTCATGCTTGATGCATTTTTATTGTCTCTTATTCAAGACTTGAGATCACAATAGACACTCCATTACTTGTGGTGCTGCCTGAACCCAATAAGATCCAACTGATAAATTAAAGAGCTGCACTAATGCACATATAGCTGTTTATTTATTTATATTTAAATGACCAAACATAACGTATATATAAGGAGTCCTCTCCTCTGATGTCTGTTACAGGCTTACAGAGTGAGAGTGCATGGTGATAGTGAAGAAGAGGGTGAAGAGGAGGGTTAGAGCTCAATTCAGCCAAGATAGAGAAACTGTTATGATGGTTGTCTGGCATGTACCTCATCAATCTGATTTAAACGCAGTGGATTTAAATGCGTTTTCTATTCTGTTTATGTAATAGTAACAATAGGATGCAAAGAAGATGTACATTTTTTTCCCTACTCCCCTTGTAATCCGGAGCGCGGTTTATCAGCTTAACACCCCATCATATGACCGCCTCATCTGCTGTTACATAACCGCTGACACACGGCCAGGGGCCAGTGTGCCACATCTGCCAGAAGATGGCAGCCTCGGCCACGCGCTAAAATAAATAAATAACCGCGACATGTAGGAATATATATCTTACAGTGAGGGGAAGGTGAGAAAAATCCCCGGATTGGGCCGTAAACAAGAAGCATGAGAGAGTCTGTGAGACGGACGGGTGACAGAGTGAGGTCTGTGTGGATCCCGCTGTAGGCCAACAGAGAGAGGAGGGAACACGGCCGCGCTGTTTCAGGGGCGTTGATGTTCAGAACCCTGAGACAAACTGAGGGACATCATCCAGCAGTGAGTACATCTGTCCGTCCTGTGTCCTGTGTGCTGCGTGTTCCGTTTTTATGATGTGACATTAACTTACATGAACGCGGCGGAGGGAGCCTGGATGTATTTCTATCTCATCGGAAGGAATTAAATTGACCCTAGAACGGGTTTAAGAGGGATGTAACCTAAAAAAAAAAATAGGAAGTACCGAATCGAACGGCAGTATTATGGAGAAAAAACCCGCAATAAACTGGATAGCCTACTTCAGACACGCTGTCACAGGGATGCTAGGGTGTTGATGTTTTTAAAGCTCAGCATCTTTCCACCAAGATACCGTTATAAATATAATTTTAAAAAAAACCTCGTTGACATTTGATTTGTAGCCAGAAAACCAAAAACGTTTGATTGAGCGCGAGGTTTTATAGTGCACGAAAGCGTCAGCGGCACGCGCCCTCGCCCTCGATGCACATGTTGACTTTGCCTAACGCAGAGCACACGTGCACACGCACGCACACTCGGCCACCCACTCGTGCGGTAAAAAAAAAAAAAAAAAAAAAGGAAAAAAGAAAGACAGAAAATGAATTGAAACCCCTTGACAGAGTCAACTATAAAGGCCAGCGAAGAAACAAAAAGCTGTTTGTCACAGCGGTTCAGTTTTCTCATCGCAGAGTATCAGACCGGGCGTGAATGCATTTTAATGATGGGTGTGTGGATAGAAGCACAAGTGAGAGTTGTTGCCAAGCTGGGTTCAGTGAACTACATTGCTATGAAGGCGGATAGCATCATTTTGTCCGGAATAATTAACAAATATAAAATATAAAGACCATATTGTTTTGCATTTTCACCCCATTATTTTAGGATACAGGATTCTTAAAGTAAGAGAGACTGATGGTTCCCTAAAAGCATAGAAAAAGACATTGAACTCAGCTTTGGAAAATGGGCAGGAATACTGTTATGTATAATTTAAAGCAAATAGGCTAAAAATTATGATTATGATTGATTTAGGAAAAAAAGCAAAGGGCACAAAAACAGTAAAGCTCCCACAGCCTGTGGCGGTTCACAGGAGAAACCTCGCCATGTGAAGGCGAAGCCATAACTGTCATTTCATCTTTAGCCTCCTCCATCATCCCATCATTCTTAATTTTATGCTACACATTCTTCTGAGTCAGTCTCTGCTCCCAGCGTTTTGTACTTTGTGTCACATTCCATGCTGCAGAATTCAGAACGTGCACATGACTGCTAACATGCTGTGTGAACACGTAGTATCACACAGCTTTCATGTCCTCACACCGCTCAGGCTGAAAATGTAGGTTTCATGAGGCAGAAAAACAGTATATTTATTTACAGCATGTCAGCCTTTGCCTATCTAACCTTTGCCAATGCAGAGAGGAAGTCATGTTTTTTGCAAGCTTGTGTATAAGATTTTACTGATACTACACACATTTCTGATCTGGCTCCCACTAGAGAGACTAAAACAGATGGACAGCTGGAGACCTATGAATCTCTGAAGCCATAATTCAAGGAAAAAGAAAGATGGAACTAATGTATAGGAGATAAGAAAATAAAAGATAAAATACACAATGAAGTGACAATACTTTGTATCTCTGGATAAAAACTACAGTGATAGGACTGGTTAGAGGTTGGTGACTGCCCTGTGAAAGGTCAGTCCTCCTGATAATGTTAGCCTTTTGTCAACAGCTACAGGTAAACCCTTGTGAACTAGCTGTAAAGTGGCCTTAGGCAAGTCACTAAATCCTTTCCTTGTCAGGCATTGTTACTCCAGATAAAAACATCAGCTAATGGCCTGTAAATGGAGACTTTTGCCATCTTATATTGTATGGTACATGACGGGCCAGGGGAGAACCCATTAAATATTTGGTGTGGATCCAGGAACTTTTCATCACTTTCCTTAACACTGTGAAAATGTGAGTGCCTCTCAAACATTACTATGCTAACATGCTAAACCAAGATAGAGAACATATTAAACATCATTCTCACATATATCATAATTTCTCTCTCTTTGCAAAGCACATCATTAACATAAATCACATTATCAAATCCGTGGTGAATTAATTGAATTAATGCACATTAGACAGTCCTCTTGTGGCCTGGATTTCAAGTTACACAGTTCCATTTTATTCTTGTTCAATGGAATACTCATTTCTAATACTTCTAATACTCTACTACACAGTCTCCTACGGAGCTATTTTCAACCTGGGAGTTATTCTGAATGGAGCACTCTGCCATGCCTTAATGGACAGTCATGGTTTAGACACAAAGACAACCCTTTCAGTCAGTGACATAACTGCTTTTTTTTTTTTTTTTTTACCAGCAGTGCAGCTTCTCTTTGCATTCACTCATCTCTTCTTTCTCTGTTTTTGTATCCTCTCTGTCTCAGAACATTCTGCATGCACGAGGCATACATTTTATTCTCTATTTAAAATGCATCTACTCTTTTTGACAGCTTGCTGTGGACAGGGAAAGAAAGCCACGCTGAATTCGGTGTGTAAGAGAGAAAAGAAAAGCACAATACACCACAGAGAGGACTGTGGAGAGTCAGAAAGAACTGGGAAATACGTCCTCCACACCCCAGCCTTCCTATACTGTGGTAGACATTTCAAATCTCTGTTCTTGGCCACCCAGGAGAGGCGATGGAAGATTAAATCACATGCTCCGCCAAGAGTGATCATAAACCAAACCTGCTGAGACCTCATGCTACAGTGTTTGAGACGCCCTTGAAACCTTTCGGGGAGCTTAGAGCAACACAGACATTTTTGATAAAGGTCAGAAACATTTGATGTTTTTTTAGCGAGGGCCCATAAAGAGACCCAGCCACGGCCCACTGCAGGGTCTCAGGGAAGCTTTTGGAGAACGCTGATTTGGACGAAAAGCTTGTGGAAGAGGTGATGGGTAACAAGAACACCGGCATGCCGAAAGGTCCTGACACTGGGCTCACACAGAAAGAGGACGGGGTGTTCACTGACACAACCACAGGTAAAAGACTTTACTGCATCTTATGTTTCTTCACTAAATCTACGACTGATGTGTGTTTTTGATGTTTGTGCTCTTGAGGGACTTAAGCTTTTTTCCAATGTCAGCTAACGTGGATGGTAATGACACAGCTCATTCAATAAAATGTCTCAGATATAGTTCATCATCTTCAAACGATCTAAGACTGACTGTATTAATCTCTTAGCACAGCAGAGAGATGGTAGAGTGATAACACACATTATCCTGCACAGAAGTGATTGAAAGCTTTTCAGAACAATTCCGACCTTAATATCGATCTGTGGATCACAGTTTCCCCACAAACTGTGACAATGCACGAGAAAAAAAAAACAGAGCTTAAGATGATCAGGATGATACTAAGCTGTCAGTACTCTTGGATGCTTATGATGTACTATACAGCTGGAGCTGGTAAGCTATGTTATGTAAGAGTTGCACTGTACAGCTCCAGCTAATAGTGACTAATTGTCACAGTAATGGCTGCAGGCGAGGGGCTGACAGGTTGTCACTGATGGCAACCTGCTGAGGTAACAGCCTGTTTGTCAGTTGGCTTTACCATCTACCATGTCTTCTGAGTCTGAGACACACATACACAATCTCACACACACACACACACACACACACACACACACACACACACACACACATTTAATTCCAACTTTAATCTATAAAAAGGTCTTAACCTTCGAACTGTGCTTTAACGTAGAGAGAACTGGCCACAATGTCTTCATAATGCAGAAATGTCCTCACTGTGATGGATTAAAACTGAAACTAGCCCTAGCTTAGGTTAGAATAAAGACTGGAAACTGTTACTGAAAGCAGCTATCGTGATCAGCCCAAGCAGTGACTCTTTTGTTGACTCGGGTCGGCTGAGCTTGCTGTTTCCCATTGTATCCAGTCTTTATGCTAAGCTAAGCTAACTGACTCCACAGGAGACATTACACAACTATTTGTAGACAGCTATCTTTTAAGCAATATAATGTACAGTATATTTTTTCATGTCAATAAGTGAACATTTCTATCACTGACTGATTACATCAGCCGTTGAGAAATGCAGCACGGAAACAACACAACAAAGATACTGTGATCAAAGTTTACACATCGAGGTTGATACAGTTGAAGAAGACATAACCTAAACATGTGAAACATCAGGTATATTTCATTCTGGAGTTTGTTTGTGCTGTATGATTCTAGGAAGTGTCTCTAGAGATGCACTGCTGGGCCCCAGCCCGGAGCTCCTGGCCTCCCTGCAGTCCCTCGGAGAAAACAGTGACTACACACTGCTGCCACACTCCCTGCACCAGGTGTGTGTATGTGTGTGTATGAGAGAGAGAGAGAGAGAGAGAGAGAGAGAGAACAGGAGGATTTTTTTCTCCCAAGTCCAGAGAGAAAACATGTCTTTATTTAGTCAGACAAACTGGCTTTGTGTGAGGGTGTATATGGATCCTCCCCTTATGCTTCCGTTACAGAATATGAATATATGACAGTCCTCCTGTGAGACCTGATTCCAAAGTCTCTGTTTTTAGTGTTAGCTGAGACAAATATTATAAATCCCTGAGCTGGTGTTTCTCAAACTTATCAAAATAGTTATATTTTTACCACCACCATGCAAATGATAATAACTGAGATAACTGCATTGGTCAGGGAGACACCAGCAGTAGTTGCTGAAGCAGAACAGAACATTTATGCAACTGCTCTACTCCGCAGGTGCAGGGATTTAAACTGGCAACCCTGTGCTCCTTTGTTCATCTCCTGTTGCCTCTGCTGCCTCAGATCACAATTACAGCATTCAAAGCAGACATGCTAATTAGAGGTGTGATAAATATAGTTTGGTCTCTGTGTTTCGCTGAAAAGGATCACGGCAAAACATCAGTGGTTTCACGTTGCTCGTGCAATACTTTGTAGGCCACAATTTCCAAACAATGCTTAGACAGTGTGATTAATTTGTCTCAGCTATTCGAGTGCCTCGAGAAGCTTGTAGTTTAGTCTGCGTTGCTGGCAACTGCAGTAATCATGGAACGAAGGCGAAGCAGTTTTGCCTCAAATACGAAGAAAGGAAAGGAAAGGAAAGGAGAGGCAAAGCTGTGCAATCAGTCAGGCTCATTTGACAAAAGCTAAAAGTTAAATGACATGTTACTGTAAGAGTCAGACATATGATCAAAGGTATCGTGTTTTGACAAATACGCTCAAATTACAAGGAATTATTGTTGGTGTGAGTGATTGTACACACCACAGATGTTCACCATGTAGGCCCAGTTTTAGCAGGAACATGGTGTGTGTCTTTAGACATGAGAGTCCATATTTGGTCATGGCTGCTAACACCTGCTATTCTGGTGTTCTGAATGTTTCATTGCCTGAATTCATTTGTCTAAAACGAAAGATATCCAAAACAGTCAGACTCTTTTAAAACATCAGTAAGCTCAGTCAAAAACAGAGGTGTCCTGATGTCTTCCTCTTCTCTACTTGAGCTGCAGTAAGTGTAGTGTACCATGCCTACAAAATAGTCTGTGAATGTCTGTTCCAACAAACATACAGAGTGAGATGCACATAAAGAGAAAATTATTGTCATGTCTGTGTATGAAGAGATGTACAGTTCAAAGTTATGATCAGATATGTAGGAAACTAACTAGAACTGAAATGATTAGGTGATTAATCAAATAGCTGAATGACCAAAAATCAGTCATTCATTATGTTGAGGACTGGTCCTCATTTTTCAGCCAAAACAGCCACACATTTTCTAGTCGCAGGATTTGATTAATCAACAGTGAAAATTGTAATTATCTACACCCCTAAAACTGCCTGGTATCATGGAGTTATAGAAATATATCTGAGGGGAAGAAACATCTTCCACATCCACATCTCTAGATTTATTAAATCATAAAGTCGACTGGTGGAGAGGAAGGTTAAAAAGTGTCTGGATGGGGGAAAAAGCCCACAGAGACACGTTAATCCAGACCATAAGTCGTAGCATGTGACTCCATGTCTCACAGGTTGTCTGCATGTCTCTGCCGCTTGGTGTGACGCTGCCATGTGATCCTTGTTTTTGAAGGAATTCAGGGAATTTCAAGCAACAACTTCAAACTGCATTTGGTTCAACAGCCTAATTAGAGTTTGACAACGTCATTTTCAGTGCGCAGCGGCGTGGTTTAAGGTCACTGTGTGCTTTGATTCCTCGTGGGTTAATGCCAATGTTTCACACTGAAACTGTCACGATTTGTTTGAGTTATTTTAAGTCACAGAGTAGCGCGGATGATGTACAGTCCCATATACTGCGCTTTATTGTGAATAAAAGTACTGTACTTCCTCTTTGATCAATTATGTTTTTTTTTTCAGATTGCAGAGGCCTACTCACTCAAAGAGGACTGTATCCTTTCAAGTGCACGCTGACCTCATTCCTCTGTTATTGTGACATTTGCCAATCAACAGTATTTTCCAGCCGAGTCGTGACTGAACCAGTGTGGCATTTATGATGACCAAAAAAAGAAACAAAAACACTAAGAGTGTTTTCTACTCAATGGAGAAAGTGTTTCCATCTGTGGTGGCTGAACAGAGGTTTACCTTTAGAGCATGAATCTGACCCGTTAGGACAAAGGTTGCTGCTGTTCATCAATCTAAACAATCAAAAATGTAGGCACAAAATTAAATATTCAGTTTTTCTTTGTCTCTCTTGCTGCTGTTGTTGTCTTCTATCTGTTCATTTGTCCCTCAGTCACTGGGTGTTCCCCATACTTTGGCTCAAAGCCCTGAGGACTTGCTGTAGTAGTTTCCTCTGATTCTGTTTGTGCTGTCGGCCTGGCAACGGCTGTCAGCCCGTCTTGCTGAGGATGGTGTGTGTGTGTGTGTGTGTGTGTGTGTGTGTGTGTGACAGGAGAGAGAAAGACGAACACAGAGACAGAGAGGATGCTAAACGTATGGGGGAAGGAGGTTTTTGTTAGAACGAGAGAAATGTCTGAGACGAGGAAGGTGGCTGCTCACTGGGAAACATTATTATTCTGTGACAGAGTAACATCCCTCTTAAGCAACAGCATGTCACAACCCTAACAAACAGCAAAACATTTGTTTGGCCTCATACCCAGTTCTCCTAATACAGCTTCAAGTAGTGATCAAAGTTCTTGTGAAGGCTTGTAGCGCTTCAGATCAAACCCCAGGGCCCGGAATCTTTGTTTCCAGTTTTATTCTTACTTAGTCTTATAAATGCTCATAACATGGCCACTGGAACATTTAGTTTCATCTAGTGTCAAAGAAAACAGCTATCTTCATCTACTTCCCCCAGTGATTTTTTTGAAAAATGTGTTGTGTGGGGCATTTGTCTTGGCTAATGTCCTCTGCTTCTGTATCTGGCAAGTGGAAAATGTTTCTCTCGTCATGTTGCTGATGCTGTTATCCAGACTCATCTTAAATAAGTGAGCAGTGTTTCACTCTTTTAATTGACCTTTTGGTTACAAGATAGATGACCCCTGGGTCATCTGAGGCCCTAATTGCGTCATTTTGCCGCGTTGTGTTATGTATTTAATTTCTGTTTATTAATAATTAAAAGGGGCATCTGTGCACCATAATGAGTCACCAGCCTCTTTAATGCAAGTATATGTTTACAAGAGTGAGTCACTTTTGGTGTCATGAGAAAAATGCTTTGCCTTGCTGCCCAGTATAATTTAATGTTACATGTCCATTATATTATATATGTTATTTTCACAATCTCAGTGCTAAATCCATGTAAAAACCCATTAGTTTGGATTGAAGGTCTCAGTTGGTGTCTTTAACTAGTGATGCTACCAGACCAATGGGCCATTCAGTTCCTACAACTGGAGAAGCTCTACCACGAACGCCTGCTCTCTAACCTTGCTGCCCTGCAGGAAAACTGGGGTATTGTATTTCTCTCCTCTGTCAAATATTATCACTGATCAAAAACCTGCCTGCAATTCTGTGCTATCCTCAGACAAAGGGCGAGTGTGGGCATTTACTTTGTGTGCACCTGTTCTCTGTATGTGTTCCCAGAGAGCCAGTGGAGAGAGAAGAAGAACACAGGGAGCAGTTTGTCCACTGACACAGACACCATCAGTCAGAAGCACATCGAGACCCTGAGCCAGATCTGTAGGACGCACCCCAGGTATCATACAACACCTACACACAACATGTATCTGCTGAAATTTAGACACTCTGTGGTCTGAAGCAGACAGAAGGAACCTGAATTCATCAGCGGCCTTTTTATCTTATGATCTGCCACAACCAATCTTCCCCAGGGTGTGGTTGGAGTCAGCAGCAGACTTCCCACACCTCTAAGCATTTCCCTGTCATTAAAGCATGTACTTAGTAAAGTTATGCCTTTGATGTGGCGCGTTCTTGTGTCCTTGCTCCAGTCCAGGTGGCAGGAGCTCCAACTGACCTCAGCTAAATTCCTCTCATGCCTTTCGCATGTCCTCCCATCACCTTCATCGATGCTAGACAGAAACCTTTTAGTACTCGTTTTGCTTTAGTGTGATCGACTTCTATCTTTGTCTTCCATGTGGACACACTGAGGAGCCATAGACCAAACCAGCACATTGATAATGCATGAAGACACGCTGAGGATGCAGACACACATGGGAATGATTGGGAAACATCAATATTTCTGACAGGCCAGAAAAGATTTCTGCAGGATATTGATTTTGACCAGACACAGACAAATATCTGTGGTCTGGACGCCAGGCACAGTTGTGTCCCACCTATTCTCTGACTCTCTTGGTATGTGATTGCAGCCCACGGCCATTTTGTGCAGGTGGATTTGATTTGCCTGGAGAAGAGATGCCAGCTTCTGATGGAAAACCTGAAGAATATTTTAGCTTTTTAATATGTTAAGTAACTCACCATTAACTTTGTCTGACCTTTCTCATGCTGCCTGTTTTCTCTCTCTCTCTTCTGCTGTCTGTCTGGTCTTCCTCTGTCTTGATGTTTCTTTGTCTTTATCTCTCTTTGGCATCACTTAGACCATCCATCAGTGTGGAACAGGTAAGACGTGGAAGCCTTCCCTTTTTGTTTGCTCTGATCATAAATCAATTTCAGACTTTTAAAATTGATCGTTGTCTATGTTTGTATCAACAGGAGATGCTGAACACAACAATGAAAGACATTCAGAGCAAGAACCAGACACTAGAGTCCTGTCATGATAAAGGTAAACATGTATTACTGTTTATATACAGTACCAGTGGAAAAAACAAGACTGAGATCACCGGCCATGCTAACAGCACAGTCAGTAACAGCAACAGACTAAAGTATTGGACAAATTAAAAATTTGACTTAAGGATGATGCATCTATTTGAACTCATGTATCTGAACAGTTTCTAAGGGCTATGAAATAAAATGAGAATCACCTGTGTTCTTTAGTTAGACAGAGGAAAAGACTAATCTACTCATGGACACACTAAGCCACACAGGGGCTCCGTGTCAATACACAGCAAGTTCCCATACTGGTAAGGCTTGAGTGATAATCCGTAATCAATGTCCAATGTTTCTTCACCATTCTAGTCAATAATCCTGAAACATCACACGAGGACGGAGAACAAGAACAAAACGTGGACTCAGAATCAGAGTCATCTTCACCACAGACGGGCCATCAGGATGGAGGAGGGGAAGAGGATGGAGAAGAAGAGGAGGAGGAGACGTATGAGGAAGGACAGGAAGTAGAGGAGGAGGAGGAGGAGCCGTGTGAGGAGACACCGGAGGAGGAGGAGGTGAAGGTGGAGTGGCCAACAGGAGTCCCCCAGGCTTCAGACAAGGACCTGGCCAAACTGTCCCACACAGAAGGGGTAAGGGTCCACTTTTTTTCGTTATCACCAGAGTTAGGGATTTAAAAACTACTTTACATTTTGGAAGGATAAAGCAGACTTTAATTATAATGTTTGGACTGTAGAAGCATTTTTATTTTAAGTGTAAATTCAGTGTGAACATGATGGATATGAGATAAATGTGTAAAGGGGAGCTGTTTTAACAACGGGTATAAATATCTTTTTCTGCTCTATATCCCTGCATCTCTTGATCTTTCTCATCTTTCCTTCCTGCCCTCTTTCCTTACTCTTCTCCATCCATCCGTCTTCCCTTGCATGTATCTGTCCTTCCTTCCTTCCTTCCTTCCTTCCTTCCTTCCTTCCTCTTTCCAGTCTCTTCAGATTTTACTCCCTATAATACATTCCACCAGCAAAAAAGTGTGACTGTATTTGTTTAAGTTTCACATCCTGACCCACGGCTCTTTGTCTTTGCTGGGACACTCCCACTGAAGATCTCTGTGGTCCCTCGGTGAGATCATTGCCAACTTTTCGATGTTCAAAAACCTCCACCCACGTTCACTGGTGTGGCCTCACATTTAGGATGACTACCCTGCCAAATGTGCTACATTACTGAGTCTGTGCCTGAGCCAAGACATCATGTCCTGGCTCATGAGCTGAACACTGAGCTGGAGGGGCCTGGTTCTTCCTAGAGGTGGGGGTGAAATCAGATCTATTCCAAATAAGCTGTACAAGCTGAAGGCCTCACATTGATTGGGGTCAGGATCATGGCTGTTATGTAATCCAGTGGAAGTTTTGACTGGGTGGGGCATGGGTGGGACTCTGTGTCACATTTCATGAGGCTTATATCAGTTTTTCTACGAGCAGGAAAAACTGTTCCCCTTTCCCTTTTTCAGTCACATTACAAGAGACTAAACAGAGTGAATTTACACTTACACAGCCCATTTTAAATTTTAAATATTAATGCACGAGGCTGGAATGAGCACAACGGTTCATATTTTCTGACAAAAACGTGTCGAGTTATTTGCTTGTAGTAGTACTGAAGTAGAGCCTGAGGCAGTGAGTCCTGCACACTTACACATATGGTGGCAAAAACGAAACAGCAGCAAACAGGGCTGAACTAACTGCAGCATGTGAAGCCACAGCTGTGCTCAGTAACAATCCATTTAGTCTGAGGGCTCACTGCTCATTCAGTCCTCAGCCGGGCAAAACAGTGACCTCCTGGACCAAAGGCAGCAGCATTAGTTTATGGGCTGTATAATAGATCACTTTGTTGACAGTGTGATATGTGAAAAGGCCGTACTGTGTCCTTTCAGAGGCCCCAGAATGAGCTCTGAGAGCACTGTAAGGCATTAGAAATATTTGAAAGACATGCTCTTCTGTTGCGGATGAGTCATTTTTTTATGATGCTTTGTGGGTTTGGATGTTTCTCTTAGTTCAGCTCTGTTTGCTGTTGTTCACGTCTGTCTGCCTTCTCACAGCCTCAGCTAATGTCCATGCATAAATACCATCATCACTAACTCACAACACCTTGTGTGACAATTATTGTTGACTTTTCGATCAACTAATTTTACTGTAAATACCATTTGTGTTGGCCAGCTCCCTGTAAATGTGACATTATATTAGATGGATTAGATGACTCCGAGGATCCACCACTTTGGCCCAGACATTCATGTTTTTTAATGTCAAGTCTTGACTACAATTGGATGAACTGTTGTGACACACATTCATGTTCCCCTCAGGATGAACAGTATTTACTTTGAAGACTCTCTGAGTTTTCATCTTCATCATCAACATAGAACTAACCCAGAGTTTAAAGCTTTTTCCTCCTCACACTCACAAATACTACTTTGTCTTGACACAAGCATATTTCCATTTAACATCACAATTTTCACAGTGGTAAAGCAGGAAAATTATGATTTGCACAGGGCCCAGAATGTGCCGGAAGCAGTAAAACATGATATACTAACGTGCCTCTGTACAGATTTGACTGAATGTGATGACCGGTGCAATATCCAGCATGGTATTGACCCACTGACCTCACTGAATAATTGACCTATAAATTACGGCAGCAGATGAGGCTGACAGCTTGAGAGATGAGTCCATCTCACCAGTCAGCATATGACCATACTGTGTGTTATTGTTTCTGCTCTGTGGCTGACATAGAGATTATGATCAGGTCAAAAGGTTTTCATTTGGGAGGGAGGTGGTTTAAGCTCTACTTAGGAATTTCTGGCTTGCTGACCTCTGTTGACTGTGCAGTGTAACTGCAGTTTGAACATCAGTCAGTAGCTCTTTATTGCAACAAATTACAATATTTACAGTGCAAGGAATTCCTCCCTTCCTCTAACTTGGGTCAGTTTAAATATTGAGCTTGTCCAATTATGCTTTCCAACAGCAACACTTTCCCAAAGTCAGGCCTGCTGCGTTTTTCCAGCACAGAGAGAATAATTCATGTCTCTGTGCTGTTTACACCTGTGTTTCTGCAGATCTGTGTTTACTTGCCTCAGCCAAGCTTCTGTGGCTCAGCTCCAGTTCATCTAATATGCTGCTGGTCTTCTGTTGACTAATACCAAACATAAAGTAGGCCTCACATTAGTCTGCTGATATAGCCTGTACACTGTGTACCTTGTGTTTTATAGTGTTTTTCTTGTATTATATCCTGTGGTTTTACTGTCCTCATTTAAAACAGGATGATCTATTATTCTAATAGTTTGTGTTCTTATACTATTATTCTGTTTTTTTCTTTTAAGGTTTTATGACATTTGGCCATTATTTGATAGTATGACAGCATAGAAACAGGAAACACATGGACAGAAATGTTATTGGCCAGAATTGAATCAGGAATATTAAATGATACATGTTGCAAACCACTTAAACCTCCTGGTCTGGGCTCCTGTTCATACAGTGGACTATAAGACTGAGAATCATTTTACCAGTACAGTAAAATATTACACACAACATGTATTACTAATTACAAATTTTTGACCATCCTTCATTGGTGACACTTTCCCTTAAGTGACACTGATTTTTTTGGGAATATACCAAAGGGTACCATTGTTTGTGGTGATGCAGGAACATGTTATATTTGTTAGTAGGATGAATTCACAGTTATTTTTGGGACTTTTCAGACAACACATTGAAAAACAATGATAGAATTTCACCAGATTTAGCTCCGAACAATACAACACACAAAGTTACCGTACTTAACAAAGATGTTGGGATCATTTTGACACCAGTCCTCTCATCAGATTCAGGATAAAGTGACCAAACTCCCCAAAAGTTGCAGTTGTCCTTTTAAACAGGAGGAAAATGTGATTTATTTATTTATTTTTGTTTCCTGTGGCCTTCTGTACTGTACCTTCAGGGTTCCTCTCCTGATGGTCTGGTCTCCATTCTGAAGAGGAGGAGAGCGTCTCTGGATGGACTGCCTCCACCAAGCAACGTCGCCACTAAACAGAACTCCAAACGCAAAGTTCGCTTCAGTGAACCCGAAGACGGCATTGAGCAAGGTACAGTTTAACTCACCTGTATTCTACATGTAAAAAATAAATTAACATATGGAATCAGACTGTAGCTGAAATCTGTGTTCTACAGATTACACTACAGTACTGTCAAATGTTTCGACATTATAAACATGCATATTACATTTGTGCATCATTTCTTACTTCTTAGATGAGGTAGGTGGAGATTCCTGCCTGATCCTCCTGCTGCTGTGTCTGGTTACCGTGGTGATCAGCATAGGCGGGACCGCTCTCTACTGCACCCTGGTGGACACTTACTCCAACATTTGCACCGACTTCACACAAAACGTCAACTTCTACGTCATGAGCGTACGGAGGGTCTTTGAAGGGCTCGGACACTGGCTGCCCCTCCGGACTTAAGACAGTTTGACGTGCGTTGAAGAGAAGAGCTGATTCAGACGTTTGTGCTGTAATGGACAGTGAAAAACAGAGAGTGAGGATGAGAGAGACAGTCCCCGAGTAAGGATGCACAGACATGGAACCTACAGGCATTGATGTGATGCTGCCATCCAGTGTTTAAAGCTTTGATTTCTTCTACAGTGACTGAGCAGAAGAGCTCACACCCGGTGACTCACTAAGATTTGTACATGTGAAGCAATGGACATAGATTTATGTATCAGTAATCGGGTGCTCAAAGCAACACCAAACAGTACAAACTTTCGTCACCTCAGAAGAAAAACGTGATGATGTGTGCATGTTGTGGGATGAGAGTATAAAAAACACAAACTTGTTTACTACTGTCTGTGCGGATGTTTCATCTTTAAACTGAACCTTACAGATAATCAAACAAGAGGGCTCACAACTCTCAGCTATATTTATATTTTAACAGAAGTAGTTTATCTATAGTGTTTCCCTCACAGTTGTAGCAGTTGTAGCTGTGGATAAATTTGTCTTTTGTTCCCAGAGCTTTCTTGTTCTGGCAGTTTTATTTTGACCTATACAGAGAGAGGCTGTCTTTAGCATCATTAGGATCATAAGTGTTGTTTCTTCGTACCAGTAATGGACCAAAATGATTATTATTTTTTCCTTTTAAATTCATGTTAACATTATTGTTTGCTCTTTTGACCCGTCTCTGTTAAATGAATATACTGTAAACCTACTGTATATCAGACACATCATACAGAACGACTATGAAGATTTATATTATTTTGAAATTTCCTGATTCCAGATACAGATAAGCCTTTATGATCCTTTCACTGAACAGGAAAGTTTCATAGCTGCATGTTTACCTCAATGCAAGCGGTTACTCTTAACATTCCTCTTATCATCTGAAGATGACCAGGTCAAAGAGAAGCATAGTGATATTGGTATCTGTATATATACAAAGTGTCCTATTAAAAACAAAGCACAGCATCATGAAACACTCTGCATGAATGATGCTGTGTGTGTAGATTCAGGAAGAGTGTGGCTCTTGGTATGAAAATATCAAGTCTACCACCTTATAACACAATACATTTCTACATAAGAGGATTAGGGCCACAGCTAGAAAAAAAAGAAAAAGTAGTATTCTGAGATTAAAATCAGAATACTGACTTTGAACTCTGAAATCAAATTTTCTCATTTATTCCCCACATGTGGCCCTAATCCTCTTCCTTACATTTCAGTGTAGTCATCATGAGTATCAGTATGCAAAACAGCAATTTAACAGCCGCTCCACACACTCAGGCACTTACCCTGTGTTTATACTTCTGGTGCTCTTATGTTTTCATGTTCATCCTTTTAGTGTGTGATTCTAAAATTCCTGCCCTACATCTGGATGTACGATCACGTCCAGTCTTGCAGTCTGCAAACAGCTACACCATGATCTTAAAAGCCCAATGCAGTGAGAAGATGCATTTGGATTGTGTGCATGTTGGAAACCAGACCTCATTCAAAAACAGACAAAAAAAGAGGGCAAAAAGTACATTATTACTGTGAACAAAATTTGTTTTATTTCTGAGTGTTGTATTTACACCTAGCTCTAAATGTTTGATTGGATTTTAAGCACAATCTTGAGGCTGCTTTTAAATGCATTGGGAGTTTAATATTGAGTTTTGCATGGGCGATGCTGTCTTTGAATCATTTTGTCCAAAAGCAGAGCTTTACGGATCAACAAGTTGTGTTTCCTGGCTGGCTCAAGGAACACACAAGAAAATATTCCTGTAAACACCAGTTTTTTATTGGAATGGAGAAGATGGAGAAAATGAATTTTGATCAGCATGTACCTTTATCCATTGCCTTGTATTGATATTTTCTTACACATTTCAGCTCTCCTTCTAAACTTCAGATGTTTGCAAAGTAATGAATGTTACCTCTGTACTGTCACTGTGGATATTGTTTACCAACAGCAGCTGCATTATGCAGTCCATCTTTATGTTTCAGTATTTATGTTAAGTTGTGTCTGCAAGGGAATACAATATATATAATAAAAAAAATGCCATTGTGTATTTTTATTTTTTGCTAAAATATGTTTGTGAAATACCGACGTTTGGCCACAGGATGTCGCTGTACACCTAAGAATGAACAACCATTTTCTCTAGAAGATTCACCTACATACTGCTGCAGTCACACTGCACGCTGAATACAGTTTGTGCAGAGAAACTAAGACTTAGATTATATATATATATATATATGCGCGCTAAAATTAGGAACACAAACCAGTGGAATGAATGAAAATGTATGTATAAATGTATCTGTAACATTAATAAAATGAACTCTCCACATTTTACCGCAGCTCTTGCACAGTTGAAAGCTTTAATAGTGAATCAATTAGCGGATTAATACACACCTATATACCACATTTATTGGTGGAGTAGGAATTTCCCACAGACTGTTATGTTGTTCCTTAGTTTGTTTTCATATGTTTTTCATAAGTTTCATAAGATGTGTTCAAAGCAGTTAGGTTAAATAATTGTTTTTGCATGTCCTTGTATGTTTTTCATTTGATGGAGACTTCAGACCGTTAGAGCAGGGCACTAGTGACTGAACATTACTTTATCATATTATTTTTCATTATTTCAAGTTGTCAAATTTCACAATTAGGTTTCCAGTTGCTTACTGAAATTCAGATTATTATGGTTTTAATTGTTTCCATTTACATAACTCACGGTGTCAGGACGGTTACGTCCGTCACCAGCCAATCTGCGCACACAGCCGGAACTAACGTTACCGGGCGGGACCTCGAACCAAAAACGTAAACAATGGCGGCCGTAACCTCCCAGAGGCCGTATCACATTATTATTTTCGGTGCCACGGGGTTCGCGGGGCAGTTTGTTGTGGAAGAAGTGGCCCGATGCGCCGCGGAGAGACCCGGGGGCAGCCCTCTGATCTGGGCCGTGGCCGGGAGAAGCAGACAGCGTCTGGAAGGAGTGTTGGAACAAGCCGCGGGGAGGCTGGGTACGTGCCTGACGGGGCGGACTGTGGCTAACGGAGTCCAGACCAGAGTGTCTGCGGTCAGCCAATGAACGATCAGATGTCAGGCTGCAGGACACGTTACTCACTTGACTGACAGAGGCAGCAGTCTGAGGAGTTGTTGTTGTCTGCGAGGGGTTATGTAGCTGGGAGTGAACAATTTGGAGCTTGACCCCTAAATGAAAGTTCTTGTTTGGCTCCAAAGCTGCTGCCAGCGAACTTTAGAAATGGGTTTCAGGTTATTCAGCAGTGTAGCTCCCTGCAGGGCCTCAGTCTGACTGGCCAACAAACACCTGTACAATAATACAGTACAGGTGGTATTTCTTATTTATCAAATGCAGGATTGAGAAAATATTATATTCATATTTTATTTATATCTAATATTTTCAGCATTGCTCGTGGTTATAACCTGGGAATAAAGAAATAATAAATATTTTTCAGACTACTGTCAGTACATTGTATGTAGAGGTTTTGTAGTTGTAGAACATTGAGTAATTCACTGTAAATTCTATGAAAGATGTTCTCTTGTTTTGTTTTTTTTTGTCAGCTATGCCTGAGTTGAGGACAGACATCGAGATCATTGTTGCTGATGTGTCTATTGAAGAATCACTGGCCGTCATGTGCCAACAAGGTGTGATCATTCTCAACTGTGTGGGACCAGTAAGTATTTTGCCAGGAGATGAAACAAAGGAAACGTAGAGATAACATTTGACAAAGGTTAAATTGGAAACACTGCAGCCATGCGGTTTGTGTCTGAACAATTCCCTCTATGCTCTCTTTGTCCTCTCAGTACAGATTTTATGGTGAACCAGTGGTCAAAGCTTGCATAGAAAATGGAGCTCACTGTATAGACATCTGTGGGGAGCCTCAGGTAATGTCTAGTTAAATACTCATTTCTTATCTTGTATCTTTGTATTTGTTTTGTCCTTTGGTCATGACTGTTCCTAGAGTCTGAGGATCAAACCTTATTTGCATCTCTGTCTGTGCATAATGTGTGCGTACAATGAAATGCATTGTGTTTCTCTGCGTTTTTGTTTTATGTGTGTGGGTGTCCATCCTAAACAGTTCCTAGAACGTATGCAGCTGGAGTATCACACTAAGGCTTTAGACAGAGGAGTTTATGTGATTGGCAGCTGTGGCTTCGACTCTATACCGGCAGACCTGGGTATTCTCTACACACAGAGGCAGTTCAAAGGTAGGAAACTGCACACAGAGGTTGAAGTCAGCTACTGTGAATCAAAAGCCTGTAAATGGTTCACTCAGTCAAGGTAAAAACCACAAAAATCTATATATTCAGGTGTAAATCACTAAACACACCAAACACTGCAGTGCTTGTGTTGATCTTTTTTTCTATTCCTTCATTGAAACAGTAACAGTGGCCAGTTTAGTTGAACTCATGCACTTGTCTGCATTTTCATTACTAATACATTTTACCTGGAACTTGACCTTCAGCTGTGTGATTTGGTCTGATTTCAGGAACACTGACAGCTGTGGAGAGCTTCCTGAAGCTTAGCAGTGGGCCTGAGGTAGCCTGAACAACTGCAGCTCCTACACTGCATGATGGGAATTGTAGTCTTGATACACTTTCACCCAGATTTTAAAAAGTAAAGTGATGTCTGTTTTGGTCTATATAATTGAGCTGTCACTATAAAGGCACAGTTGAGCATATGATTAATCATAGATAATAAATACTCTCATATATAAACTAAATATGCTCATGTACAACCACAGTATGCCACTGCTGCTTTTGTGCAACTACACTGCAGTTTCAGAATTGGTGCATAGATTCTTCACTGACATTTATTTGTTTTTTGAGATGAAACTGAGGGGACTATTGGGGAGGGAGAGAGTGGACTACAGCGTTGGTGTCCTGCACCGTGACAGAATTAAAAGCACACTCAAACCTTACAGGAGTTCTCTGGTCATGACGCCACTTGGCAGTCTGCTGTGTATGGCTTCGCAGACAGTGGCTCGCTCCACCAGCTGAGGAAGAAGTTTGGCCACAGGCCGCTGCCTGTGGTGGGAGCCAAAGTCAAGAAAAGGTAAGACTATAACTTAGCAATTACTGTCTGGCTAAAACACTTTAGTTTGAGTAATAACGTTTTTATTGGAATGTGGGGCTTGGCAGCAGTAAGTTAAGAAAGTGGTATGTTGTATTTCTTCAGTGCACAGCAGAGAGGGATTCTCCCACTGAAATTGATGTATCTGTTTTACCACTGACCTACAGTACGTTTAAATAGTTTGATAAAAAGAACGATGGGATATTATTCAACTATAATAGCTTAATTTACAATCTAATTCTTTCTGAGCATAGGCAGTCCTCATCAAATAAATGTTTAATGAAATGTAATTGTTCATAATGTGGTACAAATGTTTTTTGTTTTTTTTTAAACCTGATCAAATTCATACTGGCTTGTAAAGCAGGGTGGGGGAGCTAGAGGAATGGCAGCAGTAAGCGAATACATATTTTCACAGCTTCTATTTAACACCTCTGAGTTTATAATAAAACACAAAACAAAATTACAACCCATTTTCACCTGAAGGTACAAAGTGTCTGAAAGATAGCTGTGACTTGCAAGCTACTGCTATCTGGCAGACTGACTTCCACTCAGTGAGGTTTTATGGGAACGTGGAGCCTGGCAGGGATAGAGAGACAGATTTAGAGGACTATCAATAGATGAAATGAGCTTGAATGCTACTGTGCTGACGCTGCAGGCAGAGATGGATTTGGTGAGTGTAGACCACTTTGCTTTCTTTATGTGTGATTTTTGTGTGCGTTTCCAGGGGTTTTGTGTTTTTCAGCAAGGAGATTGAGCAGTACGCCATCCCGTTTATGGGCTCCGACCCCTCAGTAGTCAAGAGAACCCAGCGTTTCCTTTATGAGGAGGAACACCAGTCACCAGTAAGATTACAACAACACGAGAACTGAGACCATGTTTACAATTATTTTAAAGTCGTAGTTAAAGCTATCTTGTAGAATTTTATACTAAACACCACACATATCAGTAATGATGTCTGTGATGTTGATGTAGGTCAAGGGTACTCTACCATGCAAAAAAGACTTTAGGTCCCATTGAAGTTTGAAAGCCATTTTATAAGGGAGACCTGACCAGGACAGTTTCACAGACTATATCTGTAATCACTACAAGAGGGTTAATCACTTCATTCTCTAAGCCAAAATGAATTTTCCTCATCTAGCAGCTCATTGTGCTTTCCAGCCCTGAGGTACAATCAAAGTAGACACACAACATTTCCTTGTAATCAATAAATTGGCACTCCCTGCTCGAGGCAGTAAATAGCCAGACGACGTGCACTGAAGCATTTTACTCTTCCTAAGTTTTGCCTCAGGACCAGTACGATGAAGAACCGCTAATGTCTCAGTACTATCCGTGTCCCTGTGGAATCCAGTTTGGTACGCTGCATTAAGTGACACAAAGAGGTTTTATATTAACAACATGTCGTCCCTCTCATCTTGGATATGTGGTAGACTCTGCGTCCTGGCTGCGAAAAGCAAAACGCTTTTTCTTCCCCCTGCTGTACCTGTAACTAGGTCAGCCATTCTAGCAGCTGTCACTGTTTTGATCACAGCCAGAGACACAAGCCTTAATGAAACTATCTCATTATGTTGTTTAGATCGCCATCTACCAGCGGAGTGGAGATATGATGAGTCATCTCTAGTGATTCATCACTTTCCTCCCCGCTGCTCATTATTCCCTTTGACATCTCATCTCGCCCTCCCTCCTGCTTCACTAGTTTTTTTTCTTCCTGCAACTGTTTCTTTTTTTCACTCCTCTTTCCTGCTCCCTCGGTCTGATTTTGGCATTTCTTCTCACCTCACTCATCTGTGCACGTACACCTCCCTCACCCCTTCTCCTCTCCTGCCTCCCTTTCCTTTTATCACTTCACTTCTCTCCCAGCTTATCCACTTCCCCTTCATCTCTCATTTTCCCCTCACCTGCAGCTCCCCTCTCTGTCACCTTTAATTTATATCCTACACTTCTCTTCCTGCCTCAGGTCCAGTACAGTGCCTACGTTGGGGTTGGTGGCCTCTTCTCCATAGTCAAGCTTTTCTGTGGTGGCCTACTCTTCTGGTTCATGGTCAAATTTGGCCTTGGCAGGAAACTCCTCACCACGGTAGCTACGCCAGTTCTTAAAACAATTTTTTAAATTTTTTTTATCGTGACCATCTACTATGGTATTTACTGTCCAAAGCAGATCTGCTTCGGGAAGTAGTCCCTTGGATGTGGAGTTGATTTAAATGGAGTTAAACCTTTAAGACGTGGACTTAAGATGGTTATTCTAAGTATTTAAATGTGGATGAATGTCACAGTTAGGTGTGGGTGTTTAGCTGAAAGGCTTACTCAAAGCTACTCACGTTAAATACGTGTGGCGACAACTGTGACTCTGTGATTCCTACAGGCAGAAAAATGTTTCAAAACAACATGGATTATTCAGTTTTAATGCTTCGTTTTGATCCAAGAAAAAGTGCTAAGGAGTTAAGGAGCCTACACTGAGTCAGTATATTGAATAGCATTTGTAGAGTCTTGCACAAGACACTGATCTTTGGTTCTTGCCTTTCCCAAAGTTTCCAAGGTTCTTCTCCTTTGGCTTGTTTAGCAAGGCTGGTCCAACCATGAAGCAGGTAACAGTTTGTTTTTGTAGTAAATTAACATTTTCATGACTATTCTTAAAATTGATGCTGGTCGGATGTTTTACAGTTGTCGAGTCTCATCATTCACCTCCCCATCTCTCTCAGATTGAAGACACCTGTTTCAGCCTGACATTTTTCGGTGAGGGTTACTCAGAGGGCACGGACCCCTCGCAGGGCCGACCCAACGCTAAGATCTGTACTCAGGTCATTGGGGCAGGTACGACCACCACAGCTCAGTTAAAATGTAGAATAATAAGTTTTCAATACTTGTTCACTATAGAGGTATAGCTGTCATACAATTCCTGTCATTTTTCAGCTCTATGTTTGTTTCTTCTTGTTGCCAGAACCTGGTTATGTAGCCACAGTGTCTGCTGTGGTACAAGCAGCTGTAACCTTGCTGAATGAACTGCACTCTCTGCCCAGGAGGTTGGTTATGTCTGTTTTTATTTTCTTAAGCTTCTTTCACTCTGCTCCCCTCTGTCATAAATAAGAAGATTTGGTGGTCTTTCCTTCTTGTCTATATCTTCCTCATTCCTTTATCCAAGTATTATAATGCTTTTTCTCTATATCTTACTCTCTTTTATCTCTCTCTCATCATTAACAGAGGAGGGGTGTACACTCCAGGAGCTGCCTTCTATAAGACCAGTCTCATCGACCGCCTCCATAACCACGGCATCAAGTTCTCAGTCAGAAGCTAACAGTAGTCCTACCAGTAACCACTGTAAAGGTCACACCACTTTCCAAATGCAGCTTATTGTACTACTATGTTGTTTGTCAGTTTCGTAACATCAGAGGTACAGTGCATTGCTGAAGGACTCTTGAAAAAAACACATGTACACACTGGGGGCCACCTACTGAGGACAGCTGTGCCTTTGCTGAACTCCTTCTCCTATTTGTTTTCACCTGCAAAGTGAGAGCTTGTGTTTTTGGTCCAGGCAAATGGAAATATATGTTTTTTTTAACATTAGAAAGTTTCATCTCAACACCCTTAGGACCCAGAGCTGATAACACTAAATAGTGAGGTAGTTTACTAACTATGCATTTATCATCTACAGCCAAAACTACAAAAATTATAATAGCCAGAATGTAAATTATTGTTTAGAGTAGATATTTTACTGTATATCTGTGTAGTTTTGTATTTGTGAAATTGTCTTCAATCAAAAATGTCATACTGTGGTGGAATGCTATGCATCTTTAGTTTGTGTTCAGTATTTGAGAGTGAAATATTTGCTCACTTGGTAAAAATGCAGCTTTAAGACAGAGTCAGCAACAGTCTAAATGAACAGTAACTACTTACAACAGCACTATGTCATAGTAGACTCAATTTGACCTTATTCCCTATATAATGGAGAAGTTCTGGCTAATTGAATCCTGTTAATGACACCAAATTACTGTCAAAATGTGAGCACTAAATAAAAGACAATACAAAGAAACTATAAAGTACAAGTGACAAAATACAAGAAAAGGGACAAAGAAATCCTTTGGCTTCAACCTGTTGTGTTTTTTTTTTTTTTTTTTGAAGATACCATTTCTTTTAAAAAGCACAGATACCAGCACGTGTTCAGACAGTTTCTCCAAGGCTTGGATTCAGGTGTTCAACTTCAAGTACGTCAATAGCACATAGCTCAAATTAATAACTACAAAGTCCAATGTCCTGACGTACATGGAGACAGTCTGAGAAGACGCTACTGTCTCCTGTTGCACTTTATATCTTTTGCAGAATAATCATATCAACAGGTTGACAGCTCCATGTCTTGGGCTCAGAGACAGAAAAGTCCAAATGCAAAGTAAGAAAGTAAAAAAAAAAAAAAAAAAAAAACCACAAATGATCAAACACTACAGAGTACAAGGTTTTCTTCATCCAAGTGACAAAGTTAAATAAATTCACAATGACAAATTTAAGAAAAAGGATAACTATGGAAACAAACAAAAAAAAAAAAACAAACCAAAATAAATGACATGATTAGTATATGAAAAAGGTGCTCAGGGACAGAAAACTGACAGCAAGGGAGCAATGTGTGCAACATACAATGTGAAGGTAAATAGCTTGGATAAAGAGATTAACACCATCACTGGAGGTTCAGCCACAGAATAATACCTCGGTTCACTCATAATCGAGCTACAGAATCATTTAAGCATAATTTATGGTCCGTCCAAACTTCAACATGTCTTCCTCACTCTCTTTCATCAAGTACTGGAACGAGGCCTTAACTGTGTCTTCCCCTCTAGTGTCTTTGACATGGTTTTTAAAACAGTGAAAGGTTTCTCTACCATCTGTAAACATCTTTTCAGGTTTGGGTTGTGAAATAGCTGTCACTCTGCTCAAGTTTGTAAAGATTAGCAGTTCTACTCCAAGACAAAATCTGTTATCCTTTAGACCTTCTCTTGAATTCAGCCCATGACAGTGTCTCATTTCACATATGTCAATAGCATGAAGCTCAGTAAGAGCAAATTAAACATTATTGTTCAACTCGGTAAACTTGACACATCTATTAGGTTTTCACAGTGGTCACTGCGTTCATCATCACCACAAGATGGAAAATGAAGCAAAAATACCCAAACTGGGTGCATCTTTACAGTGGTCTGAGCTCTCTGAGTCGTCTCTCTGCCAGGCTTCCTTCACTTACCCTGTACAAACCCACCTACACTTAAACCTGACCCAAATAACCCCACGCCGCTTGATACTGCAGTGGATTTTGTCCACGATTTACTGTGCGTAGCGCTTTACAGGGGGGGAAAGATTCCCCTGTCGGGAGGCCTCCCTTTGTGCCGACGCTAAAAAAAAAAATGTAAGAATCGCAAAACTTATCCTCACCACACCTACTTCAACCCAGAAAGCTCCTACTCCTGTCTCCCCTTGGAACGAAACTTGGCAGAGCGAGACGAGCCAGTGTTTGACCTCAAAGTCAACTCACCCTGCCTGTACAATAAAGCTTCTATCAAAATTTGGGTGGTGATGACAGACAGCAGTGCAACTATGCTCAGAACACAGGCTGAATACTATTAAAAAACAAGTCTTACTTTGGAGGATCCCCAATCCATCTACATCAGACCTGCCTGTGTACCTCCATCATTTACTGATCAATGATTTTACTCAATATCAAAAAATGTGATCACAAATGTATCTCAGATGCAAATACAGATTTTAAATGCATTCAGAAAACATCATCCATGGGCTGAATAACTGTTTGAGAAAGCCAATGTCAGAGACACATTTCCAACTTATTCATCAGATCAGAACAGCAATGTTCTATCAATAATTCTATTTAAACCAGACATCAGTCTCCTTGCTCACACTCTTTTTACCTCAACAGTAATCACTTCTACAAACAGTAGACCTATGATGTACATATAAATATGAAGATGTGTTTATTTTTTTCTGATATCAGGGTAAATGTATATTCTAAGGTGCGGGTATTGTATTTTTTTTATTCTATTTATAATTTAAATTCATTTAAGAAAAAATGTTTATATCTTACGTCTGTCAACTCTTCTGCATACTACGTTGTATTTTCTTCATTTTCTATTGGGAGTTTGATTTTAACTAAAGAATTTCCCTCCAGGGATTAATAAAGTTTCTCTGACTCTGAGACACATACAAAGAAGATTGTGTTTGTTTCTGAATATAACAAAAAACCAAAAACACAGCTGGAAAATTCATTCATAACACGTGATCTATGAGCTTCAGGCATCACAAATGAAGAGCTGGTAAAACTTCAGTTCCAACAACAGAGATAATAAATGGTCACAGTCTGTGCTTCATCAGCATTTGAGCTTCACTATGCAGAAAATCAGCCCATCCACCTCCTAGATGCAGCAGACTCACTTCCTGCTCATGTCCTGTAGTTTGAAGAGCAGTTTGCAGACTTGTGCGATGTGGGCTGCAACAGTCCTTCAGAGGTGAGGTCTGGAGATCTAAGCGGTATCCAGGGCTTGGTGGATCAGGTCAGGCCACAACATTCCCCTTCCAGCCTTCCTTAAGATTGGACATATGAGTCAAACAGAGAAAAACAATCATTAGGAATAAGTAAAAAGCAAACAGACTAAAGCAAACCTTCAACATGACCTCAGATCTTACCTTTGGTTGCCACTCTCTCACTTCTCCTGACTCTGGTGTCCACTGCTTTCACAGACTGTGGTGGAACAGTCCAGTGCATCCATCCCTGCAGGGTGGAAAGTCTGCTGGGAGTCTCCGAAGTCTTCTATCCATCAGTCCATGAACTCAAAACCTCATCATATTCCAGTTCGGTATTGCCGGTGGAACTCCTCTTCAGCATGTTCTGCCATGGTCCAATGTCCAATGTCCTGACGTACGTGGAGACAGTCTGAGAAGACGCTATTGTCTTCTACTGCATTTTACACCTTTTGCAGACTAACATCAACAAGCTGACAGCTCCATGTCTTGGGCTCAGAGACAGAAAATGTAAAGTAAGAAATTCAAAAAAAAAAAAAAAAAAAAAAAAAGAGAAAACAAATGATCAAGCACTACAGAGTACAAGGTTTTCTTCATCCAAGTGACAAAGTTAAATAAATTCACAATGGCAAAGATATTTAAGAAAAAGGATAACTACGGAAACAAAAGAAAAAAAAACCCATAGACAAAGTCAAACTAAAATAAATAAAATGACAAGTATATGAAAAGGTGCTAAAGGACAGAAAACTGACATTTTGGGAGACGTGTGCAACAGACAATGTGAAAGTAAATAGCTTGGATAAAGAGAGTAAAACCATCACTGGAGGTTCAGCCACAGAATAAAGCCTCAGTTCACTCATAATCGAGCTACACAATAATTTAAGCAGAATTTATGGTCTGTCCAAACTTCAACATGTCTTCCTCACTCTCTTTCATCAAGCACTGGAATGAGACCTTAACTGTGTCTTCCCCTCTAGTGTCTTTGACATGGTTTTTAACACATAGTGAAAGGTTTCTCTACCATCCGTAAACATCTTTGAAACGGCTGTCACTCTGTTCAAGTTTGTAAAGATTAGCAGTTCTACTTCAAGACAAAATTTGTTATCCTTTAGACCTTCTCTTGAATTCAGCCCATGACAGTGTCTCATTTCACATATGTCAATAGCACGTAGCTCAGTAAGAGCAAATGAAACATTATTGTTCAACCTGGTAAACTTGACACATCTATTAGGTTTTCACAGTGGTCACTGCGTTCATCATCACCACAAGATGGAAAATGAAGCAAATAAACCCAAACTGGGTGCATCTTTAAAGTGGTCTGAGCTCTCTGAGTCGTGTCTCTGCCAGGCTTCCTTCACTTACCCTATCCACCACGCAAAGGTACGAACCCACCTACACTTAAACCTGACCCAAATAACCCCACGCCGCTTGATACTGCAGTGGATTTTGTCCACGATTTACTGTGCGTAGCGCTTTACAGGGGCGGGAAAGATTCCCCTGTCGGGAGGCCTCCCTTTGTGCCGACGTTAAAAAAAAAATGTAAGAATCGCAAAACTTATCCTCACCACACCTACTTCAACGCAGAAAGCTCCTACTCCTGTCTCCCCTTGGAACGAAACTTGGCAGAGCGAGACGAGCCAGTGTTTGACTTCAAAGTCAACTCACCCTGCCTGTACAATAAAGCTTCTATCAAAATTTGGATGGTGATGACGGACAGCAGTGCAACTATGCTCAGGACACAGGCTGAATACTATTAAAATACAAGTCTTACTTTGGAGGATCCCCAATCCATCTACATCAGACCTGCCTGTGTACCTCCATCATTTACTGATCAATGATTTTACTCAATATCAAAAAATGTGATCACAAATGTATCTCAGATGCAAATACAGATTTTAAATGCATTCAGAAAACATCATCCATGGGCTGAATAACTGTTTGAGAAAGCCAACGTCAGAGACACATTTACAACTAATTCATCAGATCAGAACAGCAATGTTCTATCAATAATTCTATTTAAACCAGACATCGGTCTCCTTGCTCACACTCTTTTTACCTCAACAGTAATCACTTCTACAAACAGTAGACCTATGATGTACATATAAATATGAAGAAGTGTTTGTTTTTTTCTGATATTGGGGCATATATATATTTTTTTATTCTATTTGTTATTCATAATTTAAATCTATGTAAAAAATGTTTAGATCTTACTTCTGTCAACTCTTCTGCATACTATGTTGCATTTTCTTCTTTTCTATTGGGAGTTTGATTTTAACTAAAGAAGAAGATTGTTTGTTTCTGAATATAACAAAAAAAAAAAACAACCAAAAACACACCTGGAAAATTCATTCATAACACATAATCTATGAGCTTCAGGCATCACAAGTGAAGAGCTGGTAAAACTCTGGTTCCAACAACAGAGATAATAAATGGTCACAGTCTGTGCTTCATCAGCACTTGAGTTTCACTATGCAGAAAATCAGCCCATCCACCTCCTAGATGCAGCAGACTCACTTCCTGCTCATGTCCTGTAGTTTGAAGAGCAGCTTGCAGACTTGTGCGATGTGGGCTGCAACAGTCCTTCAGAGGTGAGGTCCAGAGATCTAGGCGGTGTCCAGGGCTTGGTGGATCAGGTCAGGCCACAACATTCCCCTTCCAGCCTTCCTTAAGGTTGGACATATGAGTCAAACAGAGATAAACAATCATTAGCAATAAGTAAAAAAGCAAACAGACTAAAGCAAACCTTCAACATGACCTCAGATCTTACCTTTGGTTGCCGCTCTCTCACTTCTCCTGACTCTGGTGTCCACTGCTTTCACAGACTGTGGTGGAACAGTCCAGTGCATCCATCCCTGCAGGGTGGAAAGTCTGCTGGGAGTCTCCAAAGTCTTCTATCCATCAGTCCATGAACTCAAAACTTCATCACATTCCAGTTATGTATTGCCTGTGGAACTCCTCCTCAGCATGTTCTGCCGTGGCCTTGTGATCTTTGCAAACCCTTCCACAGAGGCTCAGCAGTAATTACAAAGTCCAATGTCCTGACGTACATAGAGACAGTCTGAGAAGACGCTATTGTCTCCTACTGCACTTTATAGCCTTTGCAGAATAATCATATCAACAGACTGACAGCTCCATGTCTTGGGTTCAGAGACAGAAAAGTCCAAATGTAAAGTAAGAAATTAAAAAAAAAAAGAGAGAGAAAACAAATGACCAAGCACTACAGAGTACAAGGTTTTCTTCATCCAAATGACGAAGTTAAATAAATTCACAAAGAAATTTAAGAAAAAGGATAACTATGAAAACAAAAGAAAAAACAAACATAAACATGTAAAGTCAAACTAAAATAAATAACATGACAAGTGTATGAAAAAGGTGCTAAAGAACAGAAAACTGACAATTTGGGAGAAATGTGTGCAACAGACCATGTAATAGTAAAGAGCTTGGATAAAGAAAGTAACACCATCTCTGGAGGTTCAGCCACAGAATAAAGCCTCAGTTAACTCAAAATCGAGCTACAGAATCATTTAAGCAGAATTTATGGTCTGTCCAAACTTCTACAGTCACAGTCTGTATTTAATCAGCACTTGAGCTTCACTATGCAGAAAATCAGCCCATCCACCTCCTAGATGCAGCAGACTCACTTCTTGCTCGTGTCCTGTAGTTTGAAGAGCAGCTTGCAGACTTGTGCGATGTGGGCTGCAACAGTCCTTCAGAGGTGAGGTCCAGAGATCTAGGCGGTGTCCAGGGCTTGGTGGATCAGGTCAGGCCACAACATTCCCCTTCCAGCCTTCCTTAAGGTTGGACATATGAGTCAAACAGAGAAAAACAATCATTAGCAATAAGTAAAAAGCAAACAGACTAAAGCAAACCTTCAACATGACTTCAGATCTTACCTTTGGTTGCCACTCTCTCACTTCTCCTGACTCTGGTGTCCGCTGCTTTCACAGACTGTGGTGGAACAGTCCAGTGCATCCATCCCTGCAGGGTGGAAAGTCTGCTGGGAGTCTCCGAAGTCTTCTATCCATCAGTCCATGAACTCAAAACCTCATCATATTCCAGTTCTGTATTGCCGGTGGAACTCCTCTTCAGCATGTTCTGCCATGGTCCAATGTCCTGACGTACGTGGAGACAGTCTGAGAAGACACTATTGTCTCCTACTGCATTTTACACCTTTTGCAGACTAACATCAACAAGCTGACAGCTCCATGTCTTGGGCTCAGAGACAGAAAATGTAAAGTAAGAAATTCAAAAAAAAAAAAAAAAAAAAGAGAACACAAATGATCAAGCACTACAGAGTACAAGGTTTTCTTCATCCAAGTGACAAAGTTAAATAAATTCACAATGGCTAAGAAACTTAAGAAAAAGGATACTATGAAAACGAAAGAAAAAAAAAACTCATACACAAAGACAAACTAAAATAAATAAAATGACAAGTATATGAAAAGGTGCTAAAGGACAGAAAACTGACATTTTGGGAGATGGGTGCAACAAACAATATGAAAGTAAATAACTTGGATAAAGAGAGTAAAACCATCACTGGAGGTTCAGCCACAGAATAAAGCCTCAGTTCACTCATAATCGAGCTACACAATAATTTAAGCAGAATTTATGGTCTGTCCAAACTTCAACATGTCTTCCTCACTCTCTTTCATCAAGCACTGGAACAAGACCTTAACTGTGTCTTCCCCTCTAGTGTCTTTGACATGGTTTTTAACACAGTGAAAGGTTTCTCTACCATCTGTAAACATCTTTGAAACGGCTGTCACTCTGTTCAGGTTTGTAAAGATTAGCAGTTCTACTTCAAGACAAAATTTGTTATCCTTTAGACCTTCTCTTGAATTCAGCCCATGACAATGTCACATTTCACATATGTCAATAGCACGTAGCTCAGTAAGAGCAAATGAAACATTATTGTTCAAGCTGGTAAACTTGACACATGTATAAACTTGACACATGACACATGACAATGTCACATTTCACATATGTCAATAGCACGTAGCTCAGTAAGAGCAAATGAAACATTATTGTTCAAGCTGGTAAACTTGACACATGTATTAGGTTTTCAAAGTGGTCACTGCGTTCATCATCACCACAAGATGGAAAATGAAGCAAATAAACCCAAACTGGGTGCATCTTTACAGTGGTCTGAGCTCTCTGAGTCGTGTCTCTGCCAGGCTTCCTTCACTTACCCTATCCACCACGCAAAGGTACGATCCCACCTACACTTAAACCTGACCCAAATAACCCCACGCCGCTTGATACTGCAGTGAATTTTGTCCACGATTTACTGTGCGTAGCGCTTTACAGGGGCGGGAAAGATTCCCCTGTCAGGAGGCCTCCCTTTGTGCCGAAGCTAAAAAAAAAATGTAAGAATCGCAAAACTTATCCTCACCACACCTACTTCAACCCAGAAAGCTCCTATTCCTGTCTCCCCTTGGAACGAAACTTGGCAGAGCGAGACGAGCCAGTGTTTGACCTCAAAGTCAACTCACCCTGCCTGTACAATAAAGCTTCTATCAAAATTTGGATGGTGATGATGGACAGCAGTGCAACTATGCTCAGAACACAGGCTGAATACTATTAAAATACAAGTCTTACTTTGGAGGATCCCCAATCCATCTACATCAGACCTGCCTGTGTACCTCCATCATTTACTGATCAATGATTTTACTCAATATCAAAAAATGTGATCACAAATGTATCTCAGATGCCAATACAGATTTTAAATGCATTCAGAAAACATCATCCATGGGCTGAATAACTGTTTGAGAAAGCCAACGTCAGAGACACATTTACAACCAATTCATCAGATCACAACAGCAATGTTCTATCAATAATTCTTTTTAAACCAGACATCAGTCTCCTTGCTCACACTCTTTTTACCTCAACAGTAATCACTTCTACAAACAGTAGACCTATGATGTACATATAAATATGAAGACATGTTTGTTTTTTTCTGATATTGGGGTATATAAATTTAAATCTATGTAAAAAATGTTTATATCTTACTTCTGTCTGTCAACTCTTCTGCATACTACGTTGCATTTTCTTCTTTTTCTATTGGGAGTTTGATTTTAACTAAAGAAGAAGATTGTGTTTGTTTCTGAATATAAGAAAAAGAAAAAAACAAAAACACAGCTGGAAAATTCATTCATAACACGTGATCTATGAGCTTCAGGCATCAAGTGAAGAGCTGGTAAAACTCTGGTTCCAACAACAGAGATAATAAATGGTCACAGTCTGTGCTTCATCAGCACTTGAGCTTCACTATGCAGAAAATCAGCCCATCCACCTCCTAGATGCAGCAGACTCACTTCCTGCTCATGTCCTGCAGCTTGAAGAGCAGCTTGCAGACTTGTGCGATGTGGGCTGCAACAGTCCTTCAGAGGTGAGGTCCAGAGATCTAGGCAGTGTCCAGGGCTTGGTGGATCAGGTCAGGCCACAACATTCCCCTTCCAGCCTTCCGTAAGGTTGGACATATGAGTCAGAGAAAAAAAAAAACAAACAATCATTAGCAATAACTAAAAAGTAAACAGACTAAAGCAAACCTTCAACATGACCTCAGATCTTACCTTTGGTTGCCGCTCTCTCACTTCTCCTGACTCTGGTGTCCGCTGCTTTCACAGACTGTGGTGGAACAGTCCAGTGCATCCATCCCTGCAGGGTGGAAAGTCTGCTGGGACTCTCCTAAGTCTTCTATCCATCAGTCCATGAACTCAAAACTTCATCACATTCCAGTTGTGTATTGCCTGTGGAACTCCTCCTCAGCATGTTCTGCCGTGATCTTGTGATCTTTGCAAACCCTTCCACAGAGGCTCAGCAGTAATTACAAAGTCCAATGTCCTGACGTACATGGAGACAGTCTGAGAAGACGCTATTGTCTCCTACTGCACTTTACACCTTTTGCAGAATAATCATATCAACAGGTTGACAGCTCCATGTCTGCTCCTAGATGCAGCAGACTCACTTCTTGCTCATGTCCTGTAGTTTGAAGAGCAGCTTGCAGACTTGTGCGATGTGGGTTGCAACAGTCCTTCAGAGGTGAGGTCCAGAGATCTAGGCGGTGTCCAGGGCTTGGTGGATCAGGTCAAGCCACAACATTCCCCTTCCAGCCTTCCTTAAGGTTGGACATATGAGTCAAACAGAGAAAAACAAACATTAGCAATAAGTAAAAAGTAAACAGACTAAAGCAAACCTTCAACATGACCTCAGATCTTACTTTTGGTTGCCGCTCTCTCACTTCTCCTGACTCTGGTGTCCGCTGCTTTCACAGACTGTGGTGGAACAGTCCAGTGCATCCATCCCTGCATGGTGGAAAGTCTGCTGGGAGTTTCCAAAGACATCTATCCATCAGTCCATGAACTCAAAACTTCATCACATTCCAGTTGTGTATTGCCTGCGGAACTCCTCTTCAGCATGTTCTGCCGTGGTCCAATGTCCCGACGTACATGGAAACAGTCTGAGAAGATGCTATTGTCTCCTACTGCATTTTACACCTTTTGCAGACTAGCATCAACAGGTTGACAGCTCCATGTCTTGGGCTCAGAGACAGAAAAGTCCAAATGTAAAGTAAGAAATTCAAAAAAAATAAATAAATAAAATAAAATAGAAAACAAATGATCAAGCACTACAGAGTACAAGGTTTTCTTCATCCAAGTGACAAAGTTAATTAAATTCACAATGACAAAGAAATTTAAGAAAAAGGATAACTATGAAAACAAAAGAAAAAAAACTCATACACAAAGACAAACTAAAATAAATAAAATGACAAGTATATGAAAAGGTGCTAAAGGACAGAAAACTGAAATTTTGGGAGACGTGTGCAACAAACAATGTGAAAGTAAATAGCTTGGATAAAGAGAGTAAAACCATCACTGGAGGTTCAGCCACAGAATAAAGCCTCAGTTCACTCATAATCGAGCTACAGCAGCTACACAATCATTTAAACAGAATTTATGGTCTGTCCAAACTTCAACATGTCTTCCTCACTCTGTTCCTTCAAGCACTGGAACAAGGCCTTAACTGTGTCATCCCCTCTCGTGTCTTCGACATGGTTTTTAACACAGTGAAAGGTTTCTCTACCATCTGTAAACATCTTTGAAATGGCTGTCACTCTGTTCAGGTTTATAAAGATCAGTAGTTCTACTTCAAGACAAACGCTGTTATCTTTTAGACCTTCTCTTGAATTCAGCCCATGACAATGTCTCATTTCACATACGTCAATAGCACGTAGCTCAGTAAAAGTAAAACATCATAATTGTTCAACCTGGTAAACTTGACACGTCTATTAGGTTTTCACAGTGGTCACTGCGTTCATCATCACCACAAGATGGAAAATGAAGCAAATAAACCCAAACTGGGTGCATCTTTACAGTGGTCTGAGCTCTCTGAGTCGTGTCTCTGCCAGGCTTCCTTCACTTACCCTATCCACCACGCAAAGGTACGAACCCACCTACACTTAAACCTGACCCAAATAACCCCACGCCGCTTGATACTGCAGTGGATTTTGTCCACGATTTAC
Organism: Toxotes jaculatrix; assembly: GCF_017976425.1. Lineage (NCBI taxonomy): Eukaryota > Metazoa > Chordata > Actinopteri > Toxotidae > Toxotes > Toxotes jaculatrix. The sequence continues at coordinate 17,428,598 of NC_054412.1, forward strand.
TGTGCGTAACGCTTTACAGGGGGGGGGGGGGGGGGGGAATCCCCTGTCGGGAGGCCTCCCTTTGTGCAGACGCAGAAAAAAAAGTAAGAATCGCAAAACTTTTCCTCACCACACCTACTTCAACCCAGAAAGGTCCTACTCCTGTCTCCCCTTGGAAGGAAACTTGGCAGAGCGAGACGAGCCAGTGTTTGACCTCAAAGTCAACTCACCCTGCCTGTACAATAAAGCTTCGATCAAAATTTGGGTGGTGATGACGGACAGCAGTGCAACTATGCTCAGGACACAGGCTGAATACTATTAAAATACAAGTCTTACTTTGGAGGATCCCCAATCCATCTACATCAGACCTGCCTGTGTACCCCCATCATTTACTGATCAATGATTTTACTCAATATCAAAAAATGTGATCACAAATGTATCTCAGATGCCAATACAGATTTTAAATAAATCAGAAAACATCATCCATGGGCTGAATAACTGTTTGAGAAAGCCAACGTCAGAGACACATTTACAACTAATTCATCAGATCAGAACAGAAATGTTCTATCACTAATTCCATTTGAACCAGACATCAGTCTCCTTGCTCACACTCTTTTTACCTCAACAGAAATCACTTCTACAAACAGTAGACCTATGATGTACATATAAATATGAAGAAGTGTTTGTTTTTTTTCTGATATTGGGGTATATATAATTTTTTTATTCTGTTATTCATAATTTAAGTTTATGTAAAAAAAATTATCTTACTTCTGTCTGTCAACTCTTCTGTATACTACATTGCATTTTCTTTTTCTATTGGGAGTTTGATTTTAGCTAAAGAATTTCCCTCCAGGGATTAATAAAGTTTCTCAGTCTGACACATGCAAAGAAGATTGTGTTTGTTCCTGAATATAACAAAAAACCAAAAACACAGCTGGAAAATTCATTCATAACACGTGATCTATGAGCTTCAGGCATCACAAGTGAAGAGCTGGTAAAACTCTGGTTCCAACAACAGAGATAATAAATGGTCACAGTCTGTGCTTCATCAGCACTTGAGCTTCACTATGCAGAAAATCAGCCCATCCACCTCCTAGATGCAGCAGACTCACTTCCTGCTCATGTCCTGTAGTTTGAAGAGCAGCTTGCAGACTTGTGCGATGTGGGCTGCAACAGTCCTTCAGAGGTGAGGTCCAGAGATCTAGGCGGTGTCCAGGGCTTGGTGGATCAGGTCAGGCCACAACATTCCCCTTCCAGCCTTCCTTAAGGTTGGACATATGAGTCAAACAGAGAAAATCAATCATTAGCAATAAGTAAAAAGTAAACAGACTAAAGCAAACCTTCAACATGACCTCAGATCTTACCTTTGGTTGCCGCTCTCTCACTTCTCCTGACTCTGGTGTCCGCTGCTTTCACAGACTGTGGTGGAACAGTCCAGTGCATCCATCCCTTCAGGGTGGAAAGTCTGCTGGGACTCTCCAAAGTCTTCTATCCATCAGTCCATGAACTCAAAACTTCATCACATTCCAGTTCTGTATTGCCTGTGGAACTCCTCTTCAGCATGTTCTGCCGTGGTCCAATGTCCAATGTCCAATGTCCTGACGTTCATGGAGACAGTCTGAGAAGACGCTATTGTCTCCTACTGCATTTTACACCTTTTGCAGACTAACATCAACAGGTTGACAGCTCCATGTCTTGGGCTCAGAGACAGAAAAGTCCAAATGTAAAGTAAGAAATACAAAAAAAAAAAAAAAAAAAAAAAAAAAGAGAAAACAAATGATCAAGCACTACAGAGTACAAGGTTTTCTTCATCCAAGTGACAAAGTTAAATAAATTCACAATGACAAAGAAATTTAAGAAACAGGATAACTATGGAAACAAAAGAAAAAAACAAAAACAAAACATAGACAAAGACAAACTAAAATAAATGACAAGTACATGAAAAGGTGCTAAAGAACAGAAAACTGACATTTTGGGAGACGTGTGCAACAGACAATGTGAAAGTAAATAGCTTGGATAAAGAGAGTAAAACCATCACTGGAGGTTCAGCCACAGAATAAAGCCTCAGTTAACTCATAATCGAGCTACAGAATCATTTAAACAGAATTTATGGTCTGTCCAAACTTCTAGTCACAGTCTGTATTTAATCAGCACTTGAGCTTCACTATGCAGAAAATCAGCCCATCCACCTCCTAGATGCAGCAGACTCACTTCCTGCTCATGTCCTGTAGTTTGAAGAGCAGCTTGCAGACTTGTGCGATGTGGGCTGCAACAGTCCTTCAGAGGTGAGGTCCAGAGATCTAGGCGGTGTCCAGGGCTTGGTGGATCAGGTCAGGCCACAACATTCCCCTTCCAGCCTTCCTTAAGGTTGGACATATGAGTCAAACAGAGATAAACAATCATTAGCAATAAGTAAAAAAGCAAACAGACTAAAGCAAACCTTCAACATGACCTCAGATCTTACCTTTGGTTGCCGCTCTCTCACTTCTCCTGACTCTGGTGTCCACTGCTTTCACAGACTGTGGTGGAACAGTCCAGTGCATCCATCCCTGCAGGGTGGAAAGTCTGCTGGGAGTCTCCAAAGTCTTCTATCCATCAGTCCATGAACTCAAAACTTCATCACATTCCAGTTATGTATTGCCTGTGGAACTCCTCCTCAGCATGTTCTGCCGTGACCTTGTGATCTTTGCAAACCCTTCCACAGAGGCTCAGCAGTAATTACAAAGTCCAATGTCCTGACGTACATAGAGACAGTCTGAGAAGACGCTATTGTCTCCTACTGCACTTTATAGCCTTTGCAGAATAATCATATCAACAGACTGACAGCTCCATGTCTTGGGTTCAGAGACAGAAAAGTCCAAATGTAAAGTAAGAAATTAAAAAAAAAAGAGAGAGAAAACAAATGACCAAGCACTACAGAGTACAAGGTTTTCTTCATCCAAATGACTAAGTTAAATAAATTCACAAAGAAATTTAAGAAAAAGGATAACTATGAAAACAAAAGAAAAAACAAACATAAACATGTAAAGTCAAACTAAAATAAATAACATGACAAGTGTATGAAAAAGGTGCTAAAGGACAGAAAACTGACAATTTGGGAGAAATGTGTGCAACAGACCATGTAAAAGTAAAAGAGTATGGATAAAGACAGTAAGACCGTCACTGGAGGTTCAGCCACAATATAAAGCACCAACATGGCGGCTGTAGATAGGCTCCTTGCTCACTCCACCTTTTATCTCAACAGTAACCACATCTATATACAGTAGACCTATGACATACATATTCTTGTCCAACTTCAGTTGTGAGGACACACTGAAGCATAATGCCTTAACTATCCAAACTGAAAGTTGAAAGGAGGGTCTGACTTGTCAAAATGCCTGATTGTTCATCTTTTTTTTTTTTTTTTTTTTTTTAAACAGCTGCCTGTGTTATTTGTCCTTCCACACTTGTGACTATGGTCCCAAGTTTAAGTTATTTTGTCTTATTTGCAGGATTTAGTCTTGTGACATAACTGCTGATATATATCACTGTAGATTCTGCCCATCATCTGTCTGCCTTGGAAATTTGGTGTTTAGGCCGAAATCAGAGCCAACACAGGGTACCAAAATCAGCCCACATAAAGCTAATGGGGATGGGAGAGGCCAAAATCCACCACATTAGACAGAGACAGGCCCTAAACAGCCCCAAAGTTGGGGCCCCCAGATCAACCCCTAGCAGGCTGATTAGAGGGAGGGAGAGAGACAGAGGTGTGAGTGTGAGTCTATGTGTATGTGTGTGTGAGACAGAAGGACAGAGACTGGCACAGCAGCCGAGATAAGGTAAAGTGATGGCACGGTGGCCAAGCAAACACCAAATACCACATACTTCTTGGATGGGCAGCAGCCAGGTTGGAAGGATGGACAGGAACAAATTCTGTTGGAGGAAAAGTTATGGCACGGCGGCCAGACATCCCAGCATCAAAGAAATGAGAGTTGTATACCTTGAATAGCCTCTTGATCCCACGTGGTCAAAATCGAAGAGCAAACAATCATCAAACAAACAATAATCAAACAGACAATAATCAAACAACCGCCCGACCAACAGACTGATAGAGAGAGACAACCGATGGCAGCCACACTGGATGGACAGGAACAAATTCTGTAGGAGGAAAAGTTATGGCACGGCGGCCAGACATCCCAGCATAAAAAAAAATGAAACCTATACCTCGTATAGCCTCTTCATCCCACGTAGTCAAAATCGACGCTACAATGCTGAGAGGGGGGTTAGGGTTAGGGTTAGAGTGCAAGTGAGTGTACGTGGGAGAGAGAGTGACAGACAGGCAAACGGTCGGGCGGACAAATAATTATGGCATGGTGGCAGTGTATGAGACAGAAAGAAAAAGAGGGTGAGACAGATTGGCCGTGTGTGTGTGTGTCTACGTGCGCATGTGCGTGTGTGCGCGCGTGCATGTGTGTGTGTGCAAGAGACACACACACAAACACACCTCAGCAGCAGAATAAAAAACTTCACTTACAATTAGCTGATTTCTTCTCATGCTGATCTGTTTGTGGATCTGAAAGAAGAAGAAGAACCAGCTCAGTCTGAGTCTGCAGGTCAGAGCCAGTTCACCTGTGAAGACATGGAGTGGACCGATCCTGTCCAACACTCGCACTCTGTGGACATCAGTTCACTGAATATAAATCCATCTGTGTGAAGCTTTATACACACACACACACCTCACACTGATCAGGGAATAATCATTTCTCCAACTGTGATCGAGCTTATGGAACATCCCTCATATTGGAGACTGTGATGTGTGAGTGAGGATGACCGTGGTGAAGCTGAAAGATGAAGATTTTCAGACTGACTGCAGGTGTTCCTGCAGTTCCTGGGTTTAGAGATCGGCAGCATGTTCTCTCCACTGAGCAGCGTTTCACAATCTTTAAATATTGTTTATTGATTAAATTCTGCTCAACGAGTAAAATGGAAAATCAACACTGATCCAACTGATGACGGTATCTTACCATGCGAGCTTCACTCAGAGCGAACCACGGCCCTCAGGTTCAGCTTCACCCAGGCCGCTGCTGCACCTGTGAGCCAAAGCAGCAGGTGCGCTCCAGACAGCCACAGTCCGCGCGCACTGACCTGCAGCGCTGGAGACCAATATAACAAATAAATGTTTATGTGGGTAAAAACTCTGAGGACTTACAGACCTGTCTCCACATACCCCTGATAACCTGAGCACTTGGGAGGTGAACTGAGGGTTTACTAAGGTGAACTGAGGAGGCCGCTGAGGCCTAATTATCTCTGTGCGGCTGCGCTGTCCCGCGTGTCATATTCGGACTTTATCTTTACTGAAATGTTGTATGTACTCACTTTTCGTAGAAAGTCCAGAAAGCCGTTTCCAAACCGTCTGTCCAAGGTGAGCGGTGCGATGGAGACACGCGCACTGAAGCTGTGTGCGCGGGCGTGAACACAAAGTGGCGTCTATGGCTCACAGGGTGGAAAGGCCCCGTGCACCTCTGTTGCAGCCTCTGAAGAACAGAGATTCACAGGCTGATACACTAGGTCTGTTTCCCTCGGTGTGCTCGCCCTGTCTCCATACTCAGAAACTCGGTGGAAGTCTGTGTTCCGCGCACACGCGCTCTCCTCTCCTCCAAACCGGCGCGGTAATGCCGGACTCGGTGTTCCGCGTGTTGGTCACAGTGGTACCGTGGTTTAGCTGAACTACGGCCTGAAACCAGCTCCAACACACGGCTCAGCGTCCGGTTTTATCAGGTTACACTTTGACTCAAAGTCCCGGGTCTTCACCTGATGTACAACAGTATTTCACAGATTCGAATAAACTCACAACCTGTGTCTCTTTCTAGAGCGCTCGCGGCCTTCACCTGGCCCTTTTAAGTCCCACCCTTCTAACAACCAGGTGGGTCGTCATCTCTGATTGGCTAATGATTGGCCAGTGATAATTGAGCCAGACCATAATATCACAGGCCATGTATTACGAAACAAATAGGAGTGTGCACAATACTGTAAAATTTGGTATGAGCCCATACTAAGTAAATACAGGTCCAGTACTGCTGATACCAGTACCACTATCAATACTTTTTTACTCTCAAAAGCAGCTTATCTACTTTTGTGTAGGGCGGAGCACTGCGTCATAATGACGTGAATGCAATATGCAAACTTGAATGAAAATTGAAAATTTGAATTTTTATGATCATTGAATGCTCCCTTCCCTGTGATAGATATGTTTCTGTGGTGATATACAACACATCATAAATATCCTGTGGCTTCAAACTTGTGTGTGAGAGCCGGTGGCCCTCCTCCCACTTGAAACAAGCTCCTTTTTTTGTACCACCAGGTGTCAGTGTTTGCTCTGCTCTCCAAACCTGACAGATGTTTACAACACGACAGCAGAGGTCATTTCATGCCTTTGAGGATACAGAGACAGTGCATGGCCTTAATTTAAAGACTGTGGGTGCACCACTGAAACCAGGAGAACTGGAGACATGATCACATGAAGGCTGCTGTGAGGTAGCAGACATCTCAGATCTGAGAAGAGGATGTCAAGGTTAATGAGAGCTGGCAGCTTTTCGCCCTCTTTTACTCTTTCTCCTTGTGAGTCATCTTGAGTCCTCTTTCTGTCCTATGTCCCTCCCCTCCCCCAGCTGTCACCACTACTCCAATAAAACAGCTCTTCCCCCAAAACATAAATACACACACACATTTACCCATGAGGCTGGTTGTCTCCCTGTGTGTGCAGTGAGAGCACAGTGTCTGCTGACAGAAAATGTCAGTGGGGTAGTTTGTATGTTAAATAGCTCTTAAGTACAGTGTGATAAGAAGGAGGGATGTTTTTTTTTCTTTTGCTGTGTGTGAATGTGCAAGAATGAGAGGGAGTGGGAGAGATTGCAGTGGTTTCCTATTGCATAACAGAGAGCCGCCCCACCCCTCTTGCTTGGCCATGCACATCTCCAGTCCGCCATTGTGGCTGTGCAGATATTCATGTCATGTCCCTCACCTCAGCCAGCTCCTCTCCACTCTCTCCTCCTCTCCCTTTGGATCTGTCTGTCTGAAAATATTATATGCCTTCACGCTCAGACTCTACTTGATTATATTGGCACAACCTTAATTAACAACAGGCTTGCCAAAACATTCTGTACCAAGTATAAGTATAAAAACATTTCTTGCTGTTTTGAGTTCAGAAAAGCTGTGTTGAAATAGTTAATTCAAGTTTACAAGTATTGTCAGCAACATGTACTTTCAGAAACAAACGTAAAAGTGCTGCTGTGAGTGTTAATCATTAGTGTTGCTTTCATGTGAAAGCAGATTTTCACTGTTGCAGCTGGTAAAAGTGAGATATTTAATATATTAAGTTTCATTTAGAACAGTGCTTTCACATGAATGTGTATGTACACTCTTTATGTGCAAAGAAACCAGTAACTACAGTGGTTTACAATGTAAGAATAATAATTCAGAATATCGCTATGCACAAAATCAAATCACAAAAAACATAAAAAAAAACAGACAAATTTAAAAATAGAAAATAAAAGAACAGACAGTTTGATGCATTGTAAATGGTGTTAACTATAGAGGGAGAGAGATCAAATAAAAATCTATAACATTTGATTTGGAAGGATCTTTAGACAATAATGTGTCATTCTGCTGTTTTCCCCTCAGGCTCTTACATGCTCTGACATGTTTTTCTGCTTCCTCATCTCTGTCAGCTTTTTCCACTGAATTTTGTTTTGGTCTGCTAGTGTATAACTCATAGTGGATGATGTTTTTTTTATTTTATTTTATTTGAAGGTGTACAGACCGGTGTAGCAGGATGTGCTGCTCTGACTCTGCCTCTTGTTCTTACAGAGTCTGGCAGTCTGTTGTGTCTCTCTGTGAATCCTTCATTGTGTTTCTGCTTTGTTCTCTGTCTCACTTTGTCTCTGTCTGGCCTCTTTTCCTCCTTCCCTCCGGTGGGATGTTGTGTGAAATATACATTTAAAGAGCTTTAAGTTTGGAACGGAAACATTTCCATGCTGTTCAAAAGTCATCTAATGTACAGAGGCCATTTAAGGCAGGGGTACTAACCAGGTAAACCACTTATAAGGGCCATTTAAGGCCCCATGTGATCTGTGTAGCAAACTATTTGTGGTAGTTAGGTAATTCCTAGCATGCACCATTAAACCACAGTTAATATTTCAACTGATATTATATTTACATAGTGCATATCATTGAATAAATTCATTACACATTTCCCAACACTTCAGATGGCATATTAGAGATGTCTGATAAAATGAAAACTGTGGTCCTGTTGGCTTGGACAGTGCTTAGCAGCACAGTATGTGTGTGTCTGTAATAATGAACCCACCAAAGAGTCTGTGAGGTTTAAGTGGTTAAAGGCAATGATCTGCCGAGCTGTGAGAAGATCCATGATTCCACCGTCTACATTTAAATGAAGCCTTTTATTTTACTTCAGCTCGTAGTAATTACCTTACAAATGACTCTCAGAATGAACTGGGCCGCTCCAACAGACACGTCCCATAATGACTCACTCAGCAGAGAAGTAGTAGTAGTATTATCACAGCTTTTATGTGCATACTCACTAATGTATTAAATCATTATAAATCAGATTAACTAAGGTGTAGCTTTCAGCCAAATTAAAACAAAAACACTTTTCCATCATTTTTCATTTATTTAAATAATTGCATGAATTGTACAAAACTGTGCAGTCGCCAACTAACAATCGATGCAGATGCATCTTTTGAAAGTGCTGTATTCAGCGTGTTGCACATGTCAGAACCTTGGTCTTGTTTACTTTCTGTAGAGAGTGTAAACAGGACACCTTATCTCATTATTTTAATTAACACATAATTAGGTTCTTGAGAACTGTCAGTCAGATTGATTTAAGGTGGGGTGAGTTACTGCAGTCATCAGATGGTGCCTGTTAAACTAATGTGGCGAAGCTAATCTGTGGTTTCTCTTGTAACTTCATTGTGAGTGTGTTCTGTGTTCCTGCCACCAGCGTGTGTTTTCCTGTCGCCTCTGTCTGTCTGTGTTCCTGGTTGCCAGCTTGTTCATCTCGTCTGCCTGCTTTTCACCATCAATCCACCTGCCTTTGAGTCTGTGTTTGGGTCCTCCTCCCTGCCTGTGCTGCTACCAGCAGCATGACACCGAGAGAGGCTGCAGACACCACTCAGAGCAGAAAGAAGGCAGGAGGGCGAGTTAAGAATAGGCATTTTGGGCGGGGGGGTGAAGAAGATACGCTGATAAAAAGATGAAGTGATGGTGCTTGAGATGTTGCTGAGAGGAGAGAGGGGCTGCAGAGTCTGGGAGAATTAGAGGAGAGTGAGAGAAGGGTAGAATAACAAATGAGGGAGTGCAGGTGTAGAAAATGAGGGGAGCTGCTGGAGCTTAGGGGTTTGCCTGCAGACAGATACAGTGCGTGCACATACACACACACACACATCCCACAGCAACGCTGAGTTTTAATTACCAGAACTCACTTCCAGGACAGAACAGCCAGACTGCAAATGTATACATCCACAGCACTGCACATAAGATTTGGTTTGATGACACAAATATTAGATATATATTATTATATCATGCCATAATGTCATAGACATAAGTAAACAGATATAATTAAAACAAAGTCTTCTCTCCACCTACAGTTTAAATATAAATATACTTTGCAATGCTTTGAGCGACTGTTGTTTGCTGTGTCAGTTAAACATCTGCTGACTTTTTAAATATTATATATATATATATATATATATATATATATATATACATAGTAACTTCTTGCTTTGTAACTTTATTTTAAATAAATATTATGTCACTGTTACGGCTTAAAGCTTTATCAAACTGTATTTCAGAGTGAACAGTTGGCCTAGACCTTTTGCAGACAGACAGACAGTCTGTGTGTAGACAGACAGTCCCTCACTGTCTGCTGCTGGATAGCTTCAAAGCAACAAACTCAACCTGCAACTTATTGATTGTACCAGTTGCATTGCTCTGCTTAAAGGAGAGTAATTGAGAGTGAGGTGGGCAGAAACAAATACTTCTAATGTTTGCTGTTTGTTAACATGAGTTTGGGGTAGAGAAAGTGTGCTGTGCTCATTAGTGTTGGTTTAAATGTGCTGACAGAGCAGCAGTGTTTCTGTCATGCACAGCGTTGTACACAGTACCTCTTAAATGAAGAGTGCTGCATCAGCTTGTGTCCACGCCCGGGTGTCGACACTGTTGGGTCAAGCCTCTGTCTCATTTCCCCTCTGTGCTTTCAGGGCCCTAAACTGAATGACTGAGAAATAGTGGATGGAACACATAAAACAGCAAACTAACCAGTGAAGCAAAGGTAACATGAGATGATGAGGCAGAATCTATTACAGTCGCCCCAGAAACCAGAACAATCCATAATGTTCTAGTACTATCCTCTGGTCTCCTTCAAGGGTATTTTTGTTATCCTGCTGAATAATGGATGAACCACAGACAGAGGGAGGGAGAGATAGTCCTTTGGCGATTGAGCAGTATTGCAGTTTTCTCGAGTCTTGGCCTCCTCTGAGCCCGAACTGTGCTGCTTGATCTGACAGAAACAAAAGGCCTTAATGTCTGGAAATCCCTTATTTGTATTAACTTGATTGATGATACCAACATTTTCTGGTGTTTTCCCCTCCGTTCATGTAATAAGAAAGATTCTCCACTCGATTAGCTAAATTTGAACTCACCATCAAATTCACTTTCAGTTTCAAATCTGCAAGTAGAACAAGAGAAGGATTCTTACTTTTATTTTTCATTTAAGTGCAAAATTTCATTTGTATAAGTTTGATAACTATGAGCCCTGGTTTGTCAGCATGATAAATGGGAGAAAAACACACATGGAGATACTCAAACTGAAGTTTCTGTTGCATAAAGTCTCAAGCAAACACGCTTCTGATGCAAAATTGTCTTTATTGAAAAGCAGGAAAATTGCTGAATACAGTGATACAAAATTATAAAGGTGAATAACTGATTAACATCATTGATTGAAAAGTAGCCATGAAAATAGTTGAATTAGTTTGATTGATTTCTCTGATAAGAAGTTGAACAGTAGAGACCACAGGTGCTCTCTGATGTTACCACTTACATCGATTTACATAGAAAACAAAGGTAAGGAAGTAATCAACAAAAATTAAAGAACACTTTTGAACTGTGCTTTCCACTTCAGTGAGGGTCGAGAATGCTCAGCTCTGCTGCCGTCACAGATTTTCTCAGGCCTTCACTGATAAACACTCAGGTACTCAGTGCAGCCTTTGTTGCCTGTGTTGAGATTTCTTTTAATAACATTGATTCCAGCCCTCTCATACACCGGAACAGCATCTGTGTTGACGAGCAGGGCGATGGCCTTAATGGGCTTCTCACACTGCTCTTGCTTGTACCACAGGTACACCTGGTTTCCTCCAGTTCCCTCGTTGAGGTCAACGCTCACTGGTTGGTAATTTTGCTGCTGAAGGGCCTGACGCTCACTGCCATTGGTGGAGATTTGCAAAACACTGAGTGCACGCTGGGAGTCGGTGGTCTGACGGTACCAGATGAAGACAAACGCTCCTTTTGCATCTCTGTTAGTATCTTCATCCAAACGAATGTAGCCCTTCTGAAAGTAGTCGGTGTCGGATCCGTAGGAATCAGTGGCGGTGACTTCACAGATGTATGTTTGTCTCTCTCTCTTCACCCAGAGGTGGATCCAGTTGCCTTCAGCCTTGCGATTCAGATCACAGGTCAGCTTCTCCCAGCCCAAGCTAAACTTGTTGGCTTCACTTTCTGCATCTGTAGTGACATCGATGTCCACTATGGGAGTATCGTACTCTGTGGACCCTCTGAAGTACCAGAGGTAGATGTAATCACCTTTTGCTCCAGCATTGAGGTCTTTCGAGATCTTTGTGTACCCCGCATTGATCAATCCAATGGCCATGTCATCGTTGAATGTAAACTGAATCCTGGTGATTGGTGATGAGCAGGAATTTTCTTTGTACCAAATATAGATGTAGTTTCCTCCTGACCCTTTGTTCAGATCCACATTGATTTTCTTGAAGCCCTGTGATTGGAGATTTTGCTCCTCATCTGTATTGAGGGACACGTCAAGGTGTGAGATGTAGCTGGCCATTGTTGGTAACTGTGAAGAAGACTGAAAGTAAAGAGTGGGACACAAAGTTAGGATGAATGTAGCTTTTGAGCCCCAGTATAATTATGACAAGTTAAACTCTCTGTTGTCAGATATGGATCAGAAATATATTGCAAATATTATGTTTATGGGTAATTTCCAGCTCAGTGCAAAAATGCAGTGAAACAATGTGGCAAAAACAAAATATACTGATATTTTAAACCAATTTCCCTTTTTGCTAATTTACCTTACTTTAAACAGGGCACCAGGTGCTAACCAGCTTAGAACAGCCAGGACCAACTCTGTAGTGAAAAACAACTCTCTCTCTTTCTTTCTCTCTTTCAACCCAACTGGTCGAGGCAGACTGCCTCCACAAGTAGATAATAGTATTAAAAAGAGTACAGTTAAAACTGACCTGACTCACTTCCAACAGCAAGTCTGGAAAACCTGAAGTCGCCTGCACAGTGTCTTTACAAAGGATTTAATTCTCAGGTACAGTCATGCCCATGTACACAGTATGTTATACAGAGTCCATTCTGGCTTTGGTACAGTTAGCATTGCCGCTGACTTGACACTTCATACACATTCATGCCATAAGAAAAACTTTTTTATCAACTCACCTTCGGGTCTGACCGTAAGACGTGACGACCACAAGATAAGAATCTGTGTTGTGTTGCAACCAAATGAGGAAGTGCCTTAAAAGGGCTGTACCACTAAGTGCAGCCAGGGGCTCCAAAAACCTCTGGCTCCAATCCCATTCAAAAAGCATCTACTTTTCACATGACGTACTAAGTCGGTATATTTTTTCACAAGTCATTATTGTGTCATAAGTGTTCACCACATATCTGCCAGAAAACTTGAAGTCTGCTCTAATTCTCATTACTTTTAAATCAAGGCTCAGAACTGTTCAGATGAAGGCAGAGCGGATCTAATATCCCCTCATCCCAAACACACCGTTATCCCGACATCAAACCTGATCCAGGCACGTCCATCGTACCTTATCAAAGCCTCATTCAGCAAGCCCTCAACTAAATACCACACTAATGGATCTTAATGACACACCTAAATTCAACTAATTACATCAAGTGTGTGAAATCAACCAGCACTTTCAAAACATTTGCTTTTATTAAAATGCCATTACTTATTAATGTTAATTGGTTTGCGTGGATTTGAACACAAAATATTCAGTTAATGAATCAACCAAATAAAGTGTGTAAGGATATATCCAGTGTGCAGATACAGCTAATGTGGTTATTAATAAAGTTTTATTTACTCTTTAAAGGTAAATAAAGCCTGAGGAAGGGGAGATGGTGTTGATTCATAGTTTTCATGCTTTCTTTTCTATGCAGTGAAACTCTCTTTACCTCCAGCAGTGAGCAGCGACTGTCTGTCTGTCTGTCTGTGACCAACCTATCAGCTGGACTGACATGAACTTTGATGCACACAGTTATGCTCCCAGCAGAACATACAGACTTTCTGTAAGTACCAACAAACTCTTAATTTTAAGTGTGTCTCCTCACACATTAATCATTAATGCAAAATTCATGCACCCAAATGGAATAAAAGCTACAGTATTGATTTTGGAAACATAATGACCTTTATATATGACCACCACCTGGCAAAGTCTGTCACCTGGTTTTTGTATAGATCAGACAAAAGATTTAACAGATGTTAGACGTCTTTTTGTTTGGTTTTGATCTTCAGAGGTGCTGGTAGGTGGATTTTGCTTCCTTTGGGCTGAGCAAGCTGTTTCCCCCTGTCTCCAGTCTACTGCTGAGCTATGTTAGCTAGCTGCTGGCTCTGCACATTTAGCACAGACTTATGAGAGTGGTATCGATCTTCTTATCTAACTCTTGGCAGCAAAGCAAACGAGTGTATTTCTTCAACAATTTCTTCAAATACACATTTGGTCTGTTTGAATCCATTCAAAGATGAAATATGTCCAGAAATAAGAAACTTCCAAGGAGCATGGTAGAAAAATACTCCCCAATACACCAGATTTAATTATTCATCCTGAACATGTAAATGCTGCTTCATTCCAGATGTTCGTTTTTTTTTTTTATTGTACTTGTGAAAATATAATGTCTTTTTAGTTAGTCATATAAACCATGTGAAAACGTATATATACTTGAAATTCCAAAATTCACTTATAAACACAAATAAAATGCACTTCATTGCTCCTTAAAGAGTAAAGAAAAGCTTCTAGTTCGATCAGTTTCTCACTGTTAGTGGTGGGACAAACTTTCTGCTGAAGTTAGAACAGTTTGGTTATTTCTTCAGAGATTTTTGTATTTACTCACGGATGTTTTCAAAATGGCCTCATGTCTATTGACTGGCTTCTCTTCATTTCAGAGAATAAGATGATGAATCTTAGTCATTCCTCTCTTTCAAAATCAGGCTGTAGCCTGCACACAGCCTGTGCACATATCAAAATCTTCTATGTTGCTGACTGTCAGTGTTTTAGTCATGATTTTAGTAACATTCCTGGACTTTGGGTGGACTGCCACATCTGTGCTAATCTACATGTACAAACGCATAAACTGAGTGGGACTCTCTGTAAACGTCACCCTGGAATCACAGGAGCAATAAAGACAGACACGGGTGCCACTAGGGTTTATTACTTTTAATCAATTCAGCTAGCTACAAAATGTCCACCACTTCACACACTGACAGGATACAGAGAGGGAGTCTTTAATATTACATGCGTTGAGGACATCAATCTCACAGTTTAACCTATTGTGTCATTCAGGTTTAGGTATTTAATCACCTTACTCTAACTACTCAACATTTTGGCGATTTGGTGTGCATAGCTCTAAAGTACAGAAGCAACAAAAAAACCCTTTTGTATGTATTTTTTTGTTTCAGAGTATAGTTATCATTGTTATTCAATATTATCATTATTTTTACCAATAACAAACCACACGGGGAGAATAAACTTACAGATACAGTCTTCTTATAAAAGTAAGGTCTCTCAGAAATATGCGTCTTTGCTTTACATTGCAAACGTTTATTTTTTTTTTTCAGAGCATCCAAAACCTATGTTACAGTACACAACCAGTCCTCTTTCAGCACATAATCAACATCTTCATCACTGAACTGCATAATCATTTAGAAAACAGGTCATTTTTTTTGCAATACAACCCCAAGTCCTCGTTTTTTTTTTTTCATCTTTATCTCGCTTTTTTGATCCCTTTTGCATTATTGTACAACAAGATGGTCACAGTCGGTAAATATATCGAGACAGAAAGAGTGGCACTATTGCAAACTTGCAGGAGTATGGAACGATCAACTGTGTCCTAATACTGAGCATGCGTTTTGTCAATTTGCTACTGCCATGTTATCGTTTTTTATATATATTTTTCAGACAAGTTTTATTTATAAGACTAAAATCTACCATTTGTCATGCAGAGAACGCACAATTCACATCACTTGGAATGCAATGTCTAATACAGCTACAGAGAGTCTAGTTGCACATTGTCTAAACAGTAACTCAGTATGAACAGTATGATTGCGATGAAGGAAAATGTACCAACGACTGCCTTTTGATTGTAAGTGCTCTTTGCAATCCCATCCATCTGCACCATCACTCAGTAAATCTTTACTCATGCTTTTCCATCGGTCTTCTCCCTTTTTGTCGTGACAACACCAAAATAAGGAGCATGACAGTAGCCTAAATGGAATGACACAGTTTTACTAGGACGATACTGAGATACTGAAAAGGAAAAAGAATAAAAACAAACAGCTTGTATAGCATTCCTATTATATACTTGTCATCCAGAGCAGTGTACTTTCATATATATATATTATATATGATATATAATAATATATGATATATATATATATTTTGATAAAGAGAATAAAAACTTCACAGGTGAGCTAGAGAGCCATCGAGTCAGCACTATATACAACCTTTGGAAAGAATGATATACGGAGTATAAGAAATCATCTTTTTACGAGGACAATCATCTTGAAAAAGCTCGACAGACGACACAGAACAACATTTACAATGGGGAGGGGAGGTGATATGTGCATGTGTGCAAACCTAGAAGGTCAATACCATGATGAAAGCATGTCAGCGCCTGTCGATGTGCGGCGCGGGGACGCCGGGACGATCACGCTCGAGCCTCATGGCGTTTAGCCACTGCCCAGCATCTTTGTGGCACGCTGGTTGGCCTCGTCAATCCTGGTCTTGTTGGAATCAGCCTGGGTGAAGGAAAAGGAGACAGAGAGAGAAGAGAAGAGAAGAGAAGAGAAGAATATCAGTTTGATTGTTCTGATTCTACAATATCCTAATGATATTCAACATCATTTTTGATGTCTGGTCAAACCTTTTTGGGGAAGAGAGGACTCAGACCTCAGACATCAGTTTTCCTGTCTGGCATAGCCTGACTATGACCCTGATCCTGAATGAGCTTTTCAAAAGAGACCAGGCCACAAACCCAGTATAAAGACAAATATACTGTATGTAAATGCTAGTGTGTAACATCTAATAGGGGTAGGAAAAAAACGGCTCAAGTCTTAAAAGTTGCTGTGTCCCTCTTTTTGCCAGGTATTGTTGTGCTTGTAGTTGCACTTTGGCTCCCACTGGGGATCATGTTGAACAACTGCGCTAAAAATTCTGCAGTTCTAGTGATCATATGTGTTTGTATCATCTCTGAGGGTCTGAACAGCAGCTTGTGACTTACAAAAACACCTTTTCACGCCCATTAGCTCATAATAAGACAAGACAGCATTTCACTCTGTGTTAAACATTAGAAAATCTCCAGTTTGAAAGGCCTGAATGGAGCTTTTGAAATCTCTCCACAGATTCAAGCCCTGATACAGGATGAAGAAAAGTGGAACAGGTGAATGAATAATGTGCACTCGTCCCTCAACAGGTAACAGGGGACTGAGCTGCTCTCAAATTCAAGTGTGTGTGTTATAAATGTTCTCCTGGATGAATCAAGGTTAGATAAGACAACGCTGCTTAGAGACTTTGGTCATCATTAAAAAGATGCTAATGTCAGTGGAATGCAATAAATAATTACAGGTAATTCTTTGAAATCAGGAAATGAAGAGGAAACTATTCATGTATATGACTTTCATCCTTACAGAATGTAGTAAGATGTAATTAAATCTATGTTTAGGTGCAGAATGAACAGTGGATAGCAGCTAAGTGTAACTGTCCTGTCGTCGTGCGTTTACCTTCTCCATGATCCTGTCGATCTGGCGGTTCTGGGTGTCGATCTCGTTGCCCATGTCCAGGGCCATGTGGCGCAGGTTACCGATGATGCCACCCACCTGCTCGAGGTTCTCGTCCATCTCATTTTCCCGGGCATCGTCTGTTACCCTGAACACGCACACACACAGACACACACACACACACACACACTCAAGGTTAGAGGTCATGCCTGCATGAACACTAGGTCACATATGGCCAGGTTCAGAGGGCCGTTGCCTGATCTCTCTGTGACGTTCTGACCTCAGAGCAGGGATCTGGACTCAAGGAGATTCCTCTGCACAGCAGTTTATATTGTGTTTTACTGCTGTATTCGTTCAGTTTGAATTATTTAATGAAAATAATGCTTACTTTAAATGCTTCCTTTAAATTCATTTTTAAAATATACTGGTCTGTGTCTGATGCTGTTACCAAGTCAGGCAGTCCACAAGTACTCTGAGGGGAAACAGTGATGTAGAAATAGGATGAGAAGGATTAATTAATCTCTTCACCTCCTCTGTGCCTCCCCTCATTTCCTCTTAACTCCTGCTTTCTTTAGTGTCCTTCACACATCTACTCTGGCTGCTCTGATCTCCAGAGGATTTTTAGTCATTATGGATGGCCACAGTTATTTGGAAAAAGTATTTCTTAGCTACAGTTTGTTCATTTATACACCTTCAAATCAGTTTAAAGGGACACTGCAGTGATGTAGTACTGCGCTTCCATACACTCGGGGGACTTTGAGAAACAGGCTTGAACCAGAGTCCTAGCCTCCAGCTCAGGAAAGCTGTACTCTAATGCTCACATTCAGATCAAACACTAGACTCCAAGGCTCAGGTGTAGGTACGCCACGTCACATGACCATCCAGCATGTACGTCACAACCTCTTGGATGCTCCACATTGTGCACATGATTTGCTCTTTCTGTTACGTGGCTACACTTTGCTGACTGTGCTACTGAATGAAAAACGTTTCCACGACAACGGTATCTTGGTGTGCAATCCAAGTTTTCTTCAAGTCTTTACATTCATCATGTTGCAGCTCTGATGTATGCCTTAAGGACAATTACAAACATTTCTCAATATAAATATTTGTGATCTCACATTCAAGATGATACAGCACTGTATGACTTTAACTCCAGCAGTATTCATAATCATAATAACACAACATGACCATATACATACAACACATCAGACATAAGAATCCTCTGCTGCATATCTCTGGTTATAACTCTTTATCTTTTCTGACACTGAGATGTAATACTTTATCTGTTAATATCCTTTGCTAATGTTTATACTAACTATACATGTGGTGAATCTGTGTTATTGTAGCCTTGTAAGCTCAACTGTTTAAAATAGGTGGCGTCCTCCTTTATCTGATTCAGACATTCAAAATCAGACTGATGCATTGAGGGGTTTTTTTTTTCTTTTTACACCAAACAACCAAAACGTGTGGACAGTAAATATGAATCTGGAGCCATGAGACTGTTAGCTTAGCTTAGTTAAAAGACTGGAAGTAAGGGGAAACAGTTGGCCTTTCTGAAGGTACCTCTTCTGAAGCACCTTTAGAGTTCACTAATAAGCATGTTGTACTTCCTTTATTTAATCCAGTGTAAAAAAAAAAGTTGTGGTTTTAATCCTCTACATCTTCTCCATCTCCTTTGTACGTCCATTTTGAAGCTTTAGGCGCTCTGATGCATAAATCCTCCCTCTTACCTGCGGATGAAGCCTCCACTGATGGCCATCTGTTCACGCTCGTCCACCACGCGGGCGGGCTGGCTGGCCACAACCCCGTCCTGGTTGTTCCCCCAGGCCTTGCTGGCTCCGCTCTTCATCCTGACCACCAGCAGCGACGGGGAGGATGAGGAGGGGACAGTTACTCAGCAGTTTGACTGAACCATTTAATAGTTACCTCAACCAGGCTGGCTTCCCATTAGTCAACTCTATAAAGAGAGCCTTGGATTTGAGGTACTGCAACAGCATATATACATATATATATAAATATATATATATCAGTATGTAGCGTGATCAACTGACACAAAGGTGTTATTTGGTTTCATGCATTCAGCACATAAATATATGGAGACTAGACTAAGTCAAGCAAAGCATAGCAGGCATGGACTGGTTGGTAGATTGGGTTTGGTACAGGCTCACTCTGTTGCTGCACAATAATAATGTGTGTGAGGTTATATCTTGTAGGTATATAACATACTGTTCAGAATCAGGCAGGCCTCGTATGCTTAGTCACATGTGTGTGTTCTGTACAGTCTAGGCATGCATTCTAATAGCTCCAACACTTAGGATCCTGTTTTTGTTTTTTGTTTTTTAAACCAACCTACTGGCACTTCTGTATTGTTGCAATGATAAACCTCACCCCACTCCCACAGTTAAATGTCCCAGTGTGACAGAAAACAGAGAAGAGACGAGCTTTTGGCAGACACACAACACAGAGTGTACAGGACTGTCACATTGTTGGGAGGGACGACTGTTAATGTGGAGAACAAACTGCGAAACGACAAAAGGAAACAAAACAAGAAACTGGAGGGAGTCAACAGAGAATAACACCATGCTTAACTATTCCTGGCTCTAGTGTTACCCCCCCCACCCCCCCCACCCTTCGATTTGTGGTTTTATATGTCACTGCTTTTCCTCCATGTTCAGATCTTTAGACAAGCTGGCATGTCAGGTAGCAGTGAGACAGAGGAGTGAAGAGTGTGACGCTAACCCATCCCTCAACCAAAGCTTGCGTCTGCTTCTGTTTCAAGAGTAGAAAAGTGTAGCGACAAATACAGCTGTGCTAACACGATATGCAATCACAGCTCGGCTGCTTCGCTTTGTAAATGTCAAACCTCACACCGTCAGATTCAGTGTCTGTTTTGGCACAACAGGGTCAGGACAGAGAGGAGGGTAAAAGGTAGAGATTCTTTTTTTAATTTCCATAAATTACCTGCAGAATTTTAAGGCACTTTTGGTGGCAGGGCAGCCACATGTCTTTCACCTGTCAAGCAGTTTGACACTGATATTCCTGAGTAAGTAATCACATATCTATACATTTTTTATTCAGCAATATCCTGTCATTTCTTCTGCCAGTATTCTAGTGTCAGTTGCTGAGTTTTGTATAACCTTGGAGTGCTGTGTGGATGTATTCTAGCTGCATCAGGACTGGCGATGGCTCAGCCTCCTACACTGCTTTTATTAATAGAAATGGACTGAGGCAAGGCTCCGCTTAGCTCCCTGTCCCTGCTGACACACACCAGTGTGGTAAACACACACGCTACCCTTGTCTGAGTCCTTTCTCTTTCTACCTACTGCTCTCTTTTTCTGTGCTATTTATCTTGCTCCTTAATATTGTACGATTCTTTCTTTTCCTCTGCTCTCACTTTCCTTTCATTTAATATCCAGTTTGTTCTCCCTACAGTCTCAGAATGGATATAATGCACTTCTCTGATCAGCTTCGCTGTGGCTGAGCTGAGATGATCTGATTAGATGCTATGAGTACTGAGGATCCCATGGTAAAATTGAACTCATTCTATCTAATTCGTTCCCTGAGTGACATGCAAGTTGAGCGATCTACCAATCAAAATCCACTCACAGTGGCTTGCAGACAGCCAAAATCAGAGGACATTAAGTACCAAAAAAAAAAAAAAAAACCAACAGCCAGCTAATTCTGATAGACAGCCTGCACGCTGAAGGGATTAAAGAAATATCCCAGCATGTACGATGGAATACAGTCTCACTTTCTGAGAGGTGGGGGAAAAAAATCCAACAGAAATCTGTCTCCATTATCTTTCTAGCATCTGTCTATTTGTGCATCCAGTTTGAGTCAGCCTCCCAGCAGGCTATCATGCCACTATCTGATATGCTGACCTACATGTAAGCGAGTTCCCCGCGGGAGAGGGAGCTTAGCGAACAGTAATGTTGAACAGCCAGTGCAGGATAAAGGCTAATTTAGCACAGCGCTCTGCGGGAGAGGTGGCACTGCAGCGAAACTGCAGCAGAACCAGAGGGGGAAAAACAAGGCAGCAGTGGGCTGGATCGCCACGCCGAGCCGTGTAAAAGACAAGGGTACCAAGCTGTACATGCGCAGTGGCATGATGTACCCATTTTACAGAACAAACAATGACTACATCCCCCCGAAAATACCTCACTGCGCATGTGTCCTAACCCAGTTTCCAGCTCTCAGGAACAACACAGATCACTCCTGTTTTTCTCTTTTCCTTTGAATGTGTCACTCTGTCATTTCTCACTCCTTGTCATGTGTTCACTCTCTTTCCTTCTAGCATTTTGACAGTGTTGTCATGGAGCATTCTCCTTGTCTCTGTCTATAGATTGAATTTGGTCCAGTCTATAAAATCACAAAATTATGGCTGTAATCATCCTGACAGTGGCACATATAACTAGTATTTTAAGTTTTTACCTTTTATTATCTTTTTGGAAACTTATCTTTCTTAAGCTCAGTTTTTTTCTTTTGTCAACAATGTTTTCCCAGGGATTCTGACCTTTTCAAAATAAGACAAGACTTTGTGCTGCTCATGGTAAATACAACATAAAACGATTTGTTCATCATCACCATCAGTATCATCAACATCATCTTCATTGTTAATATCAGCATCATGATCTTAGCATCTTCATGTGTAGCATTGCCGTTATGAGTTGCATCATCATGCATGCATGAGCATTCAAAGGGTCATGCTCGCCAGTCATTCCATGTCATTGGTGCTTGGTGGTTCAAAAATGGTGGTGGGGGGAGGGAGGGGGGGTGTTCGGGGGGAAACAAAAAGGTCTCGTTGCCTGCAAAAAGGTGAGGATTTACTGGATGTTAGAGCGGTGTGGTGGTGGTAGAGATCATGCAGATGAGGAGAAGTGTCAAACAGTCCTGGACCAGGCTGACCAAAGGCATTTTGGAACCAAGATCACTGAATTACCAGACTGGGTCAATACAAAAAATGATCTGAGTGCCAAGATGCTTCGGGAGCCCCAGCCCTGCTCTTTTAGTTGAATCTAAAGTGGAATTACAGTTGGGAACGCCAACAGCTAAAGTAAGGTCATTGTAGAAGTCCCCTCGTGCCATCGCTTTACATTAAAACAATGAAGTAATTCCTCTTCAGCAGGAATCAATACAAATGTTACAGAGGGACTTCTACAGTGGCTACACCTGCATGTATATGACTCCCATTAAAAGGTGTTTGGAGAAGTGGAAGCTTAGAGAATAGGGCACTTGGAGAAGGGCACTTGGTAGAAGGGTGTTCAGAGAGGCACTTATTGATGAACTATGGCCTTGGCTGAGTGGAGGAGAGCTTATGTGGAGGACTGGACTTTTTGAGCTTGGCTTTACAGGATTTGGGTCTCGGCTGTTTATTTGCATGTGTCTGGTTCCACTGCACAAAGGCAGCAGGAAAGAGAGACACACTCTGGGTAGAGCATTTACATGTTCACTGATACAGTTTGTAATTTAGAAGAATCAATGCAACTTCTCAGGGGTCAATCAGGCAGCAATGAGTCAGACTGATGGACTATGGGATGCTTGCCATTTGTGGCGTTATGAACTCTGGGACACTGTACTGTGTCTCTGGAAGCCAATCCAGTGGAGAATCTTCATAAGAACCCAAGGCTGCTGCATGTGCCCGCAATTACCTACAGTATGTGTCTGCATATATTGTCTGAAGCTGCATTAGAGTCGAACTGAAATTCAGAATAATTTTTGCAGAGTAATCAGTAAATATATATTCCTTTGACTTGTATGATCTTTAGTTAAAACCGTGATTACACATAAAAAAGAAATGTAAGAGTTTGATTGATTTTTCTGCGTTGATAGCACCCCCTACATTAGTGTCAATAATTTGATTGCTGCAGTATCTGTGTGGTTAAACACTAAAAATGCTTTGTTATATCACTTCAGTTACATCAAACACACAAGCAGTTAAAACCAGCTTGGGGCTCTGAGGTTTGCCATTGCTTAGTTGCTGTGAGTGAGTGTGAGTCAATCACGTTTGGATCCACAAAAGAGAGTCAGCTGAATCTAGCTAGACTCCTTCTTTGTATAATGTGTGATGAACACAGCACTGAATGTACAGGAGCTGCTGAGGATTCAGCAGGTGTTAAAATTACAAAAGGAACGGCTACTGGGAATCACTGATGACGTTAGCAAGGGCTAACTAGGCTAACTAGAATTTAAATTTCAGTTCGACTTTAAATATACTTTGCGTGTGTGTGTGTGTGAGTATTTTAAAACACATCATATCCTCCTGTGTCCACCTCGTATAGCTGTGAAAGGGGCGGGGTCAGTGTTGTTTTTTTGGTGCCGGAGCAGAGCGGACTATTGGCTGATGGCCACCGTGATGTCACTTCTACCTCGGTTATTATTTGATTTCTTAGAAACTTATTCTTATTTTTAGAATGGCAGGCAGGCAGGCAGGCAAGCAGCACCTACTTGTTACATGGACAGGAGCAAAGACCACAGAATTTCCCTAGATCGTTCAAATTCTTTTCTGCATCCTTCATGTCCTTATTGATTTGGTCCATTCCCTCCTCGATGCGCTCCAGTTGCTCTGATTAAACACAAGTCATTTATCCCCCACAGAACGAAGCACAAGAAGAGAGAGGGAGGAAGAGGAGAGGAAGAGAGAGATAAAGAGAGGACAAAGGAGAGAAGACAACAACTTCAGACACTCACTGTGACAAAAGAAAGTAAAACAAAAAAAAAAAAAGAGGAAAAACTGGACGCCACCACATATGTAAAGAACCTTTGGGGCACGTTGTCAGTACCTACTTGTTACATGGACATATGAAAAGCCCACAGCATTTCCCTAAATCTTTTAAATTTTTCTCGGCTTCCTTCATGTCTTGGTTGATATGGTTCATGCCATCTTCAACACGATCGAGTTGCTCTGGTCAGGACAAAGGGATGACAGTAGTGGAATGAATTTCATTGACTGATTGACAGAAATATGAGTAATGATGAGCATTAACTGAGCTGTGTGTGTGTGGGTGTGTGTGTGTGTGTGCCCTGGTGTGTATGTGCATGTGTGTGTCAGGGTGATAGATTAAGACCGAACTAAGTTTCTGCTTAATGCATTGACTTGATGGGATAAAATACAATTATGTGCACTTACTGATTTATTTATTTATTTATTTGGCCAGGAAACGGTATTAAAAGCACAGCAAACCAAATAATGCCAGTGAATATAATTTCACAGTGTAACTGGTTGAAAGTGACAAAGTGCAGTTCAGATCCCTCCTGTATTCAGACCAAAAATAGTTTTAAATTTCATCTCTTCAAAGCAAAGAAATCTCCCTTGAGAGCTTTTTACTCTAACGACAGCATGGTGCATTGCCTGACGGATCTTTTTTTTTCCTGCTCGCAAAGAATTTTTCAGCTGTCTCCTGATCTACAGTCAGCTGGTAAGAATTAAGATGCTTAGCCATAGTTGTTCCATTGTGCTATTCAGGCATCCAACTAATTTAAGGCAGAATAATGTGTCCTTGTTAGCTAATGTTGAAACAACGACAGCAAATGTCAATATATGAACAGGTTTACATTGTTGCATAATATTACATCTGGTTTGGTCTGACTGAGCCCTCGCAGCCACTACATGAACAGTAGTGTTAAACATAGATATGAGTGGCTACATGGCTCTAAAGAACACCAGATTTTTGCTGCCACAATGAAGCAAATAAAACGGGCTTGCTTAGCTAAAAACTGCCTCTGTTGCTTTGTCTGGTTTTGCAAAGTAACTCAAGGGATTTTAAATATGACTGCGTTCTGGTTCTGGGATTCTGGCAAAGGATTTTAAAAATGACTGGATTCTGGCTTATGAGCGTCAGGGCCTTTGTCATGCTGATGTGGTGGATGGTGGGTTGGTGACTGCACAAAGGATTTCCACCCTGATTAAAGGAAATACGGTGCAGGCAGAGTGTGAAAGGGTGAGGCACGGTTAAATATGGAGCGGACTGAGAAACTAGTTCATTGGCGTCTTCAGATTTGTAAAATCCCTGGTTGGCATGCATTTATGTAAATATATTCAACCAAGAAAGGATCCATGTTAAGACAGTGTTATTAGAGTGGAGTGGAGTAGCAGCATTAAGCATGCTGTGCTCATTAAAGACAATATGAAAATATGGCGAGTGACCAGAAGTTTATTTCATGTGATTCATACCTCTAAACCTTTTTATAACTGTCTCCAGTATCAAGTGCTTCACAGCTACAGAGTTTTATACATGCACTAACATCAATAAGACAGGGGTCAGAGGTCATCTGTATCTAGTCAGCCGTTGCAATTGGTTTTTGAGTAGTGATCCTGTGGGTGCAGTATAGCTCTGAGGACAATGACTGGGCATGAGGGGGTAAATGGATGGTCAGAGGGAGGATAGAGCTTTCATCCCCCTGAGTGAACAACCATGTTGGTACAATTAAGACTCCCACTTACAGGACTGGTGAAGTGGTTTACATGACCTCCAGCCAATGGGAGACCTGAGGACTCATGCCCCCCCCCCCAACCCCAGAGCCAAGTGAAGATCAATGTACCTTTTCTTACCTACTTTCATAGCACCAATATTACCAGTGTGTGGTTGTTGGCTTGTTCATTCACAAACTGCATGTAACCAGGGATTGTACAAAGCAGTGTATGAGCTGATAGAGAAGTGAATGTTTTGTCTTTACCAGCTAAATCGATCGTTTATCTTTTCCACCTCTTGTATTTTTCCACCTCTGGACTGTCAGCAGGGTGGCAGGGTCTGTTCAGCTGTTCTCTGGCCTGTTTGGATGCTTTGGGTTTCAGTAGTGTTCAAAAGCAAAAGAGAAAAGACGGGTTGGGCAAACTGTATGGAAGAACTGACCTGTGCCATATAATGGGACATGGAGAGGTGGTATTTTTGCCTATTCAGTATTAAGGCTCATCTGGTGTAAATGATGTGGTAAATGTACTGAATTCAAGGTTACTGAGTCTGTGACACTAACATGGCTGCAATTTAATCGTTTTAACATCTGAACAATTCTCCTTAGTAATTTTGGAGAAGGTTATAGCACAGACAGGTCTAAGAACAGCTTCGAAGTCACCCTGCCACTGTCTGACAAGCATGTTAACCCCGGCTGGATTATGGAGAAGAATGAATTTATCTTGATGTGGAGCTGTAGGGTTTTGGCACTGCAGTGGCTGATATTAAATGTTCTTCACTGGATCTGTTAATGCTTTGGCACTTTAAAGGTTTCCTCTCGCTGTCTTTGTTAGCTAATGAGAGTAAACAAGCTGCTGGCAAATCAAACGCAGTTAGGCAAATCAAAAAAGAAAAATGTTAGCCAAAGGAAACAAAGGTTAAAGGAAGCTGAAAGAAAGAAAATCTCCCCAAAGTTAAACTGGTACGCTTGACCAATCAAATAAACCATGTGTTCAGAAATTATTACTTTGAAAACAAATCAGGAGAAAAAATGAATTAGTTTGGAAATGCATTTAAATGAAAACAAGCAACTGCAAATGAAACATTTCATCCATTCACAAGTGTTTTGATACCATAAATTTAACAGCAACATTTCTATTAATAATATTGTCACTTGTGGTGCTGCTGGTATGTGAATATAATCATAATGGAATGCTTTTTCTAAACAGTCATTATGCCAGCTTTGTTGAATGTGAATAGCTTAGTTTTTACTGCCCATGTGTTGCAACTAAACTTGCCATTTCCCCTCTCGCTGACTTACCTCCCTGCTCGTCCAGCATAACCAAAGTCCTGATGCCGGCATCTTTGCTCTACTCCCAGAGGACAGAGAGGAAGGAAAAACAAAATGAAATAGAGGTTAGCAATTAGGCCACAACAGCTTCAGGGAATCAGTGGCTACTGAATAATATCTCCTGCCAAAAACCATTTCCACTTCACATTCTCCTTTTTCACTTTTCACCGCAGTGGAAACAATCTGTGTCCAGTGTTGGAAAACTATTCCTCCCCTCTCGTTCTCTCCGTTTTATATTCTTTGATATTAAATTTTTCTAATGCAATAATACACTGAAGACAATTAGCAGAGGGAGGGCAGCCAAGGCTTTCTCTGCTCGTCTTAAATTAACAATGCTGACAAGACTATAGAGACTCAGTAGGCCATATTGCCCCCTCACAGCAAAAGAGTTACACACATGATATGATTAAAGGAATAATTTGACATTTTGCTTATTTGCTTTCTTGCTGAGAATTAGATGAGAGGATTGAGGCCACTCTCGTGCTTGCACACGAAATAAGAAGCTGGAGCGAGCAGCTGCAAAACGTTGAGCTATTCCATTAAAATCCACTGTGGAAAAACAGCCCACATCTTACAATCAGAGTGGAGGTAGAGACTTACAAATTTACAGCATGAAAACTCAAAGCTTTTCCAAAAATGTAACTTCTGGTACCTGTGATGTCTCATAAATCCTTTTGAGAACACTCACTGTAAGATAAATTTCCTACCATGTTCCCAGAAAAACCAAACAGTGTATAACTGAACGCCTTGGTACTCTGGGATCTCTCTGCTGACGTTCCTGTCCTTCTGGAGGAACAAATTAGAATATTTTGCTCCCTCAACATCAGGATGGAGGCTGGTATTGATTAGAAGGAGCAAAGGTCATTTAGCTCTTATGCCTAACCAGGAAACGTGGAAATTGCCCCCAGGAGATTAACAATAATAATGCTGACAGCAAAGGAGCATTCTCATTAAAATAAGAGCCCTGTCACTGAATTTCCTTATACAAATGATGCAATTAATAACACAGGATCCCAGTACGCCTTCTGTCAAAGAGTCAGCAGCTGTTACCCCTTTGGACCATGAAGCTCACAGACTGTAAGTGAGACCATTTCTTCCTCCAAATTCAAAATGGAGGTTGACTCTTTTCCTTCAGCTTTAAGAGTTTCATTTGAATTCCTCCCTGAATGTGAAACATCTGAACAGCTGAGCCTCCATGGGCATCTAACAGTAAAGCTATTAGTCACTGATAGGCTGGGCCGGCTACAGGTTTTGATGCTAGTAGAGAGACTGTGAGGAGGAGGAGGAGGAGGAGGAGGAGGATAATGTAAGTCTTCTTCTGCTGTGCTTATTAGAAATGAAGCACAGCTGCACTAAGATGTGGCACCTGGCTCGGCTTGATAGGCATAACCTACAAAAGATTATGGTGTGTCAGTGAACACACACACACACACACTATTAAACACACACCCCCCCCTGCCTCCTCAGCAGTTTGGGAGGAAAGCTACACGTTGATGTTTGAGAGGCGAGCAAGGAGCAATTATTCTGTAATCCAGCAAGCCTCAGTCCAAGAGAAATTCTGAAGGAGCTGAAATGTGTCCCTCGGGAAACTCCAAGGAATCACCCCTGATCCCATACAGGACTGGGGACGGTTCAGTGAAGCTCACTCATTCAAATCCTGTGGAAGGATTTATACATTTTGGCAGAAGGGCTTTGAATTTAAACAAATTTGCGAGTGAAAAATACATTTTCACTCACAAATTCAAAATAAAAAGGATATTATATTCTTTATTGCCATAGTGATAATGTTGCTATGGTGCTACTGCTATTTGGTAAACCATCATATCACCTCACATCTCTAACATTCAATACCAGAAATCCTGAATGATCTCATGAATGCGACTGAATGTTATTTAGGAGGTAGCTGTTTGTGTGGTAATGGCATATAAACATCCAAAGTCATTTGGTAATGAAGCCATTCCTCCTCTGATCGTTTTTGTTAAAGTAGTAGAAATGGTTTACATAATCACCACAGTGATGACTGTCGTCCTCATTTCCTCCATTTTATCACCCAGTGATGTTTTCAGTAGTGGCTAGCTATTGCCGTCTCCATTCTGAGTCTTGTTTTTTTTTTTTCCAATAAGGGTTGTATTCACTCTGCATATCTATCAGTCTCCCTCAGGCTTCTTTCTCTCATTTTCTCCCTTCCTCTATTTTTCTGAACTCCTATAAAACTGAAGGAGCTGTAAACTTTCTCCACTCGCTCCTCCTCTGTCTCTCTCCTTCAGTACCCCACCCCCCGCTCCCACCGGAACAGTCTCAGGGGTGGAGCTGCACGGTGAGATATGTCGACCGATGATCAATATGACCTTGAGATCTGCACCGGGAGCTTGTCACACACCCCCGCCCCCAGCTGTCCATGTCTTTTCCTTCCCTGTATCCTTCACTTTCCTTTTTATTCCCTCCGTCTGCTTATTGCCGTGTCACTCTCTCAGGCTTTCCGTTTCTCTCATCTTTCACCCTGGGTTTATTACAGTGTTATTTATTGGCATGAATGTTACATGAGCAAATAAAAATGTGTGTGTGTGTGTGTATCCTCTCTCTCTCTCTCTCTCTCTCTCTCTCTCTCTCTCTTGCTGACGCTAGTTCATTTCCTATAATGTGCTATTCACGCCATCACTCAGTTGACTCATGACTCACTCAGTCCTGCCTGACAGGACTAATGGATTCAGGCACTTAGGACAGAGCCATACTGCGTATGTTAAAGCTTAAGTCTCGAGTTTGGATTCAGCAGAGTCAGAAATCAGTAACATGGCCCCAGCACCTGAGTAGTAGTTTGTCAACAAGTCATTTATAAAAGGTTTTGGCTAGAAAATGGACTGAAATAGAGACTTGAGTGACAAATATTTTGACATGATCAGAAACACGCTAATTTTCTTTCTTGCTGAGAGTGAGATAAAAAAGGTCGATATGACTCTCATATCTATCCATTATATATGAAGCCGGAGTCAGGAGATCTTATTATTATTAAAGAGGAAGTAGGGAGAAACAGCTAACTGGAAGTTGAGCCCTGCCAAGAAATACACTGGTACATGACTCCTGTGAAAAACCAGATCCTTTACATTGGTTTTTTGTACAGATTGAATAAATGAGACATTATGTGCTCACTACTGAGCTTTGAAATGTGTTGGTAGGTGGATTTTTTAAAACTTCTGGACAGAGAAGGAGAGTTGTTTCTTCTCTTTGTGCTAAGCTAATGCTTTCCTGGCTCCAGCTTCATATCTTTGCACCCACTTGAGAGTGACATCAATCTCCTCACCTAACTCTCTATGGTACTGTTCTCCTCTGGTTTGCTTCATGTTTGTTTCTACAGCATCATGCTCTGCTCCTCTATCAAGCAGCTACAGTGAATTGCTGAAATGTTCTTTGTTGAACGCAGAGAATAATGTGGACATTGTGTCAAACTATGTTGGTAACACTGTCTCCCTCAGATGTACAAGTAAAGCAAGACTAAAAGATTTATTGTAATTTGTAAACTGTAAACAGTTCCAGCTATAAAGGTGTAATTATTTCTCAATGAAAATACCAATTATGCACAAAGTATGAACATTTGTTATAACTATATAAATTTAGTGTGGCTGCTCTGTGTGTGTACACGTCACTCCTCTCTTACCAAATCGCTGAAATGAAAATTTCAATAACAGTAACAAAATTATAAGACTGGAACAAAATTAAATAGCCTCATAGCTGTAATATTCAAACCTCTAAAACTGTAAGAATTTAATAGGGTGCTGCAGTTTTTCCTTTTCAACTGATTATGCCCAGGACTCAGTGCAGTAAATTCATTCCTCTGCAGTTTTCCCAATAGAATACACTGTATATTTGACTGTCCTTTGCAAAAGAACCCAAAGTATATCAGAGGTGACAGACTTCCAGTGTCACTGCTTTCATTTCCTATTCTTGCTGAGTCATATTTTGCCTTAGGTTTGTGTTACTTTAATGATAAACTGTAAGTTAAACTTTTACACCCACGTAGAGCCATAATTGGGAGTGTTATGGATTTTTCTTACCTCTTCCACCAGCTGCAGCATACGACGAGTGCTTTCCAGTGACTGTGGACAAATAAAAGACTTGATTAGCTTTCAATCGAGATCACAGGACACATTCAGACTGCGGCAGTCGGCATTAAAGGAATGTTTTTACGTGTGCTGTTACATCTAGAGGTGGCTGCAAATAAACCTGTACAGTCAGGTGTCTGTGTGTGCTCATTAAATTGAGCATAAATGAGAACGTATCACAACAATTGGCGTCAATGTGAACAATCAGCAGGAGACGACAGAGATCAATATCTGACGTTTATCGACATGAACTCAACATGAACTCACAGACACAGACAGTCTGCTCTTTGAGTATTGAATATACCCGACCTTATGATGGGAAATTTTAAAGTAGCAGTAAATAAGCAGCCTGATTTCTAAGAAGAAGTAATTTTTGATCACACTAGTAAACAATAGATTTCGTACTATTCATGATTTGTATTTGGGATCAAAACTAAATTTTAAGTGTTTTTAGGCACGTTTGAGATCACGTAACTCGCCAGTGATTTACTCAAGAATAGAGCAGCTCTGCCAATCAAAATAACTACTCTCCTGGAAAAAAAAGTATTCTTTGATTCCCCCCTCTCTCTCTCTTCTTTCCCCACTGACTGTTGGATGTCTATTGTTAGCCTGTGTGGTGATAGATATGTAGCTGCACGTTTCAGTTCCTTCTCTAACAAGCGTGAGGCTGCAGAGCGCAGCTTGCTAGCTGGAGCCACTCGGCAGGGATGGTGCTCTGTGATATCTCGTCCTTCTTACAATGACACAGCTTCGCCTTGCTGCGCTCGCTGTGAGCACAGCCGATCTCCTGGAGCAGTGGGGGTTGAAGAAGGGGCGGGGGGGGGTAGGGTAAGGAAGCGAATGGGGCACAGCTTTGATTTGAGCGGCCATTTTTTGATGTTGCCAGTCCTCTTTCTGTTCTTCATCCTTTTCAACTTGTCTGTCTCTTTCCTCATATTTTTCATCTTTTCTTTTTACCCATTTTCCCTTTTTTTTCATCTGAAGTGAAGCGACCAAAATGCAGTTGCACTGGTAAAATAGAGCTTGTCCTCATGTTCTTTGATCTGAAATGGGCATGAGTTGTTGTCCTCTTTGTGGAATCTGAGAGCTCGTGTAAGTCAGTGCAACAGCGGCGAAAACTGTTATTCTGACACCGCCATTTTGTGCATGCCCTATGTTCACGCATGTGTGTGTGAGTGTTTAATATTCTGCTCAGCTGTGCCAGTGTGAGTCATATGTGAAGCTGGAGGGGTGTGGACTGATCTGCTCTGGGCCATGACTGAGACTTTCTGTCTCACACACACACAGAGAGGCTGAAGGACATTCCTATGCATCAACACGGACGCTGATAACAGTTTTGCACATTCATGCACATTTGTGTCTTGTACACTCACACACAAATCAGATATAGATACAAACACATACACAAGATGTTACCATGCAGTGTTCTGTAACACACACACACACACACACACACACACACACACACACACACACACACACACACACACACACACACACACACAGCCACAGCCACAGCCCAAAGGCAGACAATAACATGCTGCTGTATAATTTCTATTATTATGCATTCAAGGACTGAAGGACTGCTTCTATAGCTGCTTAATAATTTTAAGGTTATGGTACAAAGCATCCTTCACATTATGGGAGTGTAGTTATATCTGAGGTGTTTGTTTTGTTAAAATGACCATTAGATTTGGAAAATCGATTTAAAAATAGAGGGTGCTTTTACTGAAAACAGATTATATTATATGCAGAAACTATTTTTACCCTTTGTGTTCATCATCCAGCTTCTTAAATTATGCCTGACTGTACTCAAGTCATTTCTCTGTGAGTCAGTATGCGTGAGCGTGTGCATGCCATCATGTCTGTACGCCATCATAAGCCAAATCACCGCGAAGCAGCGAGCGTTCTCTTCTCACCTCATCGGCAAGCTGGTCAGCACGTTGCTGCATGTCTGACAGCTCATTGCGCATGTCCGCGTCATCTGCCATGGCTGCTGGATGTAGGGGGTGGAGAGGGTCTCCAACAGGGAAGAGAAGATCCTAGTGGGAATCCGGGGAGGGCTGGAAGAGAGACAGCACATAAGAGAAAGCTTTTAGGATGGACAGCTGGATGCTGCAGCGGAAACAGCTGAGTCCACGGATAGTTTGATGTGCAACTGCTGGGTGCACATGAAGGATTCAAACCCACGAAATCTTACTTGCATGCTCTTCTCTCTGAACGTTTCTGAGCTGTCTGAACAGTTGGTATCAGTAAATGGAAGATTAACCAGAAGCACCAGTGGGAGCATTTGACTGGAGGCTGAGATGGCCCAGTGTTAAACAAAAATTTAAAGGATTAGCCACAAAGGCTTAGGTCTACTATTTATTCAAGACAAACTCAGACTAATTCAACAGCAGTTAATTTCTGTTTATCTTTGTAGGTTATTTACATTTACCATCGGGCATGTGTCCTGTCAGGATGCCCCTCAGCTGCTCTTCCATACCCCCTGGCGTCAAGCCACTTTGCAGAACAGCAGCAGCTAAAAGCCAAAGGTAAGTGTATTTCACAGGGGGGAGAAGAAAATTGAGAGAACAAAAAAGCGTGGCATGCAGCAAATGGGCCAAATTTAATTGGATCATTTTATAAAATTCATACAATAAAACAAATAAAACCAAAGGGTGGCCAATTGGGAGCTGCTGTCTCCCAAGTCTCTGTTTACTGTTGCAGGCGGTGTAATGGAGGATTAAGAGGCTCTTGCAGCAGCAGTGTTTGTTTGTTGGGGAGTGAATGGGAAGGGAAAAGGCGACTGATGTTTGCAGAGGAATGGTGGTCTCCAGACAGACAGGGTTGACTGGGATTTTGGTGGATTAGCCACAGAAAGACATAAACAGCCTGTTAGCCCTGTAGCTGTGATCCTTTCCTACCCTCCATAGGTCATGAGAGGCTCGTATCACCAGCCAAACTGTGGGACATCTGCAAATGTAGGATAACTGGGAGCTAACTCTGAAGATGATCCTGAAACAACTTGTCATGTGTCAGATGAGTTAGAGATTATCAGTGGATATGTCCACAAGACATCCTTACAAACTAGTATCCAAGTTTAACTTGACAAATTATTTAAACCTCTTAAGGATTAAATAAAATTCCTTTTCACAGTTTTCTGGCTAAGAGGTAATTCTGCTACAATAATGACCTTTGGTATCCAGGGAGAAATAATCATGAATGACTGGCGTTGAAGGGAGAGAGCATCGTATTCATCATGCCTATCCTCAGGGAAATAAAATGACTGCATGTGTATAAATGAAGCTTCATTAAGTGATGTGTTTGATATTGACATTGAATCAAATGGTTGAAACATGACTAGTAGTGCCAAGCCCACTGAGAATCAACACCAAACTGCAGCTCTGGAAGGCTTGTTCATACCCGCATATAAAACCATAGGAACCTGAGTCTGCTGTCACCAAAAAGCAGGCAAAGTTAGCAGCTCTCTGTTTAACACTTTTAGTGGTTACAAAGAGCCAGATATTTCTGCTACATGTATAAACAGGCAACCGTTTGCCTTATCAGGTTTGTGAAGTGACAACGTGTCAGCGTTGTGTTTGCACCTTGTTTCCACCTCCCCCATGTTAATTTAGTAGTGGTGGCTGTGAAGGCAGCTTGTCTTTGTCACAACCCTCCTAATGGCTGTTGGGTCTACACCCTCTACAGCACATGAGTGGGAGTGAGCAATAACACTGCAGTGCAGGGGAACATTTCCAAATTCTGGCAAAAAAAGGAGGAAGGTGCCAAAACAGGTAGCAGACTGATTTCCTCAGTGTTGCCTAAGCTGTGCTCGGTCAGGGTAAATTTTCTAATCTCAAGGGCCATAGTCGTACTTTTGAGGGAACAAATATACAAAATTAACTTTCAAACCAGGCTACCTTAATGAACTTTTACTTGATGCTACTCCAGTGACTATAACTATGCCTGTATGTAATGGTGAAGGTCATTGGTAGAACAGTAAATGCACTGTGTGTAAATATGTGGCAGGGGAACAACTCATCCTGAAGTATCTTAGAAAGACCTGTTTCTTGCTAAAAAAAAAAAAAAAAAACTGCCCAAAATGTCACTAAAAATTTCAAACTCATATAAAACCACAGCCACATTATCCTTAAACACCACCACCACAAAACATTACAGAGGAAACAGTCTAAATCCAAAGCAAATTGTCAGGTAAACACTGATCAAGTAAATGGCGAGAGTCTGTGTTTCTTGTTGGACAGACGGCTTCGCCCACCTGGACATGTCTCATCCTGGTGACTGAGCGAGCAGTCTGGTTGACATTCTGTCTCGGAGGTCCCGTTGTACCCACTGCATCCACTCGTGTGTCCGGAGATGTGCACAACAACATCTGCTGGCCACTCACAGTCGCGGCACATACACAGGATATGAAGGCATTGCACAGCACACAGCACGTCGTGGTCTGAATCATTAAAGCCGCTCTGGGTGGTACTGTATATAGATCCATGTGCATTCATCTCTGTGGATGGATTCAGTCATGTAAACGTTTGCAGATCAACAGCCGTGCCATAGTAATTGAATCCTGCACCGTGTACGTGCTCCTTTTCATTATAGCAATTTTAGTTCACAGCTTATATAGATCCTTCCTCTATCCTGCAGATACAATTTGTATTGTTGAATAAGAAACAGTTATATTTATGCATCATGTTGAATCTATTTCTCCTTTTGCTGATTTCTCTCCCTCTCTCTTCCTCTTGCTCGCCTACATCGCTTCACATAAGCAGCAGCCATGTTGGGTTATATAAACCTTCCGACTGGACTGTGCAGCGCAGTGCTTCATATCTGAATCGAGTCAAAAGCACTCCTCACAACGACTCGCTGAAGGAAGAGAGGGCATCATCGCCTGACCGTCCAGTTACGTAACTAAATTCAGGCAATTAAGTTTTAACAGGCCACACTGACCTTTTACTTTACGTCTCAATTACAAGCTTCACATTTTGCATCTTAGCTGCCCTGAGCACTGCCTGCTTCAGCTCTGGAACAAGTTCATCATCAGAGTAGATGCAAAATGCTGGTGGAGTAGTTGTTATGTAAGAACATGCTTTTATAATCAATGCAATCATTTGTGTGCATGTTTTTGGGATCAGATTATGTTACACGTAAACTGATGAATTGATGATAACGCAGACTGGTAGAAGTGCAAAAATGATTCTAGAAGAAGAGCCCCAATTGTAAAATGGGTGAAGACAGATAATATTAAACAAGCAAAGTTATTGCACAATGAAACAGCTGCAGTAATTAGTTGAACCAGATCAGTGAGTAGAGTAGTTCATAATTACAGAAATGAGGAGTAACATGTAGATTTATAGGAAGTTGACTGAAAGTAGAAAGAATTTATAGTGGAAACAAAATATTCCAAACTAGAGATCGTCTGCTCCACCCTTCCTGGAGCCTCTGACTGTATCCCACAGCTGCCTTCACTGAGGCTGTGTATGCAGGTCATGTGACACTTGAGCAGGTTCCATTAGGTGAGGAAGACTGAGGGATATAGACAAAAACTGCTGGAAAAGCTACATAGTTTTTTGTCTATCATTAACTATTTTAACTCAAAAGAGTCATGTGATATGATTTCTGGCATTTGGCCAATTTTCTGGATGCATTTGGTTTTATATCTATCATTTCTACTTCTGTATTTTGAATATAAATAAATGTAAAAAAAAGCAACAAATGTGCGTTTTGTCAACTCCAGATATCTGCAGCAACTTGTGCAGCTGTCATAAAATTATAAGAATCAGCTCATTGTTCATTTAACCATTTTTATGTACTGACCAGGAGAAGCTTTGATGCACAAACTAGTGTCAGTTAAAATAAATGACAGTCATTTCAGTTGGCGTTTGAGCTACTAAATTCTGACTGATAACCACCCAAAAGGTAGGAAATAACCAGTAAGACCACTGAAAGGGTTAAATGACTTAAAGAGATACCATTATAAGAATCAAACTGGTGACCTTTGAGTTACAGAGTCTTTAACCAGCAGGCTGCCCTGTCATCAATGAAACGCTCCCTCTCAAAGGACACTAATTTGTCTGGAGATTCCCATCTGATTAAATGCTGGGCAGCCCAACTGAGGAATAATCTTTAATTATTCACACAAAGTCCTTCGTCTGTCAGCAGTTTGGGTGAGAATAATAAACTTCTAGACAAATCAGGAATCTTTAGTCGGGTTGAACGATGACCTCTGACGTGCATGCACCATATATAAATCATGCTAAACACATGCTAAAATAACTGTGTTACACTAAAGCTGCACCAGATTAAAGTTTATAGAATTACATTAACATAACTGGTTGTGATTAGGAACAACTCCACTGCCCACTCAAATAACTAACTGCTTTGCTTATGGAAATACATTTCTTAATTTTATCTGTAACAGTAATCACTTTATCTTATAGTCAGACTACAGTAATCAACTTATGTACAATCCTAAACAGACTAATGTACTGAATATTGCTTTCCATCTGTCGGTCTAAGCAGTGCTATAGACACTGACTGAATCCTTTAGGTAATTAACACAGAGTAACATCACCAAACATCTGCCACTCTAAAGGCCTTCCATTTTTTTTTAACACACAGGATTTGGGGGAAAGATGAAGGAAATCAGCAGCCACCATATACTGTATACCTCTTTGTTCATTTTAAACAAATCCGTCTTTGTGTGTCTGCTGCCTGCTGTGTGTTGACACACAAACACCACATCCTCTGCCCCTGCATTTCTGTAACCCTGTCATCGTGTGTTACTCTGATGCTGACATTTATGGCAGGAAATGGTAGGAACAGTGACCTTTTGTCCTGAATTAAACAGGTAGGTAATAAAGAACAGTAAAGCTCAAAGGGGAAAAAAAAATCCTGCTCAAAGTTATTAAAATCACACAACTAGGCTGTAGCATGGTGCGCTAAACACACAAACCCATCCAAGTGCTGTCCTCTATATGCAGGCATATACACGTATTTTATTACATCCATGTTGCCCCACAGCCTGTGGTAGAGTGAGGTTTGCTGATGAGCAGCATGATTTAATTTACGGCACTACAGAAGGTGCAGTGATATATGACTTGTGTGGCAGTTACCACAGGTTTCAAGGTAATTACTGGAGTGAGGCCGAGCACTGCACATTCATCAACAGAATTTGGAATAATTAGTTGAGCAATAAAACATGGCTAATACCTGCATTTATGTACTGAACTACACTCTCTCTGTAAAAAAAAACCAACATGAATGTTTAATAAAACACACATCTTTCTAGCACTCTGTCCATCCATCCATCACTCTGTTTACTACCTCAGGAGTGGCACTTCGGTGTAATCGCCATGGGAACAATAACGAAAGATATGAAGATGCCCTTATTTCCATTCCCCCCACATTCCCTCCTGGAGGACGGCGTATTTCACACCCTGTCCAATCACATTCTACCTGGAGAAGATTACCAGCCCCCACCAGCTGCTCCACCTCAACACTTTCTCATTCCCTTTCCTCCTCTCGCCTTCAATATCTTTCATCTCCTCTGTCTGTTTTTACATCTGTCTTTTTTCGTCTTCTTTCAGTCACACAGACACACAGTATTAATAAGTCTCTCACTAAATCTCACATTAAGAAATATTTTGTAGTAAAGCATATGATCTACAGTTAAAACCAATCATGTCCATCAGTAAATGCGTTACATTAATGCTGCAAATAATAGCAAATTTTTCCTTTTCACAATGCAGTTTATGAGAAGTGACAACATTGGGGCTGCTCCTGTGAACTTTGTGTGAAAATTAGTGCTGCAAAATAGAATAATATTTTTAAGGCCTGACTCGTATGACAAAGACAGACATCTTGATATGAGACAGAGTTTTGCCATGTGGGCAGGATACTGCACAGCTCTGTCACACCTCATGGCAAGAGAGGTAACAGATCTTTGATTTGAAGTGTTTCATGGACATAGAGTTGGATGTGTGTTTCTCTCTTCTCTGGCTCTGTGTTTGAATGTGTGTGTGTGTGTGTGTGTGTGTGTTGGCTGCCATTTTGTTTGCTTTCCAGTTTTAGTTTCAGACGCTCCATCTTTGTAATCAAACATTTTTTTTCTTTTTGAACGTCAGATCTTTGGAGGAAATGTGGGGTCGAAACTGTCGTGTGTTTCACAGAACATGAATAATTGCAGAACATCACTTGAGTGTGATTGATGCAGTTAGGCAATTTTAAAAATATCTCTCAAGCTGACAAGGATAAAAGAGTGTCCCCCTTTTCTTTGACATATTTTGATTCTGCTCTACTTTACCAGCTCATGATTTGCTCAAATGCAGAGCTAGATAAACACCGTGGAAAAACTGGAAATAAAAACTGGAAATAAAGGTCATCTTCAGGTCTGGCAGTTTAAAACTAGCCATCTGTCTACAGTTAGCGTGGTAACAGATGAAGGATACATATGAAATGCCCTTGTAAAAATAAATGTTGGGTAAAACGACTTAATTGTGAGGGTTACAATAGTGCTTCCCTTGGTACAGCTGTTATCTCTCCTTACAGAGGACTGCAGTAACAAAAGCACTGGACAGCAATGGATCAAGTGGGCGTTCCTCTTTAAAATGACAGAGCTGTCTTGTCATTTGGCCACAGATGATATTGTAAATGCAAAATTTTATCTAATGTTTTAAGAAATTCCAGCAGCCATTTTACATCTTAAAATAACAATAAATAAATAAATATGTACCTTAAAATGCTTCTTCAATCCAAAGGCCTTTCTGTTTGGAGGTTTCAGCACATTATAACCAAAACAATAAGGTGATGCTCCCCTTCCAGGAGCCACAGCGAGCCTGAATAATCACAGCAGTGATGTAACATTACTCAACAAGCCCAACAGCTGCAGCTCTCTCTCCACAGAGGAGCAAGCATTAAGTGCTGAAGCAACAGTGGCCCACTCTAGAAAGAATGCTATGCATTATTGACCTGAAGAGTCCAAGACCCCATCACTTATTCATCTGGCCCCACTGTAACCACTCTCAGAAACACATGGATAAAGAGCGGGGGGCAGAGGATCACAACAGTGCAGGCTAACTGCTTTAGACAGAGGATTACACTTCAAAAACTCCTGTGTTATGACCTTACAGAGAGGAAGTGAAGGTGAGCTACAGAGTTCATTAGGCAGCCAGAGCCAGATTTCAAGAAGGTAAAGGAACTAGAGGTGAAACTGTTAGTCTACTGTTAGTTAGTCCACTACTTGCATTTTAACCGTGCTAGCAACATTTCTCTGTACGGATGGAAGTATTGGTCGATCAGTTGGTCCAATGTTAGAAAATGTAAGCATGTTAACACACTAAATTAAGATGGGGAATATGTTAATCAGCATGCTACACACACTGTGCCTAAATACACCCTCACAGACCTGCTAACATGGCACTCTCACTTACATTAATGAAAAAAAAAAATGGTTCTAGCTTTTTATATCTGAACATTTGCTGATTTTCTTTAACAAATTCTGAACTGTCAGTCAGGGAAAACATGGAATTTATTTTATATGTCACCTTTATAATTTTCTGATATTTTATGGACCACATTATTAATCGAGAAAATTTATTAAAAACCATATTTTTAAAACTTAGCTGCTATGTGGCCAAAGCAATGTACATTTTTACTGTCTAGAAATTAAACTAAATAAATTCACTGATACAGGCTGAGCAGTAATCATGAGTCCTTGCCGTGAGGCTGTATATGACATTATAAGACCATGCTGTCCTGACAGTTTGCATAAGGAATAAGAACATTTGCCTGAAACGTAATGTTTTATTAGTAATGTTTTGTTGACCAGTTTTTGAGGGCTGTATGGGAAATGAGAAAAGCTGCCAAAGCACTAAGTTAAACCAGGCATTAGAGGCAGCTTTAGAATATCGAAGAATATGTGAATAAATTCCCTAATGTACAACTTTATGTGATCACCATAAAGCCATAACCACTGTGTTGGTGAGGACTCCACATACTGGGTTAGTGCTCTCTATTTACAGAAACACAAACATTCAAACATAATCTGCTCACAGTATCCTACAAGGCATGTTATACAACACATAGATAAATTCTACAAGACATATCTTATCCCTGCCTGAGGCAGTTTACCAAGTTATTTACAGTAGAGGGGTTGGGCAGAGCAGACAAAGGATGTCAGAATGGGAAACTACTGTTGTAACTGTGCACTGTGGTTTATAAAGTGTTTAAGGAGCTGTTGACAGTCATGTTGGTCCACAGGCTTTTAGTTTCTCATCAGTATGGAGAGTGAGTGTGGTTCTCGGATGCTGGAACTTACAGTTTACAGCTTTTTGAAAGTGTCAGGCCCAAATTAAATGAAGAGGTGTTGATAGGAGGTTACTCGCTTGGTATTCCAGTCACACACCTACTCTTATAAACTGTCTTTCCAGAGTGACCACTCACTCTAAACAGCTTGAGGCACAGGCACACGATGACCTGTGTGCATGATAATGTAAAAACTGCCATCCAGTACATCAGTTATCATGCAGCACTGACGTAAAAACAATGTCATCTTCCTATTTCTCGTCTCTTGAAGATGGCGTTGCGGCGGTATAAGGGACAACAGATGGGTAGACAAGCTAGAAACATCTCAGTGGTGCAGGCAGGCAGGTTATTTTAAGCCACTGCCACAAGACGAGAGGAACACTGACAAGGATGAAAAAATATAAATAAAAAGGCCATAATTCAGAATGTATAGCATACCACACCACCTCTGAGCACTGCCAACACCACTCAGCTCTGTGCTCACAGTCACCTTTGTGGTTTCTGTACGTGAGAGGAGTGAAAGCAGCCACATTCATTACAGTGCGGTTATGACGTTTTGGCTGCTAGAGGGCCATGGAGATATGATAGGTTTGATGAGCAAAACGTGACAGGGAGGGCTGCTCATGAGCGGATGCTGCCAGCATCAGCTCAGGATGGGTTCAGATGGGGAGGGGGTGGGGGGGTTTTAGGAGATCGGCGGTGCGCATGCACATATAATCAACAAAGCAATTTCTGTACAGGCCTCCGGAGCCCAGTTTGAATTAGAAGCACAACCTCTCTCGTTTTACAACGTAATAAATGTCAGGGGAGAGACGTGTGAAGGCTCTCTGGGTGAAACATACGACAGATGTCCTTTTTATATCTGCGTGTTTGATGGAATCTCAGGCAGGAAACGTTCCAGTAAACCGCAGAGTGAAAAGGCAGAATTCCTGATGTTTTAGTGATGCAGCAGTAACAGACCATCAAACTCTTATAGCCTAATCAATACTGATGACTTTCATTAGCCCTTTGGTCACAGCTTTTTGGCATGGAGCATATTTACACACAAGGGATTATGATACAAAACTCCAGCAAAAAAAAAAAATCCAATCAGTGATCCCCAGAG
Organism: Toxotes jaculatrix; assembly: GCF_017976425.1. Taxonomy (NCBI): domain Eukaryota; kingdom Metazoa; phylum Chordata; class Actinopteri; family Toxotidae; genus Toxotes; species Toxotes jaculatrix. The sequence continues at coordinate 17,471,106 of NC_054412.1, forward strand.
GTTTATTTTGCAGTTCAGCTGAACTCAGTCATTTTTTGTGATTCTCGGCTTCATTCACGTCACATAAAAGCCTGTTAAATATTTGAGAAGTCATAAAAACAAAGACATTAAAAAGCAATTAGGTGCACCCAGAGGATGAGAAATACCTGACAGAATACACATAAAAATATAAAATTACACCTATGCTAATTTCTTTATCTGTAGCCACTGTAGAACTGTAAACCTTTTTTTAAAAAAAATAATTAACATACAGTTTATGCAGCAAAAATATATTCATGCTTAAAATCAGTTAATTGCTTGGTCTATTAAAAGATATTTAAAAAAACTGGTAATAAACGCCTTTATAGTTTACTGTCATATTTAATTTCCTGCAGTAAATGCTGCAATGTTCACCTCCAGTGCTGGTCAGTCTAAAAGAATCAATAGCAATGACACTCTGTATATAAGGCATTTGGTAGATGGACATTAATGTCAGCACATTATGGATTCATTTTAGCCAGCACAACAAAAATATGTCCAGATTTACATTAGAAACACTGACAGGTTTGAAACCAGATGCATAACACACCATGCACGGCATTATGCCCTTTAATTCATGCAGTCTTCATACCGTAACACAGTAATACTTCACGTGTGCTGTATCATGAAGTTAAAATGACAAACCTTGTCACGTGTTATACGTACCGGGTCGAACCAGGTTTATGTAAAAGCATTGCAGAGGCTAACCTGCACCAACAGCCCCAGTCAGCTGCACTGCAGCACCATAAATTACCCAGCCCGGCTAACAGACCTACAGCAACAATATTACCAAAAAAAAAAAAACCCCACCACCTAACACTTCACTGATCCTTGCATGAAAACCGTCTCCACACTCCACACAGTGTCATGTTTGCAGAGGACTGATACAGTCATATTGTCCCTGCACCTGAGCACATAAACCTGAGCCGTGCAATGCAGAGCACAGAGGGTGTATTCATGTTGACCCAAGCAGATTAATTGGTGACTTTATGCTTCAGTGATGCAGGGATAAGATGTCCGTGCATGCTTTTATTCTGGAAACGGCAGCTTTAGTCATGTAGGGATGCTTTACAATACAATACTACTAAAGCAGCGGCTAATGCTTGTGGTGAAATTGATATGATTGAAGCTACAGATCAATGTGAAACTGAGGCGGGCTGCATCATACCCAGCACAAGAACACATACACAAGTTATTGTCCTGTATCAGCTTGCCAAAATCTGACACCCAGAGTTTATTCCTGGGCATATGTTAGCGAAGGTATTTCTGGCCTCTAGCTGTCCTCTGGAATTTAATATGTATTCTGGATCATTTTAATAGCAGCAATGATCTCTATATGAGACATTCATGCCATTTTTTTCTCATGGAGAGCATGCATTTCTGCAAACGATTTCTCTCCCTAAATTCATTTCATTAATCAAAAGAATAATAATCTAAGCCTGAGAGAGAGAGGGAGGACAGATGGCAGAATGATGACAGAGTCTGACAGCACAATGGATCAGCCTCACAGCCTTTAAAAGGTAAACTCATGAAGGAGTTTTTGATATTCAGTTCCAGAAAAGCTTCAAAAGCAGGAGCATCACTTGGGAGATAATATTAACCACATCTCTCCTGTGAGAGGGTACAACTGAGGTAAGATAAATAAAACTAAATTTAGAAAAGTCATGCTTTTGTGCGAGCATGAAAAGATTCATGACAAGAATGCTGCTCATATCGGCTCCCTATCTCCATTAATAACCATTTAACTAGCCTACATAACGCAATCAGACAACTGTCTTTCGAGACAACACGGGACAATTTTGAAAGACAACGTCCCAAAAAATGAAAAGATATCACAGCTGAATGAAAACAAAACTACATCTCTTTCTAATAAAAACAAATGAAAGCACTGAATTAGTGCTGTGTTGTAGTGAGCACCACTGCGTTTTCTCTATATGTGTTGCCGTAGCCCTGATTCCTCCGGAGCGGCCATTTTGTTTCTCTGTTTTTGTTTACATGCAGAGTGTCTCTGACAAAAAGAGAGATTGTCCCATGTGGGCTGACAGGACAAAAAAAAAAAAAAAAGCTCAGTGCTGCCTTTCATCCTGACTTGCCATTTCTGCTGCTTAGGTATTACTGTCAAGTAGGTCACACTCACAAGCATTAAAACACTATTACCCCATTTCTGCACATAACTATATCACTTCAGACTGGACACTTCTGAATTCGTACTCTTCTCTCCTGTTTCTTTTGAAGCACTTGTTCAACATTTTAGGAAATATTCACTTATTCAGTTTCTTACTGAGAGTTAAATGAGGAGATTGATTGCAGCTCTGTCCAATGGTGACAAAATCCACCGAGCAGCACTTCTACAGCTCACTAATTAACACATAATATCTCATTTGTTTAACACGTACCAAAGCTGAAGAGTGAAAACGACACGTTCCAGTGTTACAGTGGATGTGTTATTCTATATCACAGATTTACAACCTGTAAAATTCTCCATAAAATCACACAGTGATGTTTTTACTTTAGAGGTGCTGCATTTTGTTTTGTCTTGTCACAGGCCCACAGTTTCCCTGTTTTCACCCTCTGTGCTAAGCTAAGCCAACTGGCTGGTGGCTGTTAGCTTTGCTTAGTTCGGTCAATATTTAACAAACACACATGAGAGTGTTATCAATCTTCTCATCTAACCCTTAACAAGAGAGCGAATAAACTCATTTCCCAGAATATTTGATTTGAATCACTGCTTTTCAAAGCTGAAGCCATGTTGTGGACTCTGTAATGAAAAGAAACAGGGATGTACTGACTCTCCCGGACATGGTGACTTTGCTCTGTGCTAAATAAAATGTCTTGAAAAGTAAATAACTCCTTTTACGATGTCTCATTATCCCCTGTTGTGGCCTCAGACAGAATGGTCATGTCTCCTCTGGCTCTGGACGATGAACCCGAGTTAGGCTTAGCTATTCACAAAAAAAGAGAGACAGAACAACATATGTGACCACCACAGGGTATCACTCAGGATATCTCAGAGCTGCTAATGCGACAGCAGCAGAACAAGCGCTGCTGAAGGATGAATTTGTTTGTCATGCAGCTAAATCCTGAACTGCACAGTGACAGCAAGAAAACCGCAGAAGGGTTTGAGTTCACATTCTCAATCCAGAACACTTTACAAAAGAGGGAGCAGGCCTGTTTCATTGCTCAAGGGCACTTTATAAATGTCCTTGAGTTATGAATTATGAATGCTTCTCTATCTGTACCTGAAGCGGATACAGTCATTTTGTCCATCTGTAGTTGGTGTCAGAATCTAAACTCGTTTTGTGATTCTGCACCTGTCCTCTCAGGGTTCTCAGTCATTTGTGGAGAGAAACACGACGTTTACTCCTGAATGAAATCTCCACCATGTGAAAAAAGCCACACCTTTTCTTGCAAATAACTGCAAGTGTGAAACATGAAACAATATAAAAGGCGATTCAGAGGCTCATCGTCTAGTCTGCAAAAAGCATTTCTTCTTCAGAATGTGATCAGATCTTTCCATTTCAGACAAACGGTTGAAAAAAATGCCAAAGATCCCTCAGACTGATATGTCACACATGACATGGGTTTACGTGGCTGTAGCATGTGGTTAATGTGTATAGTTGCTCAGACATGAGGTGAATGGTTAGGCCTGTTAAAGGCCTCTCAAAGCATAAAAGCCCTTCAGGCTGACAGTCTGAGTCTGAAAGGCTGAAGAGAAAAGAGCTGTTAGACAGAAAAACAAATAAAACCTGCGCCGGCACCAAAACACGCAATGCGCAGCCAGTCGGCTCAGTATCCACCAGCATCGATCACAGGGGCTTTAGCTCCATCTCAGAACAGTACAACACAGGCATGTGTAAAAGTGTCCCTGTGAAATGAACAATGGCCAGGGTGTTTCTGAGAAACAATCAGTGGATGGTGATGCTGTTGTGAGTCACCATTTATCCGTAGAGCAGCCCCTTCACAGCGTGTGCAGTGGAGGCCTGACACCCCCTCCCACCACCACCACCTCCACCCCCTCCCTGTTTCTTTCTGTCTCTCTCTCTCTCTCTCTCTCTCTCTCTCTCTCTCTCTCCCTCTCTGCAGTCCAAACAGTGCAAGCCGCATAACGCGATATGGTATAGCGGTCATGGCAACTGGAGCATCCTTGGGGGCTTTACTGTGCTCTCTCTATACTGTGGGCTATAATCTGCCATTGTCACGAATCCACAGCTGTCAGTGTACAAAGGCTGCAGGGGCTTCCTTTAGAAATCAACTCATTTCTCTGTTTGCTTCTGCCTGTTATTTTAAGATCAATAAAAATCACCACAGACCCACCAAATGAATGTAATTTGAGGACATCGTTTGGTAAAGTCCGCTCATGTTATAGAGCCCATTGCGAGATTTCCAGTGATATGGCAAACATTCATTCAACCCTAAAGAGACGGCATCTGTCAGTGACCATCGGCCAGCCAGCCTACCGCCCCATGTGGTGATATAAAAATAATTCCAGATGCGCCAGAGATCAACATGACTTCAATATCTGATGTGCCGCATCGTCAAACCTCAGACTAGGCCTAAACCAACAATCATGTCTCTATTTCTGCATCACGAGGCTCGGATACCTCTCACAGCAGCCACGGTAATGCGCGCCGTGCGTGACAGGCAGCACGGGGCGTCAGTTCAACGCACACAATCCCCGCGTTCACTGTTGTTTGCCACCAAAACTCCCACAGCTCGACCACGATCTCCAGTAGAAAATTAATTTCAGTCAAGGTTATGAAATGGAATTTTGAGCATCATTACACATAACACAGCAAATGAGGCGCAGAGACGCGCACACAGAGACAAACCCTGCTCCTGCGTGCTTTTGACATATCTCTAATAAAGTCACATGGAAGCAGTACAATACTCAGTCAGCAGCTTTGTATGTAATGTGTGCGTAGCTTAATGCCCTGCATCATACATGTAGCAAACCAAACGGGTACACACTGTGGAGTGCAAGTGTGTACCAACAGCACGCAGCCAGTGTGCGCCATGCGCGACTGACAGACAGCGCGTGCAGGGCTCATTGACAGTTATGTGCGTCGCTCCGGAGACGGCTGGCTGGATGGATGGATGGGATGCTGAGGAGGAGGGGGTGAGGGGGGTGGGTGTCATAGTGCGGGTTTCACCGCGGTCCTCCCCGGCGCTGTTCTCCCCCATTTCTCGCCTGTAAAGGAAAAAAACCCCGCCCACCGTTATACCGCCACAATATCTCCGAGCTCCCTTCAAGCCTCGATCACGAAGACTAAATGTGGCTCGGATTTTTTTTTTTGCCCCTTGTGATGCAAAGACACTGCGTAAAAAGAGAAATAAAAGGAAGAGACGCATTCACGGAGCTCGATCATGCTTCATCCCCCTCCTCCCTCCCCCTCCCTCCTGTTTATATCGGCTACCCTCCTCCCACCGACCTCACCATGGCGCAGTTTACTATTACATGACATCCCCTCAATCAGGCCACCTCCAGCTCCTTTCAAATCAGCGGTGATACTGTTTTTTTTTTTCTTGGCTGACATGTGTGCGACGGATTGACGCATGTTTCACCATGTTGCTGCGACATCAGCAGCAGTCTACATGCTGCAGCTTTGAGGTGGGAGATGAAGCGCTCGGTCAGCCACGACCCTGGTTTTTAGGAGAACAATCCTCTCCAAAATGGCTGGGAGAAATACGGCTAAAGACTTTCTCTTACCCCCCCCCCCCCCCACACACACACACTTTAGACTGCGGCGTTTGGACACAGGATGGACCGGCGGAGACGCTGGTTTCACCTTCTCGGCGAGTGTCTTCCCTCCCCGGTGCTGTCCACGGTGCTGAAACACTGAAAACGCCCACATTGAATATACGCATTAGCGCACCGCATCCATCCTCTCAGCAATCCACTGCGCGTTTGAGATTCATCACCGGGGAGGTCACGCACTGCCTCCACTGCCTCCTTTTCTTTCCTCCTCTGCTCCCTTTACCCTTCTCTTTGTTAAATGATCCGCTACATCCCCAAAACAAGATGAAACCCAAAAGCATAAAATGGGCGTTTGCATCAAAAATGATTCAGGCTGGGAGAAAACAGACGTCCACCGCTCACGTTTCACAAATACCAAACATCTGCTGCTTCAGTGTACAAAAAGCAACCCGCCTGAGAAATATAAACGTTAAAAATGGAGTAGAAAATGTCCCCAGTCTTACCTGTGCCTGTTGTCGGTGCCCCGCAGTCAGTATGGGAGGAAATGTCTGCGTATATCAACAGCTAAGCGATACCAGCCTCTCTCTATATATGACTGGGATGCTGCAAAGGCACTGCGCGTCGGCTGAGTCCTCCTCACTTCTTCTTCAATGGGGGGAAAGCAGTGCAGCTCTTGTCAAAGATGGCGGACACTTTTGACGTCAGCAGCAGCTTTTAATAGATATCTGTCAGAAAGAGAGAGAGAGAGAGGGAGAGACTTTTTTTTTAAAAAAAGTCTTTGTTATAATGGGCAGCTGCACGGATAGCAACACAACAACTGAATATTTTAGATGTTTTGCTGTTGTATGTTTCATATCCCACCAAAGACATGTTAGAGATACTGTGGATTTCTATAGACTGGATATACATTATTCATGATGATCTTTTATATATATATATATATATATATATATTAACACGGACTTGGTTTGAAGCAGCTCGTACTGGATACTTGCAACACAAATTTCTCACAGGATATTTGTTGTAGTTTCACAGATACTAGTTCATTATGCAACAGAACAAAATGTAACCTGACTGTCACAGTTCACAGTTAGTCTCCCATTCAGGATCAGTGGGATTTGAACAGGAACACATTCACAAAATCACATCAGACTTCAGATCAGGGAAAGTGGGCAACTGCCCTCCATCGTTAAGGATGGTAATATTAATGTTTTCTTCCTCTTTTTTTAAACAAGTCCTATGAAAAGACCAAAACTAGCAATGAATTCATACTAGTAATTAGTATTGTGTATGTGAGTGTGTGTGTGTCCAAACCCTGACATTGCTTATTCCTCTGTGCCATGGAGCTCCACTGTTGTCTGAAAATGATTAAAAGCATTGGGTGGCATGCTCCTTTATTACAATGAACATGAGTAATTTGAGTAATGTTTAATAGAAACTACAGTGCTCAACTTTTAGAAGTTATTTAGCCTTTTTTAATAATCAGAGTGTATATTTATGACTTGAAGATTTACATCTTCAGCTGGGAGCAGTGGACTTCTGTCTGAGAGTCACAGACTGGGCAGAGGGGCCAGGAGGTACTGAGAGCTGGATTTACTCATTGTTGGTTTTGGTCTTTTCATGGGATTTGTTGACAATAACAAAAGTTGTTTCAATGACCTTTATACTGTAGACCCACATATCAGTTCCTACATATCGGCAAAACTTGCCATCCATCACACTTTCTCTGTCAGTTATTCAGAAGAAACACACAGCCTGGCCTCTCTGCTGTTTGTCACAGCTGAAAATCCTGTTTCTTTCTGAAACATGTAAAATGAGACCAGTCGATGTTTTCTTTGCACATCCACACTGGATCGTCTGTGGACTCGCAGTGTGGGGATGTCCCCCCTCTCTTCTCCTCCAGCAGCTGCCTCTGCTTGGCACTGTAACAAATGTGTCTTCAATTGCTCTGAAGCGAACCTGTCTCCTAAATTAATGATAATGATAACTCTGCATGAAAAATCCAGTTAGAGAGGAAAGCCAGAGGAGAAGAGAGCAGAGTGAGAGTGTGTGCAGACTCCATGTATGTCTTCGAGGAAAGAGTGTGTGCATGTGTGTGTGTGTGTGTGCGTGCGTGTGTGTGTGGAGTAAGTGAGGAGAATGAATCTACGGGTCCCTCATTCATTCACTCTCCTATAAACCAATATTACAGGAGTATAACAAACCAAATCAGGAGCAGATGAAAGTGGAGCATTGTGGTTCAATTTGAAGGGAGGCAAGAGAAGCCATCCAGGATCAGATTAGAGTAAAAACTGTTTCCAAACTAAGGTACATGGGCCTCTAAAGGCCCCTTAATCTTACTGTAACCTCTATAATGGAAAACTGAGCCAATAAGACAGTGTGATGGGATGACTGGTCTGATCATGGGCCAGATTTTAGCCACATTAATGGACTTTGATCATAAGTTATAACCAAGAGCAACAGTGAACTCAAATGGAAAAATGGAGAAACAGCTTGTATACACACTCACCAAGCACTTCATTAGTAACACCTGCTGATTCATGCAGTCATCCAATCAGCCAATCATGTGGCAGCGGTGCAATGCATACAATCCTGCAGATACAAGTCAGGAGCTTCAGTTAGTGTTCACTTCAAACATCAGAATGAGGAAAAATGTGATTTTAGTTGTAATATAATTGTTGAGCAGCATTTCTGTGGACAGTAACACCTGTTGATGTTGATGAGAGAGCGACAGTAACTCAGATAACCACTTTACAACTGAAAAATCCATTTTTGTCCTACACTATTTCAAGTATTCAGTGGTTCACATTAGGTTTAAACACTAGGCTGAAATGTCTTTGAGAGAGCCTTTAGACCATTAAGGGACACTAAAACTCTTCCCTGAAACCTAGACTAATCAATTATTTTACAGTTAACAATTTTAAAGTCAAGATGACCAATCTGTTAAATAATACAAGCAACTCTATGTGATTCAAAAACCAATAAACCAGTTATTCATTACAGAATTGGTATGTAAATGAACACAGAAATAAATTGTGCATTAAAAAGTCTTACAAACTCTTTTTATGTAGTAGCAGTGCATCACACAGTGTTTCTGATGTCTAATTTGTTGATATTCTACCTTAATGGTAAATTCCTCTCACCCGATCCCACACATTCATGCTATATTTGATGCCATCCAGAATTAGAAAGAGTTGAATATGTCTTCCAATGACTCGGCATATTCCTCCGAAAAAAATCTGCCTTGTCCTCCTCCCAGAGCACCAGATTTATGAAAGAACATTACTCGGACTCGATTCAGGTTAATCCCATTCTAAATGCTATTCTGTTAACAATGAATATTTCAAATGAATAATGTTTTTTTTTGTCTAACAAGGTTATCAGCTGCGCGAACCAGGCATTGTCAGCTTATTGCCAGAAACGTCCTCCTGGCACCTCTGCTGCTTATCTTTCACATTTCATCGTCCATGGAGCAGCTCCAGATTGAACAGTGTGATGAAGTCTTAATAATGCAGCTTCTTCTTCTTTGGCTCTTTAGGAGTGAGTTTGTCACTGTCATTTAACGTTTGAGTATAATATGATGTTTTAAGGTGGTAAGAGGGTGATTATTCAAAAGAGTACAAATAAACTGAACACTGTCATTGAAAGAATGAAGTCTTCAACAGCTCATCCTTTCTTCGCTTTTCTTTCTCTTTTCATCCATTAAAGCTTTTCACTTTTTGCCGAGATTAAAGAGAATGTCTAACTTTTCAGAGGAGGCCTTTGAAGTCAGAGGGGTATTTGCAGGGAGGGTGTGTGTGTGTGTATGTGTGACGTGTCTGGGGAACTCAGGGGATGGAGAGCTTGGCTTTAGCGGTGCTTCATCTCACGGTCAAAGAGCAAAACACAGCAAGTGGAGGAGAAGATTAGCCGCAGCATTATCAGCCCTGTAGCAGACAAGCTCAAGCACTCTGATCTCTCTCCCCCTCTCTGACTGATTTCATTCTTAATTAAACTTCACAGGGAAGGTGGGAGGTTGGAGGAACTGAGGGAGGAGGAGAAGAGGATGGGGGTGATATGTGAAAGAGTGACGAGGCAAAAAAACCCCCAAAACAATAGGCACGGGCTAAAAACAGAATAAGAGGTGTGAAAGATCTGGAAAGGACAACATCGACCGAGACAGAAGCATGACAGGAAAGATGAGGGGAGGCAGAGATGGAACACACTCCATGGGATGTACAGAGAGGAGACTGTGTGTAAATGTGTGTGTGTGTGTGTGTGTATGAAGAGAAAGAGGACAGGATGAGAGATGAAGCCAGTCAGCCAGGCTGTGTGGTTCAGTGTGGGGGAGGGTGCTGCAGCAGCAGTGGCAGCCTTGCTGTGACTCAGCACTAAAATCTGCCTCTCTCTCTCTCCTCTCCCTCAAATATCAGCCCTTAGTCATTGTACCAAGTACACTATTAGACCTCTTTCTCACCAATCTTTGGAGAGCTTGTCACGACAGTGCGTCTATAATTTGACTGTTGTGTTGAAATGTATTTCTCAGAGCAGAATCAACATGTATAAAACAGCAGTGAGAGCATTAAAATGTACATTGTATTTAAATTTACTGTAGATATTTGGTAAATATATATAGATGTATATATATGTTGTTTGGTAGTTAAAATATTTCCTTCTGAGATGTAGAGGAGTAGAAGTACAAAGCAGCATAAAACTGAAACACAGGTTTAAGTATCAAGTACATGAGTAAACGTTACACCACTGATTATAGGTGTGTATTTATATATTGAAACACCACAGTGTTTTATAGCATAAGTGTAACTGACTCATTCTCTGCATCCTCACCTTCCAATTCTGTTTCATTTCACGTTGCCCTGACCTGCAGGCCGGCTGTTTTGTTTTGTCTTTACAGAATCGCTGAGCTCTGAGCAAAAGCACATCAACAAAGACATGCATGAAGAATCGCTTTCGTTCTCATCCAGCCTACTGGGGAGAGTGATATTCAATCTGATAATTGAGGTATTGATAGATCGGGAATGAGTGGTGACATTGATAAGTGTGGGACTGAAGGTCTTGCATCCGATGGTGAGGATGGTTGTCAGAGGGAGAATCGATCCACATCGACCTGCAGCTCTACACCTCGCTGGCCTATTTTTTCTTGTCTCTTCTATCCTTAGCTTTTCTGTTTTTTTTTTCTTTCGTTTGCCTTTTTCCTGACTTTCCTCACTATGTTTTAATCCCCTTTTTGCTTCAATTTGCACCTCTCCTCTCATCCTTTTGTCTTCTCTTGCTAGTGTGCAGCACATAAAAGAGATTTTTGGGTGGTATGCAGTATTTGTGAATCAACAGAAAACAGCAGAAGCCTAAGTTAGAAGGCTTGAGTGTAAACAGCTAATCACAAAGGAGCAGAGAGCAGTGCAGAACAGGGCGAAGCAGGGCGAAGCAGCCGGACAGAGCAGAAGAACACAGAACCACATGATGCAACACGCAGGTTATGTAAGTTATCAAGTATCTTAATCTTACACAATAAAACATATATGAAAACCCTAGGTAGTGCCACGTAAAGTAACACTAGACAAGGTCATATAACATACTGTAACACAATATAATGTAGCAATATAACAAGGAAATAAAAGGAAACAAACAGAACAGAAGTTGCGAGGGTGCACTGGCCCAGAATCTAACGTCCCTCCTGGCTAGCTCACAGGAAGTGGCACACTGCTGCTGACTGAACTCAGAATGTGCATACTCTCCATCTCCCATATGCACATATGTGGTATATAAAAATGCACCTAACTGTGTGTGTGTGTGTGTGTGTGGGAATGTTTGAGCAGCTGAGATTGTCCTGCTGCATAACTAGGGCTGAAATGCCCAGTGAGCAGAGAAATGCAATGAGATACAGTATGTATTAGGATGGAGAAAATAAGACGCTTCTGTGTGGTTATGTGGGGAGTAGAGACTAAGGCACCTGGTAAAAATAAACAGATATTTTCTAGTTATGAATGCACCTCTTCTTGCCTTTTAACTGTCCCATCTTTTCTCCTTAGCCCCCCTTCTCAAATGTCTGTCCTACTTTGCTGCCCATTTGCACCCTTGTCCTCATATTTAAAGGATTATTGTGTCCAGCCCCTCTTTGTGATGCCCGGTTTTTGGGACAGCTATAAACATTTTTGCCCTCTAACACTGTGGCCAGACAACTTATCAAGCATAAGACTATCGGACCATCGGAATAATTTGTATGAAACTGTAATCAAAAATAATCCTTCCATAGTGGCTTTAAGCCAATATAAGAAAGGAGAAACATTATATGTTAATGCAGGGGGGCAGTTAAGCTACATGTTTAACTAGCCAGTGCTTCAGAAGCCCTAAGAGCTCTGTTTTGTCCGCAAACCTGTTTTTTGTTTTTAAAGAACCTGACAACATTTCTGGATGCAGTACTATATGTAGCTGCATTCACTTCCTTTAACTTTTCCTCCTTTCTCCCTCCCCCACTCACCACCTCCTCTCTGGTTCTTTCCTCTTGACCACTTTTCTTCTTTCACTCTCTCCTCAATATGCAATAATGCCCCCTCCCCCTTGATCTCCTCCCTCCTCTTCATCATGTATCACACCCCCAGGGTATGGATCAACACTCCTTTCCCCTAGCTCCCCTTCCCCTTTAATCTCACTCCCCTTCCTCATCCTTCTCCTCCTCCTCTCCCCTTCTTGTCAACCCTCTTTCATTCTCTTCCCTTCCCTTTGTAGCTTCAGTTCGTCAGGCGTTTCCCAGTATGTGTGTTTAGGGTCATTAAGGTCAGGGTCCCGGTTGGCCAATCACATCTTCTCAGTTACCAATATCACGTTCACGTATGTGTGTTTGTCATGCTACATGCTGTGCTCTAGTCTTGGTTTGTGCTAAGTTTTCTGCATTCATTCTTTTCACCATTTATCTCAGCATGGTTCTTCACATGTGTGTGTATGTATTTTCTTCTAAGAATCACGTACAAATCTCTGTCTTTGTGTTAGTGTACATATCGTGTGTGTGTGTGTGTGAACTGGGCTACTCACACTGCGATGTGAATGCAAATGTTTCACCTCAGCAGATCGAAAGCTAGATTAGCTCCCAGTGTCTTGCACCTGCCTGTTGCTATGGAAACTGGGTATCCTCTGTGCGTCACCTGTGCCCATGTTTGGTCTGGTTTCCTGCTCCCTTCAATCAGCTTCCCTCTCGCGCTCTCTCTCTTTCTCTCTTGTCCTCATTTACTGTCTATGTCGCTCTCCCTCTCTCTGTAGTCCACACCATGCACACTGAAACAGAAACACACAGAAACAGACCACACAGATAAAGTACTGGACACAAACCACAGCCATTCAGCCGTCTGTTGACCAAATGGATTAATTAGAACATTTGCATAAGCTATACACTAAGCACAGCTCAAGCTGTACGCACTCCAACAAAACCTAAACCACATCATACACACCACATTAACACAGAGAAAACATGAAGTGCACTGGTAACACACGGATCATAGCTGTGGATCAAAATGTTCGTTCTCAGAATGAGCTTTGATAAACGGTTAGTTATGGTTCAAACAGATGTGTCATTCCGTATGAATCAGCAATAAGAAACTGTGTGGCTCATGGCAAAAGTATAGTGCTTATTCATCGTCAGCGGGGCTGCAAATAGCAAGCCACATGGACAGTAGGTGTGACCTGGCGCAAACCCTGACTGGGATTATAAAGCTCTTCTGTTCTTCTAACGTGACACTGCAAATGTGCATCAGTTCTTAGAGCACTAGTCTGACAGCTTGGAAAATACACTGATTTGCTTTCCTGCTGATAGTTGAGGGATGGTTGATACCACTCTCATATCTGTAGAGCAAATATGAAGCTATAACAGCAGCCAATTAGCTTAGCCTGGCATAAAAACTGGAAACAGAGGGACACAGCTAGCCTGGCTCTGTCTAAAAGTATTTAATCTCCCAAAAAAAACTCCTTTGTTTTAAAATAATCCTTTGCTAAAAATTCTTAAGCAAAAACTACATCTTTGTTAAGTGAATCATGGTGAGTAAAGGTCTGAATGTCAGTTTCAAACCTTCTGGTTTCACAGTACATGCCTACCACTGCCCTCACATTAAAATACATTTATTGTGAAGCACATGCATAAAGTAGCATAGAATCAGCATTTTTTTTTTAGGTTTGTCCATGCCCTCCTGCCTTTACCACACATGTAAGCGTTTTCTGCTTATTTTCTTCTGTCATCATGGTAACAATAAGAAAGATATAGTTTAGATCAGGGATCATGGTCATGTCTAAAAAGCGTTGGGTGGATCACATCACACACACACACACACACACACACACACACACACACACACACACACACACACACACACACACACACACACACACACACACACACACACACACACACACACACACACACACACACACACACACACACACACACACACACACACACACACACACCGAGTGTGTGTTAACTTGCTTCATGGACAAACTCTAGAAGAAGAAGTTTTTTGCAATTGTTCTAAGTTACTATTTGGCAGACTGTGATGCAGCTAATAAGGAAAAGTGTAGGTCTTGGCTAGCTGAGTGATGCCTGCACACAGCAAGACTCCTGAGACAACTTCACCTGAGATTGCCAGATTAGTTTTGGACAGCAGGGCGCCAGGTATCAGAAAGCAGAGTCCCGTCTGGAGGAAAATGAGGATAAGGACAGAAAGAGACAGACAGTCAAGCAAAGATAGACATATGAGACTCCAGTAAGAAGGACAGCAGAGAAGAGAGAGAGATGGGGTCTATCAATGTGAAGACAGTAGGGGAGGACAAAAAGCTTCCACTGCAGAGAAACAACCCCAATCAGGCTGACCCTCCTCCTCCCCTCTCTCCTCTCCTCCTCTCCTTATCGATTCAGTGGTGCAGCAGCAGCAGTGGCATAACAAAACTCTGACCAAAAAAAAAAAAACTCCTCTGCTACAGGCTCTGCAGTGGCTGTGCCTAGCTTTGGGAAAACACCCCTATATGTGTGTGTGTGTGTGTATTTTTATACTCTGTCCACTTCTCTTCCTCCTCACACCCCCACCCCAACCACTGCCACCACCTCCTTTCCACCCCTCCTACATTTCAAAAATCAGCTTCCCCTGCTTGATATTTCCTGACGCAGCGATAACAGGCCAGGTTTATCCCTCTTATGGACACACGTATATGCACAACCACGCTTTCAAATCCAGCTAAATCTCACTTTGCCTTCTATTTTGTCTGACTTTGGAAAAACAAAGCATTCCTCTCTCTTGACCTGCAATAACCCTCCATGCATATCCTCGTTTTCAGTCACCTCACTCACATCCCTCGTCTCTGTTGCTCACTTTAACTCCTCTTTATCTTTCACAGGCTGCCAGGGAACAAACCCTCACCCTCTGCAACTCTCCTCTACCCTGCAGCATATACTTTACAGGCACACATGATAAGATCAGGAACATATGAATATTCAGGGTGTTTGGCGTTAGGGTAATTGTTTTCTCTTAGCATATTTCGCTTTTCCGGGTGCAGCAAACTGGATGCAGCATCATTACCATGCAGCGAGAGAAAACAGTGAGAATGATAAATGTGATATGCTGAGCTTTAAGGGAAATAATGCTAATGAGAAACATAATCACAAGTGACATAAACTGTTCAGACTCCTCATTAGGTCCCTTGATATTTTACAAGATACGCGCATTACGGAAGGAAAAGGATGCAGTGATTTTCTCTAAAATAATACTTTTGTAATTGAAAGTTTTTCATTGCTATTGATATGACAGTGAAAACTCTCCAGAGATTTAAATGAATCATAGGAATCATACTGAAAGGTATAAGTCACTACCCTGTCGTGTGCTGATGCATAAGTGGCAGGAGCATTTCTAAAAGTCGTTCTCTCCTCTTGTCACCCTACCCTTTTACATAACATTCATTTGTATTATTTATAGGCTTATCAGAAAGCCCCGCTGACAATTCCTTATATAACATTCATATTTTATGACTGTGTTTCCTGGTTGAAGTTTGATTAAAATGTCCCTCTTGCTCAGGAATCCAACCACTGCTGAGCGATTGGCCACTGAGGAGGCCTTAATCAACAGGGAGTGTGGGTGCATAAATGGGTGTGTGTGAGAGAGAGAGAGAGGCAGAGACTGAGCCCATCTCTCCTTTCCATTTTTTTTTCTGAAGGACTGAAGGAGACAGTTTGGGGAGGGTGCAGATGATACTGCAGTATAGAACAGAGCCAAATGCAAAGACATAACAACAGCCTTTAAACTTTTCTCAAACAGTGCACATGCTGCAGCCTGTAGGAGTATCTCAACACACTCTCAGTCAATAATTTAATATAAAAATAGAGACTAAGTTCTCTTTTCATTTTGCTGATATTGTAATTCCCATCTAACCAAATATAAAGATAGTATTTTTGTTCAGGTGAAGCCTTTATTACCCTTAACAGGAAGCTTTTTTATAACATGCTATTTAATTTAAAAAGAAGAAGAAGAATACCTGCATCAATTGTCTTTTTTATTTTTACAATTCGATTTGAGTAATTTTTCCGTCCACCAGATAAATGTCATTTCAGTTCTCACACTTTCTTAGCTTTGTTTTTGGTCTCCACCAAGTCCTAAGGAAAAACATCTGGCAGCTGAAAACAGCTGCTGCTGGAAATGAGGTTGATGAGTGATGACATGTAACCAGAACATTAAAAGGTCTGTGTTACTCTATGAGTCGGAGCACATTTTGCTTGCGTACACATGGGTGAGACGATACACTATTCTGCTGATCAACAGGTGGCAGTAATGTGCAAAGATGTGCTGCAGTGAGTCAACAAGGACAGGGGAGAAGAAGACAAGCTAGTAAAAATGTATATGGACAACATGACTGTAAAACCCAAACAATGAGCTCAGAGATGCAGAGCTAAGGGCAACAGCAAAGATAATTTTTGAGAATTTGTCACTACAATCAACCCCTTTTACACTGCACGAAGGTAAATACAACCATGGGAGAAGAAGAGAAGAAAATAAGTTTTGTTTTGACCCATGTCAGATATCAGTTATTTGTTTCTTCAGTATAAGAAAATATTATAGTCCAGCTGTTACTTTTTAAAAGATATCCTGGAGTTGCACTTCTGGTGTTCTTTCATCAGACTGTGTACATGTTAGCTGGGCTTCCATTTAAGTTATTTTTCTCCACATTTAAATGTATCACTGAAAGCCAAAGTAAAACGAGGCAGAGACTACTGTGGTTTTAGGCTAATGGCACCCCTCAGGTTTTCATGATTACTGCCAGCTACACTAATGAGCTGTTCTGTTTCTACAATTAGAGGTAGACAGGTTGAGAAAAGCTCAGTAAAGGCAATGTGTCTCTTACAGAAAAAGCATTTTAAATTACAACATGAAAGGGTTCAGTATCTAAGTATTACGTATTTTCCTGGTGCTGGAATCTCTTTTAAAGTCACATTATGGCTCATGGTGATCCTGCACAGCTCAGCATTGTTGTGTGTTTGATTCCTATTCTGTTACAGAACATTTAGTGACACTATAGAAGAATAGAGATAAACTGTAATGTATTCACTGATCTTTTACAATTAACGTCTTTTGAAACTACCTTTTTATGAAGGAAGTATAGTCAGTAAAATGATGCAGCTGTAATCCATCTAGTGAGATATTTATTGTATCTGTTTTGGGTCTCTTTCCCAGGAATAGGTCTGTTTATCTGAGCCAAAACCCAGTCCTCTGTTTACCACCCAGCATTATTGGTCTCACTATGAAATTCAAATCAATATCCTCATAATAAAAGTCCCAGGCCTGCAGCAAATTGGAATCTATAGCTTGGAAAGCTAAAGAGATCTATGGCACTGCCAAGGCTGCACTAATGAATGATGAATCACTGCAACACACACATACACACACACACACACCCAGTAAACCTGCACAGGTACCAAACATTCGTAGACAAACACAACTAAAATCTTACACACTAGATGATTTACACACGTGGTCCTGTGGTCTCACATACAGTCAGTCAGGCTGGTGTGAAACATGACTCCCTCATCAATAATGGATGCAGACCAGGATCTGAACAAAGTCGCCATTGTTCCACTAGACACAGCATTTCCATACCACTGCTACTGTGTTTACAGTTATTGGTCACCCTTCCCAGCATGAAATCACAGGAAATGGATTTTATTTAAACCTGTATTTGTGAATATATTTTGCCACCTAACTTTTTAGGATATGGGCCTGAGCTGTATTTAATATCATTAATTAATCTAATTAAAAATTCAAAGACTGATCACTAAATTACAACTGCACTACAACTTAGAATTAGGTTAGCTGGGAAACATACTGTAATCCAGGAATTTACATTATGTTCAGTGTAATGTATGTACAGCATGCATGTGCTATGTCTGTCCAGATTAGAGCTGAATCTATGAGTTGATTAATCAATCGCCAGAAAATTAATTGGCAATTATTTTGATAACTGATTAATCCTTTCCTAGTCCTTTCTGTCTAAGACATCTGATGTTGTTGCCTTTTCTGGAACATTTTATAGATAGGACACTGAACTGAGAAAATAATTGGCAGATTAATCATTAATGAAAATAATCATTCCTTGCAGCTGTAATCTGCATGTATTCATGTTGTTTATACTCACTTCAGGGGGGCGCAGGCAGAGACAGACAGTACTGACAGTGCGTCTGTGTATTTCAGCGTATGCGTACGCATGTGTATGTGATGTCCAGTGTCTGTGTGTGCTTACTCTATAAAGTATGCAATTATTGGATTATACGCCTGTGTTAGCACATCTGTTACTGTGTCCATGCATACTTAATATAACTAATCATATAATAATAGTAATAATCCCATACCATAATGTGGTAAACAGCGATAATATAATCTGTGTGTGAGTGTGTGTTAGTGTGTGAGTCCCGGTGGGTTGTTTTGGGAAGTGAAGGGTTGGAGTCCTAAGTGCTGAGTAAGCGGTGCAGGACAAGAGCTGGGAGACTGCAGTGCTGCTGGCAGCAACACACACTGATTTGAGTTCAGACTGATACTCAGCAGAGTGGGGGGGGGGGGGGGAGAAATTGACTCTAAAAAAGGCTCTTACACTGTAAAAAATATCCTTGGAACACACCATTAGCATGTATGCATGCTCACATTTTAGCACAACACACGTACTCCCACTCACGCAGACAAATATAACAGCAACTGCAATGTTTTCACACAGAAGCATTTTCACACAATCACATAAACATACATAGTAATGCACAAAATCACGCATACATACAATCACATAGGCCCACATACACAAAAACAGAGGTATATTACCAAGACACATGCATTCACACACATAAACATACTGTATTCACACAGGAAAACTAATATTTGTCTAAGATCCTTAAATGGCACACCATAAATAAAATGAGGATTTCTAAACCTAAAAACAGCCACTTATGTCTCTTTATATGTCCTTTACATAGACACATGCTCATACAACAGGAATACACCCAAACACACACACACACACACACACACACACACACACAAGCACACATACTGCATGACCATATAAGCCCGAGCCCACGCCCTGACAGACACACTGCGTCATGGCCAACAATCAGAGCCAGCAGCCTTGTTTACTCCCTCTAACCTGTGTGCCACTGATTGTGGTAGAAAAGCCCTCATTGTCTCCCGCCCACTCCTCCGCTTCCCCTCTCATCCCCCCACCCCCCCCCACACCCCCTTCTCTCTTCATGTCTTTTTGCCTTCCCTTCCCTCGCTGTTATTCGGCTCCCTCCCTGGCTCTGTTGGGTTTTCAGGGATGATTTTCAATAAATGTCTCTGATTCTGTTTTTGTATATCACTACATATGTGCATGCCTCTTTCCGCCGCCCCTCTCTGCTTTCATTCCTCTCTTCTCCTCTGCCTCACTGTCATTGCTCTCATCCTTTGCCTCCTTCCCTTCTCACATCTTTGTGGTATTGTGACTATGTATATTTAAACAATCCAGGCCCTGTATTACAAACCTCAAAGCTGCTACCCCCCGCCCTCCTCTACCCGTATATTTGATTATATAACTGAGTCCCCATGGACCTTGAGGACACTGCAATCTAATTTTATCTGGTGATGGTGGTGGTGATGATGGGAGTGTGCATCAATGCGACATTTAACACAGAAAAGGATGTGCATTTTCTCAGATGATTCCTGATACACACATCAGCAACTAAAATATGACCCAAACACTGGCAGCATCAGAGTCAGCCCCCCCGAAACCATTAATGAAGTCAGTTCATCAAGACAAAAATAAAATAGGGAGGGTGAACGAAAGATTCTTGGCCATCTCATAATGATACGCTGTTTTCATTAATATGTGAAATGCCAATTCAAGTTACAAAGCAGTCTGAGTAGAACTTGTGAGGACAGTAAATACACATGGCTGCCATTTTGATCTCTTTCTGTGCTAGAAACACAAGTTTGTCTGTCCTCCTAGCTTCATAAACAACCAAACCCCTGTAATTTGCCAAACAGCGCCACACGCTGGCTTCAATGTGGAACTGCATCTGGCTGGAGAGCAGACGTACACTAATGAGCCACAACACTAAAACAAAACACTGGTTTTAATGTTCTGGCTATTCTTGCAGTCAATTCCAGGAACATGGAGGACTACCAGCAGTCAAATCAAACATTAGCAGTAAGGAGGCATACTGTCTCATAGAGCGCGTTTACACATCCATTACAATAATATCCTGGATTTGAGCCTTATCCTGTTTTTGATTATATTCAGGAAATGGTGTTTCCATGGAACATGAAAAACCTGGTTAATCATTTCCCTGTTACATGACGATAACAGTCTCCAGGTTTCTGATCATGTGACTGCAGGTGTGATTTCTTCATTTTTCACCATCACAGCCATTATGACACAAATCAGAAACCTAGATCAGGTGTTTACATGCAACTGTATCCTGGTTTTTATAGGAGTACTCCAGGTTTATCAAAACCAGGATAATGTCTTATGCAGGTTTCTGAAAGTGGGATAAGATGTTTACGTGTGCAAAACATAACCAAGATACTCCAAACAGCAGATCATAACCAGGATACCAGTGTACATGTAAACACACTCACAAAGACTCTGCCTGTGGACACAGTAAGAGTAAATAATTTGATGCGGTACAGTTCAAATGCATGTTTCACAAACTATAAGGAAGGTTCCAGTAAAGAGAGAAAGAAAGATAGAGGTAATCATTAAATAGGCCACCAGCCTCCTGTCGCCTCCTCTCCTCAGCAGCTTCCTCCTGCTACTTCTACCAGACACTTAATGTCTCTCACTGCAGCTCCAGACACTGCAATGTCAGGGGAGGATTTTAAGCAACTTCCTAACTGCAGTATGTACTTACAGTACAGTTTCCCCACTGTACTCTACTTTCAGTTTTAGTTCAGCCACAGTCTGTAACACTGAAACTCTTCTTCTTTGGATAATTCATATGATACCCATCTAACTTGGCCTATTAGCTGCTTGGATCGTTTGACCATGTTATACTGAGCAAGTGTAATGTGATTAATGTCCTGCTATCAGGATATTTAACTTTCAGGGCCAGGTAATGTTGGTTCTGGATTTGATACAGGCCGAATGATACATTTAGTACAGTACCTACCAATGCTGTATTCATGTACAAACTCTTTATACTCAGTATACAGTATGTTCCAGTGTATTGACAAAGATATATCTGTTAGGTTGTCAAACCTAACCTTCATTATTTGGATTACTTTTCCATTTGATTATTAATAAAAGCAGATTCTACCTGAGACTCAGATTCTAAATTAGTATCATGTACTGTATGTAAGTAATAGTATTTAAATTTCTGATACTACATGACAAGCTTAAAAAAGAGAGGTTTAGTAACATAATATCCAGATGTGTTGTTTAAAGCATCTGTAGTAGATCAAATGTCCATAATTGTGTTAGGTGACCAACCAGCTCAAGCAACAGAGTATGATTCCCAAATGTCTGTGTGTCTCTCTGCCTAACCTACTTCAGGTCTACTCTGTGGATTTTACTAGCTCCAGCGTTGAGCTCTGGATGTTCTGGCTGAAAGGCATCATGAAGTCGTCAAAGTCAACCTCGAGGGATAAGAGCTCCTTCCGTCTCTCTATCTTTGACATCAGCTGGCTGGTGGTGGGCGGCTTCCCCCAAACCTGAGACACACAGACAAGCCACAATAAGACACAGACAAGAGACTGCAAATAAAGAACTGTCTGCAACTACTCGGTAAGGTGGTTACAGTACTGAGCTAATGTGCACCGGTAGGAAAACTGGAGAAGTGTGATGGAAATACTACACATTTGGTGACGAGGTAGACTGTTCAAACTGAATGTAAAATGTTCATCCTCTTCAACTGTTTCTGGATTGGAAACATGTTTATCTTGGAAAATATTAGATGTAACAAGAGCTAATCTTTTGCAACAATAAGAAGCAGAAATAAAATATTTGTGTGTAATAAATGTAAATAATAAAGCCTTAAAACCTTTAAAAGTTTAGTAAGAAGTGATAACTATGCAGGCAGATGCTATAGTATATTGAAGTAACCTACAGTAACGGGTGGTGAGGCCTACCGTTTTTGGCACAAAGGTGATATCCATAGTGTTGGTTTTCCCTGTAGTGATCATAGTGTTTTGCAGGATGATGCTCTTTGAATCCTTCTGAAAAATTTTCTCTGCTGTTGCAGTCGATGTGTCTGCCTGCACGGCACCTTCTGCAGGACTGCCCTGTAGGGGAGACCACATCAGATTTGCCTTGTTTCATCCAAGTACACTGTGCAGTTGCTACAAAAGCAAAGGTCACCAAGTATCAGGTTCAGGTCAGTCAGAGAGAGTGAGAGGGAGAGAGGTTACTCAACAGGGCTGGAAGGGTTTAGTTGCACGAAAACTAGCCAGACATCAAGAATAATACTCCAATGTAGGTCACAAAATTTAAGCGTAAAATTTGTCACTTAGAGGAATAATACAGATGTTCAGGACAGAGAGGGGACCGGGAGGTCCAAGCTGAAATTGCACCTGTTACCCAGAGGACACTAAGCCTCTTTAAGGAAATGTTAATTATTTAAAACTATGAAAAGCACCAACCAAAAACAAAGAAAAAAAATGAAACAAGCTTGCAGGGTAGTGATAAAGATAATCATCATCAATCAACTGGGTAAAACATTAAGCTTTTTCAGACACTTGACCATCAGACAAGTGGCCATAAACCTCCGTAGTCTGAAGAAACAGTCATTTTTCTGGAGCAAACTATTCTACAAATAAGCAACAGACAAAACAACAGCTTTTTGTTTCACTTTGGACAAATACAATCTGGTTAGAACCCCCTCCTCCTCTCTAAAATAACTCTGAGAACAGTAGTATCTAAACTCATTTTGGATGTTTAAAATATCAAATATAAGGTACCTAGCGCGCGCACACACACACACACACACACAAATGGAAGCCACAAAGGACTACAGTTATGGCTATAGCTACATCTTTCCTTGCCTGTAGATATATATTGTATATCCAGATGTTTGCATCTGCATTTTTAACCTGCTGCTGTTGTGACTCTCTTGCCTTTACGTGGAGGCTGGACTGGAATTGAAGGTTCTGGATCTCTGCAACTGGATGAAACTATTTAGACCCAGCTCCCTGTAACTCTTAGCACTGTAGGTGTCTTTCTGTTTCTTGGGAAGAACATTGTAAGTGTGGTCAATATCAGATATTTCATGCATTCACCAACTTTGACTTTTGTGAAAAAGGCTCGCTTTAAATACGCTAACACATCTGTCACAGATATTACAGCGATCCACAGCTTATTATCTGAGGATCACAGGTTCAAAGCCATGAGAGAATATAACACTGAAATGAAAAGCGTGTACTTTAACTTGAGGGTGCATGTATTATTTACAGTGACTGACTTGCTCATGGGTCACAGTGGATGGAAGTTTAATAGGTGTATCACTTTATATTACTGAGCAAATTCCTGCGGTGCTATAGAGAGCTGTGGTCATTTATTGTGACCAGTTTGGCATTAGCAGAGAACAGGAAAGCACAGGGTCACTTTCCCTGTTTTCTTCCATTATTATTGTAAATGCTTAGAGGGTAGACATATTATACCTGTGTGCAATTTATTCTGCTTGATAAATTCTTGCCCCCTAGAACTGCTGCTTGCAACTACACTGAACTATGAATATTCCCAATGAATTTGTGCCGCAGCACCACCTGCTACTTTCAGACCCTTAATGATAAAATCAATACATTTTGTCTGACTGTGGCCTGGTTATAGGAAATGCAAATTCAAACAGCAGTGTGCTCTAGTTGTAACATAACACATCTGGTCTATCTTGCTTACAAGTTGGTGGCTTACAGTCACCAGATCTCTTTACAGGCTTGGGTTTCTCAAGCTGGAGAAAAGAGGCCACAGCACACAGATGAAAACCAGGGTGAGACACTGCCTTCAGTTAATTGTTGGTTAACTATGTTTAACCTCATGTAGAAATCATAACCTGTTTGTTTATGCAGTAAAGGGCCAGCGGTAGTGGACCTAAACTCTGTTGTATCTGCAGGAAGTTACCTGTTCACGTTTATGACTTCAGAGAAAAGGAAAGCCAGGGATATTCCCACAGTGACAGCCATTACTTTTTTTCTGAATTTGGGTTTGTGGACAGTGAACAGTGATTATAGAACAGTACACTGTACACACACACACAAAAAAAAACAGGAAAAGTCTGAACGATCTTACGATTTTAATGTGTTTGTAGCTCATGGGCTGAAAAGATTTTAATGGAATTACTTGGATACCTTCGCTTTAGCAGGTTTAGGTTTTTGAGCTTTGCCCCCCTTTCCCTTCGCTGTCTCCTTTGGTTTAGGCAGAGAATCCATCTTGTCTTTGACCAAGTCAATTATCCTGGAGTCTGCAAACGCTCTGGCGATGTCAAGGCAGTTTTGTTCTTGGGAGAAACAAAATACAATCAGTGCTACAATAACTGCAGAATATTTGTTGGTAGGTTTGGTTCAAGGATCAGTTCAGTACACAAACATAAAAAAATGTCTAAAAGTTGTCATAGTCCTATTCCATATGTTTCTCCCTCTGAATTTTGTGAAACTCAGTTCAATTATATATCTACATGGATTTCAACATTAGTATTTTTCAAATGAACTTTGATATACACAGATACACAGTCAAACCTTTCTTGTTCTCTGCATTAACACTGGCACCCGCCTTGATGAGGAAGTCCACACAGGAGGGTCGAGAGCTCTCGATGGCCCTCATGAGGGGCGTGCCGCCACTGAGGGCCCGAGCATCTATGGTGGCCCCGGCCTCTACCAGAAGTTCAATAAGTTCCACATGTCCAGCGTGAGCAGCATGGTGTAGGGGCGTCCAGAAGAACTGGTCACACACATTTATATCGGCCCTGTGGGGAACGGTTCATATCATGGTGGGTTTGATTTTTTTTTAAATGTCAGTTACCTCATGCATGGAACGATTTCAGTCTCCAAATCTCAAATATTAGATATCCAGGTGTCCTTGAACACATCCAGTAAGGAGAGTTTTCAAAATGGCCGCCACTTGTATCATGCATGTAGATTACACTCTCTAAACAAATTTCTGAAAACTAATTTATCTAATCTCGAAAACTAATCAGTTATCAGTCTCACTTTTTAATTTCACTCTCTAACAGCTATATCAGAGCTGTATAAAATTACTGATAGTGCAAACCGAACATTTTGTGCTGTCACTGCTTCACATTCAAAAGCTGTCTGATCAACATTGGTTGGCTTTTACTGTGAAGCAGTCACAGGAAACATAATAAATTTGTCACTGATGTTAGCACTGACAGCGACTGTTTATCAAAAGTGTCGTTATCTGCATGTAAGCAGACGCACCAGTTGTTCTTCTGTTGTCTTTCTGACAAAGTAGCTCTTAAGGACAACTTCACCATTACAAGGTTCACTAGTTTCACATAAGTGATAATCTTAACCAATGCAACCAAAAACGTCTGTATTGCTAAAAGTGTGAAAGCTGCATTTGAAGAAAGAAAAGAGATCATGAGTTTTCTCACCCCTGGCCGAGGAGGTACTGAGCCACCACATGGTTTCCACTGGAGCAGGCCACCATCAGCGGGGTTTTATAAAACGGATCTTGAACATCCACAGGAACCCCCTGACTGAAAGCGAGGTCCAGAGACTCCAGATCTCCACTTTTCACGCAGTAGTTGATGTTGACGTAGACCTTCTCTGGCTTCTCCATGTACCATCCAGAGTCATTCATGATGGGATGTTCTGGTGGGTGATCACGGTCGAATCGACGGATGTCTGAGCGGTTGTAGTATGTCTCAATCATGAAGTGAGGTGGGCCTCCGTCCGGTCGCCGGGGCATGAGCTCAGGTGGGAGGGTGCAAATGGGCATTGGGAGAACAAATTTACCCTTCTTCTTACCTCCTTTTCCTCCCTTTTCCCCCTTTTTCTTTTTAGGCATATAAGAGGAAAGGAGGAACGGTTTCTTGATGTACTTGACACCTTTGATGAAATCATTAATGTTGATACAACCGTCTTTTCCCTTGTCATGCGCTGAAATGACAGTGTGGAGTTGGTCTAGTTCAACTGGAGCGTTTAGTTCCTCTAACACTGACATAAACATCTCTCTGGTAACCGTGTCTGGTTTGTCCCCGAAGGCTTGCCGTAATTCAGTCTCATACTCATGAGACCAGTCGTGGAGGGTCAGGGCCCAGAGCTCTGACAGGAGGTAGACAGTGCTGGATTTGTTGCCTTTCCCCTGTTGCCTCTCAGCTTTCCTCAGCTCCTTGGCTGCTGCTTTGTGACCGGCGTCTTTGGCAATCTGACGTGGCAGCAAACCTTCCTGGTTCTTCAGTTTGGGGTTACAACCTGAAAACAGAGCACAGTCTTGTGAAAAATATAAACATAAGGTTGAATTACTTCAATTAATTTGGGACCATTTCATTTAATTTCCTGGCTCTACATGTACCACAACAGAGATATAAGCTTACAACAAAGCTTAAAAATACATAAAGAGATCAACAGAGGGCCTGTGCTGATCCTGTTATGGCAGTGCTTAAGGCAACAGGAGTCGCGATCACAGAGCTATCTTTGTCTCGGCTTTGACAACCCATAAAGCTGAAATTCCCTGCACTGACACCAGGATGCCAGTTATTGTTAAACTCTCTGACAACACCTCTCTGTGCCAGGAACTTGCAGCAGTTAGCATTGCCCGTGGCAGCAGCGTAGTGTAGGGGTGTGCAGTCCTCAAGGCTAATCACGCCCATGTCTGCTGAGTACGCAGACAGCACCTGAATCACCTGGAAGGCACAACACACCGCAGAGAAACCAGATCAGAAAAATCCTTAATCTAAAATACTTTCTACACTGAAAGTAACTGAATTAGAAATTTAGAAGGAAAATGTGATGAGAAGAAATTATATACAACAGAAATATTATTGTACTTCAAAGTAATGTAGAAAATACAGGAAAACTGTTTTTTCAAACATTTCTTGCAGTTAATTAATCAGCACTAAAAAAATGAAATTGGGTGTCTAAGCAGCTAACGCACCTCCAAAAAGCCCCCCATGGCGGCATAGTGCACTGCTGTGAGGCGCTTTCGGTCCAGGGCGTTGGGGTTTCCCCCTTTCTTGAGAATTACTCGCACAAGCTGCAGGGAGCCTGCCTTGGCTGCCTCCATCAATGCTGTGATGCCAGTTTTC
Source organism: Toxotes jaculatrix (assembly GCF_017976425.1). NCBI lineage: Eukaryota > Metazoa > Chordata > Actinopteri > Toxotidae > Toxotes > Toxotes jaculatrix. Next base: position 17,498,558 of record NC_054412.1, read on the forward strand.
TGAAAAGGTGGAAGGAAAGGAGAGTCAGATGTCTCAGATTCATCACACTGTTCTGTGTACTCAGTTTCCACATATTCCATGGCTTCAGAATACAGTTCCCATAATTCTTCAGTGTTTTCCCCGCCATCTAATTTTTAACCTGGTCTTTTGCATTGGGGTCTGTCCCACCATCCAGCATGATGAGGCACATGGGGGTGCACTCCTGAGCTTTTTCACACATCAGCTGGAAGACGTGAGTCCCCTCTGCTGACACGTTGTTGGCATCTGCCTGGCACTTCAGCGCCACCTGCAGGCAGCGGGCGTGGCGCTTGGTGGGGTAGATGCAGTAGAACAGCACACCTAAAGTGAGAGTTAATGAAACATGAGAGATGGAGTGACTCAAATGAGAGGGACGTCTGATTAAAATTTAACTTTTAAGTAGTAACTCAAGAAAAACGTTCAGTATCAACATTAGGGGCGTTTTGCCATGAGAAATACTCTCCTTTTCAGAAATGCCCTGCTCACACTCACATAGTTTCACATACATAATTCACACCGTACAACCATGTTCTGATCTGTCAACCATGCAGATTGTTAGTGGGTTAAGGGCCATGCTCAGTGACACTGAGGGAGGGAAAAGCTCGGCTTTATTAGTTTCCCCACCCACAGTAATCCTAATGTGTAAAGCAAACTGGTGTCACAAGCCCACTCCTCTAATGTTCAGGCAAACACCAAGGGTAACACAAGCAAGTGTGTGACTACTGACACTCAGTCGTGTGGAGAAAAGGCTTGGCTGTGAGTGTTGAGACTGGGCCGAACCAGTCCTTTGAGAGAGCAGGAGGATATCAGATTACTCAGCATGATTCACAGGAGAGGATCACCATTAGGGGTTGATCTGTAATTAGATGTACCCACGCGCCCTGGCACACACATACACATGCACACACACAATGGTGTACACACACGCATACACAGCACACAGTACATTATACAAAAGCATGTATTCATGCACACACGCAAGTACTAACTCAAGTGCTCTCTCTCCCTCCCTCGCTCTCGCTTCCTCTACCCCTCTCTCATTCACTCACTCTCAAAAGAGTGCCATTTGCAGTAATTGATTCCCTGGACACACTGTAATTGGGGTAATTATCACAATTGGTTTAAAAAGGTCTTGAAGAAGAACTTTAGGCTCTCTGATTGGAGTTGTCTGGGTTACCGCCTCCTCATCAATATCTAAACAGAAGCACCATGCATTTTCATGAGTTGTAAGACAAGGCCAGGCATTCAGAACAAACCTGCTGGTCTAGCTTGAGATGGAAAACACCTCTATTTGAGAAATTGACACTTCAGGCTCAAATGAGAATACATTAGTGGAAGCGAAGCCATTCTAATATTTCCCATGATTAAAGTCACATAAATTATTGACCATACACATTATAAATACAGTCCTAATACAGGCCTGTCAATCAATTTGAGAGCTATAGCAGTTTCCAGTCTTGTGCTTTGATGTTTAGAGATAGGGCAACTCTTTTGTAAACAAAAGGTAGAGCTCTGCTCTCCCCAAGCAAAGTGCTCCACATGCTATAGGACATATGGCATATACCTCCTCCTGCTCACCTTTGCCCTCAGCATCTTGGAGCCTCAGGTCAGCATGGCTTTTTGCCAACAGAGCCACTATGGCATCATTGCCCAGCTCAGCAGCTAACATGACTGGGGTGCAGCCCTTCTTGTCCTGGATGTTAGGGTGTGCACCCTGTGAGAGAAGGAAACTGACCAGGTCTGTGAGGAGTCAGTGAGAGGAGAGAAACAATCATGAAAACAAAGTGACACTGAAACATTTTTTTTTTTTTGGTTTGCAGTACACTATATGAACTGCTCGATTTCTCCAAGACTCTTTACATGAAATTTGAAAGTCCTGACACAAACAGATGGTAGGGTAATCAGTTATGGACAACAATAATGCCTGTAATGGCTTATTTCTATCCAGTTTTTGTCCTAATGTGCTGTACTCAGCACTCATCAACATTACTTGTAATGCTCATGTAAACTAGGTTTTTGGAAGTTGAAACCACCTTAACTGAATTACCCTTTATAGACAATCACAGTGGGTTTTTTTTTTTTACCACTACTTAATGTGACTGAATTTGAAAAGTAGCAAATTGCTACCCAGCTGTTAGCCACAGCATACCATATAAACACCACTTGACTAGGCTATATATAAGATAAGATAAGATAAGATAAGATAAGATAAGATAGACATAATCTGACAGAGCACGGAAGAGGCCCATCACCCTGATTGTTGGCTGAAGTTGCCACATGAAGCACCCCTTTGCCGTCCTGTGGCTCGGTGAGATTGATGAGGTTTTCCACCCCAAGGTTCACCATCTTCTCTATCTGCAACTTATCCCCTTCATGGACACACTGCAGCAGGCGGTAGATCTGAAGGACCTGCAGGCGGCCCTCTGCTACTCTGCCACTCATTGCAGGGACAGAGAGAGGCTGGTGAGAAATAAGAAAAATGCAGCTATAACTTCCTGACAAATACGCAGGTATACATATATCCCAGTGACCAAGGGTGGAAGCAATCGTGTGGCTTTTCTAAGAGTAAAATTTTAAGTTTGAACTTCTGTATTGTATGGTTAAAATCACTCTATATTGTCTGTATCATCACAGAGCACAAATGTAATTAGTCATGTAATTTAACACAGGTGTGTGGAGCCATTTTGGTGAATATAACCTGCTTTTAATTCTACTTCGTTTTAATTTCCACGTTTCTTCAAGCTATAATAATCAAGTCTTCCCTCCTTTTAACTCACTTTAAATCACATTCAGTGACATTTCCCAACACATTATAAGTAAGCTAGGCTAATGTTACGTTAACCCCCCCCCCAAAAAAAATATATCTGTGCAAGTCAGAAACTGACAAATTTTGACGGCTATTGACCCGTTTGACCCTTTACATTTATGAATAGGCCAAGAAAAATAAACCTGAATGAGCCTGACCTTTAAATAAAACACGTAGCAGCAGCAGCATGAACAGGTGTAGACTGATATAAACCTGCAGTCATCATTACATCCACACAGCTAAAGGGAAAACGCTAGCTAGCCACCTTGGGTTTCCTTGTTTGGCACGCGCTCCTTACCATGTTGAAAAACTTTAAAAGTCCTTCCACTATGTTGTCCACATACCCAGCACGTCTGACCAGCGAGGACAGTCACAGTTATTCCGAGTTTTGTTTTTTGTTTTTTTTTCACGAGGTCCTCACTTTATTTTAAAGCACAACCTTTCACTTTGCATGAGCCGGAGGAAGCAAACAAACTCAGCTCCGTGGCAACGGAACGCCTGAAAATCCCGGGAAGGACGTGTTGTGCTTTGGTGGTGTCCGATGCTGCTTTCAAGTGCTTGGGATGAGCTCGGTAATACGAAGATTACAATTACAAATACTGCTACAGCAAAGAAAGCAAGCTATGAGGTCTCAACACAAGATATAAAGCATATCATATTAAAAAACAAAACAAAACAAAAACTAAACTAAACAAACAAATATTGCACTAAATGAAAGTAAACAGAATAATAAAATGATGATATGCCTCTCACCAGTCACACTAACCATCATATATCAGGCATCAGAGAAGAGCCATTTGTGTAATCCAGTTCTTAGTATCATAATTCTGACACCACTGGGTTGTTTTTTCTTCAGCCTTTATTTGGACCCCTCTTAGCTTCCATAAAGTAGCTGCTTGCCTTAATGGAATCTGTATAAAATTATTCCACCTTTAATACCGCATACATATATGTCCCACTGTGTTATGCATCCTTACATCCTTAAGTAGCGTAGATAGAATTACCAGTTCTCTGGCCTTGACCGCCAGTGCATAGATCAACTTACACTGTCTTGGGGATGACTTTGTTCATGTGAGTGACAGTGGAATGACAGCTATTGAGTGCAGAGAGGCTTAGAGAGAGACCTGTACTTCCAACTGATGAGTAATGAATGTGCAAAGAATAGAGGACAAGTGATACTCCTTCCCTGAAGGCACTTCTTACAGACTTCAAGGATCAGCAGCAGAACAGAGCCATCAGCTAGAATGAGTGTAACTGTACTGAACACAAGGTGTCACTGCAGTGCAGCATATGAGAAGGCTTTTCAACTATTTCCTTAAAATCTTCACCTAAAAATAACCCACTGAAGTCAAGAGGGAGAGAGATTGAGAGCGGTTTAAGTAGGAGCCAGCAACAAAAGTTAACCCAGCTGTGTGTATTTGTGAAAGCCAAAAAAGTGCCAGACTAAATAAGTAGAGTCCCATGCAGGCTAAACTGTGTAAAATCTGGCACGTAGCTGCTCATTTAATAAAGGAACAGAATCCAGATAAAAGTGAGTCTGTTGACATCAGCTGTGTAAAACTGGGTATCTGTATTTGAGGCACACGTGGCAAAAAAAAAAAAAATAATAATAATACAAAACATACAGTACCTGTCAAGGTAAAGTGGTAATTCATAAAAATCTTAATAAGGCCAAAACAGCTGAAAAATATTTACATTCATTCACGGGTTATACAATGCATAGAAACATATAAAAATACATTTCCACACAGAACAATGAGGAAGAAAAATGCATTGTGAGCAAACCCTGATATGCTGGTATTAGTTCATGTATTACTTCCATCATGATATAAATATAATGCAATATGTAGCCCAATCTGATGTATCATCTCTGGTAAAAATGTGCAATGTTCCTTTAAAAATTCATTCAAGAATATCTACAAACTTGATACCATGCACATATTTTCTTCTGGAGGCATTTTAATTAGACTTCTAAAAGCAGGATGTGTGTGTATTCATGAAAGAGGTGGGATTTGTAGAACAGAGACAACGGTATGTGTAGCTTCATTGTTTGTTATTTTTAGCTTCAGATAAAAATTCCATTGTGAGATGGACTGATAGTAACAGCTTCATAACTTTAACTACTTGTTCCTAGACCAAGTTCAGATGGCCCTTTTTAGGACAGAGAAAAACAATCCCCATTCTTCCCCCCCGGCCAGTCCTCCACCCCTCGTGTTTCTGGGCATAGCTAATGTCCTAAAATGGTGTTATTGTTTTGCTGTTGCATGATTTATAAAATCCTGTGGTTTTTCGTCTGAACTGTCAGTGACTTCATTTGTGCATTTCCCTCTAAAGAATAGTGGTTTGGACTCTGTCCCCGTCCACCTACATCACTCAAAACATATGGTATTCAGGATTGTGTTTCAGGGAATTTGCTTGTGGTAAAAGTGAAACTGTGAGCAATAAGAAAAGAAGCTACATTAGAAACAGAAAAAAGAAAGTGTAATAACCTCTGAACATTTGATATCCTGTGGGTGGAACACAGAAAAAACAAAAACCCCACATCCTTTATCCTTCTGTCATTTTACCAAAGTTCCTTTCATTAACACCAGTAAGACCTTAAGGCTATCTGGGTGTAATCAGTAAAGACTTCAAGTTTATAGCAAACCATAAACATTATATGAGAATTATGAGAAAACCCTGCAGTGGCTTTTACTGAAGAAAACATAGGTAAAATAGCAAAAAAAATGCAACTGCTCTTTGCACAAATAGTTTTCCTTAAAGCTGTGAAACAAAAAACAAATCACTGTGGTTGAAAAGGAATTTCTCTCCTTCTTTCTTAGCACATAAGGTAAAGTATAAAGTTTCTTCCTCCGTGCTGAATAAATCCAGTCCAGTTATTTCAGTCTCTTTGCCTGCTCATTCAGTGGCTCTGTCTCAGACAGTTCAGCAGACAAATATGATGCTCGCATGCTCAAAGTCAGACTGATTAGTCATAATGAAACATCACATCACCACATCCAATCAGATGGTCTCATACAGCAGCATCCCACTAAAGATGGTCAGAGGTTCAGAGGAGAAGGCCAGCTTGCCAGTGACGAGGTCGATACACACAGTGTCCCCTGCCTTCATGGGCAGGATGATGTTGAAGACAGCCACAGCTCCAGGAATGTGCTTGGCCTCTGCCATGGGTTTCTCCAGGCCTTCGGGCTGATACCCAGCTGAGTCCACTCGGGCCACGCCGGTGTTTGACTTGGACAACACAGCCTCGATCTTCATGTTCTTATGGCCTGTAAGAATGCCACTGAAGAAGTACTTCCCACTCACTGGAGCAGTGAAATAACCTGGAGAACAGAAACACGTAACAAGGAGGATATTAATGTTGTGCATTAGCTCAGACTTCCTTTTCATCATTTCATGATGGAAAAAAACATTGCTTGAATTCTTGCTTGATAAGTCACTTTCCTAAACGTTGGAGGTCAATTGCATAATATTTTACTAGTCTGTTGGATTGAATGAAAAAGTCACTGAATGCAGATTGTATGATTTTAAAGGGGTCAGGTCTTCTGTAAAAAAAAAAATGCTTATTTTCCCAAGGTGTATCCAGCCATGCAAACAGTTGGTTTTAATTATGCCACATTTGACACATCCATCACTAGATTTCTGCTTCCACAACAATACAACTCAGACGAGCAGAATTTTGACTATGGTGCTTCATGAGTGGAACAGGGTGGTTCCAGACAAATACAGTAGGTCTGGTCTTGTGCCGGTTCATGGATGTTTTCCCCCAATTAAAGGAACAATTGCAGGGCTTTGTAGGCAGGACTACTGATCTTGACAAGAACCTGTTGCAATTCCAGTTGAGCTCAAACTGACCTGTTCTGGGATTGTAGACATTATTTTCATTGACGAAGACCTCGTTAAACACTATGGTTCCTGCTGTTCCCATTTGACGAGTCAGTGCAGCAGAGAAAGAGAGGCGTGGCACGTGGGCATCGGACCCTGCAGGACCTGATCATGGAGGAGAAACGGAGAGTAGGAGTTAGAGTGAAAGAAAGATCAAAGAGTAATGAGGGCTTTCATCTGATGTTTGCCAAGAACAACACATACCCTGTTCACCTCTGAGACCTGAGAAGCGAGATGAAAGACAAAAACCGTGAGTTAATCATCCAGCAATTTTATTTTTGCTGTTTATTTTTTACACTTATCACACTGGAACCTCAGTAGACGTGCAGAAAGAAAGATCAAAGATACAACTTGTGAATCAGTCAGTGTTACTAAATTAACCAAAGTAAGTTTGTTGTCTCTACCTGGGGGTCCCACTGGTCCCTGCCTGCCATCTCTGCCTGGAGGTCCCACCCTCCCTTGGGGTCCTACAGGACCCTGGGGTCCACGCTCGCCTCTCTCTCCACGTGGTCCTGGCAGACCAGGTGGACCTGGAAGACCGGAATGTTTGGTGAGACAGGACAAGTGAGAGACCGTACAGAAAATCTTCTTACCGGGAACAGTGTTTCCTAGGAGAATTCTAAAAACGTGTACAGTAAGCCAAGAAAGAAAGACATTTAACCTGGTGTGACTCTGGATGTGCTTTTCATCCTCATGTTTACTCAAACTACTCTTTCAGACAGTTTGCAGACTTTATGGGCTCTTAAGTGAGATAGGCTGAATTCTTTCTTTGGTCTATTTTTTCCTCACCCTGACCTTTCCTTCCTTCAACCGAGCACTATCTCTTGTCCAAAAGTCAAATCCCATGCCCTTCATCCTCTCTAACTTACCCATGAAGTCCTGTTCTATGAAACTGTAGAACTCCTTGGCCAAGTCCACCACTGAGGAGTTCAGCCTGTGTATCTTGGTGTGGACGTTCTCCAGCTGTACGTTCTGGATATTGTCGATAAGATCTCCTTGAGATGTTACCGTGACATTGAGTCCATTAACGCAGCTCCACAGCCCAGACACATGTCGGTTCAGGCCCTCCTTGATCTTCTCCAGGCTGTCTGAAAAAGAGTCGAAACGCCCGCACACTCCCTCCAACTTGGACAGTCTTCGGTCTAGGCCATCGCTGGCCCGCCGGCACTCCCCCACCTCTGTCACATAGTTGCTCCTTATTATTTGGATCTCTTTGCCCAGTCTGTCAAATCGAATCCTTGAGTCATCAACGTGCTCTGTGTGCTCCTTCCGTATAATGTTCACCTTGTAGAGAATATAGATACTTGTTAATGTGTGTATTTTGGATGAATTTCCTTTGACTTCCACCATAGTTCTACCATAAATATACGTTTTTCCATCTTTGCTACAGTTTATTTTCCTATGGTATCTTATACACACAAATATATGTAAACACATTATCTAAGCCATGTCTGTCAAGAAGACTCAAATATTTGTAATATGTTCACGTGTTCATAACTATAATAATATTATGAGAAATGACTGTTGCCAAGATAACCCCGAGGCATGTTTGATTAACATATTGTTTTTACAGTACATTAAGAAAAGTTATGTTTCACCATGCATCGTTTAGTAAAGCAACACAAATCATCATCGAATTACCATCATCGTCATAGTGGTAGTTTGATTTTTTCTGTGTAATTCTGAGGGGACGAGATCTTGTCTCTAGCCTCACTAGAATGTTGACATTTTTGGTTTTGAGTGAAATGTCTCAATGAAAACTGGTACAGACATTCTTGTTCCCCTCAGGATGAACCGTGTGATGAACTAGTGATCCCTTTTCACCTTGCACCACTGCCAAGTCAAAATCAGCCAACACTTACGGCTAATGGCCATATACCTGCAAAGCTAATGACATTCCAATCATCCTCAGCTCTACTTTGTGTTAACATTTAGCTCAAAGCACTTCTGTGTTTATACTCAGTGCAGCATCACAGAGCTGCTCTAGACCCTGAGTCTAGCTGAAATCCTGGATAGTTTAACCTCTTCTGGGATATAAAATCTATTAAAATTACACAATCTGAGAAAACAGCACCACTCTTTGTTTAAAGTGTCAGAGAAATATGACAAATTATGTCAAGGGTAAACTTCAATTTGGGGGGTTACAATAGCCAAGACCTTGCAATTGCAGTATTATTGGCAGTAATTTTATGTTCATCATTACATCGTCTTACCTCGGAAATTATGTCGTCCTTGTCATTGGTCAGATCAATCAACATGTCGCCATGTGTCTGTACGGTCGTTCCCAGAACCTTCAGAGTGTCATTAATGGAGTTAAACGTAAACATGACCCCAGCCAGCTCTCCTTGGATGGACTTAAGGTCCCCGCCTAATCTTCCACTGTGGCCATCCAGGCGATTCTTAAAATCATTCATGTTGGTTCTACACTGCCCAGTACACTCCTCCACTTCCTCTCTCAGTCGTCCTACCTCCTCCTGAAGGTTGGAGCACACCTGAGAGCAGACGGATTCTCCAGATTCAACTTTTCTCCGCAGATCCGTCAGCTCTGTCTGGCACCTGCTGAGGCCACTGATGGTGGAGTTGGTAAGTAAGAGCAAGTCCTCCTTTACGGTGCTGCATATGGAACAGTCGTCAAAATTACGGCCCAGTGTTTCAACTTCTGTAACAATCTGGTTGAAGTGCTCACCGTTTTCCCCTGTCATAGCTATTATCTTTTTGACATCATTAGTCAAGTCGATCACTTTGTCACTCAGGGAGTCTCCTGACACGGACAAATCGTTTAACTTGGTGTTAAACTTCTGGATCTCGTCTTGATTGGCCACAACTCTCCACTCTAAGGTTTTCACAGTGTCATCCATCCTTTGGCCTTTTCCATTAGGCCCACAGGTCTCATTGCACATTTTTGAGGTTGATATTAACCTTCTGTCCAAGAAGGTCGTAATGTTCTCTAGCTGACTTAAACGTCGACTGTGGTCTGTCACTGTGTCTCCAAGAACAGACACTTCCAGCTCTAGTTTTCCAATCTTGAAGGTGTGGTCATCCAGCTGACTGAGGACCGTGTTGCGGAGCTGTGTGACGTCTCTCTGGACAGTGTCCTTCATGTTGTTCACAGTATTAGTACACCTCTGCTCCGTCTTCCTCACAGTACTATTCACTCTTTTCTCTAACTCTCTGAGTCTGCCATTCAACCTGTCCTCTGTCACTCTTCCCTTTCCTCCACCTGTCCCAGCAAGCTCCTTATCTAGACGTCCTTTAATGGTGTCACACTTGTCAGCAGTGGAGGTGACTCGGACCTCTACATCAGACAGCCTCTTCTCCAGCTCTGTGACAGTGCTGCAGCAGGCCTGGGAGCGTTCAGTCTCGCTACGTGAGATTTCCAAGCTCTGCCTCAAGAGCTGGTCCATAGAGCTGATCAGCTTCTCTAGGGCCCTGATCCTGTCCCTGTCCTCCTGCTGCTGGCGCTTCAGGTCCTCCACACCAGCCTGAAAAAAAAACAAGGACAAGAGCTGTGATCGTTTTTCCTAGCTACATAGCTCGTTTCCCATGCAGAAGCTTTTGTTTTCACAAATTGTTTTATTGAAAATAATTTTGCACTGATTGGATTTGAAAGTGACCCCCGGAATATTTGTGGGGAGGTGTAAGTGTGATATGCCAGGGTTGGAAGGGATTTATGCAGCCTCAGTTCATCTCATATATAATCATAACAGTGAAGTACAGGTTCAGTTTTCAACCGACAACAGAATATAAAAAAAGATGCAAAGCATCTGAGTAACAGAGGATGAGTGGTGTTGTGGTTGGAGACATGACCATGGGCCCATGATTGTACTTGAACATACATGTAAGCCAAATAAACTAAACTTTAGATTTAAAAAAAATGTTTATGCTAAATCCTAAACCAATTATTTCAAACAGTTGGAAAATGGTGGTTGGGCTTGTTGCCATTTTTCTTTTTTAATCTTTCTTTCACTGCATGTTTAGTGACTTTTTTGCAGTACCGTCCTTTAGTTTTATTGTTTGTTTGTGCACTGGCTTATGTGGGAGTGCTGTTTCCTTGTATTACAGCCTGCATGTGGCCATTATTTTTTTACTGCTTTAGGCAACAGAAATCACTGACAGAGCACCACTGTGAACAAAGTAGAACATTTTAACAGCAGAACACACAGAAATTACACTCATTTTTTTAGTTTTTGTTATACTCAAAAATAAGTATAGCAATTTATTGTGAATGTTTTTGCCCTTTTAATCAGATTTTTACGGATTGGGGTTCACCTGGCAGGCAGAGCAGGACAAAGACACCCTTCTCTCAAGCTCTGTCAGTATCTCCTCTTTCAGCGTGTTCAGCTGGTTCCCCCCAGATCCTCCGCCTCTGGCCACTCCATCCAGTTCATTGCCCCCACCGTTCACCAGGTGGTTGTTGATGTTGAGCAAGGTCTGATCATGGACCTACCAACAAACAAATATTCACATCAATGAACATCTACTGTTACATTTAGTCATTTAAACTGTCCATAATCTATATAGGTAGAAGAACAGGTGTAGCTTACCTGCGTCCTGTTATACAGCTGGTCCAGCTTGGTTTGGATGCTGTTGATGGTTTCTTTCATGTGTGGCTGAGCTGAATCAGCAGGGACAATTGCCCCACTCAAACCAGTCCTATAGAGAGGAAGAGATGAGATTTCCCTAAACATTTGTCATAAAAAGAGGCAACGTAACATGACATCAAAGAGGAGGGTGGAAAAATACTGGAAAATACGGAGGATGGGAAGATACAAAAGTAAGACTGTCTAAATTTAGCTGATTCTGCTTTGACAAACACAGTAGAAGTCACAGGATACATCTTTCTGAGGATTAGCTATTTATGTCTTCCTAAACTAATTACCAACCTCAGTGTATATGTTAACAAACAACCATATCCTCTCACCATAAACTGACCTGCTGCAATAAACATTAATAAACAGGAAGACATACTGCTGTATCATTTGAGTTTTCTGAATGTTTTTCCGGATTTTGCTCTCCATGAACTAAAAACACTGTCCATGATGTATTAAAAACAAAAGTCACATTACAGCCTCTGGTTTATGCCGTGGAGGGTGGTTTGCACGTTGTGAAGGTCTTTGGTCAGACCATGGATCCTCTCCTCCAGCTGTTTGATCTTCTCAGAGTCACCTTGAGACAGAGAAAATGAATGTCCAATATTGAATTTAATTTAAAAAAAAAAAAAAACAACTTGCAACAAGAACAATTAAACTATGGAACCTTTAAAATGTACTGACAGAGTCGCTAAAGGCCCTGAAAACCTTTTTTCTCAGTTGGCTTCTGAAAATGAGCAATGTGGTCTTTCATGAACACAACATTTTCTGCCAAACTTTGACCACTGCCTTGTTTTCATAGGGCAGGGCTCAGTTGGAAAATGATGTCATTTATTTCTGTGGACCTACTGAATCCAAATCTGATGACGGTCGGTGGTTTGTTTGCTTATGTTGCCAGCACTGTCAACCAAATCTGATAAAACCACACCCAGACCATCCTGATGAAGCAGATTAACTGAGGTTTTGACAGTTAAACTCTTCATAAGCCATTACTAAGAATGTTTCTTTTTAATTCCCCAAACTTTAATTTGAATGTTACTTATTTAGTCATTAATATTAAATGTTATAGGGAAATACTTAAGATCGAAGCAAAATCAGCATGTCAGATTCAGTGATCAACTGTCCCTCGATCATTTAAAAGTTATTTTGCTTTGCATGAATTACTTCTTCACGTCGACAAATTCCTTCATTCATTCATCCTTAAGATATAAAGACTCACAAGAAGTGACAAAATATGCAGTTTCAGTTTTCATGATATTTCTAAATGAAATATTAAATTAATAAAGTACATCTGGATCCTTAATACATGCAAGTCGAATATTATAGTCTTTCACCCTGCCTACCTCCTCCTATCTGCTCGCCTCCCGTGTTGTAGCCCGTTTCTGTAACACGAGGTCGCCCTCCGTTGACGTTCCCGGTGGTTACCTGTGGCCCATCATGGCAGTCTTCCCCCGAGTAACCATGGCAACACTTCCACTCCATTTCTGTCACCATCTTGTAAGCTACCTTATACCTTGGCCTCCTGTATGTCCGGTAACTGAGGATGAAACAGATGTGAAATGCCATCTGGATTTTTATTTGTTCTGATTCGACAACACCTGCTTTTCTACACTTGAGCTCTGAGACTTCTTATGTTCTTCTGGTCCATTATTTTGTGAGCAAAGCTGAGTTGTGCCAGATCAGGACAATGTAAGATTTAAAATCCGTAAATTTGAAATTTGTAACTTTGTGATCCTGATAACCACATCAAGGACCAATAGTGGTCCCTGAGCCCTGTACTGAATTTAATCACTGTACTCTGTTCATGTTAATGTGCACTGAGTCATTAGATGGAAAAAGCTACAATTCATCTGCTGATGATGGATGAGATTAAGTGTGCTTTGTAAACTTTTAATGTTATTCCTGTCCCTTTTTCCAAAAGACATCAACTGCATTCAGCCAGCCCTAAATCTTAATTTCTTGTTCATAGATGATTCCTGTGAAAAAAAAAAGAATGTTTTATTTGGCAAGCTGTTCTGTAGTTTTATCATTAATGTGTCATTCAGCTCTGCCATTGAAGAGGCTCCCTGTTACAGTAACAATACAATAAGTAGACCAGAATTGGCCGGAAGTCTGAATAAAGATTTATGGCAGCGTGACAGGGACATTAACAAGCCCTGACTGTGAGAGTTCAGCAGGTTGCTCTCCCTTATGCCAGCCCACAAACATTACTGTAGGTATCGCAGAGCTGTTTCTGTGCCATAAAAAAGATTTCATCTTCCAGCTCCCTGCTCGGAGAGCGTGAGAAAAAGGAATCCAACGTCCTCTCAGAGGAAAAACAAAAACAGGGCTTGGAGAGATGGAGAAAGGCAGAGTCGGGTAGAGTCAGTGTAAGAGAAAGAAAGGAGGAGGGTCATAAAAGGAAAGACAGACAGACTAAGAAGAAGAGATTGTTTTTACGGGGCAGGATACTAGACTGTGGTGCCTGGAACCCCTGTCGGCTTCATTCTTAGCATAACCCAGGTTTAGGCCGAGGTCCCTGGCAGGCAGGGGGATCAAGCAGCCAGGCCAGGGTCAAACAACATGGTGAAAACTTCAAAAGAGGGAAAATATCATGAGCGCTTCATTAATGTTGTCTTGCAAGCATAACATCCACGTTTGGAAAAATAACTCAATCAATCGCATCAATGGTAGATTTGTTCCAGTATTCATAATATTGGATATCCTCAGGTCTGTACCAGGCTCCACCACAGTAATATTTTTTTTTTTTTTTGAGACCCGTACTTCATTATACTGAGATTAACCAGCCAAATACTGAGCTGTAATTATGTCTACAGTGATGTTCTGGCTTCACATAAGCTCAGCTACAAACAGACACTTTCCTGACCAGACTTCTGAAACTCCCCTGAAAGAAAAATGGACAGAAAATGAAAGAGCTGACTGAAATCAGAATCCACAGAAAGGAAAGAGGGAGGGGGAAAAGATGCATGAATAGAGGATACAAACTTCTGTGGTACTGACCAACCGGAAGTTGGAGGAACAAGACTGAATACAGATTACATTCCAGCAGCAGAGAGAGCAAATCAGTGGAGATATGAGATACTAAAGAAGAGAGTAGAAGAAACTCACGCCACTCTAGGACACTGGCCCCAGGTACAGCGTTGGTAGTCCGGTTTGATGTACGTCTCCACCCCATCCTCCATCACACAGCTAACTGTGCGTGTCACCACATATGCACACCAGTTCCTATGAAATCACACACACAAGCAGGGAGAAGGAAATGACAAATGAATAACTGTGAGATGACTGGCCGTTTTACCGTAAGTTTACAGTCAGGCGCTGTCACAAGCATAGCAGTGCTCTTACACATGTACACAATTACTATACACTCAGCAGCTGTTCTTTGTTTTTAGGCAAAAATAGGAAAGAGATGGAAAAATAATAATCAGAAATCTGGTCACTTGTTGAATGTGAGGCTCCAGTGAGTTTTGAGATCAGTATCTCAAATCCTGGACTGATTATTATTCTTCACAACATTCAAGAGAAATTGTCCACCAGTGCAAATGTCAGATCAGTTCAGGATAACTGGAGGATTTCAACAATGGCTCCCATTGTATGCCTCCCCAACTCCACATCAACCAACCCACACAAAGACACACAGACACACATCACATCCTTGTAGTGTTTATACTGAGCATCTATGTGAAAAACTACCATTGGTTACATTCATTTCACACACAAGAAACACACTTTTTTGCCTTTAAATCGAAAATTACACCAGAAGAAAGATATCAGTAATTAAAGCATAGACCTTCTGTCTGCATATGATACTCACTTCATATGTCCATATGTACTTCAAGTTACTGGTCTCTGTTTTGACTCCTAAAAAAAACACACCTATCAACACCTCTGAAGAAACACAGATATCTGAGATACTAGCAGCATCATGTTATTATGGCTAATGTGTTAGCAATCAGAAACCTACTTATACATCCAGCAAACACATTGATTTCCACTGGACTCATGTTGCAAGAATGTACAAGAAACATACACACACTCCCAAATACTCCCCCCAGTCTGCATGCTACTCAATTTGTCCTCATCCCCCTGACCTCCCTTGACCCTCAAATATCTCTCTGGATAACAAGTGCAGATAGATTTAAGACACAGACATCCTTCAGCCGCTTTCTATCATCATTTTCATATTACCCAGAATCCCCGTCCACTGCTATTTCCATAGTGGTTATTATGGCCAATTAGTGTCACTCTCAGATTCATCTGAACAGAACTAAGGGTTTAGGGATAAAAGTTGGAGCGTACAAGGAGCTCCTTCATGCTGGTAAATCAATCTGCAGCTTTCGTCTCTCTGACTTCATGTCTCTCAGTCTGTGTCTCTATGTCTCTTTCTTTTTTTCTGTCTGTCGTCATGTCTCCCACTCTTACTCTCTTGCTCTACGTGTCTCCCTCTCTGTCGCTCATTCCATTTTTCTTCTTCAGGCTACCCTTGTCTGTGTAGATCTGTCTCTTTCTCCCCACACTTTTGCTGTTTGTTTCACCATTTCATCATTTCATCCTTTTCCACCTGCCTCTCCCTGGCCATGTCTGTTTATCCCCTTTTCCCTTCTAACCATGTCCCTCACTCTGTCCATACCTCTCCCCAGTACCCCCCTAAGACCATGATCCTCCCCTTCATTCCAGAGATTGCCTGACTGAGAAAGAGTTTATCATGTTACAATCCTCCCCAACCCCTCATGACCTGCTGTTCCTGTTGCTCCTGTACGTGGGAAAGTAAAAATTACTAATTAGCTGTAAGATTCTGTAAGACTACTGTAAAAGATAGAGTCTGATATATGCATATGTGTGTGTGTGTCTGCATTTTACAGTATTTTCTTTAGTTTAGTTTGGTTTGGTGTTAACAGTATAATTCTCCCATCTTCCGTCAGATCAGACCACTTGATTACAGAATAAGAACAAATCTTTCACCACAAGAGCCCTAAAAGGTTTTTTTCAGTGTAAGTTAATCTTGGTTTACAAGTGATCCAGACGATGTTGTAGCCTTGTAAGCCCGAGCTGTGTATGATGGTTACTTTTTTAGTGGATTCACAGCTTTATATTAAAAAAATAACAAGAAAAAAAGACATGTATGGATTGCAGATACAGGTCTTTCACAGAAACTCTTCACTGTGTAAAAGTAGCTTATTTTGCATATTCACAGTATATCGTGTTGCTTTAAACTGATCTGAAATAAATCCTAACTTTTGGGGGGATTCAGCTGAGCCTGGAGTCAGCACCACACCAGAATAAGTGAATGTTATTTGGCTGAAATCATCCAGTATTCATGCATCTAAACGGGGCTGTAGCTCCCTCTGTGTATTTCCACAGACTTGCGGTCCTTCACAGTAATCCACATAGACCTCCTCAAGCTACGCATTCAATTGATTTACATTTTGCTTTGCTATTCTGCAGTTTGTTATATTACGGTTAATGTGTTTATCAGAGCTTGGAGCACTGGTGATTCAGAGCTAAACTCTGCCACCATACATCTGAAATCAGCCGGCGTCAGTGTTTCCAAAACACAGCTGCTTCCAGAGCCTTGCGGTTCATCACAGTGGTCCTTATTGCATTATGCCATGTTAGGGTTTCCTGGGTTATCTTTTGTTCTGTGGTTTGTTATACTGTGCATGTTAGACTCAAAAGTTTTTTTTAGAAACAGGGTATCTAACATCTCCATCAGGAGTAGCACCGTTACAGATGGGAGAGGTAACATCTAAGATCAGACAGCAGAGGTAAATCAAAAGAGCTCTGTCTGTTCCCCCTGTAGTTCCACAGTGTTGTTCTTTCATCGCTGTGATTCAGTGAAACAGCTCTGCCAATCTATTATCCTGACTTACTCACGCTCAGGGCCACTGACAGCAGATAAAGCATACATTTGGCAACGTTCACACCCTATCTGCTCTGATGGAGAACAGGCGCTGTGTGTCATATAAATAAACCTAACCATCTCTCTTTTTTTCACTACAGACCAGACACAGATGTAGATACACACACGCACCCATATGCATTCATACACAAACACACAACTCCCACCATCTCTGCAGCTTCCATACACCCACATTTACATTTACTGGATGTACCTCCCTCCCAGCCAGTTCATTTTCCATCATTCCATCACTGGCTTTTCACTCCAATGAACTACATAAGAGGGGCCTTTATATTTGTAGTAGGGTGACTAAGTAGTACTGAAAGATTGTGTCTGTACAATAAACCCTTTGAATCTTGAATCTTGAATATAAGTCTTTAACCTCAGCCATTCAATATGATTTAAAAACAGAGAATGTGCGTGTGTGTGTCTTGGTCTCCCTTCAATGGCGTATTCAGCAGCTAATCTCCATGTTTCCTTTACAATATCAGCACATAACACAGGGAAAGACATGAACACATAAACAGTCCAGTTCCTGCACATTACTGAATGTTTATAGATACAATACTAATTTGTACAATGTCTGTATAATGCTTTCTTTAAATGTACATTTTCAGATTGTTTAAGCTTTCAAACCTCAATGGCCCCTGGCAGAACGTCATTACAGGCTCAACACTGTTAAATTCTACAGAACTTTATTATATCAAATATGTAAAGCTAAAATTGGGGTGATGTTTGGCCCCATTTGGGACCATCTCAAGCTTCCATTAGAGGAGGCTGTGCACTGCTCAGATGTGGATTTGGCAAAGCATTTTGGTTAGTATTCATCCATATAGCCTTTTCTCTTACAAAACCAAAACATGGTGTTGGAATTTACATCAGAAAGTGTTTTCTAACACCATGTTTCGGTTTTACTTGAGGAAAAACTTCAAAGATGAGGTCTAACTGGTTGGTTTGGCAAATCCACATCTGGTTAACTTCAGCAATATAATAAAGTGCAGCTGGGGCGGGGGTAATGTCTATAAAATGATGTTCAAGACATTCAGACCGGTTCTATTTGATGGAAATAGCTGACTGAGAAATATTTGATTTGAATGATGCAACCGTTATAAATGGATTTGATTAGTCACCGTAAACCATGTATAACTTCAATGACGAGCTACAACAAGGGGGAAGAAACAGTAAAAAAATGTTAAGGGGTTAAGTAACTGGATTTATAGCATGTGATAAACTTTCATTGAACAAAAAAAACTAAATCTCCATCTCTGCAATAAAAACAAGTAACCAAAGAGTCTGATTACCTTTACAGATTCCCAAACAAGGGAACAAGCCTAGGCACATTTACATGCATGCTATTAACACACATACACTTTGTCCAGACACACACACACAAACATCTTCATTACCTCTCTACCAGGCATCAAGCACAGAAACTTCCATCGTACACATCGTATTTTATTTACAGAGCCATAACACAGCATGACTGCGACTCTTGCACCTGTCTCAGCATTTCTTTATTCCCCAATAAATTTCACCTCCTTATAAAACAGCAGACAGGCCTCATAGCCGTGTAGGAAGTCGTGGTCTGACATCTCACCCCATGCATACCAGGTTCATTTCATACAAAAGCATCTCTGCATGAGCCCTACAGAGGAGAATTATGGGTAAAAGTGGAATATTCTGTGACAAAAGTGACATAAAAAGCTGAGTGGGCGGACGAAGGAATGAAAGAAAGAAAAAGGGAAGCTGGGGTTTAATACTTAAACAAAGAAATCACTTGGTGCCAGAGCTTTCATTTAGCTTCAAGGGAAGGCTTTGACAGCAACCTGAATGAGTGGATGAAAAGGGGAGTGTCTTAGTGTTTGAACTGTGACCCAGAGGTCAAGCACCCTTCCAATGTCCTTGTAAAGGTATCCCCCTGTACACACATCGAAAAGCACACAGACTGTCACAGACGACAACATACACACTTCAGTGCACTCACTCATGCTTGATTGATCACATGGCGACAGACAAACACATATAACGGCAGAAACACACATTCTTCCAGTCTGTCTGTTCTCTCTTAAAACGCAGTTTTACTCGCACACACACACGCACTTTTCCCTTTGGACCTGTTCCAACATCAAGGGACAGTGTGACTGTGTAAACTTCTCTCTGATTGTTTAGCCTGGTGGTCACAAAGGTATACAGAGAATGTCCATGATACTGCCATTTGCTTTAACATTATTGCTCAGATACGTGCGTGCTCTGAGGTCTGCAGGGGGTTTTTGTGGCCCACTTGATTTTTAGCCATTTATGGAGACGTGCATTTGAAGCATAAGCCTCCTCAAAGCCTTAAAATTACACTTGCCAAAAATAGTGCAGACTATTTACTTTGGTAAAACTTTATTAGGTGCTCCAAAGCGCAAAATAGTAAGTTCAGTAACTGAATGTCTCGTCATGTTGTTACATTTATTCTTTGTTGTGACTGAAGATTTATAGTTTCAGTTGTTCGTGTGTGGTAAGATGGGATGAGCATCACTGTTCTGTAACTTTACCCAGTCTAAACAAGCTAAAGAAGACCTTCTCAAATGCTATGCATGCTGGGAACTGCAGTAATTAGATTACAATGGCTGTGACTGGAAAAGATCCCTTTTCCCACATTTGCATTACCATATGTAAGGAGATTTGTTTACTGGCCCAATTAACAGAAAGCAGAAAATCACACAGATGAAGTGAATTTGGACACTTTCCAATGGTTGGTCAAGAAGAGGACAGTCCTGTTACAGTCTAATTGCCTGACGACACAGTGGTGCATTTTGGTATGCTGTAACTATAGTGACCAGGATCCTTCAGGATTATTTTACAGTGCATTGTGGGAAACGCATACTTGCCTAAAAGTGTTCTGAAGTTGCGTGTTGTTGTCACTGTGAGCATGCTACCATGCTCACAGTGACAATGAATACTGCTTCCCATGTTTGCCATCTTAGTTGAGCTTAGTTGAGCTTGTTATGCTAACATTTACAGCTGAGGCGAATGGCAATGGCATTAGTTCAGCTAATGGTAAGATCCATTCATTTTCCTTTTGATGAATACAAGGCAAACTTATAGGCTTTTTAACTGATAAACATTAGATTTTGCATGCAAGCAAAATTCTGAGCAACCACAACAGAAGAAAGAGAAACCACAGTTTACGTCTGCTGCTCCAGATGTCGGGGGCCAATTAACTTGTTCTGGAGCAATTATTAAAAGAAGCTCAATTACTGACAATTACCCTCTCTCTAGGTCTATTTCATTTCAATCCCAGTCCTTAGATACTCTATTGCCATCGGACTACATCACTGATGTTTGATGTGTTACAGGAGTTATATTTTTCATGACCTCTTACATTCCCAAAATTCCTTTTGACAACAGAGGAGGCATAAACTAAGTGCTGCTGGTCCTATACTGTATGTAGACAGAGAGAGAAATATCAGGAGGAAAAAGGCAGTGAGTAGAGTAGAAGAGAAGAATATCTTGTGGCTTCATTTCACTTTGGTCTAATGTGTCAGCTGAGAAACTACCATCTGTGCCTCTTTTTTGATTGATTTCTCCTCATGATGCTTAAATGTTGGTGCCAAATGGCAGCAGCACAAAGAAGTCCTCGTTATTTAATTCTGAAGAACTGGGAGCAAAACTTGGTGTTAACTATTGATATCTCCATTATCAGCAGGAATACGAAATGCACACTAGTAAACAACACAGATCTCAGAATTCACTTTTTTTTTAAAGCTTCTTCTTTTGACTTTTTCAATGTTCTCCTCAATTCAAGTGAAATCTATCAAAAAAAAAACATGTATGTATGCCCTAATGGATGAGCTACAGAAGCTAAATATGTAGTATTTGCACTATATGTATGTGGACACCCTCACAGGCTGTGTGGACCATTACACCACATCTGAGTGCTGACTGTCTTGTTCCGAAAGCATGGACATAAATCTGCTGCTGTAACAGTCTCCACTCTTCTGAGAAGGCTTTCCACAAGATGTTGAAACCTGGCTGCAGGGATGGCTCCCATTACACAGGAGCATTACTGAGGGCCTGACACAGGTCTGATTTAGGACCATATATTACCTATCAAAGTCTTGCATGGATTCTTTCCAGAACTCTGAACAGACTCTGTGTTGAAAATATCAACTCACTGGATGCCAGGAAATCTCTGTGAATTTGAAGCTGGAAAAAATAACAAAATCAGAGGTCTGTAAAGTAACAGAAAACAATATTTACTATGAAAGAAAACAATCTCTTTTATTAAAGTCAATACAAAGTTGGACTCGTTCCTCTATCTTCAGTGAGTGTGTATGGAGTCACCATCTTTGATTACTTGTATTGTCTTTAATAGAAGAGCCCTTTCTCCTTAAGTCATATATTTTGTTATTTTACAATCACCTGATGACATTGTTTCCAATCTGAAGGTCTCTAAGAAGATTTTCTACCATCTGGTGATTTTGTATTTTCGACTTTCTTGCTGTAATAAATCTTATGATCGGATCTATGACTTAAAAATTCCAGGTGATATCCATCTATATACAGTATAGATATATACTGGGACCAGTGTGGCTCTGACTTTGGGTGATACAGTCATCCTAAAATTTCTGAATGAGGCTGAGATCTGTCAAGTTCTTCCACACCAAACTAGGAAAGTCCTGTCTTAATGGACATGGCTTTGTGCCCAAGCAGCATTGTCACACTGAAACTGGAAAGGGACTTCCCCAAACCACAGAGGAAGAACACTATTATATATGATTATATTCTGTGGCATAGAAGAATCATTTATCAAATAGCTCAAATCATGAAAAAAAAGTATGTTGTACACATAGGCCTATAGTGTACTTGCATCACTGGGTTAAATGTAACAGACCATAAAGTTTGTCAAAACTCATCATCTCTGTTGCTCCCAGAGCCTTTTAAGTTCATGTCAACACAACATCTGGACATCCAGAGACTAAATAAGAGTACAGTACATCTGCCTACCTTTATAGCCCCTTTAGTGAGCACCCTAATGTACCAGACAAAGTGTAAGGGAAGATGTGTGTGATTGATCAGAGACAGAGATGATGATGACGAAGCATGCTCTTTATCTGCTCCTTGCTACCCTCCAGTGGTGATCTAATGTGTTGTCCTTCAAACTGTAGACAAGCCACAACAAAGCAGCAGTCCACCTGCATCTACACAGATGCATCAACACACTGCTCCCTCTCTCCTCCCTCTGTCTCTGTCTGGAGCACACAGGATGATGTGAAGCTCTGACATTTTGGCAGGAGATGTGTCAAACGGCTCTGGGTCCTCCTGAGCCCCCATAAGAGCCCCTGCTGGATGTCTTCAGTTCATTCGACAGACTTTATCACTTATGGAATACTTCACACATCTGTCAAAACAGATCAATTGAGTTCAAACAGAGGCCAGAGGGGCAAACCGCATTGCCCCAGGCCATTGCATTCCTCTCCCCGATGCGTCGCTTTGAGTGTGTGTGTGTGGTTTGTATGTGTGTGTACGTCACAAGCCAGCCATGCCGACTCCTTCATAGCTTACTGGTTTCAGCAGGAGCAAGGCATTTAAGGACCCAGGCCCTCTTCTGCTCTCCTGCCAGTCTGTCTTTTCTCTTGCTGTGTCACTGCTCCCAGCCCTTTCCCACTCTTTCATCCTCTCTTGTCACGCCTACTCAGGTTCTCTCTCTTCTCTCCAGATCATCTGTTTCTTTTACCCTCTTTTTTCTTGTCTCGCCAGTTTTCCCCTGTCTTTGTTCTTTCTTTTTCGTCTCACTTATCTCGCTCTCTCTCAGGCAGATACTTTATCTATTTCCCTCTCTTCTTTTCATCTATCTCTCTCGACTTCTTATCTCTTTCTTCAGCTTCATCAATCAAATTTTTCTTTTCTTTCCCCTTCTTTTGCCCTGTGCTCTCCCCGTCTGTGCGCCTCCCGCTTCTTCTTCTTCTTATTCGCAGTAGCCAACTGTTCAGCTTCAACATCCACCAACAGAGAGGCCAACCATCCATATCTCATCACTCAGGCAGCCACAGCAGCAGCAAACTGTGCTGTGATGTGGAGAGAAACTTGATCGAAGCTCATATTGCAGTAGCTCAACCCCCAGAATCCTGGCCAGCCTTGCATACACACACACACACACACACACACACGTTAAGTACAAACACATGCAGGCACGCAGACAGATACATACCACATGAGAAAGCTCTGTCATTCATTCACTCAGACATTCTGTTGTGACCTCTTTTATTCATACACATGCGCACACACACACACACAAAATCAGTGGCTGAAATTGCCAAAAACTTTACTCATTCATTCATTTACAAGCAAATAAGTTACACACACATACGAACACACACACGCACATCTGCCGACAGAGGTGAGGGGGGTCGTCCACACACTGGGCCCTCAGGCAGAAGCTCAATTACATGCTAATAACATACTATGTGGTCGCAACAGCATAATAAAAACATACATGTGTTGGCTCACTGACAGTATTAACAGCTTTATGAGCAGGGACTCCAACAGCCATCACTGATTTATGAGTGACTATTAATCAGGAGTGGCTAAGATCCAAATGATTCCTTACTGTCCCATAAAGGAGGGCAAGATGGTGGCAAATCTGGATCACTCAGCTGAAAATGTGAGAATTAAATTTGGTGAAAAAAAAACCCACTCTTTATTCAGTCTTATATCAGTCTTCTGGATTAGTGATGTCCAAAGTTCACTATCCCTGCAACTCAGCAGCTCATTCACCTCTACCTGACTTCAAGATGCTTTTTGCCAGAATGATAAATTCCCCTCCAACAAGGCTGACACTGGGGGCACTGCTAGAGAGTCTGGGCCCCCCGAGAACTTTTCACTTGGGGCCCAGAAATGGTAAATATCTATAATCCCTGTAAACCCTGTCAGCTCTGCACCCCCTGAATCATCACAACCCTCCACCCCCTTTCAGGGAGACTACCTGCTGGGTAAGAGACCTGCTCACAAATAAGACATTCCCTCTGAAAATGAGAATTTACACCATGTTTACTTCAGCAAGGACTTCACAGAAGATAATCTGACAGTAAAGGCTTAGAAAGAGAGACATTCACCAGGGCCTTTGTAATTCTTAAATTAATTAAGTGCCTAATTAATTTAGGGCCACAACTAAGAATTATTTTCATTATCCATTAACCTGTTGATTGTTTTTTTTTTAATCTTACTGATTAATTGTTTCAATTATGAAATGCTAGGGAATTGCATGTTCGCTCAGATAAACAGTACAAAACAGAAAGGTGTTCAGTTTTCATTGATATGGAGAAAAAAAAAAAAACAGCTAATCTCTATATTTGAGAAGCTGAATTGATGAACCAACAATCAATCGACAAATCAATTAATTGACTAATTTGTCACTTTGTTGTGTGACCCACCAAAGACCCGAACACACAGCAGCAGTTAAGTGAGTGACCCCCAACACCATGGAAAACTTTAAATCAGCCTTTTTTTTTTGAACAGCAGCTCTTTCCTGATATAAAACCAACTCAAACCGAACGAGCCGCAGGTTAGTGACATTTACGCACGTGTCATTCCGTTCATGCTGGTCCTACCTGTGTCGACTCGCCGCTCTCTGTCCGGTCTGAATACTAGACTCCGCATATCCAAGACCCGAACAAACCCGGGTTAACACGAAGGCAAGCAGGTAAAGTAACGTCTCCATCATTAAGTCCACTGTGGCTTAAAGAGAAGTAACTGTCATTTAGTCCCAGAGTTGATCCTAGAAACAGTCTCCCGCTTGTTTATCTTCAGTGACTTGTTGTCGGTAACTGCGAATGGAGAGTCAAGACTTCACAGGATGAGAAAGTCCCGCAAACCCCGCAGCGTCCAGTCAAGTGCATTTCAGAAGGTAAACTGCAGCTGAAGAAGCGATGGAGTCTGACTGCTGCTGAAGAGCCGAGGAGCTGGAGAGCGGAGTAACAAGACGAAAGTTTCCTGTCAGAGCTCCAAGAGCCGTCATGCCAGCTCAGGGTCTCTCCCTCCCACTCTCTCCCTCCTCTCTCTCTCTCTCTCTCTCTCTCTCTCCCTCTGTATGTATGTACCCCTTTAAGACCCAATTCAGCTCTGCCCATTTTAGTTCATTTCAACTAAAACTGCTTCACTGGCACTGTAAGACATATCTGACCTTGCCAGAGCAATTTACATAACAATGTTGAAGAAGACAGTCCAAGAAAAGCAAGGAAGCTCCAGAGAAGTTTGAAGCTCCACATGATGAAGTTCAAAAACAGGTGCAACTTTTTAATGAACACACACACACACACACACACACACACACACACACACACAGACACACACACACAACAACAACATTCAGCATGAGAGCTTATAGTTTGTAGAAGGTTTTTCTTCATGTTTGAAGTGGCTGGGTTTGCTTTTTCTCCAACTATCCCTCATGTTATGATAGGATCAGAGGCCTATACACATATGTTGCTGCTAGAGCAATGCTTTTCTCTGTATCAGCAACATCTTTAATCACACTGAAGGTGTTCGAGATCTTTAGGGGAAGAATTCAAGAACTGGCTAAGTTGTTCTCCTCTGTGAGAGACCACAGATATAACAACAGAATTTGTTATCATGAGAATGCACAACGCACCAGACAGCTCAATCAAGACACAGGACCACATGCTTGGCATTTAGAAATGAAACTCCTGTTCATGGTGATGGTAGCCATGTTTCTGCTCTACACAGACACAGCATTTAGTTGGTGATGCTTCCCGGTCAGCTCTCTCTCATTGGCTATTGCAGGTTTCTTGTCAACATTCTATCGCTGTTCCTTTCACGGCGCAGGATTTTGTAAATAACAATACATTTGGGAGACTCTGATCCAGTTGGTAACATTAAGTCATTATGTCTGTAAACCCCTCACACCACAGGATCATTTGAGCGGATGACTGGTTCAGACCTACCTCGAATCAGGAACGCCCTTGTGATTGTTGGGAGCGGCAAATCGGACAAAATTATCCTCCGGTGTGGAGCCAGCATAACGTTAGCTAACATTAAACTAGATCAAGTAAGCCTGTAACAACAAAACCCCAGAGTGTATTGCACTGAGAAAGGGTGCATTTTACTTCTACTGGAATCAACTTTTTATTTATTAAAGGAAAATTGTGTTGTTTCTTCTTTTGAACATATCATAGTCTCACTTCAGAAGTTAAAAAAAGTTAAAGTGAGATTGTTTTTCAAACTTCTTTCAAGGTCAGAAGTGAATTTTCAGTCTGTTTTAAACGTAGACGAGAAGAAATTTGCTGTGAGTGTTCTGTAATTTGAACATGATATGATCAATGAGTTAAAAAACAAAGAGAAAACTAAAATCCATTCAAGTGCATGGGAGTGAGTGAGTGAGTGCATGTGTGTGTGCGTCTATGTCTAGTTCTCTTGCCTCCTTCTTCACAATCACAGTCAATCTTAACGCAATCTGCCTGTCTGCCCTGTTTCCCTTTTGATCAGCATGGCAGATTTCAATCTGAGAAGTAGATGACATCTAACAGCCCAACTCAAAGGAAAGACACACACACATACACACAGCACGTAATAGCAACTCCTTATCCGCTAGATAAAGAGGCTGTTCTCAAGGTGTGATTGATGCTGTTGTACACCCGGAGCCAAGAGGAGGGAATTTGACTCCATGCCATGATTTACCATTGCACTTCATTTCCCCTTCTACCTCTTTCCCATCGTTATCTGTATCCAAATTTAGTGTACGCTCCAAAAAGTTAAAAATAGACCTGTGCAATCTCAGCAGTTCTGTCAGAGATACTGTCCTGGAACCAATGTCAGTTTAAAGTCCGTATAATTCTAGTTAATTTTCAGTGGAAGACGTTCAATGTAACAAATCACATTCAGGCACATTTGCTGAACTTCAACAAGACAGTAGTTTTTGGAAATCTGTGGGTCGAACGTAAACAAAAAGACAAGCTGGGTGACTCTTTTCTCTATTTGTTTATTCATGTTCAGAGAACCTTAAACACTTTCTTTTTCCTGATGACCAACTTTTGTGAGAACTCTTGTTGGGGGTTATTTACTTTTCCTAGAGTACCGTTGCTCTCCAAGTTTATCTTTGCACTTTTACATGATGAAAGCTGTGCATCCCTTCCGCTGCTGCCACAGAGGAATGCCCAGCTCTGCGATCCTCCCATACAGCCCACTAATGAGATCAGCTCTCCCAGCTGCTCTGTCACAAGCTCTGTGACTCCCCAGTGAGAGCATAGCCAGGCATACTGAGGAGGATGGAACGATAATGAAAGCATATGGCCGCTACTTGTACTTGTATAATGTAAAACAGACACCTGGTAACTTGGTATCTAATTCCAATGTGTATCGACCATACTAACCAGGATATGAATTAAATAAATTGTATTTTAAATGCAGATACAGTGCCATTGTCTAGAAGGCAAACTGTGGGAAACTGGTTCCAGGACTGCTATGTTTGTCTTGGTTTTTATATAATGATTGTAACTCACAGTAACTCATACAGTAAATGTAGTTGACAGTTAAAAGAGTCAAAGTATCTGGCAGACACATAAAGTTAGCCATAGCCTGCTAATACTCTTGTAAAATGAATTCCCAGCACACAGACCTATGAACTCTTTGGGTCCATTTAAAACAGACGTGCCAAACAAAAGCTGGAACATGTAGAGCAGGATGGGAAGTGGTGACCTCAGTTCTGTGAAGGGAGGCTCGCTGTACTTTTTCTTACGGCTCATTAACTGTAGCTGCAGGCTTGGCTACTGTACCTTTCAAATGAACTGTAGTTGGTGTGAGATGCTGGACAGGCAGCAGCATAAGAGATAAGACTGAGAACAAATGAGAGGCCTCTCAGACCACGTGACGCATGACACAAACCAAATATAAGACAAGTCGGACTCTGGGTGAGTTGAAAGAAATGGCGAAAAAGCTTTGAAGAACGCACAAATTATCACCCACATCCCCTCTT
Source organism: Toxotes jaculatrix (assembly GCF_017976425.1). Taxonomy (NCBI): domain Eukaryota; kingdom Metazoa; phylum Chordata; class Actinopteri; family Toxotidae; genus Toxotes; species Toxotes jaculatrix. Next base: position 17,526,733 of record NC_054412.1, read on the forward strand.
TGTTAACTATAAATCTTAAGAAACCAATTAATGTGGACAGATACACATAGACACAGACACACCCTGTTATATTTCAGCCAAATTCCTCCCCTGAATGACTTCCTTCTCTGAGGCCAATGTTTGCCTAGATTAATCTGTAACACATCCAGAATCACAAGTGGAAATTAGTACCAGTTGGAGTTTATGAGCTTGTGTGAGATATCGACAGGTATCAGCAGCTTATCCACTGCACATTTCAAATGAACTGAAGCTTGTTCAACTTTTGCTTCTGTACTGTGTGCTGTGCACAGCACAACACATTTCCACATTTTGGAGTACTTTTTGAAGCTACTTTTCCACTTATTCATTTTCAATTCCCCTTATCATGAAAGATAAAAATAAAGATCCTTCATCCGGATTGCTTGCATGGTAGCGGTGGAAATCACACATCAAAGAGGAACAAAAAGTTCAGCTGAATGACTTGACAGTAGCACAGTTTCTGTATCTCTGTCTTAACCCCACATCATTCTTTGTGCTGCACTGCTAACACGATTACACTGTGTCTACAGCTGCATTTTTCAGTCACCTGTCTCACGTGCATAGGAGGGAACAGATGTGGAGCGGCAGGTTAGTTGCTGCTGCTGCTCTGCTAACTAACTCTAAACATGAAGTAAAGTTGGGACTGAAATCGAAAACACTGACCAGATGATAGCTCTGGATGACAAGTTAAAGGATCACAGGTGTATTTCGGTTGATCCTGAAGGGAACACGAATGTGAAGAAACAAATTTCATGACATCAAAGAAATGTGGACACATCCTCTGGGCACCATGAATATTCCAAATTTCATAGAGCTTGAGCCTTCTCTGGTAGCTGGCTCTCCATGATAAAACTCATGTTAAAGACACCCCAGGGCCCATGTCCAGAGAGAGCTCTATACCATTCGACAGCATGACAAGCTGTTCCTCTCACTTTACGTGCTGTTAACTTTTATTTTCTCCTGCAGATGCTGCAGGGTGAAACTTGCTGATGAGTCTCTTCTGCTTTCCTTCCTCACAGTTAGCTTCATTTCACTGGAATCTGGTGCTTTTGTCGGTTTAAGTGGTTGCGCTATGAGGCTATCTTTAAAAAATGCGACTGGATAGCATTTCTTTCCTTTCCTGTGGCTTAAGATTAATTGCATCTTCCTTAAAGAGCCAGCTTGCAGTGGGGTGTACTTGGATCGACCCTGTCAACTGTTTGGCGTTCGCTGGCTGGGCCACTGGACTCTTGACCAAAGCCCTTGGGAAGATTAACATTCCTGCGGGGGGACCACTGTATCTCTGCCATTATAAATAGGCAGGATTAGGCCATACACAACAAAACAAACAACGAGGCTTTCTGTTGTAGCAACATACAGTTTGTGCTGATAAGGGTACAATTCACCTAAACAGTCAGTGTACAAGTCTGAATTCTGTGCACTTTGAAAAACTTGTATTGTGCCTTTCTATTGTTCCCATTGTACCCCCTTTCTTTTCTATCTACTCCCACTGCTTCCTTCACGGCTTTATCTAGGCTTTGTGTGTGTGTGGTGTTTGACCGGCGCATGTTTCCAATGCTTTGTGGCTGCCATGTTGACATTCTTCGAGGCCTGGCCTGCATTTCACATTTGTGCAGGTCAGGGTGTTTTGTTTGCTTTAACTATTATGGGAGACCCCCAGTTGTTATTTCGCACTTTGGAGGAACCTTTAAAATGCCTCTGCTTGTGTGTTGTGCTCTGCTGCACCCAAAAGACCGGCGCCTCGGGGGAGGTGTCTTTTCAGTGTATTTCTGTCAGGCTTCCATCAAGCTCTGGACTCACTTACTGATTTTTTTTTTTTCCTTTTGAGGCTTTAGGTGCCCAGACCACTTGTACTTCCAAGACAGCATACAGTCATACGTCACACTGTAGTGTGTGTGCAGCAAACATACAGTGGTCCTAAGTAAACTCAGGCTCCTTACACACAAAGTACCTTTATGTTTTCCCAGACTTTAAACACACTGCAGGAGCCGCTGTTTCTGAAACATATCTTTTAAGGTCTTCAAACTAAAAGTTCCCTTAGTTTAAAGTCTGCTTCTTGTCAAACAAAGAAAAACAAAACATAAAATTAAATGTGACTATCATGAGTCAAAAGCTTCAGTTTCATAGGAAATAATTACCAATGGCATGTTCACATTCCAAAAAACGGTAATGTAAATACGTTCAATCTTGCAGTGACCCTGCCTCATGGAACTCAAGTTCATAAACCTCTGTTATGAGAAACTTAAACTCTGGGGCTCCGCTGATCCACCTCTGTGCTGTGACAGGAATTCTTTACGATGCCGAGACATGTAGGTTAATGGGAGCATGACTTATATCCCATATTAATAAACCATAACCTGAGCTGAGTTCTTGGACCATGATTAAGGTATTATACGGCTCTATTAGGATGATGAATGCAATGTTTCATTTCTATAATCCTGCTGAATTCAGCTGTGACGGTCAGACATTTTCTGGTAACATTTAGCAATAAAACAAATGATGACTTTCCCTGCTAAACCGGATTACCGCCATTTACAAAAAGTACCTGCTATTTTTACAACTTGTCTTATTTGGCTGATAGCAGTCTGGGACTTCTCAAAGTGTAGCAAGACCCTTTCAGAGGTCATGACACAAAATGTTAGAATTGCTGGGGCAGTGCAACAAGCTGTAAACACAAAATGAACATACTTAATAAAGTTGAAATGATGAACCTGCAAGCAAACTTTTTATATGAGCAGACATATATCAACATTAGGACACAAGGACACATGTAGCTCTTTGTTTGCTAATGCTGCATTCACATACTCTCTGCAGAATGGGAAGAATAGAAAAATCTCTTAACCCCAATGCTAGCTTTGTAGTCACATTGTTTAAAGAGCATATTGTTAACAGGTGAAGCTGGACAAAGACCGTGTTCTTTGTCTCTCTGCTTATTGGTGCTGGACAGGTAACATACAGAAGGTTTATCTGAACCTTTTTGCCTAAAGCAGATGTGTGTTGTGGCTGTAAACAGGGCCAATGAAAGCAGTGGAAGTGATCCAAAACAGTAAAGTTTCGGGCCATAAAACCAAAACAATGAGCTGAAATGATGTTAAATAGCTCTGTAAAGCTGAGGGGAGTATAGAGTCGGGTGATAATTCTCTGTGGATTGGTCACTACAAGCCATGCCTTTCATATTACACATAGTCATCTGACTGATTGTTGTTGTTATTTTAAAAGCTTGTCAAATCTGATACCCTCAAACACTAACACAGGCACGCTTGCGTTTATTTTCTCAAGATAATGTCTCATCACTATCACATGTGGAAATAAATACCCGGACCAGGGTCTTGGCCCTTTCTATCTATTCTGCTCTGTCCCACTGATGCTGGGTGGGTCGAAGGGGAAACAATTTCTCTATCATTATAGTCATTACACCCGGCTCTTATCATCACGGATGTTTGTCCAAGAAGTCCTGCATTAGCATAGTTCATGTGAGGATGGTATTATCCCTCATGAAGATGAAGATGAATTGGACAGGTTAAGGCTCCGAAACTTTGCCAGCTGAACTCTATGTTCGTCCATTGTTTATTCAGTATAAGGCAGACCTACAACGTGCATTAGCATTGCACCACTTCACAAATCATACAAATTGTCTCATACTGGGGTAACATAAAAGAAGGCAGGGGATTATTAGAGAAATCATGCAGTGCAAATGGAAAGTAGTGGCAGGGTGTAAGCACCAATTTACTCTCGAGTGCCACATGTTGTATGAATGTTTCTATTTAGCACTTCTCCTCCATTTCAGGTAAATGCCGATGCGTTTTGTTCTTTTTATTTCATGGCACTTTGCAAGCTACATAATAGCTGCCAGTGATGACTCAGTGTGTGAATGATGTGATGCCTTTAGCTGCGAATTCCCTGTCGTCACACAAGATGAAACCGACCTCCTGTGTGGGCTTTGTTTGAAGAGGCTGAGCTCATAAACAAACCACGAGGGAGCTGCAGCAGGATGTTTATGGGGATGTGAGGTAGAATGACTTAGGAACCGCAGGGGCTTAAGCAGCAGGGTCCTCACCACACAGATATACATATATATGTATGCACAATCACATATACAGACGTACACACCATGCAACTCCAGACCTTCTAGAGTTGTGTGTATCTTGCAGACACACGCAAAGTCCAGTAAAAGTAGAAACCACTACCAACCTTAACTTCAGCAGCACCTCTTTTATATCCAGTAAAATAACCTTAACAAGTTTTGTTTAATTTTCAGTGTGCTCTGTAACTGAGCTGTAAAAGTCATTTTCTCACACTATCTGCAGGGGACACCAGATGGAGAGGTTTTGCACAAACAGAGACAGACAGGAAGGAGGAGTAGAGTGAGGGTCCATCAGTCCAGTATCCAACTGTAAGGCTTGAACCCTCAGCCTGAACCAGAAGTTCAACGCTGTAACAAACACGTGCTTAAAATAAGTGTATTAAAACAATAGATTTACACAGTTTCTCTCTTTATACGTTTTCCACTTGCTACTTAATGTTTACCATGTGTCTGCAGCAATTGCACACATCTTGCGGTGGCTGTCGTTGTGTTGCTCTCCCATGGGAAGAAAACCTAAGCCTTACTCTTGTTTGAAACTGAGTAGTTGAGTTATTATCTGTACTCTGCTCACTTTGTCCATTTTAATGTTTTTTTTTAGTGCAACAGCCCCTGATTTGAACTCTCAATCTGAGGCTGGTACTCCTGGGAAAACATTAGTCTGAACTCAGAACAACAGCCCAGATCTTGGCTGAATAACAGCCTGTTCTGACATTTACACTGTGCACTACTTACCAAAGACTCAGTGCTTATTTGTGCTTTGTGTGTTGTGAAGATAAAAGGAGATGGAAGGTCAAATGTTTGGGGGCTGAACGAGAAAAAAGAGATAAGGCTTATTATCCCCTGTCTCCCAGTTATGCATTTACTCTTTAGTGTGCATTGTCTGACCAGCCAGATGATGAACATCTGTCTTGCAGAAGTGCCCCTGAACCAAGGACAGGGACCTTTGCATTCCCCTCGGCTGCTGAGGTCAGAGCAGAAGGTCAGAGTGTCTGAGTCTGTTCACTGCGAGTAAAAAGAACATTTATATTATGACTCTAATCACTGATGAGCTGATATCTGTGACATTTTTACATAAAACGCCCACATTTCTGCATTCAACTGTCTATTACCAACCAAGTCAACACAGCTGTGATTCTACCTATATCCAGTTCATGAAAACATTTACACTGTTGTTCCAAAATCTGGTGTCAGGTAGATCCTTCAGAGGAAAAATCCCCAAAAGGAAGTCACATGTTTTATGTTTCCAACAGCAACAATGGTGGTGACTCGAAGAATAAGACAGGGTATTGATAGTTGTTATGGCTACGGTAGCTGAAATAAAAATAGAGAGAAAGAAAATAAAAAAAGGAAAAAGAAATACCAGATATCATCATTCAACACGCAGGATTCACTGTGTCAGTACACCATAGTGTTGATTGTCTTACTAAGATGTCACCACAGTGAATTAATCTGACATGGTCCCATTTTAAAATGTCAAACTTTAAATACTGAAGTGATCCTAAACCTCTGGCCTTGTTTCCAAACTCCCTAGAAGGGAATGTCCAGCCTTGAGAATTTAGGGTCTTCTGGGGCCATACTTGTGCTTGACTGCACTGGGACCAACCTGACCGCTCAACTGATTCCCTCGTGTACCAGAGAGCTAGACTGGAGCAGGAGCAGGAACTCTAATGAGAGTAAGAGTTAAAAAAGCAAAAGACTTGAGTGATGAAAGCCCTCCTTTATGTTGGTGTGTGTGTATAGTATGTGTGTGAGAGAAAGACTGAAAAAGAGAAAAAATCCAGTATAACTGTTCTTGTTTGTGTTTGTAGGAGTTGACCATCCTATAAACCACCACCTATACCACCCCGCTGCCTTTAGCAGCAGGTTCAGCTGCAGAGGCAGGAGTGTAAAGCGAAACCCCATCCAAAGCAAACATGGCTCTACCTCTGTTTCACTTTGGATTCCTGCTACTTGGAATTTTTGTTTTCTAAAAGGCGCCCTTTGTCCCCGCGCTGACGTATATCGATCTGGCTAGGCACGTGGGAGTTCACCCTCACTTAAAACTGGCCCAGGTGGGTTGTTTAGCTGAAACAGATCCAGCCACCTGAATATGCAGGCTGACGATTAGTAGCAAAGTTGGTTATTGGCCCTCACAGACCTGCCAATAAGACCTTTCCATGGTCCCCACCCTCCTCCTCCTCCTCCACCTTCCTTCCTTCAAATTTTCCCTCCAAGTGAGAGGCCCAAGGCTTTGGCTAGTGAGATGTAAACTGCTGCTATATAATTGCTGCTTGTACCTCAAATTACAACAACTTATTTTTTATTCAAGCTAGAACTTTTCCAGCTCCTCCCTGCGCTTTGATGCGAGTGAGCTCAACAAAACCCATTTCAGTTTTAAAAATCATAAGCGCCAGTCTGGAATTCCCTATTAAAAGTAAAGCTTTTATACAGCAGTAGTAAGGAGAACCCTATGTTTTTCCCCTCTCACGCCTCCACCTAAATGGTAACACTAGAGGTGATCGCAACCCACACATGCCAGCATACAAAGCCCAGCATTCATACAGTGGTCCTCCGTCTCCAACGCCCACAGCTCTGACAGCATACAGAAAGCAGCAGCCAACAGGATGGAGAGAAGCGTAGAGCAGATATTTCACGGAACGGAAAAACATGAAAAGTACTGAATGAATAGTCCCCTCAACACACCATTTTTAGCATTGAATTCTGAAGGGCTAGTGTTTGAGAACAACACACCAGTGTTTCAAACTCAACCACTTTTAATTATCAAGAAAAGCAAAGGTGTAACTACGACTACAGTGCATCCCATAGATGTAAAAAAGTTGTTTACACTGTGGAGAATAGTGTGAAAAAGACTGTCTGTGGGGTTTGGGTTGAGACAGTTGTTTATACTTGGGGTTATTAGAGCCCATTCCCAAAGCTCTCTTGAGTAGGAAGCTACTTAATGGATAATATGTTCCATACATCAAAAGCAGGAATCTAGTCTCTTGCATTTTCCATTTGGAAAACATGACCACGACAAAACAACTTACATGCTTAATATATATATATAAAGCTTCATAAACTTTCCCAAATAAACATAAATCCAATTTAAACACTTAGTCCAAGCTAAAGTAATAGCCCTCAGGATCAGGTGTGTGAACACGCCAGATAGGTTACATGTGTGAGGCTGTGCTGTTGGTTTAGTGTGTGTAAGGGAGTGATGGGAAACTACTGAAGAAAAGATTTGGTCATTGTCTTTGAAGAAATTCAATAAAAGTAAGTACTATGTTTGCTTAGCCAGTTGGACTAGTTGGAATTCAAACCCATACAGATGTGACCAGGTCTTAAGACCCAGGCTGTAAAATACCAGAATTGTGCCAACAACTTATTCCAGTGCGGAGGATGGTGTGGTGTGTGTGGGATTGTCAGTCACCTTGACCTCAGCAACAAGTCAGAGATAGGCAGGGTTCACTGGTCTGTGAACAAGATTTCCTTTCATCTCTGAGAACTGGCCCGGCCGAGTGGTTGGATTTATCAAGGACAGTTCTCATGTCATGTTATAACGTCACCCCCTCTAAATCACCAAACACCGGATGCGTTTCAAATAAATTAGTCTGATGGGGTTCGAGTGGAAGAATAAAAATGGCTCAGTGGTTCAAAACATTGTAAATTTTACTTCAAATGATTTCTTGATGCGAAGTAACTATGTTTCCCCTTTAACATCTATGCCTTAATTTGTCCATCGTGCCTTAATCTGTCAGCTCTTCGGTTATCTTTATGCTTCACTGGATGGTGGGAAATATACACACTGAGTCATCACCTCCTTCCACAGGCCTACTGTTATGGTAAAACATTCCTTTACCATTACCTTAGTTCTTCTTTTTAATTTCACTCTGTACTTTGGGAATCTCCCTTTTCACAAGCAGCAACACTGGGACCGCCTAATGAATGTCTGCCAAGGTTGTAGCAAGTGTGTGTGTGTGCATGAGTGTGTGGGGGTGTGTGTGGGTGTACACTGGTCTATATAAGTGTGGGAGAGATGGTTCTTCAAGGTGTGTATGTCTATAGTGTTTGGGAAACATCTGATTTATTTTATTACCAAAGATGAATTAGGCAACAAATAACCCATAACACATTTAAGTGCTGACATGTGCCGCCAGTGCATGTGTAACACACATTTCTGTGAGCGGGCCTGTGTGAATTAAATGTGTTTTTGCATACATAGTGTCAGTAACAGCAACACTGTTATGGTTCCTGAGGCCCAGTAGCCAAACAGCAGGTGGCCAACGACTCACTGTTTGGGCAGCCGACGCTATCCAGCTAAGTTGTTTACCTGACCTTGGCCTGCCATCAATCGCTCATGACCTACAGTGAGAATATTTACAGAGGAATGTGATCTGCACAGGAGCATTATATTAACTGCTGCCACCATCGTTGTTTCTAAAACTCATTTTGTATCATGAGAAGTGGCTTTCATTCTGACTACTGGGAGAGTATTAAATTGCTGAAATAAGTTGGACGGTGGAATCAGAGCTCTCTACTGCTCTCAGACAAGCCAACAAACTTAATTCACAAATGATGACCGTGATATTCAGCAGAAAGCTCTAGAAAAAGCTAATAAATGGATTTTCTTTTGGTCAGACGACTGAATACTACCAATTTAATGTTCATGTTTAACCCGTAGGAAAGGATCAGTGGTCAGTCAAACACTTTTTTAAATCATTATTATCTTAGTCACTGATAAATTTAACTTAATCCGCAGGAAAAGCTGACTGACATATGGCCAACTTTCAAAGTTGATGTAGCAACTGTGTTCGCAAGCAGTCACTTATTAACACAGCTTGCAGACACTGAAAACATTAGCATTCATTTGGAACTGTGTTTTCTAACCACGTCATGGCTTGGGTTATATCACAATATTAATGTATACCACAGTATTTAGAAATCCCAAAGCTATGATTTTCAATGCCATGAAACTAACTCTTCCTTTTCTGTTAATTTGACACAGAGACACTAACATGAGGTAGAAAATGAATCAGAAGTCAATTATGATATAGGTAAACCAAAACAATGAGCTAAAAGATGTTAAAATGCTACATAGAGCTCTTTGGTTAACATGCCCCATTCCCTGCTGTTCGTTTTTGGCAGCTAGCTGTTAGCTATGTATACCTCCATGCACAAGAGTGTCACTGCCTGTGAGTAGCTCATGAGTCAAGCCAAGTCAGTTTTATTTATATGGCACCAAATCATAACAGAAGTTATCTCAGGGCACTTTTTGTATGGAGCAGGTTTAGACTGTCCTCTTGGACAGACCACTTTGAAAAAAATTTGTCCAGCTGCTTCATCTATTTGAAGTACACATACCTGCAGGGGTGGCATCAGACACCCAGCCATCACAAGGCACACTTCATGCTGTTTTTGTCTTTGTGGGTCACTATGTTATGTCTATGTTTTGTCTTCATAACAAGTCTCTGATGCTACAGCTGTGGGCAATTTCACTCCTATGCAGCGTCTCCGATAATTCAGTCTGACTTTATCGTAGCTCTGACAGGGCTCATTTACAAACTGACTGTAATGTTTAACACCTGTCTGTGGTGCTGCTGTCAGACTGTTGTCACTGTGGTGTGTTCAGGTGGTTTCTCACAGGAGATGAGCCGGCGATTCAAGCTCGGCCCTCATCCAAATCTTTAGCTGCTGTGAACAGACCTACAGTACATCGTGATCACAGCCAGGAAGACGTGGAGGGGGACAGATGCAGACGCTTGATATGCTGGGTGATGGCTGAACTAGATAGTCAGAGATAAGATCAGTGGTAACTGTGAAGTAGCCTGTGTTAGGGAGGGAAACCATCACCGAAAGAAACCGCTGACAAATGAGAACAATGCTTACATCAGTTCCAGTAATTCCGATCGCTGGGGACAATCCAGGATATTTTTCTGCATACTAAAATTATTCATGATGGCTTCTGTTGGTCTGAGATGACTGGCAAACATATGGTAGATACAGAAGAATGCAATTAAAAGTTTAAATATAAAACTTGGAGTGACGCAGAGAAGCAGAACCTCTACGTTTCAGGCCTCCAGCACAGTCTGGTCATTAAAGTGTGTGACTGCAGCCTCAGTTGCTGCTTCTTCCTGCTGCGCTGAGAAGAGGAATCCTGCTGGTCAGGGATTACAAGCTGGAGGCTTTTGGCTCAGGAGGTCAGCAGCAACAGTGAGGGGCTGTCATGTATGTTTAGGCCTAAGGCTAAATGGAAGGAGACAGAAGTTAATTTGCCAACCCCCCCCCCCCCCCCCTCACACACACACACACACAAACACACACACACAAAGGTAGTAACAGTGCCAGCAAAGCACAGCTTACCCAGACCTGAGGTAACAGACCTGACAGACAATGTAATACACACGTCAAACACACACAGACCAACACACTTCACACTCTGTCCTCCCCTGTAAAAATACCCCGGAGCTTGAAGCACACTCCCTGCAGTGCAGTATAATCAGCCCACACTTCCTCTGAGCTGCCATGGTGACAGTTTGAAAAACAGTCGTATTCCTGTTTTCTGGGCAATGGTCACTCGATAGTTACGGTCGCTGTCAGGTGAAAACCTTGAATCTCCAATAAGTCACTTTTTCAAGGTCAAAGAACAGATGTCTTTAGCTAACGTGCCACATGTAGTTCAAGCTTCATCAACAATAATCTACTATAGACATGATTAAAAGGCTCTTTTCTGGTGCTCTTTTCTGCTGTCAAATGAAGGCCCTGAAAATCTTTATGAAAACAGCTTGATTTCTTCTCATTTGGTGCGTTTTGAACCTCACTATGTGATTAAATATGGAGCAACACTGTAAATCAGCATCATGACATGACAAAAACTTCTCTTGCTGGGTTTGGGAACATCACACATGGCGTGCACTGGTTAATTTCTAACATAAAGCTGCTGAGAATACATATGTTAAAAATCAAATCATGTTGTGTTCATCTGTAAATAACGTGCTGAAATGCAAAGTTGTTTGTCCCATCTTATGTTGTAAATGTACTTGAGGGGACTTCCTGCCACACATGTAACAGCTTCTTCATAACTTAGTTCATGGGTTTTATATCCAGACAATCACATCGTGGTCCAAAACATCTAATGTTTTTACTCCTTCTCTGTTGAGAATCCCTTTTCTTACATTGTTGATGAAGACAACATTAGGGAAGTTGAAGGACGAATCAGTAGTTGTCTCCTTTTCAGACAGAGACATCTCTGTGATGATTACACTCACCCTTCAGCTGAACACAGTCATCGCTCTCTTATCACAGTGAATACAATAACATTAAAGGCAGCACCTGCAAAGACCTAATCTCTTATTCAGTAATGAGAGCAGGTGAAACAGTGTTACCTGGACAGAACTCCAGTCCTACATTGCAAAGTGAATGAAAGAATATAAGCATAGTTACAGTTAAATGGCATGGCCTATTTATGTATAATACAGTTATGTAACACTGCGGTGGTGCTAAAAATCTGATACTGGTTTTGATACTTAATGAATCGCTGGCATTGGCTGATGGGAATGCCATTAGTTTTGCAGGTATTTGGTCATAAACCAAAGTATTAAACAGATTTTAACCTTTAGGTGGCAGTAGACGGAAGACAGGGAATCACCATGCATACAGTGCATTACCAGGAGATCTTAAGTATCTGTACCAAATTTCATGGCAATCCATCCAGTAGTTGTTGAGCTATTTCACACGAAACCAAAAATGTCAACCCTAATGGCCGTGTTTCATGAAAAGTCAAGGGATTACTCAGGTCTTTAGCATTCATTCTCTAGGGACCGCGTGGGTAATCCATCTAACTGTTGTTGAGACTTTTCAGGTGGACCAAAGCGATGCACTGCCCAACACAGCCAGCAAAATAAATGTAAGCACTCCACTGAAAAAGACATGATAGAGTCTTTAAAAGACAACTCTAATCCAGTAAAAACTTCTATATACATCACAATCATACTCTTGCATCTTACATTACCTCTATTGCCAGTTTAGTTCAGTTACTCTTGCAAATGCTCCTCACCTTGTTCATATTATCTGTGCTGTAGTCCCTTATAGGTCAGACTGAAACCATATAAAACTGTCAGTAGTGTTTCATGTCTTTGCACTTATCTTTAATATTATACCAGGTGTCCTTGCTTTACTGTAATACCTCATTCTTTGCACTCATACACACACACACACACACACACACACACACACACACACACACACACACACACACACACACATACACACACACACACACACACACACATGCACGCACATTGTCCTGTCTTGAGTGTTGCTCCTGTCCGAACTGACTGCCCTATCTGTCCTGAAACATTTAACTGCCTGGTGAAAGGAGGCAGCGAGTGAAACTGAAATTATCAGCCTTTAAAAACAAAAGCAGTGAGGCAGTTATGATAAGCCTCTGCGAAGTTCAAGGACGAATTAGTGGTGTGTTTTTGAAAGTGATTCAAACCAGACCCAGGCCAAACAGCAGTTGCCAATAAGTTTCCTTGTTTTTTTTTTTTGTTTTGTTTTGTTTTTTGTGCTCCACAGACGACCAGATGGGAAGGCTTATCAGAACAATTCAGATTTTATCAGGTAAATTATCAATCTTACTATTTTGAAAAGCTTTTTGAAACTTGTTGCATGCTCATATCTGGCAAATGGCATTATTCTGGATTGTAATTAGACCAAAAAAAAAAAAAAAAAAAGTGCAAACACCATCCACGCTCCATCTGTTTCACAACTTTCAAATTTGAAACAGTTCTTTGAACTTTCCAGGCCATAAAATGTCATAAAGCTTTACCGAAACTCTAGAAATATGGTTGAGGCGTTATTTAAAAGGAAGACTAGTAAACAAGCTTCCTCACGTTTGCCCTTTTCCCCCTGCACGTGTCCATCTCAGAGGGGGTGGACACGATACAGGGTATCCATCCATCCGTCCCTCATCCATTTATTCATCAGTATCTGTCCTGCCTCAGCTCCCAGCAGCCCTCCTGCACCGAACAGCACCGTCACAGTCTTTCATGCATGTCAGAGCGTCATATTTTATGTTCCCCTCTGCCCCCTGCAGGTCCCAATGCTGTGATTTAGAGCTAGAGTAGAAAGAGGAAAAAAACAGAAAAAAGCAAGACGACCTGGGTGGAAGAATGCCTCCATCCTTCCTGCTTTTAAACGTTACCGCTGAGGAAACACCCACCGGGACCTGTAAAGGTAAGATCTGAGATGTGAGACACACACCAGGGGTTTTTACAGAAAAAGCCAAAGCAGGGGTCATACTTTTTAAAGGTACTCTCACTACTCATTGTTGAATAGTGTTCACTTTACTGTGGTCAAATACACACACAGTTTCATGGTCTCCTGAAAACGGCTTGTTTGACTGACTACACAAAATGAAATATTTTGTGAACGCAACATTAATCAGGTTTCCATCCAAATCTGGTACAAACTCTAACCACAGTTCCAGAAACTGGCAAACGAAAATATAAATTACTGGGATGGTAGCGTACTGTGGGCTGAGGGGAGAAGTAAGAGTGAACCAAAAAAGTAAACTTGCAAAATTTGCTTGATGATCAACTAAAAGGAAATGCTCTGTAGAGCTTTGACAGACCTTAGAATGAAGTGATAACTCTCTGTGGGTTTGTAACTACGAGCGGCTCCTTTCACATCACACACGGTCATTTGATCTGTTGCTTATACAAAAAAAGTTCTGGCTAAAAAGTATTTTTGAAGAAGTTAATACAGAATCAGTAATGTTAACCAATAATGAGAGAGCAATGCATTAGGTTACAATTTTTCGGGGCATTTCTCATGTAAAGAGTTTTCAAACAGCTGATGTTTTTCACATAGCACTTGTCCTGTTCCAGCATGGCCACACTTTCTCTGAAAGGACTCTTATTCCGTAGCAGGTAACCTGCTTTTCCAAAGCTGATGCTTGTTTGTAATACAATGCGTTTGTGGTGTTCGTGAACACCAACGCTAAGAAACACCAGCTCCTTCTAAGAAAAGACTATGATGGAACACACAAGGAATGCAGCGGATCATCAGATCCCTGAGCGCTCCTTTAAAGTAGTGATAAATGTGGAGCAGTTCTTCAAGGTGTAAGGTGATCAAAGGCGTGGCAGAGGTCTGGCCTTGGTTTATGAGAGTGTGGTGGTCAGCCGACCGGCCTTGGGATCAGAGGGGGGAATTCACTTTTCCTCAAGCGCACATCTGTGTTTCAGGCCAATGAATGGGCTGAACTAATGCAGAATGGTCTGTTCAGGCTTCTTCTCCCAATGCTTACGAATCACAGTTAATTGTTTTGTCTTCATGAATTTTCAAGAGATGCCAAAAATGTATGTTTGGCTTTGTGCCTGGAACAGCTATATAAACCCTTATTTTAATTTGTAATTTGCAGCATGAGCATCTGCACTCTATGTATTTTCTCACAGGAGCCTAAAGTCAGTTAAGACTTGGACAGAGTATCTGAAACAGTATCTGATGTTTTTGTTCCCTACATTATAGCTTGACATGTTCCATTTAGCCACCAGCTATAGAAGCCTGATTAATTCAAATCACATGGCTAAACTGAAATGAAATAGCTCAGTCCATGCATGAAAAGCACTACATATTGATTCTGGCCAAAAAAACGAGGTATAGAATTTTACAGAATTTGTTAATTGTTTGAAATGTGATTATATGTAAAAACAAAATACAGAGCCGTGATTGACACAGACTTTCTGAGGTTGGACTGTACAGCAAATTCAAATGGAGTCCAAACACTGGAACTGCTTGTACTGTACTTTGGATCCAAATTCCCAGCATTCCCTGCCAGACCACTGGAGAACACAACAACATTTTTAGCACAAACTGAGGAATAAATAGAGAAGAAAAACAGACACGGAGGGGAATTGTTTAGTTTCTTTTCTTCTTGTCATCCTGTTTTTTCACTCTTAATACCCTCTGCGTCTCTCTCTGTCTTGGCAATATTTTTAACCTAACATGAATAGACCGACCTTTCATGGCTGATATTAGCATCATCTCTGTCAATGGCTGTCCATCAGTCTCTGATGTATGTTCTAATACTTTTCTGATTTTGCTTAACGCTACATTAAGTGGTTGTTTTGGCCACTTGGGGGCAATGGAACAAGCTGCAAACACAACACCGACATTTTATCACCTTATAATGTTGATATGGCAAAAGTAGCAAAGTAGCAGGTCACAACTCCAAAACAAGAAAGACACTAAATGTTCCTTAGAGCTGAGGGGAAATGCTAAACAAATTCTTTGTCAATGTATCACCACAGTAGGATCCTTTATTCACATTTGGGCCATTCAAAACAAACCTAAAAATATTGACCAGAGTGGCTTTGATATACAATAAATACCAAGAGTAAAAAAACAAGATATGTTCACCAACTTTGTGACAGCGACTCTTCCTTCACTGTTCAAGTTTAGAAACTCATCACTGCTCACATCTGAGGTTTAACACCACGCTTCTCTCAGAGCCACAAGGCATGAGGTTAACAGTAGCTGTAAAAGGAGGGTAAATTTAGTTAAATGAGCCATGACAGTAGCCCCAAAAACACATGCTCAGTCTCAAGAAGAAAAGACCTTGCTCAACCGATTTGCCAGAGTGGGTCAAAGGTCACCTCAGTGTGACCCAGACTCTTTGTTTGTTCAGTGGGTCACCACCTGGATCTGTTTCTAATTGTGGCTGCTGGCTTAAAATATGCCTTTGTTACAGTACTGGGGAGGCAGAAGTCATTTATTAAACAGGTGGGGGAAACGAGTTGACAGGCCGGTTTGGTGTGTTTGATAGTCGGAGCCAGGTCAGAGGATGTGTGTGTGTGTGTGTTTGTGTCTTTGTGTGTGATTAATGTGTGGAGGTTTTAATATAACTTAAATCCCTTGTGTTTCTCTTTCTGTCTCCCATTGTTTCATTTATCTGCTTCTTTTTAGGTCTTTTAACTATTCTCTCTCTGTCTCTTTGTCTCTCTCTGTGTCTCCCCTGCTGTTCAGAGGTCACTTGTTCTGGTCACTTGTCTCTTGGTAGAAGAACAGGGAACAAAGATAAGTGTCTCAGCAGGGAGGTGTCTGTCTTTCAGCCTTTCTTCAGTCTGCTCACTGTGCATCTTTTCAAACACATCGCAAACCTCTTGAGTCCCTCGACACACACTCACTCACACACACAGAAGGAGACATTGAAGGGTTGATCTCTTACTAACTGATTAGCCTCATTGATTAACCTACAATACACATGTAGTTATCCTAAAAAAAAACACAAACCTGCCAACCCACTGCCTGGTTTTTGAAAGATGATTGATTGTTTATCATTTTATTATGTTAAATCTGTTCACTGTTTTCAGGTGAAACACTTTGATAAACCAGCGCTAAGTAGCAGAAAGTGTGTGATAGGTAGTCAAAATACAGCATTACATTGGGTTACTACCTGCAGCTCAGTGTTTGTGTTATAGCCTTGTCACAGCTTCATTTCTTGAACTACTTTAAGTATCATGTAGTGGAGTTTTGGTTTGGTACACAAGTAAAATACATTTAACTCTAACAGATATATGAAATAATGGAGGGAGCACTCGGAGGAAGATCTAACTAATGGACCAAAAACAAAGTGCAACAAATGTGGAGTTCTACTCTTTGGCATACATACAAGAGCAAAACCTGCAACTAGTATTCTCTCAAAGGTGAGTGAAAAAATTAGGCCTACATGCTAAATGTAGTAGATGTGTTTTCATTTTGAAAAAAACATACACTTAGAGTAGAAACTAGGAGTGAAAAAGTTGAGGCGTAGCACAGAGGAAAAAAACATTCACCCACCAAACACCTGGGTTTGATTTCTGGCTGCGGTACCTCTGGCTTGGATCGATGCACACTGAACACCACTGGTAACGCTGTGTGGGAAGCCTGTGAGTGATTATGTCCATGTCACTGCGCTAGAAGCTCACACGGGCTGCTACACTAGCAGGTGAAAAGAAGCTGCTAGTTTTCAATATATTTTGCTTTTTTTTTGTTGTTGTTTAGATAAAAACAGATTTTCATGTGTTGCTCTGTAAATACTCAGGGAAAGGAGGAGAATACGTCTTGTATACAGCTATGAATAGACCTGTCCTGATCTGCTCCTCCAGAGGAAGACTATAAAGAGCACGACACTTGATTTATTTGTGAATACATAACAGAGCCTGACTCCGTATGGTGTCCATATGCATGTGATGGTTAACTGATGGAAAGTGGGTCAACTTTCTCACACTCTACACTACATCCACTATAATTAGAAATTGAAAACAGGTCTCTAAGCAGTGGCCCTCAACCTTTTCATGTGGGTCCGACTTGTAGGCAATTGGAGAGCACTTAGTTTGATTTAATTTAGCAAGTCATATTTGCATTTCATGGTTTTTAAAGTTCCCTTCAGATAAATGAAAAGCACTTGGAGGAGGCTGAATATTTAAGATAATTTGAAGCATTTTTAACATTCCAACTTAAAATACTTGAGGACAGCATTTCATAACTACAACAATAGCAGCTGCTACAGTTACACACAACTGAGTGTTTGCAAAATGTGTAGTGTTTGATTCTTACATCATTTTGTATGTAGAAAATATAATTACATGCATCTTGCTCTGTGCAGCTGCAATAATACAAGTGTCTGTGCTGATAATACCATTGTGGGTAATAACGACGACATCAGGAAATATGTTTGCAGTGGAAGCTGTAACTGCGGTGGGGAAGTTCACATCATTGCCTCCATAATGAAGTAAGCAGAAACATGGAGTCATCCATTTTCCAGGCAGCAGAGGGTGACAGAGCACTACACCCATAATACTTTAATTTACTACAGTTTACTTTAGAAACACATGTGGAAGCAATACAGGCTCGTGTGGCAGTGGTGTTACATTGCTCACATTTAGTTAAAGTGAAATTAAGTGGTGCAGGAATCTAAAGTTAGAACTATGAAGGCCCCAAGTTTTCAATATTAAGCAAATAAATCAGGTGAAAATGAAATGTAAAATATATAAAGGAGCCAATCTAATGCAAAATAAATTAAGAAACTTGATTTTTATTTCATCATAGACTTCTTATTATAAAATCATTTTTCAAAAGCTTTTTTCTTATTTTTCTCATGGACACTTTTATTTCATGTTGGTTCATGTAGGTCATTAACAATTTTTTAAAATCTATTTAATAAGATCTCTATTTACTTATCCTGCATTAAAAAAACGTGTTGGTGTAGCATACAATACTGCACATGCTTTTTACCAGTTTTTGATGGATTACCTACAAAACACAACCACACACAAAGCTAGTCACCAGCTAGTTAAAGAGTAAATATCCCTGATGAACACACAGTAGTAACACATCATAATAAAGAATGCATGAAAAGAAAAGAAATGCGGTTGATGTCAGTCATCAGCCTCACTCTGAAACAGACTGAAGAGACAGCTCTTTGAAGTTCATTCGTTCAAAAGCACTCGTCTTTTTCTTTGCTGCTTTGTGTCTCCTCCTCTCTGCACTCATGTAGACACACATCATCTGCATTAACTGTCCTGCAGGACAGTGATGGACAGTTAAACCTCCATTCTCTGAGCAGCATGAAATCAGCACTGTCTCTGCTTCCACTCAAAAATGAAAGCCAAACAAGACAAGGTCAAAACCCCTTATATGGCTGAACAGCCCTTTATCTGACTATCTCCTCCTCTCTGTGCTCACATATACAGTCATTTAATAAGGCTGAATAAAGCTGTTCAGTAACTGTAATTTATATGTTGTCAGACAACAGAACAAATATGAAACAGTGACTGAAACACGGCCCATTAAGTCTACATGTTAACCAGCAGTCACTCCAAGCTGCTGCCGGACCCTCTGTTGCAGTCCAGCCAAAAATAGACGTTGTCTCTTTACATGATAATAACCAGTTTGGAGACACAGTGAGAACATCAGTGAGGCCTCAGTGAGAGTGAGGCATGACAAGTGTTTGTCATGTTTGCCGAAAACCATTCAATCAACATTGCCTTTAAAGAATGCCTCATCCTCACTGACCGACACAACACGTCCATCGCACAAGAGAGTCGTAACTATCTCACTGTCATCGCAGGAAAGCTCTCGTTTTATACCTCTGACCCCCTGCTGCACTGGAACGCGGGTCTTTGTATACTCATGCAAGCGTAGCTCTGTGTTCAGCATCTGCTGCGCATGAAGAGAATAGAAATCCAATAAAACCATCAAACCAAATTCACATGAGCGTAGAGTTGGTTTCATCTTTGGTAGGGCCATTTTTTTCTCAGACAGCCAAAAAAACATGCACACCTGTTCTCCATCTAAGAACCTGACGGAAAGTTTGCTTGAAGAGAAAATGTGATAACTTGCCTGAGACTGGACTTTGGCAGCTCACCTGAGCTCCTTCAGCTCACCTGTCTGTCTGTGCAGCTCAGCCTGCTGCTGACAGGATTTTCAGAATAAAAGGATGCCTCACATTTACAAGCAAATCAGCTGGACAAGCTGTGGCTAATTTGTAGGTGTGGTGTAGAGCTACTGGGACAAGACACTGATGTCAGCATAAAATGTTCTATCCACCCAGCAGTTACAGTGTATGCTGTACCTATTTCATACTAAAAGAAACATGACCGTGGTTGGCCAGAAGATGGCACCACCACTAGACTGTGGCACAAAGGTTTGCCATCATGAATTTTAGGATTAGGCTTTTATCATTTTTGGAAGAACATTTTCATAACAGCTGTTCCCCACTAAAAAAAAAATGCACAAAAGATTCTAGTTACTGACTTTGTTTAAATCTATCACTGTAACTGCTTGGATGTTGTAATTAAATACAGTCGCAGCAGCTTATGCCCAAATACCAAATACAACATGGCTCAAAATTTATGGGTGTTTAAGTGTCCTGCTGTTCTGGGAAACTGTAGACAGACTTTATTTCCTGGAAAAATAACTCTTACAGGCTGAATATGAGACTGACTTGCTTTTTACAGTAGACCAATAAAAATGTTCATTAGGTGTGTGGTCTGTGCTGCTGGATTGTTGATTGTATCTTTATAGAAACCTTCATTGCCCCTTTAGGAATTTGTTTTGCGTGATGGGCTTTCAGGAACATTCATTTAAAAACATAAAAACTTCAGATACCATGAGCACACAAATAAAGTACAGGTCGCATCAAGCCATATTTTAATATTAATAAAAAGTGCTTGTGTCAAGTGTGCCAAGTTAGGTTACAGGACAACTGGGTGCAAACCAGTCCCAGTCTTACTGTGATATACACTGCGTGTCAAATTATTATGCAAGTTGCATTTTTGTGAATATGTTAAAAACTATGTTAAGTCATTTTCAAATTTATTAAGAAGTCAGATAATGAATATATTTGAAATTAATGCAGAATCTGCAGAGACGAGTGTGCCAAATTAGTATGCAAGTTGGTTATAAGAGCATTTAACTTAAAACTAGACACCTTTTAAATGTTTGATTGATTGAAAAATAGCCAATTTCTTGGCTATATCATTTGTAGAGTCCCCCTTGCTCAGACTCTTTTCCTCTTTGGTCAGGTCTCTTTTCTTGCCCATGGTCAAAGTTGAATAGAACTTGCATAATAATGCAGCACACTCATATACATGTCGTCTGTGATAAAGGATATGAGAAAGCTTTGTAGATTCAAACAAAAAGGGTTTTGTTAAAGCACAAAGCCTTAGAAACATCATACTAAAACATTATTTTTTTCTGAACAGCAGCCGTCCAGATTTTCAAGAAAAGATGACTTGCATAATAATTTGGCACGCAGTGTAGGCCTCAGTGAGTCTTTCTCCTAATCACAACTGCAGCATAAGGCACTGTTGGAGACAGCAGCCTGTTTAGACCAAAAAAAATTTTTCCGTACAAACTACTCTCAGGAAATCATATTCCACTGCAGAGACACACTTCCTCTGGCAGTCATTCACCTCTTTCTCGCTGCACTTGTCAGTTCCCCGTTCCCATGGTAACAGACTTATTCCAGACCCGCTGTCCTTTGACGAGCGTAACATGCAGAAACTGAAATCCGTAAAATGAGGTCAAGACAACTTTACATTATTGTTACAATGGCAGCAAACAAAATCTATTTTATAAATGCTTCATATGGATTACGATCAAGTTGTGTTGTTTGTTGTGTTGCATTGTGTTAAATCTGCAGCTAAACATGGTGATTCAAAACATGCTTTTTTTTTCTTGTGGTTTCTGTTGATGCAACATTAATGTAGGCTAAATTCTGAAGTTGTTCATAAGAGACCGAAAGCATTTCTCCCAGTTTCAGCTGAGCTTTACACTATTAAAGCCAAACTCCTTTATAGTTCAGGGCTTACACTTCACTTTGTGTAGGTGTGGGTGGACTTGCTTTGTTTCCCCTTAATACCCAAGCCCTGCCTGTCAAAGTCAATGGTAGCAAAAGCCCCTCAGCTTCAATTAGATCACTCTGTAGAGTACTTTACCACTAATCTAATTGTCCTACAATGGACACCTGCACGAGCGCCAACGTGCACACACTTATGTTTGCATGTTCACAAAACTTATTCACAATCCGTTTTGTACACACACAGATGCACACACACACACACACGCACACACACACTCAGTGGAATGAGTAAGGCCAGTAGTTAGATGGGATGATCTCATCCTGAGACACTGAGAGATGATGTCAGACTTTAGATCAGGACTCTCTCGCTGCCGCTAAGCTACTGGAACTGTTTATGTTTTTACAGGCCACGAGGGCTTGCAGAGCAGGAGTGGGTGGGTGCCTGTGTGCCTGTGTGCCTGTGTGAGTGTCTTTGAGTGCATAAAAAGATACTGGGACACTGGTCTTTAAAACATAGTTAAAGTGCATTATAAGACAGACAGTCTAATCTTCAGCTGTTTTCCTTAAATGTATTCGTCCCTCAGCTTTGTGGGTCTGAGATTTCAGGATCTGATTTTTCTGTATTTCTCTTCCTCGTCCCAATATTCAGCTGCTTTCATGTTCTGTAAAATGTGTGATTCTTCATTCTGCATCCCCAGAGCTTTTTTTTTTTACCCACCCTCTCCTCCCAGTGTCTCCCATGGGTGTTCTCAGTATGCTCAACTGTTTCATTCAGTCTTCCCTTCTTATTTTCCTCTGCTCTGGTCCTCCCTCTTACCTTTGTTCTCCCAGAATCACTGAAATAATCTGTTTGATCTTATTTCCACCCTCCTTCTCTTCCTCACTCCCTCCTCTTCTCACTCTTTCTCCATTCTTTTTTTTCCCTCTCCCTCCCCGGTGATCTCATTTCCAGGATGTGTGCGATGTCTAATGTCACACATGCGTTTACCGTCAGGAGTGGCCGAGCAGAGCAGAGCAGAGCAGAGGATACAGCGACGACGGGACACACCCTGATGTGACCTCATGCATATCTCTCCCTCTCCTCCAGTGTTGTAGCTCTTTCATCTCATGCCTGCGGACAGCGTGGTGACATCATGTTAGTTGTGTGAGCTGAATGCAGGATCAAAGGGCGGCAACGCAGATACGTCACTTTGCCTCTGCTTTTCTTCACTGCTGGTGAAGAACTACCTTCAGAGCATGGCCTGGGTGCTTGTTAGACCACAATGTCTTGTTTTCTGTTTCTACACATATTAAATACATACACATATAAAAATATGTGCCACAGTGTGGAGGCTTTGGATTTGTTTAAAGGGAGCAGTAAATTAGTAAAGTGGGCTAACAGTTTTTTGGTGAGTAATATCCATCCATCCATTCATCTATTTTCTATACCGCTTATCCTGTCACAGGGGGGCTGGAGCCAATCCCAGCCGACTTTGGGCAAACACCATGGACAGGTTGTAATTGCTCGTAACATTAAATGAAATCCCCGGTGCTAATAGAGGAGCACGCACATTAATCTAACAAACCAACTGTGGTGTGCTGGTCTTTAAGTTGCACAACAAAGAGATATTCAGCATAAAAATGAAATATAAGACATATTTGCTAACACACTCACCATGACTATCATAGCTGAAAAAAACTCCACTGAAAACAATGAACTGAAAATAATATTTTTAAAAAAACAGTTGTAACTGATTCATCTATTTTTTTATTTCAATTTATGTGTAATTTTTTCATACCGCTGTTTGTAATGGCAGTAAAAAAAAATATGTATACGTATGTTTGTGTTTGTTTCGTCCAAGATGTTTTAGTGAGAAAAATCATATTTGAGAAGCTGGAAACAGAAGATGCTTTGCTTTTCTTTCTCTATGAATAAGAATTAATAACTTAAATAAATGATTAATCATTAATGAAAACACTTGAGTAGCTGTGTGATCAGTCAGCTTTGTCTTCAGCAACGTTTGTAGATCAAAAACATGCACATCTGAAGAGGAGCTGGATACTCAGCAGCAACAGACTGAAGTAAAATATATTTTACTAATCAATGTGAACAAAGGGCTTTTTAATAACAAATAGTTGTAGTGAAGTTGAAGCAGCTCAGTATTTGCAGCTCTAACAGTCGTAGCAGTACAAAATATTTAGGAAGATAAAGTGCATGTGCTTCACACTGAGAAAGGTTCCTGCTTCTTGTATTTACAGTTTGGCTCTAAATAATTTAGAGTCCTGTGTGCTTCCTAGCTGGGCCCCCTGCTGAGATGCATGCGCACACACACACACACACACACACACACACACACACACACACACACACACACACACACAGATTACCAATCTTCCCCAGTTTCTCACACTACTTCACTCAACTCTCTCCCATGCACAATATACATACGTGCACTCACACACTCACACTCACACACACAATCACAGACTCCTGCGACATATAATAAAACAGTGATTCTACCGCCCACCCTGCAGTACAACACAAAGAGCTGATGACCCTCCCCCCTATCCTCCCTCTCCCTTACCATTGGCTGGGAGGCTTGGATGCTGGCAGAGTCTCAGACCAATAAGACGTCTCTAAGGTGATGTCATGGAGGCAGCATTGATGCTGTTGCTGATGCTGTTGCCCGGCGCCTGTATCCGTGCAGCCAGACAGGGGTAACCGTAGCCAGTGGTCCACCATCAGCAGCAGAGAAGACAGGGACAGAGGGGGGTAAGTCTGCAGGACTCACATCACAAAACACACATCTGTATTTCCCTTGTGTCACTCAGGGTTCTCAAGGTTAAGTTTTATTGCATAACTGAGCATCGCCTGCCTGTGTGTGTCTGCGAGTGTGTCAGAAGGGTGTAATGGGGCGAGGGTGAGGATGGTGATGATGCGGTGGTTCCTGCTGACGGGAGAAGGAGGAAAAGGGAGAGAGAGAACTCGATGTACCCGCAAACGGTGTGATGTGTAATGTGTGTCATTTATTATTGATCCTCCATATGTGCAGATGCAGCTATGTGTCTGCAAAACTTGATCTACTACACTTGAGTGTGGGTGAGGAAAAATGAGGGAGTTTGTATGTGTTTATGTGGCAAAAAGGTGTGTGTGTGTGTGTGTGTGGGCATAAGACAGAGGAAGAAAGAGAGAAAAATAAAACATGGATGGACAAGGATGAACGGTCACGAAAATACTTTGAACAGTTAGTATTGGGGGCATGACACTTTTTTGCCATCTCTAATATGCCAATGAAGATGTTCACGTAAGGTTGGAAAAATTTGCTGACACAAAGCTGCAACCTTCAACAGTGCAAGCCAAATCAACACCATTAATTTGCCAAGTCCTGGTTTAGCTGTCTTCTTCTGAAAGGGGTACATGTGGCTTTGAACTGTGCCATGTGTCACAAAAGTGGCAAAGCATTCTGCTAGGCCACATGGAAATCTAAAATTAGCTAGATTTCTGTGTATCCTCAAATACAGGAATTGAAGCTGTGGTGAAATGACAGTGCTTGCATGAGTAATTCATTTTGAGCTAACTGGTTAATACTCCTAGCTGGATACCTGTGGTTCACCACAGTGTGACAAGGGAGGCACAGAGTGTAAAATTGTTCTTTTGCTCCTAGTGATGGTAACGTTACTTACCAATTTTCTGGAAGTCCCGACAAGTATTTGGTGGAGGATCCGCGATTCCAGGATGGAAACTCCCGCAGAGACCAAGGGTGGAAAAAAATCTTCTCCCGGCGCAGCCAAACAAGACAATAAAAAAAGGCACAACTCTCCAGGAGCGAGCTTTAAACGAGTCTCTGTCTCCGCTAATGTTTCAGTTACTTAAACAAAACAAAACACAACACAACACAACAAAACAAAACAAAACAAACAAAACACAACAAAACAAACAAAACAAAACAAATGCGATGACGTGACTGGTCCATTCGAACCGTGACCATTGAACTCTCTTGAACCTCATTGGATAATTTTATGAAGTCCATTCCCACCAGTGAAAGAAAAAAAAAGAAGATAAAACTTAGGTTGATAAAATTAAAAATCCCATGATACGTCAGTAGCATGGGATTAGAAGTCATAATTATGAAATAAAAAGTCATAAATGTAATGTAATGTAAAAGGTCAAAATTATGATAAAAAGTAAAATAAAGATCAAAAGTTTAAAAAAAAAATATAATGTTTTCATGATGGGATATACTACACACACACTCACAGTGTGTGTGTCTGTAAGATAAAAAGGAAAAATACAGTAGTTTACTATTTACAGTACTATACTGGCTATTGTGATTTTTTTACAGTAATACTTTGACTACTGTGATTTTGTCTTGTGGACAAGGTTTTATTGTAAACTTTACAACATTCTACTGTAAAAATCATACACTAATGTTACTGTGTGAAATCTACAGTAAATAACTAGATTTCACAGCCATAATTTACAGTGTGCTCTCTCTTTTCTTCTTTTTTTTACTGACAAACAAGAAATGGAGTGCTCCTACTCCTGCAGGAAGCAGCGCATTGATCTGCAACCTGGGTGGTTTCATAAGATGAGAAGCAGCTGTGTGTGTGTGTGTGTGTGTGTGTATGTGTGAGTGCATTCCAGCAGTGTGGCAAAGCAATACATTTACTGCCTGATTAGTGTGTGTCCATGTGTGCACAAACAACTGGGTAATTTTGTGTATCTGTACATGTCTGCTGCATGTGTCTGTGTATGTGCACGTATGTCTCTTAGTGTGTGTGTCTGTCACTCTGGGAATCGTGTCAGGGTGGTCAGGTGAGCATGTGCTCGACACTTTAATGAGACATGTCTCCTTCTCTGTGACGAGGTTGTCTCATTAGTACATTTCTCTGACTCTCTGGAGCTCACTGCTCTTCAAGCATTTCACATGGTGACATGGCTGATCAAATGCAGGAAGGAAGGAAGGACTGAATGATGGATGGATGCATGGATACCATCACAAACACCACCAACACCTCTAATGCTTGCTAGTTAGACGTTGTTGAGTAGAGACACAACAAGCTTAAACATGTGACATGTAACATTTGGTGAGTAATATTTCCAGTAAGTAGCAGGTTTGTGCTGTAGACCTGGAGCCAGGAGGTTATTGGTATAGTTTAGCATAAAGACAGGAAGCGAGGGAAAACAGCTAGACTGGCATTCACCTACCAACACCTCTAAAGCTCATCAAGTACCATGTTGTTTCTCATTTGCTTCATCTGTACACAAACAAAACTGTAAAAAAAACAAAAAAAAAAAACAAAAAAAAACCCAACTATTTGGTTTTTAGGTGACAACATGTTGACTTTGGACAGATAGACCTTTTAACACATTGTGCCCAAAGTTCAGGTGTTCACAAGTGACTGGGCAGATACACCTGAAGTCAAACAAACTTGTCAAAGACTGTGGGAAGTGTTTGACCCACAGACATCAGCAGACATTTTCTATCCTCCATGGTGAGGCTCCCTCAGACATTCACTGCAGCCACCTTCAGCTCTTGCTTGTAGTGGGGTCTCTCCGTCTTCAGTCTTACAGCTTTTAGAAACATGTCCTGCTCCTACAATCACCTGTGTGGGATCTCTGCTTGGAGGATGAAGGGGAGGTGACTGAGAGCAGGTGAGCAGGTGGGACACATCCCATCACAGATGTTTGATTAAATCAGGTCCACATCAGGAGCTACTGGCCTGCTGTGGAAATCAGTTTTATGAAGTTCAGGTCTTCCTTTGCTGTTTGCTCTTGACGAGAGTGCTTATCATACTGGATCCCAGAATTAAAGCAAACTCAATTAGTGAGTGCACCAGGCTGTGAAAGGGTCAGCAAGTGTGCAGGGAGCTCCTGGATTCTCATACCATAAAATAATCCAAAAGGCTGACAGCTGGTATTCAGACATTATTTGTTGACATGATTATTAACTTATCAAGTTATACATTTATCTATAGGAAAGCCTGATAGTTTAGCCACATAGTTTAAAGGTGTGATCACAGGTGGTGGAAAGGTCTGGTGAGAAAATCTGAGACTCTGCTGCTTCTGTATCTCAATGCAAAACACTTCAATTCAATGTTTGATTCATTCAAAATTTAATAGAATTACTGTTGAATTCTGTTAACTCTCTGTCAAGCAGTCAGTTGTTAATGAGCATAATTTATTGTGATTAACAAGCCACAGTTAGTATGTCACAGAGACATCTCTGCTTGGTTTTGCTCATGTGCTTATAAAGAGTGGGATTTAATTTGCCTTAAACTAGACTTGTATTATGATTTTTTTTCTCTGATTGTAAACAGATATATTTTTTTTCTTTTCTTTTTTTAATGTTGATTTAGTATTTTCAAGAAAATAAATGTATAAAACCCTGTAGGTGATATGCTACTCTGAACTTACTATCTGCTGTCAGCCATTTTCAGATCTCACCTGAGATTCTGTGGCTCTGTCCTTCTTTCATTTTGATTTTGGTGACTCAAGAGTTTCACATTAGAGCCACGAAGATGCTCAAACTCATCTTTTAATGATACAAAAAAAAAAACATATTCTTGTGTTATTTTTCATTCAGCTCCTATCATTCAGATCTTAGGGGAAGGTCTTTCTCTAGGACTCTAGGCTCACCTGAGCTCCTTCAGCTCACCTGTCTGTCTGTGTAGATCATTTTCAAAATAAAGTAATGCCTCACATTAACAAGCAAATCAGCTGGACAAGCTGTGGCTAATTTACTTTATAAATAATGCTCATGTCTTAATGACCCGTGTGCAGTGCTCTTGATCCACTAATGGAAAGAGGGGAGGAAGGCATTAAATAGTAAATGTTGGTCAACTATGTAACTGATGCAGCGAAGTACTTTAATAGAGACAAACAGATCACAAGAGGAGCACAAAGGAACACAACCAGGAATGAAAATTGACGATCCACCACTGAGCAGGGTCCAAGTACTGGTATAAATAGGATACTGGCAGAGAAAATAGAGTTGCAGGGCCAGTGATAAGCAAGATCAGGTGTGTGAATGGGCGGGGCAGTCAGGTGAGTGAGGACAAGGAGAAAAGTCTGAGGACATCTGGTGGGCAGCAAGAGGAAGACAGGTCAGGGGGGAGTAGGGGAACAGTGAGCTGAGGTTGGAGACGGGGTCAGGGGGAACAGAGGGACAGATCAAACAGCTGCTGCTTTGTTATTTATACCTTTTCTTCCACTCTTGCATCTTCTCAAAGATTTACAGCTGCTTCTCCCACTTATGTCGCAGCTGTGATTCACCACAACACAGAGGACTGGACAACAGAAACAAAAACATCTAAAACGTGTTTTGCTTATTGTTGGCTCTCTGGGATTCACTGGGCACAATGTAACCGACTTACATTTTCACTGAAGGAGCTTTAAAGAAATGATGTATCTACTTAGTTTGTTGAAATCTCCCATTAAATGAGGGATGGGCCATTTTTGTTCACATGGGAATAAGATGATGATGTTTGATGAGGATTTTGGGTCAAATGTTATGTAATAAGTGTTTGTTTGATGGACTCTTTTTCACCATCCAGCCTTGTTTACTTGCCTGGTTTAATTTCCTTCACTTTTCAAGGTATTTAGACTGACACATTAGCCTTGAAAAGAATTACTCTCCATTTTAGCCCACATTTGTTATTTGATCCAGCGCTGGTCTCTCATTGGCTGACTTAAACGTCAATGGGAGGAGCTTACACAAGTGCATTGCAGTTTTCTGTCTCGTTAATTCTCTCCTTAGTCACTGCTTCTCAGATTCATTAAGTGACCTTTAAAGCGGCTTCATTCAGTCCTTCTCCTCTGTCCCTCTCTGTCTCTCCGTGTCTCTGTCTCTCTGTCAGAGTGAGAAGGATCTTCAGCATCCCTGGAGAGTTACATACGCAGTGAGAAGATGACTCTGGCAGGTAATTGCAGCCACAGCAGAAACCCATACACCTCACAGGTCTAATTTCCCTTACAGCAGATACTGCTAAGGGTTGGGGCACTAACCTAACCTAACATTATTATGACAACATGTTATAATGAGAATGACTAGTCACTGTCACTAAAAAGGAGACTTACGTCATCAGTCCCTGAATGCTTGTTCATCGTTCAGTTTGAGTCAACACAATGTCAAGCATAATATCACAAGTGTGTGTGTGCGTGTGTGTGTGTGTGTGTCCTCAGCCTACAAAGAGAAGGTCAAAGAGCTCCCCCTGGTGTCTTTGTTCTGTGCCTGCCTGAACCCACAGACTGCAGAGAAGCCTACATACAAGGCAGAAGGTAAATGAATAAATAAATAAATAGATAGATAAGAGTTACAAATAACCCAACAGAACACTCTGATGAGGTGTAAGAGTGTGTTTCTCTGTATTAAAAATTCCTCATAATTAAATCTAAACATGGCCACAATCCATTATCACAGATGCAGTGGACCTGGGCTGGTGCGTCATCAAAGACGTGGAGGTGATTGAGCTGAATAAGCGGGCATCTGGCCAAGCCTTCGAGGTCATCCTCAAGCCTCCGTCATTTGACGGCGTGCCAGAGCTCAACACCTCCATGCCGCAGCGCCGTGACCCATCCCTGGAGGAAATCCAGAAGAAACTGGAGGCTGCTGAGGAGAGGCGAAAGGTGAGGGGAGAAGTGGAAGGTGGGGGTGGCTTTTGTAAATCTGAGTTTGTGTGTCATGGTGCCCACAAGAAACCTAACTGCACACGACCTGACCCTAAACTGTAACCCTGGCTATTTCAGGCTTTGTCAAATCATCTGACAACACTGTTTGTGGACAACATGATTTATCAATGCAGGTTAAAAAGGGTGGAAATGGATGAAAGGGAAGAGGGAGGGAGTGTTGGAGTAGATGCAAAGGAAGGGAGGAAACACAGGCAGAGGGAGTGTGGAGAGATGAAAAGAGGGACATGAAAGTACAAGGGCAATCATACAAGGACACACACACAATGGCTTGTATTCATCAAGCAAAGAGGATGGTGGAGAGAGGGGAAAGAGGAGAGAGGGGAAAGGTGAGGAGAGAGGAGATACAGCTGAGCCAGAGTTCAGAGAACGCGCCCTGCAAAAGAATCGCCACAAGATATCTGCTACATCAAATGCATCCATGGTAACTTAAATAAGTATGGACGTGCATTACACAAACACACACACACACATAAAATGCTTAGCAGTGATGTAAATTACTTACTATTTCCTGGGGCGGTGGTCACAGCTACTGTAAATCCTACAGATGGCACCCGCCCAAAGCAAAGTAAACAAGAACATAACTCTACAGACACACACTGCCCCCCTGTGTATCTTTGAGTGGGTGGGTTTTGTTGCAGCTGCAGATACAATGGGCTTCATCGTTTAAGTTGAGGTGTCTTTCTACTTTTGCCTCTTGTAATACCTACAGTCTCCAAGCCTCTTTTACCATTTGTAGTTTGAAAATTAAGTACAGGATAATAGAAGTTCACCTATTGAGTTCACCCTTAATGCTCTCTGTCTCCCTCTAGTGCCAAGAGGCTGAGCTGCTGAAGCACCTGGCGGAGAAGAGGGAGCATGAGCGCGAAGTCATCCAGAAGGCCTTTGAGGAGAACAACAACTTCATCAAGAACGCTAAGGAGAAGCTGGAGCAGAAGATGGAGGCCAACAAGGAGAACAGGGAGGCTCTGCTGGCGGCCATGTTGGAGAGGCTGCAGGAGAAGGTACAGTCTTGATATGATTATCTCCAACCATTTTAAAGATGATGATGATGATGATGTTGCTGATGGACAGCTTTTCCACAAGATTCTACAAAGTTCTCAGATTCAGGGTCTTGCATTTGGAGAAACAGAAACCAACTCTAATGCACTGAAAAACAGTGACTGGAAATATGCCTTTCATTTGTGAGTCATCAGTATCGTTTTATATTTCTTATTCTCATGCACAGCTGGACAAATAACAATGAATTTTAAAACAGAAAAAATCCCCTTGTTTAAAGGAAAATCGTCTCTCATACGAACAAAGGATTCTGTCTAGACTTACCATAGGATCATAGAAGAGACTCCTCACGCCAGAGACAGACGTATCAAATTTTCCACCAAAAAGTGGGCTCAAAGTACAGAGCATTAGTATCAAAATTGCTAATGTTCTTTCCAACTACACTGAGTATGCTACAAGCATACTCAGTAAGGACTCTAAGTCCTTATTCCTGTTCTTTGAGGGCTAAATGCTTTTGTGTGTCTCCTTTTTGAACATTAACATCTAGTTGAGCAAATTTTGAAAACCATATTGAATGATCCCTTAAATCTAAATTCTTTTCCAACTTCTTCCTTACAGTTGCATTATCTCTGAATTTCCCCTTTAATTTATTAAAGCGTGAATCTGCCCCCCAGCAAAAGTTTTCCACCAGCTCTGTTCAGTACATCTTACTGTGGCAACTGAATGCCACTGTGACAAAAAGACAACAGATTCAATTTTTCAAGCAGTTTGTTTTACGGAAAATCTCATGTAAACAACATTGTCAAATCTAGAGGCAGTGGACTGTAAGACAACACTGTGATAACAGCTCATGGCCAGTGTGCAGTAATGCTGGCTTGCTCACAGTAGTGCTAGCTCAGCTACACCGGTCATTCCTCTGATCTGTGAGCACCACGCCAGTTGTCACGAGCCGTCACGAGCCTCTGGAACTGTAAAAATACTGTGGAAATATTTCTCAAACACTTCATCTGCTCAGCACTTCTGCACAGTGTCGCTAATCTTTGCTGGGCAACCTCACTTTGACAACTAGACACCAGGATGGAGCACCTCACTATCATAATTTTAAGGCACATGTCGTCCCCCACATTTCCTGTCTGTCTCTACTGCTGCCATCAAATTAAAAAAAAAAAAAAAAAAAAGGAAATCCTGAAATCTTGAAAAAAGAAATTGCAGGATGTCACAGCACTAAGCTGTTGTCGAGAAACGGTTAACATGTAACTCCTCCTAAAACCAACAAATCAGCTCACTAAGCTGGACAAATCATGTGTTGTGTCTAGCATTCATTTAAATTTAGACGTATTTCTTTGATCAGGTTTCAGTCACTAACCAGCACTGTGTCACTGAGGCCTTAAACTGAATGTTTTTGAGTGCAGTCAAGCCTTCAGTATTACAGACCAGGCTGTATTTCTAACATTGTTCATGAGTGTGATCAGTAATCATGAATATTACATGAGGTGGAAAAGAGTGTTTAGTTCTCCCCTGTTCAAATCTTTATGAAGAGTCGCTGAGCCTGGCAACTCCCTCATTAATGCTAACATATTCACAAATGATAATGACTCTGATGTCGCCATGTCTGTGTTTGTCTGGCAGGACAAACACGCGGAAGAAGTGAGGAAGAACAAGGAGATGAAAGAGGAAGCCTGCCGGTAGATGAGTGGAGCCAAGAGAGGGAAAGAGAATGAAGAGAGAGAGAGAACCGGACTGGGAGTTTTTTGGAAAGGAAATCAAAACAGTGCAGGAAAGAAAAAAAAAAAAGAACTCAAAAACAACTCGAACAAAGGGAAAAGGCAAGTTTTCGTATTTGATGTATGCTGTAACGATTCTGAAGAAGCTGTACAAAGTTTTGCCAACTCTTGATGTTGAAATTCAAAAAGAAATCTTTCTCTTTTTTTTTTTCTAAAGGAATGTGGGTGGGTGGGTGGGGTGGCATCAAAACAAGCATTTCACATATTTAAAAGAAGGGCTGCCGTGTTGGTTTGGTGAGGAATGAAAGCTGCATGAGAGCAGGATTAGGTAAAAATTTAAATTACAGCTCTCAAAGTTCCTTTAGTCAGAGTGAGAAATTTTAATTGCCTGTGTGATATGTTGACAGCATTAACTGAGCTGTGTTTTTCTTGCTGTTGGTGATGCTTTATATAAGGAATTGTCACTGAGTGCTACCAATTTGACCACAACAAGGCAATTACACACTTCCTCTGAAGAACTACAAAGAAGAGAGTTGTAATCTAAACTGTTACCTCGTAAAAAAGCTGAAAAACGGTATGATGTGTTTGTTTGTGTAAAACTGGACACAGATGTAGTTTAAAAGCCCAAGTCAGTCACGACATACAGTCATCAAAACCAAGAGACTTATTCAGTCAATACACATGAACAGGACATAACACTGAAGCTTCTTCTGTTCCTGAATATAAAATTAAAAAAAAAGTGATTTCCCTAGGTCCACCACTTTCATGCTAATTTCTTTGCTGCACCATTTTTGGCATCGTTCGTTCTGTCTGGGGACATCTGTGTGCCGTAACGCAGTGATTCTCACTAAATGGCTCATGAATATAAAATGAAGAATCAGGCTTCTGTTTCTTTCTACAGTGCTTCAGGGGAGTAAAATAAAAATTAAAAAAAAAAAAAAAAAAAAAGCTTGAAAAGCGAGCGAGCTCTGCTGTATTCTGCCAGTTTCAGGCTCTTTGTGAAATTTTAACTGTAGTGTAGTTGTAGATCAGTGACATGCATTTGAGTCTCTTAGATTTAGAGCACTGATTGCACTCTTATTTCATTAAGCACAACTCAAAAGCACATATGCATACAAGAAGGACAGTGAATATATACAGTAAAAACAACAATAACATCACACAGAGGCAAAGAAGTGAGTGACAGCACTTTGGGATTTGGACAAATTTAGTTTCGAAGTATGGGAGTTTTCTGGTTAACCAGTAGTCCCCGTCTGCTTTGGCATGTGTCACTGTGCTCCGATTGTTAGTTTATGATTTTCAAGGGAATTTAAACCTAAAAGAGGAAACGGAAAGATGAAATTTGCTCGAGTTGTTGAGTCATACTGACTTGATTGAAATGAATTAAATGTTTGCACTGTAAGAGGGGAGTCGTAACATGGGGTTTGTACTTGCTGTAACTGTGTGTCGCTGTATATCTTCGAGGCTGGATTGATTGTATCTATTAGGCATGGTCAGTAAAAACAGCTTGATTGAACTCACACTGTGCTCATGTTCTCATCACTTCTCAATTTGTAAATTGACTGGATGATTTTCTGCATGCACTTATACACACACACATGAAAGCATAATTTCCACTTGGGTTGGAGATAAATGTTAATTATAAAATGTTAATTTGGCAAAATAATTAGTCACCGCACGACTAGACATCAATGTTGGGATAAAAAAAACTTTAATAAAACCTTTTGATATTGTTTACAATAAAATAAGAACGATAAAATGTAAATTAAAACAGCCATGAAACATCAGAGAAATAAAATATGAATATAAAAATTATGCACACCCACAAAAATGTATATTACCACATATTAGCAAGCACAAATATATATTTCAGCAACACTTCTTTCAAGACTCAGTTGTCTGCTGGATTCAAGCTGCATAAAGCAATTTTTTACCATTAGGGGACAGAGAGAAACGCGGCTCTTTGCAGTTCTTTGATACTGTCAGTGCATTAAGTCGCCAACATGTTAAAAGCCTGGCCACACTGTGGTAACCAGCACAGCAATATCCATTTGCATATCATGAAATACATGGTGTTAAAGGCTTTGTGACACAGGAACAACACACGTGGCTTGTTGGTAACTACTGCAGCTGGCAAGCTAACAGCTAACATAGCAAAGGCAGGTATAAATCAATATAGTCTTTCACATTCGATAGGCATTTGAACCAGTTATAAATATTACCAGGTTTAAGTTAGAAAATGGTGAAAACAACATTTGCAGGATGCGGAAAGAAGTGCTAAGGTCAGAGGTCTCCTGTGTGTTACTGCTGTGGTATGACACTGGGCCTCACACAGGTACAGCCCACTGAGATCACCTCCATCCCCAGTCTGAGGTCGTACCTCTTTGCTTTCCTCCCCCCTTTGGTTCTTCGCCTTGGAACTCTGGAGAGGGATGGAAAAATCATTTACAGCTACAGAGGCACAGGCGGCCTCATTATCAGATTAATAAAGACTACAGTGTTATATTCTGTTGAATTTGATCGCACTGGAAGTGCTGACGGACAGGGACGCAACAAAAAGAAATGAACTGAAGTTATCAATCAGTCAATCATTTTAATCCAGTTCAGTGTATTTCTAGCACTGAATTCCTGCTACTACTGCCCCTGAAATAAATATACAAAGTGTATGAGGTTTATGAGGTCTTTTGAAGTCTTGAGGCTGTGCAGAGCTTAACCTCAGTGTTTGACACTGGGTGATAAATACTGAATAACTTTTGGTTTCCATATTCTGACTACTTCAAGCCACAATAAAAAAAAGAACATGCACACTTACTCATCGACAAATACCAAACAAATCAAATTTTCCCGGATCTTGGTGCTGTATGTGTACATGAAAAGTGATTTACCATTGGTTTACACTTGTGAATGATGCCTGCTCTGATTATGTCCCACACCGGCTGATGTTTTCAACAGGAAATACAAGATTAAGAGAGAAGAATGCTCCAAATTACACGTCTCTGCGTTTGTTAGGTTGACACCCAGGCCAACCTCAATGAACTTAATGTATCTTTTAAGCACGCACACCAGAATGATTGTAGCATTAGAAACCAAAAAATCAACAACAGCAAAAAAAAGCATCAGTAGTCTGCAGCGGCTCACCTGTGGAGGACCAGCACCTGGTAGTAGATAGGTTTAGCCTCCAGGGAGGCATCCTCACCTCCTCCCTGCAGGCTCAGACAGCCAGTGGTCAGGCACTGAGCCTGAGAGATTCTCCTGGGCAACCGAGATGCCACATAAGTATCGCTGGAGAGGAAAGTGGAAAAAAGATGAAAGACGAAAAGCTGAAAAATTAAATTGAGGGCTCTCAGATTTCGGCAGTGCCTCACCTGTACGTCCACGGCGACAGAGACATGTTGGCGATGGATGAGGCTGACGTTCTCGCAATCTGAGACTGAATTGAGGGATCCAGGAACAGTCTTACAGTCTTTCCCTTCAGTCCAGTTCCATTCCCCAACTTTACCGAGATGGTCTGACCTTTTCTGGTGGCGTGCATCAGTGCGGCCAGGCCCAGCATCAACAAAGCTCTCAACAACTAAATACAAAGACACCAGGCAGGCCAGGGGCATTTTAGGTGCTTTATCGGTTAGAAGACATGAGAAAACATGACACACAGCCGCTAAAGACAAATCCTATCCCATCCCCTCAAATATTTGAGTTTCTTTTTTGTGTCTGTTGTCAGTTCTTGCTTGGCTGGACAATTAATTCATTCATTAAAAAGTGAATGTTTGGATGGGATATTGCTTCTTGGACAGACACACATACTGAATGACAGAGAGAGTAAATTTTCAGATATCTTTGCTTCTCAATTTTCAGATCTACAGTATGAAATTAGGAATCAGGAGAAACAAACTACGCACTAACTTTTCATACGGTGTGATCCCATCCCATCAAACAGCTCACATCATGTCATATAAATCTTTACACCCATGATCATCGACAAGAGATAAAGAAAAGCGAAGCAGTCCAACTCACCAGTATCATTTTTGTGTTGTGTCGCTTTCAGAGACCAGCTTTAACTGTGCAGCGTTCCTCTGCTGTCTGCATTCTTTCTGTGTTTATATGCAGGCAGAACTGTGTTGGTGTGTGCTGCCAAGATGTGTGCTGCATTTCCGCTATGACTGTCACTGATTTTAAAGATACAAATCTTCATCTATAAGCAAGACAAAGTTTTGTCTCTTTGTCTTCGGCATTTCTTTTTTTTTGCCCATGTCATATCACTATCACTTTTCATTCTCTACATACGTGTGTGTGCGTGTGCATATATTATTGCCTTGGATTCTGTCAGTACAGTATCCAGGACAAACATACAAGAGAGAAACAACAACAAAACATAGAAAGGAAAAAAAGACTTGAAGGTATTCTTACACTCTTTCATTTTAATGTTCAGTCTCTAAAGCTCTTTCCACTTGAATCCATTGTGAGTAAATCATAATTATAAGTGATAGTACACCAAAAAAGTTCCAGAGTGTGATGAGCCAGGAGACACCTACATTTGTCTGACCTGTTGCATCCTGTCAAAAAGTGTGAACATGCTCCTTCACCTACAGACCTTTCTGATGTAGCTGTGGAAAAAAAAAAGTGCAACACGTGCAACAGTGCAAGTTTTCGTGTTAAAAGAAAAAACAGCACCATTGTGAAAATCTGTAACTCAGGCTGGAAATGTTTCTTTCAGTGTTTGAAGCAAACCAGAAGGGATTGTGTCGACACAGACCTGAGTAAAACAAACAACTATTTGTCATGGCTTTTCAACACCTGGCTCAGATCTCATACCTATTTCTGCAAGCAGAAAAAAAAAATGTAAAGTATATTCAACAGCATGACTCCACAGAGTTCATAACCCTCCAACACTAAAGAATGAGAAAATATCAGCATCATTTTCTCACATTATCCCATTAAGAAACCAACTAAGACAAGTAATTTACATTTTGAACGGCCTCAACTTTGATTTTTTTTCTTTTATGCAAGTCATGTGAAACTCACTACACTGTCTACACTGCAAACCCACTCTAAACAATGTAGGTCAAGGAAATGCTGACGGTGGTTCTGGTAATGAAGCAGCATCATTACTCCTCGTAGACAAACCGTGTGATAACATCTGCTCATGCATCATATGAGTAAGGAGCCTACAAACTGGAGCACAGCTTGACTGGATGTACAGTGAAGTAAAGAGACATGGTTTGAAAATAAGATGCAGTTTGACAGTTTGATGCATGGAACTTTGAGTATATAATCACAATCATTACATTTTCATTTCATGCATCTGCACATTTAATTGCAGTCTAAAGGCATAGTCTGACATTTTACACTTACCGGCTTTCTTACTGAGAGACGAGAAAATAACTCTTCCATGTCTATGTGATAAATATGAAGCTGCTGTGAGCAGCTGGTTAGCTTAGCTTAGCTTAGCACAAAGATGGAGAAATGAGGAAACAGTTAGCCTGGCTGTGTAACAAAGCTCAGACAGTCCTGACTGGGTGCAGTAACTTCCTTGAGTCACCTTTGGACAGAGCCTGGCAAACTGTCTGCCCCCCTTCCAGTTGTGGGCAATTTATCATCTAAACATTAAATGAAGTCCAGTTAACTTAGGAGGACAAACAAGTGCCTGGAATAACAACACTTTTTAAACAATATTTTTTTTATTCCAGTGGCAGATGCACATCCATCTTGCAGGTTTTACATAGGTATATACTGTACCATCATTACAGCAGTATGAGATGTCTCTTATTTTCAGGTTTTCAGCAAACTCAAGGTGAACTGAGCAAGAAGTTGCATTAGTTCTTTCCTTCTTTCCACATACTGTTTCTCCATTCTTCTGCCAAGTGGCAGTTCATCTGTTCCCACATATTCCCAGTGAAGTACTACAACAACAGACTTGCCGGCTTTAGTTCCCAGTCAGCTTTACAGTCTGTTACTTAATAGTCTGCAGCCTTATTTCCCAAAGGTGATGTTTGACTTGATACCAAGTGACAGAGTCAAGTTCAAGATCAGTTATTTATTCAGTCTCTCATCACAAGAGCGGCTCAGAGGGCCTTACATCTGATTACAAAACTAATAATGTTGCATAATGCAACAAATAAAAGGCATAGAATACCATGTCAGAGAGAGAGAGACTACAGGCAAGTGCAGAGGCAAAGATAAAGGAAATGTCCTGCGATGAATGCCAACATGATGAAGGTTTATTTATCGGTAGCATGGTACAGGAGGATATTGATGTCAACCAAGCTGATCTTAGATGAAAATAGGAACATAAGGATGTAAGAAAGAAACAGCTACATGGTTAAAGTAGCAGTCAAAGGGGGCAACTGGCAGAGGGACAGAAAAAACACTGGCACTTTTCCCCATGAGATTTCTTTCTCCTCATCTTATGCCTTTCATGTGTAAAGTTGGCAAAGATTTTTTTTAACCAAACTTTAGATGAAATTCCCTTCATAGGAAATGCATGAGAGGATCAAACATCAGCCATGATTTATCATAACACTGGTTTATCACTCTGTAAACCTCAGTGACACTTTCTAAGAAGTATTAGAATGACATGTTGTGACACCTCAGTTGTCAGATACACTGTTTTTGTGATTCTTGGTCACAGGACAAACTGAAATATGCATCAGTGAATGAAAGGATTATAAAATTAATCATATAAGAAAAGTAATCAAATAGGATTTTTTTTTAAATATCAAACAGTAAGACATTAAGATAAAACAAATAATAATAGAATTTTCTTAGGCCAACACTCACAAGTCATTACAGCTACTTGTCTTGGTATTTTTTAAATATACTTAACATTTTTGAGACTTGAGAGCATCATAGTGACAAGGTTTCAGTACTTTCATTATTCAGAACAGTTATTGTGAACAACATAAACCCCCAGCTATAAAAGAAACACAAATTAAACTTGCTGTTGGCTGAACTGAAAGGTGTAAGGCAGGCAAAACCTCTAGCCCTTTTTGAAATGAGTCAGTCGTGGGTGTCAAGAGCCTGAGGACTCCTATACACTGCAGGCCAGCTGCAGTTTCAAGGGTCGGTGCATGACTTCAGTGCTTATTGGTCTTATCTTGAGACTGATCAGAGTCGCTGTTAAGTTAAATCATGGAGCCAAAAGTCTGGCACCGTTTGTCCACAATGCGTGGGTATTGGTGCAAAGATGCTGTGATGCTCCATTTAAAGATGAGTGACAAGCAAACGGGGTAGAAAAGAATGAGGAGGACGGTGGAAGCAGAACAGCGGCGTCTTAACCAATCAAAGAGCCGTGTAACTCTGTGGGACCTGCCACCCACGCAAAGTAAGGTCTTGATTCATTGGTGCTTCCAAAAAAAAAACTGTTTCTTGTAAACACACTGGTGCACGTGCAGGAAGAGGTTTAATCATTTGACTCTTATGGGAAATCACAAAGTTCCCAGCATAGTCGACCATTTTTCCAGTTAAACTTAGGGTCACAAAATACAACCAGGGTCGGCTGGCCGCAAAAACCTGCGACCTCACACAGCAAATTTACCGTATTAGGCAAACAGGGACTTGAGGTGTGTAAATACTATACATATGAAGTAACACGCTGTGTTGTAGAACTATCAGTTCATTTAAAAGTTCCAAGCCATTTCCAAAGCATGACATTTTATTTATTTTTTTAATAAACAACTACATTTAATTAACAATCCTCTGCTATTGCATCTGGGTCCTCTGTAGCCAGGACGTCTACTGACCCTCCCAGAGTCATGGCTGAATAGCAAACCAAGGAAATGCATCATTAGACTTTTTTTGTTTTAAACAAATACTACATTCATTACACAGAACGCTGTTTTTCCCAACACCTGATTCACAGTACCTGCTCCCTCCTGCTCGCGAGGGTCACGGTAGCGGTGCATCCTCAGCACGTGGTCGGAGATCTCCCGGTCCTGCTCAGGGTCCATCTGATCCAGCACGATGAAGAGGAGGTCGAAACGTGACAGCAGGGAGTCCTGGAGGCCGATGTTCTCCATGGGGGTTTTATACTGGTCATACTGCAAAGCAGAGAACAGAAGAGTTTTAGAAAAAAAAAAAAAGTAATCTCAAATCTGGATCAGCTGACAGGTCGCGTATGGGGTCGCGTCCTTTTTCAAAGAAGTACTCACCCTGCCGTAGACAGGGTTGGCAGCTGCCAGCACAGAGCAGCGAGCGTTGAGGCGGGCGTGGATCCCAGCCTTGGCGATGGTGACGCGGCCCTGCTCCATCACCTCGTGGAAGTTTCTTGTAAACACACTGGTGCACGTGCAGGAAGAGGTTTAATCATTTGACTCTTATGGGAAATCACAAAGTTCCCAGCATAGTCGACCATTTTTCCAGTTAAACTTAGGGTCACAAAATAAAGTCAAACAAAATACAGCCAGGGTCGGCTGGCCGCAAAAACCTGCGACCTCACACAGCAAATTTACCGTATTAGGCAAACAGGGACTTGAGGTGTGTAAATACTATACATATGAAGTAACACGCTGTGTTGTAGAACCATCAGTTCATTTAAAAGTTCCAAGCCATTTCCAAAGCATGACATTTTATTTATTTTTTTAATAAACAACTACATTTAATTAACAATCTCAAAACTTGTCTTTAACTATATACAAACCCAGACAACTGAAGAGTCGGTAAAGGTACTTAATAATATCGTTGTGGTGCAGCAATGCACAGCATGTTTCATTGCTAAATGAAAACTGTCCATGCACCAGGCGGCTGTATCCTTCTACCTTCTTCATATGAACTGACATGTTCATTAGTTACACCAACAGTACTCTGCTGAAACATGGTAATGAAGACATTATAAAGTAAAATTACCTGAAAAGATACAAGTGCATACATGAATAAGTCTTGATACTGGTTCACTGGTCTTGTTAGCGAAACATACGAGTTGACAGATCAACCTGAACGTTATGTGGATCGAAGTCCATCATGAGAATAAACTGTTTCGAATCACTCTTGGTGCCTCATGTGGAAAAGCAGATCAGAGGTCAGGCGACTGACTGGTCTTCACTGTGCGACATTAAACTGCATTTTAAGAAAATGAGAGATGAAAAACAGCACGACAACAAATGAAGTGTCCAATATCAGGTGAAACTAATAAATGAACATTTGGATATAAATCACTGTTTCTGTCCAAGTCCATGAAATCTGTTTCAGAAACAGTCATCGTCACCCTCCTCCTCCTCGCTCAGATGAGGAAGATGATGTCATCGGCCACCATGACCTGGTTGTCGTCCTGCATGCGAGCCAAAGCGGCGCGGACCTCAGGCTCAGTGAAGCGCTTCTGGCGCTCCTTGTTGATGTCGTCCATCAGAGTCTTCATCTTCACAGACTGAGCGTGAGCGGACTGGAACACCGCGAACAGGGAGGACTTGAATTCTTTCAGTCTAGTGAGAGAAACACAACAGTTTATTATATTTTACAGCACAAACACAGCATCTTAGAACAGCTCGGAGTTCGCTCAAGGCATGAAAAGGCAATCAAAGTCAGTTTACCAACATAATTTACCCAGAAAATTGAAAAAATATTTAACTTTACAGACTCACCTCCATCCAAAAATTAAATCAGCCCAGGTCTAGCCACTGTAATTCATTTCTTCTACTAAGCAGACACAGAACTGATCATTCATTATCCCCAGAACCGAAACTCTGGCACTCACCTCTCTGCAGAGAGCTCAGTGTCTTCAGCCTGTGATGTGGCCTCCATGGGCTCCTCCTGCTGCGGCTTGGCTGGTTTCGGTGTACCAGCCTGAACTAAAGAGCAAAGACCGATGTGAGAACATTACGCACAGAACGTGATAAAGTGATAAGAAGCTTGTATCTGGTACAGGAAGTAAAGATTTTATAGTTGTTGGGTTTTTTTTCTGAGTTACTACACGTCTCAGCTGAGCCTGCAATGATATTGTCATTGAGTTCTCATTTTAATGTTATATCTGCTCGAGATCAAGCTCATTTTTACAGCACTAAATACCTTTTAGGAAGGTTAATCTGTTTGCTGAATATGATTTGTATAAAAATCTGCAAGAGTAACTAGTAACTACGGCTGGCTGGTAAACGTAGTGGAGTACAAGTACAAAGCAGCAGAAAATGGAAATACTCAAGTACAAGTAGCTCAAAAAAGTGAGTTTTCTGTTGTGTGTGTGGAATGAGTCACTGACAATGGGAAAGCAGACAACAGCAGTGTGGGTATAAAAAAAAAAACAACTGCTTACTCTCTGGGACCTCCTGCTCTTCACTGAAGTCATACGGGCTGTAAGGCTCGCTGCCCTGAGAGCCTCGGCGCCCCCTGCAGGACACACAATATTATCACTGACCACAGCAGCAAGTGGAAGGAAACGGGCGTCCAGGTATGGAGTGAATAAGAAAGCGTGCAGCTGTGTTTCATGGTGGGTTTACCTCTTCCTCAGAGCTCTCTGTGAACTCTGAGTGCCCGCCTCCTCATCATCCTCGTCCTCTGAACCAGAGTCCCGCTCCCGTCTCGAACGTTTCTTCTCCTTCTCCAGAACCTGCACAGGAAAAGGACATGACCCAGACGGGACTTCAGTGACATGTCACTGCAGAGACCTGCTGTCTTTTTGCTGTGTCGACTGATCCTGTCATCCCATTGCTGAGAGCTGAAGAGCAGTACGCACCTTTTTAAAGTAGGCAAACTGGACGAGCTCCACGGCTACCTCCGAGTCCTCCAGCTCCACAGCTTTGCTCATGCGAGCCTTGGCGTGTGCCGTGGACAGACGGATCAGAGTCTCCAGAGTTCGGGCCGTCACTGGAGAGGTCTGAGGGGGAGAGGGACCGAGGTCAGAGCAAGTTCATATTTATAACTGCATCCATCAAACTTGTCATAGTGGGAGAAGCACATGTTACTAATAACACTGACCACGGCTCTGTTCTATTAAGCTAAATGGAACTCAGCCATCATTATGAAGAAGAGGACTCCTCAGTACAGTTCATCTGTTGCGTGCAGTGTGTGCTCATTAAGCTCTGGTGTACATGGCCCCTGCTCCTGCTCACCCTGGCGATATCAGCAGCCATCTGCTCCTGGCTCCTCAGTCTCGAGTACTCCTCTGCGATGTGATTGGCTGCCTCCTCTGTCAGCACAGGCGTCACAGCCTTGGCGATGTGGATGTACTTCCTCATGAACTCCTTGCTCACAATCTTATCCCTGAAACAAATGAAAAAAAAAAGGTTTACTTTTCACATAAGCTAATGACAGTTACATCTGTAAAAAGTTTAATGTTTGATTGTGATGTTTTCCTCTCAGGCCAGGACAGAGCATGTGTGCCTACTTCTTTCTCCTGCTTCCGTGCAGCAGGTTGTTGTGTTTCTCGTAGATCTGCAGCTCCTCGTGCTCCTCTGCTATTGCATCTGGGTCC
Source organism: Toxotes jaculatrix (assembly GCF_017976425.1). NCBI lineage: Eukaryota > Metazoa > Chordata > Actinopteri > Toxotidae > Toxotes > Toxotes jaculatrix. The sequence goes on from NC_054412.1 coordinate 17,570,941, forward strand.
TCTGTAGCCAGGACGTCTACTGACCCTCCCAGAGTCATGGCTGAATAGCAAACCAAGGAAATGCATCATTAGACTTTTTTTGTTTTAAACAAATACTACATTCATTACACAGAACGCTGTTTTTCCCAACACCTGATTCACAGTACCTGCTCCCTCCTGCTCGCGAGGGTCACGGTAGCGGTGCATCCTCAGCACGTGGTCGGAGATCTCCCGGTCCTGCTCAGGGTCCATCTGATCCAGCACGATGAAGAGGAGGTCGAAACGTGACAGCAGGGAGTCCTGGAGGCCGATGTTCTCCATGGGGGTTTTATACTGGTCATACTGCAAAGCAGAGAACAGAAGAGTTTTAGAAAGAAAAAAAAAAAAAAGTAACCTCAAATGTGGATCAGCTGACAGGTCGCGTATGGGGTTCTTTTTCAAAGAAGTACTCACCCTGCCGTAGACAGGGTTGGCAGCTGCCAGCACAGAGCAGCGAGCGTTGAGGCGGGCGTGGATCCCAGCCTTGGCGATGGTGACGCGGCCCTGCTCCATCACCTCGTGGATGGCCGTGCGGTCCATGTCGGACATCTTGTCGAACTCATCAATGCACACCACGCCTCGGTCAGCCAGCACCATGGCACCTGCCTCCAGACGGCGCTCACCTAATGGAGGGAAAAAAAAGAAAAAGAAAGAAAAAGAAAAAGAAAAGGACGTGTTCACTTGTGTTCGGAACAGAAAATAAAGAGTTGTGAAGTTCCTGAAACCTCAAGATCTACATTTGCAGATCTGTGGATGCATTTGTGCGTCATACCAGTCTCTTGGTCTGTGGTGACGGCAGCTGTCAGACCCACACCAGAGGAGCCTCGTCCGGTGGTGGGGATGGCTCTGGGAGCAGTGTGAAGCACATAACGCAGCAGCTGAGACTTGGCCACTGATGGATCACCTGAAAGAAAAAACAATATGCATGATGAGATATGAGCCAGAGATTAAACTCAAGCGTCCCGGCTGAATGAGAACATTAGCAGCAAATGCTCTGGTACCAATGAGCAGGATGTTGATGTCTCCTCTGATGCGAGAGCCATTTTCCAGCACCTTCTCCACGCCACCCAGCAGCATGCACAGGATGGCCTTCTTGATGTACTCGTGTCCGTGGATACTGGGAGCTAGGGAGCGAGCCAGCTGTTCAAACACATCCTGAGTGAAAACAGAAAAGATATTATTATTTTCTAATTCAGTTAAATGATATGCTTTTGTGAACAAGAACCAAGCGTGAGGGCGGAGCGTGAGGGCCTTACTTTGGAGCGAGTCCGGCTGAAGTTCCTGATCTTGGCCACATCGTCGGCTGAGAAATAGGGGGACACCTCCTTGCTCATCTGTTTGACGTGGCAGGCTATCATGATGGTCCTGCGGAGTACAGGGTTGGAAAATGAATAATAAAGCAGGAGGAAGAATTCAGCAGCCACAGCAGTAAACATGTGAGCTCCTGTCTCACCTGAACGTGCCGGAGGTGAATCCTCCCTTCTTTCCAGGCAGACAGCGGTATGTTCCCACAACCTGCACTCGGTCTCCTGGTTTGACAAAGTCCACCAGGTCATTGTCCAGGATGATGTCCACAGATCGAGGAAGCTGGCCAGCAGGGGCTTTCTCCGGCATCTCCTGCACTGTGATGGTCTGGTGGTCCTTGTAGATGGACAAACCAAACTCTGTCTCCAGGGGGTTGTTCTCCTCATCCTGTTATAGGTCAGAGTAACAAAGTGAGTAAGGTTCTTGTGGCTTATTTATAGGTTCTTCTAAGAACATTTTCTTCTGATTTATGCCACATGAAGACCTAGAATGCTCCTTTATGCAGAGTTACCTTGGTGGGGTAGATGGCACTGGAAGGGAAAGCGTCCAGGGACGTCATGTCTGTGTACTTCCTTTCCATCGTCTTCTTAGTGGCTGGGCAGTAGTGGACGCTGCGCACAACTTTGGGTCGCACCAGAGAACCTGAGGAAGATCGAGAAAGGAGGGAATGAGTCTCAGAATGTCATCATGTAAGTATCCTCACCCACTCTTCCTGAAACAACACTGGGGAATAATAAATAAATGTGTTTAATTGCTCCATGAGAATGAATCAATACCATACAAAAAAAATAACTAAGATAAAGCAGCTGAAAAGGAGGAAAACATCAGTTATAAACTTACACTTGGTGATGATGCCCTCCACACACACCATGCTGCCCAGCAGTCGGGAGGTCAGGGTACGAGGGGTGACGTGCTTGGCACCGAAGCTGCCCTCCAGGCCGATGAAGAACTCCTCGTACTGCTTGGCATAGGTGGCGTCCACCGAGGCCACCACATCCTTCAGTGCCCGCTGGAACGCAAGGAGCTCCTCAAAGGCATTGTTCATCAGCCTGGCATTTGGGATTTATACTTGTTATGGCTCTCAGTGAAGAGTGTGGCTTTGTTGCCAGGTGGTTCAACAATTCAGCATGTGTATGTGGGGTCTCTACAGCCTGATACACAACACTATTTACTTCATGTATTCAGTTAAACTTTACATTTGCTCAAAGACAAATGTGTTATTTCATCAGAACATACAGTCTATGATCAGTTATACCGTGTGAGAATAAGCTGCTGCAAATACAGAGCCATACATGTTCAGATCAGGTCTTTGTGCACAAACACACACACACACACACACACACACACACACCATACTCACTTTGCAGCCCGGGCCTCGTTGCGCCTCCTCAGGTCGTTGATGTTGACGATGAGCCGAGCTTTATTCTCGCTGATCATGTCCCGGACTTTGCTCTGGTAAATGCCCTGGTCTTGCTGCAGAGGTTAGGAAAGAAAACGGGCAGATGGTTGATGTTCGGTCATTACAACCCAAACACTACTGAGCATAATGATTTCACTCGTCTTAGTAAGAAAGTTGCTTCCGTTCACAGAAAATGTGGAGACACACTGAACCAGACTCGGACAAACTTTTTTGCACGAAGCTTCAGCAAACTGTGATCATTTAACTGCCCTCTGCCATATTTCTTGCAAACTAATCCTACTTCTTTTGTTATGACCGCATGGTTTCTCATTTCATCCAAACAACAATGTGTTTAACCGGACAAAAGTCGGACTTACATCATCGTCCAGAAAGTCCAGGTAATCCCTCTGAGCCTCCCTCATCTCCCGGTCATCTACGACGTCGGTTGCCATTATGTGTGATTATTTGTTTTACTCCAAAAATCTTAAAATATTGCACACAGTTTGGTACGCTGCGTGCCGCTCTGCCGCCTGACCACACAACTGATGAGTTTTCGCGCCACTGCGTGCAGGCTTCAACTAAAGCGTAAGACGCGATTGGTCGACTGAGCACGCACTGCTTTGCATAGACGGCGGGTAAACGTGAAGCTGTCCAATAGAAATCCTCTGTGTCACCACGTGATCCTGCCCCCTTCAACAACTCCCGCGAAAATGGAGCAGGAAGAGGAGGGCTGTTAGAAAAAGGAGGAAAAGACTGTTACATGAGCGTTTGTCTATTTGTCCAGAAGATGGCGACATAAACAGCGACTGTTTAATGAACCCTGCACACTGCATGTCCTGTCAACAGTCCTGTCTCCAAAATCTGTAACTCGCCATGCATGTGAATTCATCTACACTGAAGCATGTATCAGTCTGCCACAGCTGTTTCTTCAGATGTAAACTATAAATACATTTCGCTTTATTTATATGTTGTAAAGAAAAAAAGGGCACAAATAAAAACAGATGATTAAAAATGAATAAAACAGCAACTGAATAAAAAAAAAATCTCACTAAATAAAACACCAAGAATGTGATAAATAATTCACTGAAAAGTAGTTCTAAAAACGATGGGGTATACAGAGAGGTGTTTCTGCTACTTAGCCTACCCTCACTGATCTAAAGAGGGTGGACAAAATAATAGAAACACATGCCAGTATAACACAGTGTCTTCTGGTGTCAGATGCATTTCTGTAAGTTAGGATTTGAACGCAAGGAAACAGCCCAAAGTTGTGCTGGTCCATGAGATAATACCGTAATTGGTTAAAAAAAAAAAAAAGTAAAAATTAAAAAAATCCAGCAGCAATGTGCTGGTGTGACACCTGTGGGTTAGATGCTTTATTCCCATCAGATTTATTTTGTGAGTTATATTTGCTTAAAAAGCACAAACGTCACACTCTTCCTTATAGGTTTAATTATAATTTCCACACAGAAATAATTTCCACATCAATATAAATAAATTAATTTAGGGGCATGTATTTGTTCAGTTTCATAGTGAGTCATGTGGAGTAAGTGTATTCTGGAGTGATGTGGGGTTGCTTCATTTTCACTATCAAATAGCAAACACATTTTTAAATGGAAAAACCGGGACCAGCCCTGATGTGAACAGTAATGCAGTGTACAGTACGGGACAGTAGATGGAGACACATGCCAAAGTAAAAACGTATGTTACCATTTTTTTCCTGGTACCCATTTTTTTTCCCATTGTTTTGGTGATTTTACCATCATGTAATGTATAAAAAGAATTTGAGTAATTATTTAAAAAGTGGCACAATGCACTGCTCTAAGATCGTATTAAAAGGTAAATTATATCAATATAAACATAAACACAAAGTTAATAATGGCAGTCGGTATCACAGAATAACACCTGTAAATGTGTATGATAAGCATATGTTGCAGTATTTGGATGCTGATCTTGGCTGATATTAACTGCCCTTTCTGATCCTTTAACCCCGCCCACACTTCCAGCACTCCGGGCAGCCGGGTCAGCTGTGTCCTCACCCTTTTTCTCTCTGCAGCCTCCTGAATACCTCTCTACCTCAGCATGTTATAGTTATATAAGTATGCACTTTTTCATGGAGGAGAGCCTGTAGTGCAGCGAGACTTTTTCCCCACCCTGCAGAGACGTGAGGCTCCAGCGGGGCAACAGGTGTTCCGTCGGTACAAGCAGGTGAGATGATGTTCTTCTATGTTACACTACCAGAGGTCCCACAGCTATACCTTATACTATGTTAGTTTGGACACGCATCATTTTACGTATTTAAGTAATTTTTTCTGCAAATTCTTTTTTTTTTTTTTTTGTTATTGTTGTTGACCTATAAGACGTGAAACGTATACACAGTTTTTTGTTTCTAAGTTAAAAATGAATTAGAGGAAAAGAGCTTTTTTATTTCTTTGTATTATTTCTTTATGGGCTAAAGATGCATGTTTAACTTGCATGGAGGTCTGAACGTTTGCATTAACTCCACAGACCAAGATTTCATCTTGTTTGTCTAAGATCAGCTCAGTTCAAAACTCCCATTGTGACTTGGAGGATTTAAACAGGTGCACGTATTCAGGGTAAGGGGAACAGTGTCAGGGGTTGTGAGTTTTTGGCAGCAACAAAAGAGGGGGTGAATGATCAGGGCGCTCCCTTTAGGAGGGCACACAGCAGACTGTCCTCAGATGGGTGGGTGTTTACCTTGCTGCCTCCATAGGTGCTCATCTACCCAGGTGACAGCAGTGCTTGACATTCTTCTGTGTGTGTGTCACAAGAGAAGGATGGTGGTAACACGTTAGACTACATACCTGCTTCCCTGGCGCGAAGAATCTCTGCCCATTTGATGCATTCTCATGTTTTGTGTGTATTTGTTTTATTACTGTAAAACAAACTTACTGTGGACTAATTTTTAAATGTTATTCACCAAGAGGCTGTAGATGACAATTAGCTGAAAACAATTCAGTCTGGACCAAAGTCCTATACATGTGTTACCTTACAGACAAATGTAAGAACAGTATTGGAACTGCACTATGTCAGGGCTCGTTTGTTAATTTGTCTATAGACATTTTACAGCATGTTTCTGGCCTCTTTGTGTGGAGTTTTATTAACTTTCTTTATTTTAAAATCCTCCTCAGCTTGTATGAAACTTCTTTCTTCGTTTCCCACCCTCATACCTCTGACTCACTGTGCAGATTGATGGATTTAACAAATGACTTGAAAACATCCCAGATAATGCCTGTTGGCATCACATCAAAGCTCAGTTATGAGCTGTTACAAGGTCTTTCTTAATAAATACCCATGCAGTTATTAAATATTCACTGAATTCCATGTATCAGTCTTTCCCATAAAGTGAGCTCCTGCATTAATTCACTGTCTTTTTTCAGTTTTGTCTCCAGCAGTCCTCTCCTGTCTGTATTCCATCTCCTCGTCCTCCTCCTCCTCTTCCTCTTCCACGTCCATCACTCCACTATGTCTCACGACATTTTGCAACGCCTCAGCACCTTGACCTTGAACATCAAGCACCTTGGCCGCATCCCCCACCTGTCAGACTTCATCCCTTCCTCCCTGCCGTTGCCCAGCCCCACCGTCACCGCCTCCCAGGTCCCCAGCCTGTTCCGAGAACCCTACATCCTGTCAGGCTACCGTCCCATCCAACAGGATTGGCGCTGCTACTTCCTCAGCCTCTTCCAGAGGCACAATGAATCCCTGAACGTGTGGACTCATTTGCTTGCAGGTCCTGTGCTGCTGCTCCGCTGGTGGGCCAACATAGGCGCCCTTGGGTACACCTTGGATGCAGCGTCTCTACCTCTGAGCCTCTTCTTGGTGTCTTCTTTCACCTATCTCTTCTTCAGTGTGGCAGCTCACCTCTTGCAGTCTCATTCCAAACACGCACACTACTTCTTCTTCTTCATGGACTATGTGGGTGTAGCTGTGTATCAGTATGGTTGCTCACTTGGACATTATTTCTACACATCAGAGCCAGCATGGAGGGAAAGCTGCATAGGGCTGTTGTTTCTGCCTGGGGCAGCCTTCTTTGGGTGGCTCTCCTGTGCTGGCTGCTGTTTTGCCAAGTCCAGGTATAGGCGGCCATATCCACTGCAACGAAAAATCTGCCAGCTAATTCCTACCACCCTAGCATACCTGCTGGACATCAGCCCTGTGGCCCACCGCCTCCTCACCGTCTCCTGGACACAAGAGCCCTCACTGCCCTTCCATGCCCTCCAGATTGCCTGCTTCCTGCTGTCTGCCCTCTTCTTCTCCTGTCCCGTCCCTGAGCGCTTCTTCCCAGGCCAATGTGACTTTGTGGGCCAGGGTCACCAGATCTTCCACCTTTTCCTGTCCCTGTGTACCGTGTTCCAGCTGGAGGCTTTATTCCAGGACTATGCCAGGCGGAGGGATATGGTGGTGGAGGTATTTGGAGAGAGACAGCTGTGGTGGGGTTGTGTATCCTTCCCCGCCCTGTTTCTGTGGTGCATCCTGACAGCACTCGTCTCAATGAGGCACATGAACAAGCAACTGCAGGGTAAACAAGAGAGAGACGAGTGACAAGTATTTGTGTTAGCATGTGTATACGTGTGTGTGAGAGAAAGCAAAAGAGTAAGCGGTTGGATTTAAATATACCAAATAATAATGATAATAATAATAATGATAATACTGATATTAAGCCATTGTTACATGTTTTAATAAACACTTTGTAAATGTAAAATCTTTGCAAAAGTATTTGCATAATAAAACAGTGTAAAAGGGATTCTGGTCTGGTCCAGATAACAGGTCTGCAGTTTTCCAATGGGTTTAACTTCAATGAAGAAATAGTTGGCTCAGTGGACTCCATAGTTTGCTAACTATGGCTCAGTAAAGTTTTCCACAGTGAATCATCATCCTATTTAATTCCTGCTGACAACATTGTCTGTTCTTGGGATGCTGATTAAGGATATTAGTCTGAAACATACCGGGAATAAATCTAATTATGTCTAAATGTTTATATGTACTTAATTTTCTTAAATATATAAGGATAATAAATATATTGTCTGTGTCTTTGAGAGGATGCATTCAAGCGGCTCTTCCCTGCTCTGTTACAGAAAACAAGGAATTGCTTATTCAAAATGTGTTTGCTGTGCACTTTCGGACATACTGCTGCTGCAAACCCGTTTTTCGAGCCTAACAATATTTGACATTCTTGTTCACCTCGGAGGGTCTCTGCTGTCTGAGGTGAGCGGCAGTGTCAGCACTGAAAGACGGGAGTGAACTCTGGATTATAGCATTCACTGAAGTGGAGTAGCCAAATAGTGAGATTTAAGTGAACAAAGAGGCTAGTTTAATACTGAGGCAGGAAGATTGACTGCACGGAAGCAAGTTGGCAGAACGGTCGTCCACGTGGGTAAAAGCCCCCTCAGCAGATCCAGTTACAGTGAAGTGTGTGTGTGGGTTGGGAAAGATGACAGAAGACAACACTGCCCTGCAGGGGCAAGAGGCAACAACTGCATCAATTTAGTTCACAACTAAACGACTAAATGACCTACAAACTTCTCAAGATGTTATTAGATTACTCACTATTTCCTTATCTGCGTCTTATATTTATAATTATTTACAACCTATAAAATAAAGCAAGGGTGTTAGGCTACTGATGCTAAACACAAATCCAACTTGCTGGCCCTGTTTGTCCATATGGAGGAAATGAGGCTATTGTCAGGGTGTTTCGATGTTAGTTTGTCTTTGTTAGGTGATGCACCTTGTATTTCTTTCGTATGAAGCTGGCAGCCACACCTTTTATTCCTTTTAAAGTGTAAATTCCCTCAGGATGACTTTCATGATCTTCCAGTATCACTGAGTGAGTCAGAGCTCAGGGATCCTTTTAAAGGAATTCTTCAAGATTTTGCACTTAATTTGAGTCTAATGAGAAAATTGACGTCATATTCACATCTGTCTGTTGGTTTACCTTATTTGTCAGACTGAAAACACAGGGACCCACAGAGCCACCCACAGTGGCTCTGTGCAAAGGAAGGAAAATCCACCTACTAGCATCTCTTAATGTCACTAAGTAAGTGACTGCCTGGAGGTTTGTTGCACTGTGAGTCTGCCAGACAACCAGTGTTAATTAGTTTATTTTGTGTTTGTGTTGTATTATTTATAATAATTTGAGTGCAGCCAGCAACATGCACACTGACTGATGTTTGGTGTTGTATGCCTGTGTCTTGTTTTCAGTTTTGTCTGTTATTTCTTTCTGGTCTCTTTCTAATTTCCACTTCTCTCTGCCTTGGGAAGTGCAGATTGTTCACTCAGGGACTTCTTCATCTCAGTTCAGGGAGAATTATACTCTATTCTTGCCCGCTCATGTCTTTACACTTACTTTAGAGAGTCACATCACATCTAGAATTCGCCTCATGTTCTGTTTGAGTATGTCTTTTTTTTTAACCTTTGGACAGAGTCAGGACAGCTGTTAAACTATGCTAAGCTAACTGGCTGCAAGCTGAATCGTGCAAATTGTGAACCCTGCGGGGGGATTGTTAGATTAATATACATAGATGCAATAAGCCCACTTTCCTCTGCAGGGTTAATCTCAGCTACCATCAGGGGGGTTATTATTTTTTCAATTTGCCAGCAAATAGCCATTATTTGTTAGCAAGTTTCAATCCTATGTGAACAAATTTAGCTTTCAGGATTATGATACAAATACTTGAAATTGTCCACGATCCCTGCAGGCTTCCTGTCCCCCTGCTGTGGAAGAGTGAAAGCGTATTGATTTTGCTTTGTGCCACAGAGCAATCTCTCACATCTCTGTCATCAGAAAGAGAACAAATGAGAATTACTGAGAGCTATAGATCGCCTGTTGTGCTTCAGAAGACGATTATGACAGAATGGGGCTGTTCAACAAGTAATGGGTGTGGGTGTTACTCGGGGTCGGTGTCACTGCTAACAAAGAGACGTGTGTGTGTGTGTGTGTGTGTGTGTGTGTGTGTGTGTGATCTTAGAGAGTCAGAGGTGCTGAGGTGTGTGAGTGGAGTCGCTGCATCTACAAGTTGATTTGCAGTTTTCTTTGTATAGATTAAACCAACAACATATAACATGTTTATCAATAGGCTTTAGACATGTTGAAAGGTGGATTTTTCTTAACCTTGATTGATTGCTGTTGCCGAGCTAACAGTCTCCTGGCCATAGCTTCAAATTGAACAGACAGACATGAGAGTGGTTACCAATCTTCTCATGTAACTATCACCAAGAAACTGAATTAGCCTATTCCCTAAAATGTCAAGATATAACATTAAAAGGCAAGTTTAATAAACAAAATGTCTTCGAAAAAATCATTTTAAATCAGTATAAATGTGCTTTTACACACTTAACTGATTTTGTAGGAACCATGTTTCTTTGGGGGCAAACCGCAGCAGGAAAGTGTATGGAATGTGTTTCATTATTTTACTATGGAATAAGTATAGGGTTATGTTTTTGGTCCTCTGCCTTGGTGCTTGTTGGGCAATTCCACTGACCAAGAAACAAAAGACTTGAAGACTGATAGCGTTATCGTGCAGGAGTGGCTGGAAACATGCCCTTTGCAGTTTTTCACCATGCTCTGGTATGCGGCCCTCCTACACCCACATACACAAAGTACATGCTGCAGACATGCTTCGATGTGTGACCCTCCATCTTAACTTGAGGACTCAACCACTACAGGCCAAACTTTTATCATTTACATAATCCCTGAGTTTCATGACTCAGCCCCTGACCTTTTCAAGGCAATCAGCTGAAATGTCCTTATTTCCATGTGCAGAACTCAAACTGCACCTCTGAAGCCCAGTAATCCAATTACACTGGTCCTAGTCTGCATGCAAACCCTGCTCTGCATTAGAACAATGATGCTTTTCACTGTAATACCTCCCTTGTGAGTATGATTTCAGTAGTTCTAGCCAATCAGCTCTCGGTACAGTCCAAGAAGGAGAGACTAAAATATGTATTGCAATAGCAGTGAGTCTCTTTCTGAGTATTTACAGTATATCTAACTACTAACATAAAAAAAATAGAATGTAATGTAATAGAATGTAAATAGAAAAGACAATACAAGACCACAAAAGCAAAAAAAAAGAGAGAGAGAGAGAGAGAGAGAGAGAATGTGATGAAAAAAAGGAGTACTGGGAAGTAATACAACACAAAAAATATGACTGCATATTTGAAGCTGCCAGTTTTCTGCAGTCGTGTAAACTGCTGCTAGGGGGAGCTGTTGTTTGTGTGTGTGTGTGTGTCCAGACTGGCAGCAATAGTGAACACATGAATTATCATGAGTGGCTGGTTCAACACTCAGGTTTCCACCCACAGCAGAACATATAGTCAGTCTGAACAATTCCATGTATTGATGTATTGGTTTTCCACTGATCAACCGGCGTCTTTTCAGATTACTGTGCCAGAATTTTTGGCTAAGGCGCACATTCCAACATTCCTAGAAGCCACAGGTATGTCAGGTGCAGAGGCGCTGAGGTGCAGATGAAATCTGAGTGATGATAAAAAAGCACAACGGGTTGTTTATGGGCTGGTGTCAGCACCTCCTTCATAACAGACAGGACACCAATGAACAGAGTCCCTCCCTAAGTCGCCTGCCTGCTGTGAGCCTCATAAAGCAAAAGCAGCTGAATGACTGACATTAGTTGCTGACAGAGCTACAGCAGAGTCAAGCAGCATCCAACGTAAGTTATAAACCCTGTTTTGTAATTTTTTGGCTGTATCGCGTATCATTATGGTTCTCTTTAAAGAATCTTTTTGTTTAAAAAGTGCTGGATTTTAATGTGTGAAATGTGTATGTATATTTTACAAGACACCATGGAAACACTGATTTTCAAAGAAACTTACTGTACCACAACCCAGTTTGGTTGCTGATGAATTTTGCTTTGTCAGTGCGTGTACGCTTTGCTTTGCCATTCTTTACAGAACACAGGACAGGACAATGGCTCCAGTAGGGATGGTTGGCATGTTGGGTTGGTTTTCATCCCCAGAGGTGGGCATCATCTCCCTTGTCGTCTTCCTCATCCTGAGCATTACTCTCCTTGCGCTTTGTGCCAAGTGTCACAGGTGAGGGAAACGCAATGATGAAGAGCAACATTAATTTGAGTATATTTGTGTCAGGTTATGTCTATTTTCATCCAGTATACTGTAAAATACAAGCTGCCTTTGACCGTTTACTCTCCTGAAACCTGTCACTCACATGGAGCTAGAGGAATTGAGAACAGCATAACCTAATGTATGAGTAACCATGACCAACACAGCATAAAACAAGTCTTCCTCTGTCTGGAATGGCTATTCAAAATATGCTGGATGATTCATTTTTCTGTTTCCCCCAGACGTGTGAGGCTTTAATTCCCATTCATCAGTTTCTAGCTGCACAGAACAGAGACTTGTTAGACTTGACAGGTGGTTTTTGATGAAGGGCGTTGCCTATTTAAAGAGGAAGCACAGAAGCGCAGTCAAATATCATTTTAAAGCTGAGGTAGCCGAGCCAAATGGGCTGGGTTGGGCAATTAAGCTTCAATAACCTCATGGTCCCAGTGAGATCCATATGTGTGTGTGTCCATGCGTGCATATGCGGGTGTTTCCACACACATCCCTGCGTGCACGTGTGTGTTTGCACACCCATAATTGCCGTTGTCACACCAAACATACCAGGGACAGTGACACAGAGGAAGTGCATGGTGAACAACAGCCTTATCTTCTGCAGTCTGTTTCTATACATTCCAGGGCTGGTTTGTCACTCAGAGGAATGAAACCACAGTGGGACTGTAGTGATAGACAGGAATCATAGCTCATAACTCTGAAAAGGAGCCACTGGAGTCAGTGTGTGTCGAATCAGCTGAGACAAAGAGCAGATGTGGTGCAGTGTTGCATAAAGCAATACTTCAAAGAAACATACAGTGGAAGAGTTTGAGGCGACAGGAGTCTGAGTCGTGATCTCACAAGTTCAACTTGTAAACTCAAAACATTGTGCATTATATTTTCAGTGTGTCGTTTGATTGGAAATGCACCAGATACAAATCCTGGTCAAGTCTCAGATGTTGACAAAGCAAGTTCCAGATAAGTCACATCTTGTCAAAGCAAGTCACAAGTCTGTGCATGTAAATTTCAAATCTGTCATGTCTCTGACTGCTGATGATTAAAATGACAGCTCTGTCAAGAGCACAACACTGTAGCCTTAGTCAGTTAAGTTTAGGAATTTGGCTGTTAACAGAGAGAAAACCCTACCTTAAGTCTATTACTGTGAACTTGACTTGAGCCTGAAATGACATATTATACTACTGACAGTTTAAGCCACCTGAGTCCTTCCCAATGAGTAATTCAGCCTGGGTTCACCTGAACCATTCAGGCCCAATCGACTCAGTTCAGGTATAAGCAGGGATTTACTGAATACTGCAGCTGACTATTGAACGGTGCAGTGAAGCAGGACAGGGGAGCACTGAGGACAGGATGATGACACATACAGACACACAAATGGTTTGGAAAGAGAGCAGAGGACTGTGACCACAAAACTGTCCTCAACCTGTGTGTGCGTGAACCAGGATGATAAAAAAAAACAACAAGGATCCAAACTTGGACAAGAGTCAAAGACAGGACATATGACAGACAGGCAGAGTTTTAAAGCTCTTGAGCCATAAATCAAACCTACCTATGTAAACAGGACTGTAGACTCTGTTGTCCCTGTGCAACCTGAACATACACAGATGAGAAATAACATAACACTTAATAACCTCTGATTTTCTTTGTTGTCATCCACAGGAACAGCGGCAATGCATATGATGTGAGCGGAGCAACGGTATGATCTGCTTCTCTGTCTCATTTCCCTCTCTCTCTCTCCGTCTCTCTGTCAGTCTGTCATGAATCAGAACCTTCAGTACCTAAATGTAGGTTGTAGTATCTAGTGCAGTTCACTAGCTGCCAATTAGGAGCAATAAGTGGCTGATTATCAGCAATTAGCAAGAGGACGGTACAGGCTGTGATACTGCGGCTCCTATTGGCCTCGTTAGATTCAAACTATGCAAACCCATGAGACAAATGAAAATAGATTAGGCCATCAATAAAAATCTCTAATTATGTGAAGGTTTGCTCATAGAGTATTTTTCTGAATGTGATGTTAGCTTCAGTGTCAAAACTTTTGGATATGGAGAACCGAATCAGTAATAACAGCTTCATTTAATTATAATGCTTCATACTAACATGTGTGGTGTTCATCCATAGGTCTTCCAAAAGTTCAGGGGCTCTGAAAGGAAATGACCTTCTTAAGTGTTAATTCTAGTGTTTGCCTCATGATCCTTAAGTGTACCTTCATCTTGCAGGAACATTAAAAGGGGCAAGACCTTTAAAGTGCTTTTTTTAGTGTAATTAAAATCTTAAAATCTTAATACATTCTGAAATTAGGTGTCAAAACATGGTGGAATTAATGGGATCATTTGCTACAGAATGAACACAGTGAAAAGTATCAAAATCCAAGCAGCAGTATATTAGATAAGGACAGACATGTGGCAGAAGCTGCACTCAGCTGATAAAAAACAAAAGATAAATTACCTTTGAAATATCAGAAACAGAAAACAGATTCGATTCAAGACAAAGACAAAGATAACAGAACTCCACTGCCCTCATTCACACAGTCTCCAAATGGGATTGTCAGAAATAACTCAACTTGTTATTAACTCAGGAGGGCTAAAAAAGATCTGATTTACAGTTATATAACTGTTTTCAGACGTCTGAGAGTGAAGTCTGTATGCCTCTCAATAACAAAGGGCAGTATGTCTAGTAACATCTATATATCTGTTGATATCTGTTGATTGTATATATATCTCAACTGTAGATACTTTAGATCCTGCACTTGCTGCTTTGCACTTCTGGTTAGATGCTAAACTGCATTTCGTTACCTTGTCCTTGTACATGCGTAATGACAATAAAGTTTAATCTAATCTAATCTAATCTAACAAGAGGTCAGGACCTAGTGTTGACCCCCTGTTTTTTGTCACTGTGTTGTGGTCCATTGTGTCCAATACTGCTCTGCAGTCTTGCTGGATAAAGACTGACCAACGGCCCATATTATCAGGAATAGAGATCATTGGTAATATTGTAAAGGGATGTTCCTGCATGATACCTGCAAATGTCAGATGGATTTAATATAACACAACATGCTGTAATACACTTAGGAAATTTAACTACGCCATACAATACGGTTTGAGTCGAGCATTAGCTGACTCAGCTGATAGAATGAGTGCAGAGGGACTCACAAGCAATAAGACAAGAAAGGGCAAAATCACCAGATCTGTATCAATCGAGCTAACAAGCATCCATGGTACAACCACAGGCATGAAAGAAGGAAGCTGTGTTTGTTTGTTCCACTCCAGCTGCCGTTACCTTCCTGTGTTTTGGTGAAGAATCTCACTTTGGGCGTTTGATAGGCGTCACCACATACCACGCATAAAGCAAGTTCCAAAACACCCCCGGCATTCTTGATAAGCTTCTTTCATTGCATATCTGTAATATAATATATCTTTCGCTGCAAGCAGCAGTAAGCATAAAGGTCTCAGTATGCTTCAAAGAAACTAAATTGTATTGTATCTGTCTATTCAAAGGCAAAAGTTTTCATATTCTTTCCAAATAACCACATTTCCAGACAGGGGGGAGAAGCCTGTCAACACAGAGAGTTACATGTAATGCTTTCAGATAGCCTCTGCTCGAGGACATTCATGGTGTTGCTCTCTGATTTATGCACAAAAGGTGACTAAAGCAGTGTGATAAGTACTAAATTTGAGAAAAAAAATTACAAACCTTATCTGTTTTCACAGCTCCAGGCACCTATCTCATCTGTCAGATGTGTTTTGGAAAGTTACTTGTCAGGCACATCCTACACCAAATTCCTCAGTCAAGATAGTTCCAGACACTGTTAGACAATTAGACAAGCATTTATGTATGAAGCTTAATAAGGTCCCGACTCACACTGTTGATCAGTTGGTCCCAAAAAAACATGGAAAACCTTTCTGTGTATGTGCTCCTGTGAAAGAGGGGGATAAACTGTATGGCTTTAAATGCTGAATGTTTTCAATTCAGCTCAGGTGGTAAAACAGCTGGGTATCTTGAGTTAGGTGTCTATGTTACACACATTTTAATGGTAAAACTGTTACATACAGCACTAAAGCTAAAGCTGGACGATGAAGAAATATGAACATGACATTCAGAAGAGTCGTTATATCAGACTGACAAACCTAGCTACCTGCCTGAAATTAAAGGGAGTCATACAAAAATACTTGCTGCTCTGTTGGTTTTTTACAAACAGCAAAAAGAAACGCTAATCCCACAATTTTCATCAAAAAAGCTTCACATTTTTATTGTACAAATTTGTATATGAAGACAGTATGTCCTCATAATCCTTTCTGTCTTTATATTTGACAGAGTGGTGGAGCAGGAGGAGCCAATGGGACTGCCGGCACAAAGACAGGAGGAACCACCGGTGAGTTCTCTGTAAATGGGGAAAAAAATCAAAAATTCAATTAAACATTTATGTTTCACTAACATTTTCTTATGTGAATTTACAGACACAGGGGCCGTAGCCTACTCAACATGGAGAGACCACCGAGACATGCCTCCCAACACACTAGAGCGGCCTAAAGCATTAACCAACTAACCAGCCAGTCCTGAACACTAACACACACTACAGAAAACAGAAGTTCCCACTTTCTAAGGCCAGAAGCAGGAAAGAGGACAAATCATGTTCAACATGCCATTTCACAGAACCCCAGTTTTCCACACTTGACACTGTCCCAAATGGACAGATGGACGGAAAAAGAGAGGAAGGAGGGAAAGTTGGCCCTGTCCTCTGCCAGCTCAAGCCACCATCCACACCTTATCTTCATCACGTCAAGCCTTCACTTATCTGGATGGAACCCTTTTTTTTTTTAAATCCACTCTCATTTGTGGATTCTGAATTCATAGGACAAACACTTTTCAGCTAAAGACTTTCTACTGACTAGTTACCAACTTTTCTGAGTATTTTACAGTATTTTGAAGAGTTTAGATTCTGTGTGCTTTTACTGTTCTTTTCGCCTTGGTTGATTTAATTGTGAGTGTAAAAATCAGTAGTTATTTACTCTGCAAAGTGAATTCTGTAATCAGTTTCAAAGTCTTGCATGCAGCAAACTTGCCAGCGTTTAACGTGACAGATTTAGTTCAGAGGTGCTGATTCGAGGCTTATTTAGTCTCATCACTATCACCTCTGATTGGTGCTTACTCATAATGCTTTTCAACGCATGTGACTCTGCTGTCCAGCCAGCAAGCTTACAGGACACCTGGTCTTTCCAGGAGGCAGATGAATTAAGCCTGTGTTAACAAACCACTGCTTCCCACTGTCAAGTGAATCCACTACAGGGAGCTGATCAAAGTATGTAATTGTCATGAAGCTCTTTCCTGAGTATAATGCAGTGGAAGACAGCAGTTTAGGGACCACAACAGTGAAACAGTGTCCTTTAATCATACTGTTTATCTGCACCGTTACCACTGCTGGGCTGGGTGGGATAGTGAAAAACCATGAAGTGACTTCTGGTTATATATTGCATGTGCTAGCACTGGCTAATTGTGGTAAGAGGGGATTTTTCTAACCTCTGGTGCACTTTCGTTATCAGTGAAGGGATCATCTTTCTGTTTGTGCTTGTTCTTTTGTATTCCTCTCTGTCTGTTCTAGAGTTCCTCGGTTTGCTGGGGAACAGTCCCTGGTCTGGTCGTCTGGTACAGATAAAATCTAGGCTGTAGAATTAGCTTCACTGTATACATGCATGGTACTTCATGATACTTCTGGGTCTGTTTGACCAGGAAACAAAGACAGCTAAAAAAGCCATTGTTAGCCTTCCAGGCTGATGGTGATGAGATGGGAGTGGCACCTGAGTCTACTGAGAATTCAAAGTGAACCAAAGGTCACAAGACCTCAAAGCAGGGTGGAGTTGTCATTCTTGTAATGCCAGTTGTCATGCCAAGCGTTGCCATATTAATTTGCTGAACTGTCCAAATAAAACACACCCAAGTGAGACAACACTGATGTCAGTGATAGTGCTTCTCCTGCCACTGTACATTGTAGGCCCTGAAAACCTTCATGCTGTCAGCAACATGGTCCTACATGAATACAAAATGTTCTGCTTACGTTTAAATTGTCCTGGTTATTTCACATGACAGATTTCTGTGTTTGTGTTATCGTTTTATTCTTACTGGTTTCAAGTAAGTTATGTCATGTACTTTGGAACACCAGTCAGGACTCAGCAAACATGTGAATTAATTTAATCAAAGTCTGATGACAGCTGATCGGTTGTTTGGTTATTGCCAAACAAATCTGATCAAACCACACCCACACAGTCCTGATGAAGCAGATTAGCTGAGTTTTTGAGTGTTAAACTCTAAATCAATACTAAGGATTTCTTCTTCAAACTTTAACCATTGCTTGTTTAGTTGTGAATATTTCACTTTACAGAGAAATAATTAAGAATTTAAATCAAGTTTTTAAGGGCAATAAGTCCCTAAACCTAAAAGCAATGAAATTTCAAATAAACAACTGTGACTAAAAATGCTCTGAGCCTTGAAATTAGTTTTCTGCAGAATGCAATGTGTCTCAACTTCAGGATAATATGTGCTACCTGTTCACCAGTCAGTATTTTCTTCAGTAACTAGCTGGGAGGTACTCACACAATGTTTCTTTGAAGAAAATTCAGGAGTTCAGTAGTTACCATTAACAAGCATTTTAGTCTAAAATATCTGAAACGCTATTGGACGAATGGTAATGAATTTTGTCCAGACATTCATGTTCCTCAGAGGATGACGTCCACTGGCTTTGGTGATCCCCTGACTTTTCCTCTAGTGGCTCCATGAGGTTGACTTTCTTTCTTTTTTCTTTTTTTGGTGAATTTTCCCTCTGACAGTTAAAATCATTACACCTATTGTACATTAACACTTAATGTCTTGTTAAAATCCACTGCACTCTAGTTTCTATAAACGTTTACTTGGTAACTCCTGCTATGTAAATCCATTATCTGTTCATGATATCAATCTCAATCCACCAAACCAGTCAAGGCAGTTCCCAGTGGGCCTGACGAGGTTACGCGGTGTCATTAATAAATGAATTAGGAAAGGGAGGAATTCTGTCTGGTTTGGGAATCAGATTGGGACTAGGACTCTCTCTCTCTCTCTCTCTCTCTCTCTCTCTCTCTCTCTCTCTCTCTGCCTGTGACTGTGTCAGTGCTCAGACCCTAAAATCCCTGCTGACTGGATGTCTGGTGGAAAGGGTGCAGACAGCCAACACTAATCCGGTCTCTCAAACACACACAGAAACACACAGAAAAGTCGTGTTTGATCTCTACGTGGGCAATTTCTCATGTGATGTTGTGGGCTGATATTCTGTACACCATGGAGCCAGCACTTTTATTATTTTTAAGCTATTTGCGTTTTTTTAATTACAATTGGTGGTGCTTGAATGGGTCCAATCACTGATCTGTTGTTTCTTTTTATAATTATAATAATTTAATAGGACAGATTAATAGCATGTTACAGATAAGTAACACGTTTTTACATACTGCTTACAATACCTTACTTTACACATTTGCTATTATATCTATTTTACATATACATTACATTATATATACAGCGTATTTACATTAATAATTGTATGGTATCTAATAAAATGTATTACTAATTGTAATTCCAGTGCAATGCATTTTTATGCTGAAGAGTCGACTTCTAATTTCATATTATCTGTTTATTTATTAAGAACAGAATCCAAACCATCAGCAACATTTCTGATGCTATACAACTGAGAGACATCAGATAAATAATCATACAGATTTGCAGCCTGAGACAGACAGACAGACAGACAGGCAGATAGGCAGGCAGACAGGCAGATAGGCAGGCAGACAGGCAGACAGAGGGAGGATGCTGCTGCCGCTGCTGCCGCTGCTGCTCTGGTAACCCCTCACCTAGATCATCCTCTTGTGCACGGCGCGCTGCAGGCTGATATCTCTGCGCTCTGCCCAGCTGTCACCCCCGGCATTGGTCCACCAAGCAGACACACGTAGGCGCGTATCCGACCGACCAACCCCCTTTTCCCCCGGCAGACTGAAGAGCCGGCGAGCGGCGGGACAGCCAGGCAGCTAAGACCCGCTGCTGCAGCTCCGACGGGACGAGGTCTCCACCGGCCGAGTGAGTACATGTAAACACGTTGTTTTTCTTAGGTTCTTGTTTTTGTTTGGTTTTGTTTTGTAGCGAAAACAGGAAAAATATTGTTTTTCTTTAACGATGTGAGCTGGGGGAGGAAGGGGAGGGAGGGGGGTGTTTCTCCTGATCTCAGTCTGCGTTGCCGGGTGGAGATCAGTGATGTAGTTGAGGCGTGATAAACTGTGACTTCTGCTCGGTTATTATCCCGAAACTCATCATCACCGCCGCCACTATAAACAATGTTAATTATATATCAATTTTAAAAAAGTGCTACCTGCTTCCTTTGAAGCTCCGCCGTCGTGTGTAACTTGTATCAAATGTGCAGCAGCTTATTCATAACGACCAACACATATTTCACTGCTTCATGTTGAAGTGCGTGTGGTTTAACATATGAAAGACGCGATTATGAGTCTGTGAGTTTGATTTCAGCTGCGTTTACCTCTACTACATCAGTGGGTGGATGACGCTATTATTATTTATTTATTTATTTATTTATAATTTTAGCAATAGTGTTTATACATACTACAGTTTCGTCCTTGTATTTTATCCATGCACCATGTGTTATTTGTGTGATTTCACTCTTTACTGCGTGTTATAAATAAGCTTATTTTCAGCCTCACTCCCTCGTCCAGCTCAGACCCTCCCGGCGAAACTCGTGTCTGAACACGTTGTCAGAAAGGGGGTGTGTACCTGAGAATAAGAGCTCAGCCAATGAGCTGCAGCACCCCGCCTACACTGTGGCGCTTGTTTACTACAGATACTCGGCGCTGATTGGTGGAAAGGTCGGGGAAAATCGGGCTTTATGCTGCGTTCGGGTCCACAGGAAGGAGTCGGAGATTAGAGCTTCGGGGTTGAAAGCTGTGTATATTAGAAGGTTTTAAGCGAGTAAACAACTTGAGAACTTGGCACTGGATCCCCACTTCACTTAAGTAATAACGGTCAATTCCTCTCATAATAGGTTATTTACGTTATTGAAAAAAAATCTGTCAAATAATGTTCTTATCAATCAATTAATCATTTGAAATTAGTGACAAATCCTCCTCACAAATAACAGTATAAAACACAAAGATATTCAGTTCACATCAATGTAAAACTGAGAAAAGCAGTTATACACTTCAGAATCTGAAATCAGAAAATATTTGGTATTTTTGCTTTACAAGATTAATCAGTTATCAAAATTTTTGTTAAAGGTGTGCTAAAAATGTCCAGTGTTTAATTTGAAGTTTAGTAAGTAATACAATGATTGGTAGAAGAATAGTGTTAAAAAGCTGAAAAGATTTTTAAGAAAGGAGAAAACACTAATAAGAGATCAATCAAAATGCAAAATAACGGATAAAGAATAGTGGATTTCAGGTAAACGCTCAGAGAAACCAGATCCGTACTCCAAATCCTTTTTTGCTGTCAAAACAACCACAAAAATGTTTGGACAGGGGGTCCGTTCGGGTCATATTGGGGGCATGGGTGAGACGTTCACAGTATTTATGCAGCACTTAGACCTGCTTTATAATCCAAAAAGACATGGAATCTCACTTTCTACAACATGGGACCTTTTTTTAAGGGAATGTATTTACTTTTGCTGTAATGTGAACTCAGATGTACTCAACTAGTTAAAGTGGCTCATTTTGAACATGCATGTCTAGTATGAAGCAGCGGATCAGAACCGACAAGATTCTTCAGGAAACTCCAGTAACTGAGTTGAGTCCTGAATGCAGCATTGCCCCCATTTTACCTCGGTTGGAGGCAGCCCACAGTGAATGCACCCAAACGTCAGATTACGTCTGTGGGACTTGTTATCAGCGCTAACAGAGAAGACAGCAAAACTACAGCAAGATATGGGTTCAGCCGCAATCTAAATCCACACTCGTCTGTGTGAACTTCAAATTCCTGCAATAATTTTCAAATCTCCTGTGGTGTTTTTGCTCTGCACTGTCAGGCAGAGAGATGCAAGATGGAGTGAGTGTATGAGTGTATGCCAACACTCACTCGTTAGCAAAGCCGCTTCTGTTTAGATCAATGTATTTATTCATCATAAGAAGCATTTATCATTTGATGCCATAGAGCATATTCTCTCCAGCTGAAAATAACCATTAACCATTAACAGTTATGGGGAATGTAATGAATATTAAAGTGATATAAACTTGTAGTTTGAAGGGACACGCCATTGATTTTACACATGAAGGTCAGGTCTAGGAGAACTAGGCTGCTTGTGAGAACGGTTGTAAAATGTCCACTCTGTTCTGGAGGGGCTTTGTCGAGTCTGAGGAAACAACCCTGATGATGTCATTAGGGTTATTAAGGGAAATGTAGGATTCACTGCCAATCTCAACCCATGCCAGATACTAAACGTCAGGATATCTTGACACCTGCTGCTTTGATTTTGACCTCTTTTTGTTTTTTTTAAACCTCTTCTTGTGAGTTCCCCAGTTTTATCAAAGTTCAGTAATAAAGTGCTGGGGTGCTCCCTTTAGGCACGTTTAGGAATATTTCACTGTGGTAGAAACAATAATGGAGTCAGATAATTGGATTGGTTCAAGTCTCATGTTATCCCTGTTGTCTTGTCTGCAGGGAGGTGTGACACTGTGCTGAGTCCCCTCACTGCATGCAGCAGCACCATGGCAGCTATGAGACCTGAGTACAGAGCTGGAGCAGGGCCAGACGGGAGGGCGGCGTGCCCGTCGGGACTACAGACCTGCATCTCTACAACGACGCACAACAGCAACGGGCCTGACGTGCAGCAGACTCGGGTGAGTTGACTTTGAGGGGCGAGACTCCCATTCAGAAAATAAATGTATTGTTTTCCTAGTGTGTATTTATTGATGCTGATGTTGTTTAGGTGAGTTAGGTGAGGTGTCAATCATCTGAACTGATTCATTTACTGATTCGTTCATTTAAAACCTTCTAAATACGTCTGTCAGCAGAGAGTAATATGCAACATGGTGCTATTAACTTCTGTAGTTAATGCATCATGTTGTAGGTGCACTAATAAAAGCATGACAGTGAGCAATCCTTACTGAGACAAAGGAAGTTCTCCCACAAATGGGTTCAACATTTCTTTCCCCTGTGTTAGATGTAATTCACTGCTTGGTCAGAGGTTGGCAGCCGCTTCCTTTTCACACTGTTTCACTGGCAGATCGTGCTGTCGGCAGGCAGGACGCCACAGATGGACAGGAAACTGTTTTATTCATCGCAACAGCAAGACTCAGTTGCAGGATATCAAAGACTCATGTAAACAGCTTAGCCCAAGTAAGGTCTAAACAGAGTATGTATGTCCATATCAGCTTCCATTGATTCACCGCCTGGAAGGGTAATGCTGAAGTGAACCAGAGCAAGACACAAAAACCATAACTTTTAACTGGGACCTCATTATTGTGCTACTTCTGTTTAAAGGTGTGTGCGCAGAGCTGTGTTCAGACTGAGAAAGCATTCACAGAGAGCGGGCGCCACAACAACAAAACGTCAGTTCACCTGCAGAGAGAGGGTGAGCGAGGCTGGAGCAACCTAGCCACTCCCCTGCAAACTGTGGCACCCACAATGCACCTCAGCAACGTGTCAGCTACTGGAGAGGCACCGTACAGGTGAGGGGTATTTAACAGTGTAAGAGTGTGAGTGTGGACTTTACCACACCAGTCTAATGCTATTTCTTGCATGTTGTTTCCAGCTTCCGCAGCCCAGAGTCGGTGGAGATGGACGAGATCATGGCCGCCATGGTTCTGACCAGTCTGTCCTGTAGCCCTGTGGTCCAGAGTCCTCCACAGACAGATCCAGGGCCAGGTCTGTCTCAGCTTGTCAACACACAGACTCACTAGTGTCTCTGCTGTTTTCAGTACCACTTCAGGACGTATAAGTTGTGACTAATGGATTTATTAATGGTTAACGGATAATTTACTGGTGTTTTAAACACCATTTAAAAGACATGATAAAGAACAAATTTTGTGTTGTCATATTATGAAAAATCCCTTTGGCTGTCCTTCCTGTCTGATAATAGAGGAGTTATAGATGTTGGTAATGGGTTTCTCGCTTTCTAATAAACCACAAAGCCATTAGTGATATATGTTAATAAGTAATTAATTAAGCGTTTGGCTAATCAAGTCTGCAGTTTTGATGGTTAATAAGTTGCTAATATATATTTTGGTCCAGGGAAGTGGTCAGTCATCTCACTGGTCAAAGTATTCACAACCTGGCAACCCAAAAGTTGTTCATATTGCCATTTGAGGTAGCAATCTCTAAAGATTTAGTAAATGATTTAATAACTAAACTAATATAACTTAATAAAGCTTTAGTCTCAAAAAACCCTTTATAAAGAGCACCTTATTAGAAGCTGATGCTTTGGTTTCAGTCTGCAGAAGCAGACTGCTAACCTTGCAAAAACCAGATTAAGAGTCTTATGAGCTATGTTAGCAAAGCAGGATTTATGGACCAGCTTTTCAGTATATTAGAGTCAAAATAAGCAGTAAGTAAGAAAAAGTAATATTATCCAATCAGTATGACATAAAGGAATATTTGCAAGGCTACTGCATGCAGTAAAACTAATAGAGGGTCCAAAGAAAGAACAGAATTTCCCCAATCAGCTCCCAGGAAACACATAGTGGATTTTTTTTTTTACAGTCAGATAAAAAGTCTTAAAGCCAGTAAACTGACATAGTCTCTAAAGTGCGCTAACATGAGCTAAACTTAGTTAGCAATAGGTGTTATAATCTATTGGTCACACCAGACCAAGTAAGGTTGTAGTAGCACAGCATGTGACTGCACTGAATCACTTAAATCATGACCATTTTTATTTTGAATTTTCTGGTCACAAGCTCCTTTTGCAAGCTCAGTGAATAAATCAGTCATTCATCAATCAGAAGTCCATCATTACTGCTCTATTCTCATGTATTTATAAAAAAAACTTGGCTGTAATGCCTGTAATCTTTGAAGAGGCCTATTTTCCTTGTTTAAACTTGAATAATCTGAGCATATTTGCCTGAATAACAAATAGATTATGTACTAATAGCAAGTTGCTATTTTTAATTTATTTGTTTTTGGCAAGGTGATAAACGAAATATTACTAAATAGGGGATGGAGCAAAGAGGGAGGAAAGGGAGGCTAAAATGATGATAAAACTGTCTCAGGAAATAGATGCACGTCACAACCTTGGCTCTGGTGTGGGACACCTGCTGTTCTCTGTAGGATGGACAGAGAGGAGGCAGCGGAGATCAGTCCCAAATGCACAGGATCTATTTTCATCACAAAGGAACAGGGAATGTTTGAAATTTAAACCATAAGGTACATTTTCAGTGTGAACTCTTACTGCCGAGTTTGTGCAGGATTGAACCAGCCTCCGCTTAGTTATTTTTTTTAACAGTGAAAAACTAGGAGAGTCTGTTTACAGTATTTACATCTTTACAGTACTGAGAGAAAACAGGTCGAGACAAGAGGAAGTTTTTAAAAACTTACTGTGAATCCTCCTGTTTTCCAGCTGGCTCATCATCGTCAGCTGACATGGAGTGTGGTGGTGGTGAGCTCTCTGACAGTGGCAGCAGTGGCTACTGGAGCTGGGACCATGGTAACGTGAGCCCCACCCCCTCGCCGTCAGTCACCGAGATGGACAGCAGCCCAGATGAAGGCCTACACATGGATCTGGAGCAGGGAGAGGAGCTTAATGCCAAAAAGCCAAAGGTACATAGCTGTACACGACCCTTTAAAAAAGTTTTACTGATGAAGTTGTGGCTCCATATGATGGAAATTGTTGCCATAGAAACTTCTTGCCATAGAAAAGACTGACACTGTTTTCTCTCTCTTCACACTTTGTGTTTTTTTTTCTGTACTTTACCTGTGCTGTGTTCTGGCTTTCACAGAGCTCTTTCAGAGGTGTGTATAAGTGTCTGTGGCCCAGTTGTGGCAAGGTGCTTACATCTTCAGTCGGAATAAAGCGACACATCCGTGTGCTGCATCTGGGGTGAGCTGACATCTCAGTTACATGCTTAAGGACTAAAATTCTTTATACTAGAGTTGAAACAATACCTCAGTTTATGTACAGATATCACAGTGTTCCTTGTTTTGCTACCTTACAGACTGTAATTTCCCCTAAGCTGATTGAATTTATGTTATACTTTTTAAATTGATAGTTTAACTGTAACTGATTAGATACTGGAAATGAGGAAAAACTGTACCACATTCCCTCTAATATCATAGAACAATTAAATATTTAAATACTTATATAATTGAATACTCTGTGCTGTTCCTTATAGTATGTGATATTAGCTGCAGTTTCTTCAGTATGATACCAGTTTTGAGGTGTATTTTTAAAACAGGGAAGTCATGGAATTACATAGATATCTTTTTTGGGGGGGAATTATATCAATTGGTCACTCAAGGGACAAGTTTTCAGCTTCATATCTACCTTTTTTTGGCACTTCTCCATCGTAGTCTGGGGTGTAGTGGAAACCAGAAGCTGTAGCACTGTAGAACATTTCTGAGCTGAAAAACAACATTAAAAAAACAAGAGGGAATTAAATTTTTACTGACTGACTTCTCTGACTTAGTTGATAAAATATTTTTGAGATTGTGTATCTGGGCCACAGTGAGCGCTGCTTTCAGAAACACTCCAAACAAACAAGTCACTCTTTCTCTCTGTGTGTCCACCGGTCTGTCCCTGCCACACACACACAGCAGTGGGTCAGATCAGTCCCAGAGAGAGGAGGACTTCTACTACACCAAGATCTCCTGCGAGACTGTAGATGCCAGCTCTACTCCAGCTCCTTCCCAGCAGGCTCTGGGCCAGGCCTCGTCCTCTCATCTCAGCTGGGCCTCCTGTGGTTCTCCTCCAGGCTCAGGGCTCCAGATCCCCCCAGCTCACAGGCCCAGGTCCAACTCCAGCTCTGGGCTGGGCCCGAGCAGGCCCAGTCCGCTCAGCCAGTCGGCCCCCAGCAGCTTTTGGCAGATTCACTCAGAGCATCTTTATCAGGTGGGTGCAGCAGTATTGCTCTCAGTGTCTGAGGGGTTTTGGCCTGCTGACTGTGATGACTATCAAACACTGGCAGAAAGAGCAACTTTAGGATAAGAGAAATAAATGAGTTGGAAGCCAAACTCAGTGCTAGTATCTTACAATATTTGGCTGCCAATAAATCCTCCTCAATGATCTGGATCATTTGAAAATGAAGTTATTTCTACTAAAAGTCAGCAAATAAAATGGAAATACCTAAACATATCAAAACACAGCACATTACATCACCCCATGTTTTCGTTTCTATTGGCACATGAAGAGTGTGTTAGCCATCAAAAAAAAGAAAGAAATCGTTTGACAATCAGTGCACCTGGTCAAGAAATGATGTCACACATAACCTCCTTAAAGCCACAGTGTGGTGTTTTTTCACTTCTCCTTTTGTGCTGATTAAACAAGATAGAATGTATTAATTAAGGGGCTTTTGAGGTGCTGTAGCTGGAGTTTGTTACCTTTGAACAGAGCCATGATATTGCTCAGTGCTATTGTAGATTATTTTATTCTGAATTGCAAACTGTTGTATTATGTAACCTCTTAACATTTGTCATATCAACATGCCAGAGGTTGCTCCCGGACCAAAACTAGTAAATATGTTTTATTAACATTGTTCTGTTTCATGTCCAGATGACTCGTTGATTAATTAGTGTTGTTTGGGTGGACTTCCCAGAATTTGAGTCATCTGGAAGAAGGGAGTGTTTTGCGGGATGAAATTTTTTGAGAGCGATGAAAAGAGACAGCACCGTCCTTGTTAGCATGAATTATTAAATGTCAGGCGTAGATTTTAGTGTGTGACTACAGGACTCTACCTTCCAAACATCACACTTTCCCACTGCCCAAATTCAAATGCCCATATTTCTTTTCCATGAAATCAAGGCTGTAAATGAAAACAAAAACAAATGTATCTTGTTTCCTTTTTCTACTAAATAGAAAAAAACAGACATTATCTTGATTTTCCTGGAGTTCCTGTGCTGGAGTCTCATGTTATATTCTCATGGTGTTGTTCCAGAGGTTCTCCTTACCCAGCGCCCCCATGCAGATACCCCTCTAACGAGCCAATGAGCTACAACTTTGTTTATGCATCACAAAGCAGCACATTTTACTGGTGACCTGCATTTACCCTGTACCACTGAGCATGTAAATGGATGCTTTGTGACAGTGAGAGACTAAGCTGTCGGCTTGCTCGCTCCCCCAAGGAGACTAGATCCAAAGCAGCCTGTAAAAGGCAGAAAAACACTACAGGAATTCTTCCAGCGTAGTAGTACAGGAGCTAAGACTCGATTTACACATATCCATGCCCACTTTGAATTTAGCCAGCCTATCAACTCTCTAAAAAATTTCCCCAGCAAATTGAAAAAACAACCATGACATGTATTTTTTTTTGCATGTTTCGTGTGATACAGATGTTAGAGAATGTGTCCTTTTTGAACCACATTTGTCTTTAATTTCCTCATGAACATAGAAATCTGTTGGGGTTCTGCCTGAGCAAGAGAGCGGGGTGAACTGTGGGTCACCGTCTCTGGTGAAGCAGTGTCTCTGTGTGTGTCATGGCTGCTGGAGGCTTGTGGCTTGAAATGCCTTACAACAGCGTTTTGTTTTTTTTTTTTCTGATGTAGGCACACTCTCTGTTGCTGCCAGGGTTAACACAATGTACGTTTAGAATCATCAAGTTTGGTTTTGTGGTTATTAGTTCACTTTCTGCAAGATTTCTCCACCCACTTCTGCCTACACTGTGGGGCAGGGTGTTAGGAATGTGCTTTGTTCAGAGAGCTCAGGGTTGCTCAGGGAGGAGAAATAGGGCAGAGGAATGGGAACAACTTCACAGGAAAAGATTTAATGTGTCACGATGCCTGTTTGTTACAGCAAATGGATAGAATCAAAAGCCAAGACTTGATCATTTGTGGCTGACATGAGGGGGACTAAATCTGTGTTTCAACCTTAGAAAATTGGTGCGTTGTTGTCGTGTCTCTGGAACCTAACAGATGGTCAGTGTAAGTTGGCTAGTATGCTCATCGCTCTTGGTGCTAGTTATAACTGGGGCAAGAGCTTCCTGTAGCAGTATGAGTGTAAACTTACACTCCTGCATATTATTAAAGGTTGAAGTTATTTCAATGGATCAAATGACAATGTGCGACGTGAAATGTGTCGCTTGTAGTGACAAACCTACAAAATCAATCCCCAACTCAGCAGCTTCCACCCACTAAATGGAGAGTTTTAGCATCTTTTAGCTCATTGTTTTGGTTTTACCACAACGCAACCACAATGTTCAGCACCAAGCAGCAAAAAGACAAAGTTAGAAACTAGCAGGTGAAAATAGTAACAGCAAAAGAGCCATATGCGACTAAAACTGAGCTCAAGGAAGAGTGAATATTTGCCTTAGTTATGTCTGTTGCTCAAAAACACTATCCCAAATGAAATCGAGTGTTGCTTCATGACTGCTGGGTGTACAAATAAGCCATATCTGTTGTCTTACATGTTTGCTATATCAACTGGAACTATGTTAATAAACCAGATTATGTCAGTGTTGTGTTTACACTGTTTATTCTGCCCCCAAGTGGCCAAGAAATCAGTTAAAGCAGGTTTAAGTTTCTTTAGTACCAAAAAGGAAACGTCCTGCAGATATGCTGATTCATGTGTTGCGTCCTGTTCTTTGCTCTTTGTAGGCCTGTAGCCCCGTCCAGGTATCCGTGGCCCCCAGAAGCCCTGGCTGCCAGGGCTGGACACCTGCCGCCTCTGTTTCCGGCCACAGTAACACTGCAGTAGGTCTACTGTCCTATTTGTCTGTCATTGTGTGTGTGCTTGCCTGCTTGCCTGACTGTTGGTGTATTTGTTGTTTTTTTTTCTTTAGTTTTTGCCACTGTTATAAATCGCCATGTCTGACACTGACATACAGTATTTAGGCAATGTCCATATTCTGTGTTTCTACATTTGAGATGCTGTTTTCATGATTCTTGTGGTTCTGTCTCCTCAGATGGTGAAACCTCGCTGCCGGTCTGTCAGTGTTGGGGAACAGTGGCTCCAGCAGAACAGGCTGCAGCCTATGAGTGCATCGCCATCCCGCACTCACTGCTCCTTCAGGTGAGACACCTGAGTTTGTTACTGTTCAGTGTCTCATGTGATCAACAGAAATGCATGATAACATAAAGACCGTAAGTCAAACCTAAAAGCTAACCTTGCAAATATGCAACATTGTAGACTCTAAACTGAATTTATATTATGTTACAGGGCATTTCAAACCTTATATGAGGTTTTTCATATTTAATCTCTCTTAATAATGTTTACAATTTCCACACCTAAGTCCCATAAATGAATATATTTTAGCTTCAGTTTTCCCAAACCTCAACAATTCAGGAATGAATCTTAACAAATAAAGCCTTATTGATCTAGGTCCACAGCTTTCCGTTTAAATTCCAGTATCTGCCCTCTATCTGTCTCCTCCAGATTATCATTTTATTGCTCACTTTGCGACTGTCTGTAAAATCACATTTACATGGCTCAGCCAGAGGAGATAGAACTGATTCAATCATCTCTCCATTTGTTATCGGTCTATTTTCCCACACTCGTTTTTTATATAGATTGATCACTTCGAGTGTGCGTGTGGTACTCATCCTCACAATTTGTGGC
Organism: Toxotes jaculatrix; assembly: GCF_017976425.1. Taxonomy (NCBI): domain Eukaryota; kingdom Metazoa; phylum Chordata; class Actinopteri; family Toxotidae; genus Toxotes; species Toxotes jaculatrix. The sequence goes on from NC_054412.1 coordinate 17,601,474, forward strand.
TTTCCATCTGCAGGAAGGGTCGCGGGGAGGCCAAAAAGTGCCGCAAGGTGTACGGAGTGGAACGCAAGGATCAGTGGTGCACCGCCTGCCGCTGGAAAAAAGCCTGCCAGCGCTTCCCTGACTAAAAACAGTTGCGTGATGAAGAGAGAGAGAGCGTGAGAGACAAAGAGGTGGATGGATGGATGAGTGATAAAAGAGACCTTTATCAAAAAGAGGATATAAATCAGGGCCTGAGAGCATCAAGAAAAACAACTGTTCTTTTATTACGTGTTTTTTTTTTTTCCTTACTCAGCCTGTTTTGTTTCTTTCCTAAAGGAATGGAAGTTGACTTTTCTGTATCTTTGTAACTTGATCCTGAGAACTGAAGTCTGCGATGGTGCCAACTGTTGACTGACTTTGACCATGTGATGTGCTAAACCTACAATACTCTCCTCCTTTATCCAAAGGTCTTATTATTGCCCCTGTAGCTCCACTTTATTAGACTGATACTTGGTTGTTTTCTTTATTCAGCCCTCTCTTCCAGTGGTTACACAGTGATTATGATGTACAATATATTGTGTACTTTGAGTTACATATGAGTATTTTATACCTTTTTTTTATCGTCTTGTTCTGCCCAGTTGTTGGGCAGATTATTTCTTGGAATTTTCATGTTTTTTGGCACTTTGTTGGAATATAAACTCACAAGAATAAGCTACATTTGGTTTGACTCAACCAAGTTCCTTCCATGAAATGGATTTCCTTCCTGCCCATGTTGTTGGCATACGACCAGTGTTATATGGTTTTACCCAAGAAGCTATGGAGTCATAGCAATGGGACTAGCATTAGGGGAATATGTTTGTAATAGCAATAAAAAAAAAAAAGAGGAAATATATTGTCAAACACATTAAAACGCACTGAGAATTTGAGATGCTTTTTTGTTATTTTTTGATTTTTTTGCATGACAGTCCACAAAAGAAATAGCAAACTATTTTATTGTAGTTTTCTCTATACACATTTTGTATGAAGACTCAGAACAATGGTATAATGTTAGAAATGTGGTCTGAAATGTACACTGTATTCACAAATTCAATTTTTTGTGTTAAGAGTTTGACAGAGAGCCGCACAAGCACACACACATGCACGTGCACAGTCACACAAAAAAAACACACACTGCAATCACTCACACACTCATATGCATACATTATTACATCTCTTAATCAAACACTAGTAAACACTATTAAGATGCAACATAATGGATGTGAGCCGCTTGTGGAGAAAAATATCTTGATGGCTGAAGAGATGACCATGTTTTTTCACCCAAGCAGAAACATCCTTTCCTGTATAATAATGGCCATAGTTGACGCGCAGGGTTCATCCTATTCCTCTGTTCTTAAATGGTGCATTAAGGTGGGGATTTTCAGGGCTGAGGTCATTTAGACCTCCTTTCTCATTTTACAGTGCAATACACACCCAATGACCCTGGAAGTTTCCAGATTCATGCACTTAAGTACAACGTGACATGAACGGCTCTGCAAAAAGCCCCGGGTGGAGTAACGTTTGAGGACTGACTGGGGATTAGTTTCTTTTTTACTCCTGAGTTCCGCCTTAGCAACACTTTCAATTATTGCCCCCTCATTTCCATAATTACAGGGAAAGTAAGGGACTGTATGAAAATTATAAGAGGGGAAGGAGGGTCAGAATTGTGGAAAGGTTTAGTATTCTTTACCACAGATTTCTAATTATTATTGTTCCATCATTTTAATATTTGGAGAGTGTGGAATGAAAATAACAGTGTTCAAGTCAGCTGTCTCCCCAGTTTATTCATTCAGTAATAACCTAAAAGTGGCAGTAATATTTAACATTGAGTCTTTTGTCAAAAACTGGGCAATTTATAATTCCACCTCTATTATGAGCACAGGCAGCTACAATGAGCAGTTACCTAAATTTGTCCAATCAAATGTAATTTGGGGTGACGAGGTAGTCGCAATAATCCTATCAAACAGCCCTTGACTGGTAACTAGCCAGCTGTTAAACTGCGAAAACAGCGATTGATCCAATCACATCTAAAGAATTAGATTTAAATTGCAACAAAACCCTGCCTGCTTATTCAGTTTCACATCACATCACGAAAGATAAAGCTGCTCCAACCTTAGTTTCACATTACATTTGAGTGTACTTCATTCACTTACAATTCTTAGTGCTTTTGTTCGTTTGAGTGTTGCAGTTTTTAAAGGGAGGGTCCAGAGAAAATATTTAAAAGTATATATTTAAAATTGGGCATTGCTTTTTTAAAAGGTAAAACATAAGGTTTGACCCCCTTCCCCACCCCACTGATTTGTGTACAGTTCCAAATGTGGCAAATATGATGAATTATGATGTGTCATTCAGAAAATACTGATACTGTTTTCTTCTCCTATTCTCCTAATCCTTTTCTTTTGACTGTGATGGACAGGTAAGTATCATAAATTAAGTATATTTGTACATTTGTTAGCTTATGCTAATTTATAATTTCACCCTAGCTGCAGAAAAAGAGGTCAACCCTAAGAATTATATTCAATATCACTGAGGACGTGTCGAAACTGATCCCAAGTCAGCATCCAAGGGCAACATGTTTGTTCCTCAAACACTAGAGGACAGTATTGTTCCACTGAAAGGAGCCGAAGGAAGCCTGCCAACCTGCTGCTCATTTCCTCAAGAGAAAATCATCACTTGCAAGGTTTGCATTGATAACTTATTGGCTAAAATCAGGGTACAATATACAGAAAAAAGACATTTTTTGTGTGTCAATACTCAGAATAAAGCAATGTTTTTTTTTTGAGGAGATGCAGAGTTTTGGTGAGTTTGAAAATTGAGTTTAATTAATTAAATTTCTTGAGCAGAAAACAGTTTGTGCTGTCTGATCATATTTACATCTGACTGAACCATCTTAAAAGTACAGTGCTGGTCCACATCCAATTTTATTATATTATTTGTGTCTGCTCTGTCATGCTTAGCAGTTACAGGCCTGTCGAACATGATTTGTTTAGTCCCAGATTTTTTTCCAAAATTCCATTTTATAAGGGGAAGCCTATATGTTGGGAAAAAAAGTCCATTTTATGAGAGCTGGACATCAGTTATTGCTCTCATAAGACTACAGACTACAGAGTGCAAAACACTGCTGAAGCTGTAATTAGTCCCATCCACACATGCATCAAAGTGCAGACAACATGATTTTGAATGTAATACCCAGAAGAACCAGTTTTTCAATCTCATTTGGCCCCTTTTTTTTTTATACCCACACACAAAAATATATTCAATTGCACTTCTCTAATTCTTTTATTTCACAGAATGGCATGTAAATATGCTTATTAAGAAGGACATCACGGTCAAAACATTCCTTGTTACTTAGAGACATGAAGAGAGGTGCAGCGAGATGGTGGAGTCTGTTCCTCTGATGACGATGGTGACGTCACAGTTCAAACTGGCGTGAGCTGCTGAAAACATGATTGATTGGTTGGTTGAGGTAACTGGGGCAGGATTCTGTGAGCAACAACAGAAACACGTTACAGTTTGTTTTGCCTCCAAACCCGAGTTACAGGGATGTTGTTGAACCGGCCGCTGCGGCTGCTCCTCATGCCCAGGTACTGCCTGAGCAGCTGGTTCACCCGTTTCTGACTGTTCCATTTGCGGGCAGATTTCCGGACACCTATGAACCCACCGTAGCGCTTTTGTAGGGGCCTCATGGGAGAGCCAATGAGCTTCCTGTACCCATGGCGCCCTCTCTGAAAGCCACCAAAGCGTTTGGATAAGGTGATCGGCTCTAAGCTGTCATCCTCATCCCCTTCTAGCTGGTTGTCACTTTCCACGTTCCTCTCCTCCCTTGACTTCATCTCTTCATCCACCAGACTGAGATCCAGACCCTGCAGGCCCTCCCCCTCCTCAGAGGATTCCAGCAGTGATGAGTCATACTGGACACTGCGCTGCTCGACTGGTGTCTCCTCCTGATCCCCATCCTGGAAACGCTCTGCAGCTGCAGACTGCAGCAGTTCACTGTCAGAGTTCAGGTCAAGAGAGGTCAGCTCCAGCTTCTCTCCTGTTCTCTTCAACAGAGCGCCTCCCTCAGGAAACGTAGGACGGTGCGACAGTTTGACAGCACGTTTACACACCTCCCATGTGAGCGAGGAGGAGACATGACCCTCACACTCTAACAAACACACCTGCAGATGGTGAAGAAAGAGTGATGTGTTAATGTAGTGCATACAAGGATTCATTTGTCTCAGTTATTCATCCCAAAAATGATCTGAGAATTTAAAATTCTGGCCAAAGTCCCATAATTTATGTTTACCTGACACAGTTTGTAGGCATGGCATAGGTAGATAGTTTTAAGTGGCAACAAGGTAAAAGAACTGAGAGACAATTGAAGACCTAATCCATAGGTTCAGCTGCTCTTTAGTTAGGATGCTGAGCCTCTTAGTGTTTAATTTGAAAGTATTGTGTCCAATATCTCATTATGGTGACACAATAGAAGACACTGACACATCATTTGAAGAGTTAAATCCACACAGGTAGCAAAACGAAGGCTGAAAGAAACACATGGGGGCCATGGTGGCAATGACAAGTACTCACTTACCAATAATACATCACTTGTGATTCCTGGACTTTATATGGGTCAAATGACTGCTTTGTCGTTTGACCCATTAGTCATATAAAAAACACTGATCAGTGCAACTTTAAAAGATACTATTGTCCATTTCCTGAGCAAAGGTGAGGGTAAAAAAGTTAATACTTACAGCACAACAGGAAACAACTGAGTCACACACCAGTTCCAGATGTAAGGACATACTTGTCTATATCTAATAAAAGATGTTTGCATCTAGAACTTGAGTGCCTGTTTAATAACAGTCATTAATATATTGCCCATGGTCAACATCTCATTTAGAGAATGCAATCACACTTTTTTTTTTTTAAAAAACCAGAAAGTCTTACTACTTTGCTGTACAACCAGACCCAGGCTGAGAAAGCAGTCTCTTGACCTGGTTGGCATGTGAGTCATGGGAGTTAATGGGGACTTGTTTCTGCAGAGTTCAGCGTACATGGAGACAAGTACAAGTTATGTGCTAATATGAGATGTCCATCATTTGATAAATGTGACATCTACTTCTGCAAAATGACTGACAGCACAAAATTGGAAGAAATTACAAATCAGTTTGAAGGACAGCAGGTAAATGATGTGGTTTGCTGACAAAATGATTACATTTTTTTTTTCTGATTGGCTTTTCAACTTTGGATGATGATGTTTTTGCTCTTAAAATGATATACAGTGTTTTGAAATTGAAGTTCTCATAGAGAACGAGCTTTGTCAGTGCTGAATCACTGACTTGCTGTGCAGTTTTGATGACCTTCCTGTCTCATTATTATGCCTGACAGTTTGAATTCATGCTTGAACTCTCACGGCGGAACCACAACTTTATCAGTATTGAGGTAAGGTCACATTAGAACATTTGAAGTGTGTCTTTTTTTAGCAGAGATGGCAACATTTTTCAGCCTTTGATCAAGGATTAAGATTTTTAGATACCTGAAAATAATTTAGCTCTGATATTTAACCTGCTGACGCACTCAAAATAAGACCCAATTTTTCATTTATACCATTAAATGCAGAGACGCAGTAGATTAGATTTTCTTCCGACAGAGTAAATATATCTGGAAAAAAGGCCACACGCACCGCGCTATAGAGATTTATGCATCCACGTCTCTCCTTTCTCCCCCTGCTTAAACTCTAGAGCCCTCTAAGTTAAATTTCACTTTGAGGTAAGAAGCAAATCCCATTTACTCGTCAAATCTCGCTCAAATGAGATAAATTGCATTGTTACCGGAAAACCTGCTCACATCAAAGGAACGAGAGAAGAGGGAGTTCCGCTGCAAATCTATCAACGGAAATTAATTATCCATCGTAAATGAAATGAGCACACTAGGGGATTCTCCACGTCAGATCAATGGAGCAATCTAAAGGAGTTTATGAGTGAGAGGAAATGTGTGTGTGTGTGTGTGTGTGCATGTGAGCATGCACACAGTCATGTATTTATATACTTGTGAGGCCCACAGGATAAAATGGTTATGGAAATCATCCAGAATGAGGCTGCTTCAAAGATTTCATTTTTATAGAGGAGGTATGCCAGGGTTTGCCCTTAAACACAGCGTTAAGGTTTGAATTGGGTTTAGCTTGCTGTTATGTTAGGGTGAAGAAAAGTTCTCACTTATATATCAAGGGGGTGGACCAATCAGAGAGGTTAAGAGCCACCATTGGAATCTAACTGGCTACTTTTAACCATAGCTTAACTACAGTTTACTTCCTGTAACCATAATCTTTCCTCAGCCTTAACCTTAATGTAGTTGATGTTGTAGAAAGCAGGAATTTTGAAAATGTTGCTGAAATGCAGAATTTCCAACATGGATGTCTTTGTCTGGTGATAGCATTAATTAATATATATCAAGAGGATCAAAACGAGCTGGGAGTACGTCTGGTCAGTGTGGCTGGTTGCAGGTTGGTTTTCATTACATGATAATGTGTCAGGAACCAGCTGTAATATGACATGTTACCTGACCATGCCTGGAGACAAAAGTGTCTACAGCTGCTCTGAACGTCCACACTCGAAGAGTGAAAAGCTGGTCATCATAAAGAGGGGGGAGACATGGAAGGTATTCATAGTGGTGCCCTCAATTATACGCACAATAAGAAGATCAAACCCTGCTTCCTTTCTCACCTCCACATCCCTGCCCAAATGCTGCAGAAGCACAGATCTTCTCTGAATTGTGTAAATAATATCCACAGGGCAGATAATTAGCACAAATGTAAACAAAAGCTGGCATTTACCTCTAAGAATTAGCATTATGTAATGAATGTAGTCAGAGGACGGAAGATGCTTTATGTGTGTGTTGGTATGTGTGTGTACGTATGGGCGCACGCACGAGTGTGTGGTCCTGCATGAATAAATCAATGGGTCCTGACATTATAGCAAACACTGGCAGCTTCACACACACACACTCTTTCAGTCTGGAGTGGGAAACAATGGAATTGCTCAGTGGATTCCATCTGTGGCTCAATGGGAAGGCGGCTAACACAATGAGGAGCTGATAAAATGTGTCAGTCACCGATGTAAGCCCGGGCTGATGATACTGAGAAGCAGTCAATTACATAGTTCTATTACAACTTCCAAAAAGGTCCCAGCTGTCTTTCTCTGCATCATTATCAGCTAAATTAGCCGTCCTACAGCTATTCATGGACGCCCACAGACTATTTTTACCCGCTGATGTGTCTTGGACTGTTTGGAAATGAGATTGTGTGCTTGTGTTGAAGTTTTAGTTGGAGTTCGGAAAGCAATCGCATTCACTCAGTGCAGAGGTTGGTCTCACAGGCCGGTCACGAAGCACTGCACAAGTGCCGTAGATACTTACACATGCAAATAACCCCCTCCAATATCAGACAGAAGCAAAAACACTTCCGTCCAGCTGAAACCGTGTATCTCTGCTTGTTTGTTTGTCTTAGCTTGACTCAATTTACACCTAAAGGGGTCATCACTGATTAGACCAAGCTTGGTAAAAAAATTTTCCACCTTTTTAAAACCACTATATAACAGGTATAACTTACTAGAGGGCTCACTTGTTTCAACAGAAAAATATCCAGATTTGTTTCTGACAATAACAACATGTTAAGGAAACTCCCTTATAGCCAGCAACAAGCAATTATTTGCTGCAACCATCCCCCAACAAGTTATTCCTGGGTTACAGTTAAATTGGTTTAAAGCTCATCATCATCTGTATGGCTTTGGGTCAGCAGAAAATAACACAATTAGATGGATTGTCAAGAAAGTTTGAAAGGCAAAACTTTGGTGATCTCTTGATTTTTCCTCTAAAACGATCACCAAGAAGGAAATTGTAATTTATCCCTTGCCTTTGTATTTTATTCTTATTTATTTCTTCTTTATTGTTTTAGCTTTTTTTCTTCCTAAATCTATAAAAAAAAAAACAGAGCACGTGTGGGACACAGATTAGGTTTACTTGGTTTGCATCTTAGCCACTAAACAACTATAGTGTCCCAAAAGTAAAATCAAACAAATTAATTATTTGTAAAGTTCTTTGCAAGATTGCAAAGAAATAATGATAACAACTGCATGAGCAATACACAATAATCACAGTGTCCTCTAAGCCCATATTAACTCCCATATACACAGGCAAACAAAGGGCACGCAGTACTATCAAGCTGTTCATATTACGTAGATGCTCTTATCAAGACTGAAAATAACTTAGACAAACACAAACACACCTTTATAAGGGTGTTGAAGGCTTGTTGCAGCTGTGCCCACACTGACACACACTCTACAGCGCTGACAAGACGTTCTTATCAACAGTAACTCACGACAACCGACACACACACATACTCACCATGGTGTTACACACACATACTCACCATGGTGTTGAAGGCTTGCTGCAGCTGTTGCTGCTGCTGCAGGAGCAGACCGCAGGCCACACAGTCCCCCTGGCAGTCACTGCGTCCAGGGGCGAAGAGACATGCCAGCAGCACCACCAGGCACCACAGAGGGATCTTCATCGCTCAGCACACCCAGACAGGCAGGGGACAAACAGGAGCCCAGCAGGTAGAGAACAGGAGTAAGGGTTCAAGTGGGAGAATCTGGGAAATGAAGCCTATGGGATCTGGCTCCAGTCTACAGGGAGAAAGCAGATAGAGTGACAGGAATGTTGCATCAATTCTAATTTATAAGGATCATTAGCCGGATTTAGGCAGTCACTCAAAGCATCGGTGGTGGGAGAGTGTTCAGCCAACACCAAGAGATGGACAGTGTAGGAGGGATGGAGAGAAAGCACAACCTGAGGCAATAAATGAGAAAATGGGTATTTTCCAGTGGGCAGGAGGCAGCCACTGTAGGCTGCAGGGTTGGATCACTGATGAAATCATACAGCACAGGCTAGAGATTTGTAAGAATTGATCTGTGGTTGTAGAGATTAGCTTTAAACCACAACATGGGTCATGGCCTGTGGCTACAAGAAACCACAAGCAACAAGTTTAAATATGAACAGGAAGAATAATAGGGGATGTAAGGAGGGAGAGGGACAGAAATATGGGGAATGAGAGGCAATGCTGGAATAAAGCATGCCAAATACAAATACATAAGAGGCCTGAAGTGAAGAAATGTCTGTATTTTAACACCTGACATTGTAAAAAATATGTCAAAGGAGATGTGTGAGCAAGCTAAAGCAAGATAACTGAAGGAATGAATAAGCTCCAGATGATCCCGGTGCCTCTGGCTCTAGCTACAAATTTGCAGAGTGTTTGTTGCTTGACCTCCACTCCCTGACCCCCATCTATCCTGTCACCCACCACTGTATCGTCCAATAACACCAAGATAAGAAAGAAAAAACATCTGCTGAAAACATCATTGATTGCTTCTGCTCGTAGACCACTGCCACACTAGAAACATTCGCTGTAGCTAATGCAGGTTTATGAACCAAGACCAAGGCCACGCTGGAGCCCCACTGTATATTGTGCTCACTAAATTATAAGAGCTTACGAAGTCATTTCATTCTTTTTAATTAACCATTATTGATCCATCCTTCACCACTTGAATTAATTAAAATTGAATGAACTGATTTTTGGCCACTCTGGAACAAGCTAATTTACACATCCATCAGATACAGAGCAACGTTAGTTTTCCTGACCTTTAAACCTTACAGCTGCAGGACGTAAATCCAAAGCAGTTAGCATTAAGAGGCTAAAAGGCTTCAGATAGCTGAAGGGAACTGTAGATTCAGGTGCTAATTCTCTGTCAGTTCACTGTGTTAAGCCTGTTACACCTTTCTTTTATCATTATTTACATAATAATACACTGATATAATAAAATATTGATTACATCAGCCTTAAAGAAAGCCACAATTTCATGAGCAGTACTGGTGTCAGTCTGTTTTAGGAATTCTTTATTACTCTTTTTTGCCATAAATTACTTTCGCTTTCAGGAGCTGATGTAGGAAACTATTTTAGATCTTCGGAATCCAGGTCCCCCTTTGGCAACCTTTCTTTTTTAAAATTCATTTTGATTGTGAACATGTTTGGATAGTTGTGCAGTCACGTCTTATTTACAGATATTGAGATGCTAAATGGTAATACAACAGTATATCAATAGCAGTAATAGTAGGTGCAGTTCAACGGATATGATGAATACCAATTCAAAATTAAAAAGACAACACATTACTGGTATTAAAAATAAGAAGAAAGCTGGATAAAAAAAAAATAAGTTAATGGTTCATTTGTCAATGGATCTGCAGAATTGCTGCATGTAATATCATGTAGCATTAAAGATGAAAAATGTTTTCATGGTCTCAATTAGACCATCTGGTCAAAAAGGAATTTGCACTCATGTTTTCACAGGTCAGATGAAGACAGAGACGAGTGGCACAGGTCACAGCTAGTGACAGCACAGTAATCCCACAGTATGGACATGATATTGATGAGAGTGAGTGAAAATCTTTAAAAACACACAGTGAGTGTTGTATTGATGGTAAAATAAATAAATACGTAAAAACTAGCACAGCGTGACCATTCCTGCTTTACCACATTACCACTCATAGTCAATAGCACATGAACCAGGTCGTGTGTGACTCTGGCCCATTTACAAATATATAAATGGCTTTATGGGAAATCATTAGAGGGACCTGTTTGTTTGCCTTGCTGAGATGTTTTGTGCAATGATCATTTGCTAGCCTGCTGACTAAGCCCATTTGATATTGTTATGCTCTCCCTTAAGTGGCCCTTAATAAGTAAGTTGAACAAATGAGTAAACCAGCAGAGTGTAAGTGAAGGCGTAGGCCCTGGATACGCTCCAGTACCACAAAGATGTGGCTTTCACACATTAATAATATTCCACTAGAATGTAATAATGCAAACATGCATTTGGAGCTTTTTGTCAACACTGTTATTAATGAATAAAAGTGTGCAATGTCATGTTTTCAGAGTTTTATAATTACACAATGGACGTCCATTTGTTCACTTGGACACATTCAGATGTCCAAAGTAGAACACTGTGATTTAGTCTTTTAGGGAAACAATCTGAGGTACAACATATTAAGACTATCCCACAGCCAGAAATACACCTGCATACAGCTTTGGAAAACTTGTACTTTTAATTCCATTTTTACAAAACTGTTTATCAGTATTTCTCAGTATTAGTATTTTTTTTCCATTTTCCCCAAAGGGGACACAAACCACATATGGATTATATAAACCTTTCAAACCAGGTGCAGATGACTGCAAATCTTGGTTTTTTTTCAAACCCATGTATCTATTCAATTTATCCAGCACATTTTGAACTGACTGTTACCAAATTTCCACAGCGAGTTAAGCTGCATTTTTCCATTCACTTTAATTATCCTGCTGATTTGTCGAACTGAGATGTATCTAGCTGCATCTGACTTTTGATGAAGTGGAGAAAGAGCAGTTTATATCTTTGTAAATGCTCAGGGAATGAGTTATCAAAGCACCGCCTGCTGCCATCGCTCCTTCGAATGGAAGCTATTATTGTTAGTGAGAAACAATTGACAAGGATATTAAGAGTTAATGAGCTACACTGTCATCAATCTGCAGCCTTGAGATGTTTATAGCTGCTACAATAGTAATGATTTGTATCGGTCAACTTGTTGACACAGGGTGGGTTGAAGTGGCTCCACATGCTCGATGTTTATTTATTACATACTCACATCTGTTTGCACAGCTCTTGTTCCCACACAGCACAACAACACACTTTACTGCCCAGTAATTTAGCCCATTAGCAGAACAGTTTCCTGAGCTGATTTTGCTGTTTTATGTTGTATACACATTATGTACAGTATAAAATGTGTGTTTGGGTTTTTTTTTGGTTGCCAGTAAATGAAGTATGACAGTAGTGAGGTTTATAGCTGGACTGTGGTATCATGCAGTGCATATGAGAGCTGTCACTTTTTGTGTCTTCATTTTGGGATAAAATAAAAATAAAGATTCAATGCAACCAAAGGGAAATTCACACAGAGCCAAACAGTGATCCGTTTAGGTAAATGTGAACTTCCACAGAGAATAAATTAATACGTGATAAACTGAGTAAGGCTAAGCTCATAGAACAGTGTGATCTGTTGTAAATTAGTATGTTTTGTCATTAGCAGGATATCACCATGAAATTATATACAACATTAAAGCACTTTCAAATTAAAATAAGAACCCAGAATCCGCTCCCCTTTTTTACTACTGAAATACTTCCTTTATATGGGTACAACAGTGATTTTACACAGTAAGATCAGTTTGCTATATTACTATAAGAAGCACTGCTGAAGCTGTGTAAAACAGTCACTGTGTGCATGTTAGCGTGCTGACATTACATTTAGCTCAAAACTTAAATGCAGCCACACAGAGTCACAAGAGCAGCTGCCCCTTTGTAGTGATTTGACTACGAAAGGGCAAACACAATGGACAGCAGCTGAGTTATGGATCATTTAGCAAACAATTAATTTATACCAAAAAAAAAAATACTTCTACCACAGAGATTAGATGAAGCAGGTAATCAGTAGTCTGCAATAGTCAACTTTTTAAATAGACGCATCCCCATGTTTTGGTTACTACACTTTCCTTGGCATGCAAGGATTAGCAAGTGGGCTTGTCACTCTGCCCTCTCCTCACAACCACGAGTCACAACTTTTCCATATCTCAATAACTTCAAATTGAATCTGTGTGACATTTTGAGCCATGAACCTGCACACTCCTCTCTCTGCTCTATTTCAGTAATGACTCAGTTCTTGGTCCTGATATTGCCACAGGTCCATTTTAGCTACCCTTGCTTCTGAATTTGCATACTTTTTCGGCTGTCTTTAACATTTCATATCATTTGCATAATCTCTCTGACAGAGCAGGCAGTTGACTGGGAGCAGGGGGGCTGATATATGTTGTACTGTACACAGCCAAAATGGTGATCGCTGCGGAGGGACGGCCCTTCACGCCAGGCTTTCCCCCAGGGCACTGAGACAGAATAATTCGTCCAAGAGCCTGGGAACTCATTACAGAAAGAGTTGCATTTGAGAATAGATCTTCATCATTTGTAAATATAAAAAACCTTGCCCATCTAAATGAACACTGGCATGAAAGCAAAAAGAAAATGGATTATAACAAAGAGACCCGATGTCCCCCTACTTTTATGAGTCTTTCCATCTTGCACAAATGAATGCTTTTACCCACTTCTGTCCCAAACAAATGCACTGTTTTGTGCTTCCATTAGAGTTAACTAAGACCCTGAAAATGTTACCGAGAGAAAATATTTTTTCCATTGGAATCAAAGAGGAAGCAATCAGAGCATTCATAAAAGGAGCACCGGTCTCATGCATTTGGTTTTGTTTTTTGAGTGCATTTCTCGTCAGAGCCTAAAATACATACTGGGGTAATAATCCACCTGTTTACTGTCCCTCCAGAGACTGTATGAATATTATTAGAGGTGGTGGGGGGCGTCACAAAAGGAGGAGGGTAGCCTAAAAGTTTAGAGAGAGCAGGCGAAGATCTTTTAACCTTTTCTTATCGTCAATTTATTTTTCGTATCTTTTTTGTCTTGTGAGATTTATTGTTATTGTTGTTATATACTGTTATTATATACTGTTTTTAGATATGAGGGGGAGGGCACGGCTTTTCCAAGTTAAGGCGAGAGCACAAAGAAAATATAAATAACAACGTGTGAGGGTCTTGCTTTTTAAAACGAAATTCATGCCCCCTGCCCAACCCCAAGACTTTTTGTACAGTTTCGAAAACCTTTTGGTTTCTCTACTGAATGCGAACAAATGAATGAGGGAGATGAGGGAGGAATTCGAGCAGCCATGCACACAGTGTCCAAAGTTGCAAAGTGAAGTGTATTAATAAAGCTAATGGTGGGAAAAAATTAGCATTAGTGGCTTTAATGAAGGGTGGAGAGGGGGCCAAGGTGTCATGGATGTGAGTGGGGGAGAAGAAAAGCTCCATGCTCGTCTTTGACAAAGCTCTGACTCACTCTATCTCATCCATTAGTCGTCTGCATGAAGCTGAAAAGCACAAAGGAGCCTGCTAATGCATAGATAACCTAGAGGTCTCTCTCTGTTTCCTTCTCGCTCCCTCTTTCGCATCCACTCTTGTTGCTCCATGCTAGCCTCCCTTTCTTCCTCCTCCTCTCATCTCCCAATGTTTCCTCCTCTCCATTTCCACATCTGTGAATTACGGCTGAGATCTTTTATCTTTAATGACACATTGCAGAGGTTTCCAGCCTCTTCCAGTGGTGAGTAGCTCTTAACTTGCTTTCATTAAGGCTAAGCTGGAGCCAGGAGCCACCAGAGATGGATGACATGGAAATGTGGTCACTTTGTAGAAGGGAAAATGATTGAAATTCCTATTCAACCCATTACATCTCATGGACCATTAATGGTACTTGATTAATTCTTGGTAACCTGAGGAGATTCATGAGTGTTTTATCACCTTACACTCTGTAATCACTTGCTCACAACGCGTTGATCTGAGATAATGAGCCAATAAAGTGCGGTTTAGTGTGTGAATGGCGAGCGGAGAAAGACAAAGACAGGCCTCATATTATCCGTTCAAAATTCATAGTTTTTCCTATCTAGTTCTGATGCATTTCCAGGAGGCGATCGGGAACAGTATGACATCAGTAACTGTGTGTCCTTTTAAAGGGTTGGTTGTTCACCAAAGTACAGGGGAGCAGCCAGGGATTTTAGGCCTCCTAAAAAGATTATTTGTCCCCCACCCACCCCACCACCACAGGCCATGCCCACCTTATAACAACACTGTGCAGACAAATTCCCACAGACCCAGCGTTTTAGAAACCCTTGCTGTCTCAGACTTGCAGTCTGTCTCTACCTCTCACCCAGTGTATACTGGGACTGTATCTAGTTCATCCCTCAACAGTGGGCCTTAGAAAACTGAAGGATGGGTGGACCGATGGATAGTTATTCCAAAAAGCAACAACTAGTGGTACTACAGCACACAGAAATAAGAAC
Organism: Toxotes jaculatrix; assembly: GCF_017976425.1. Taxonomy (NCBI): domain Eukaryota; kingdom Metazoa; phylum Chordata; class Actinopteri; family Toxotidae; genus Toxotes; species Toxotes jaculatrix. The sequence continues at coordinate 17,616,489 of NC_054412.1, forward strand.
TTAAACTACTATTATTACTACAATCAACATTTGAAAGGGCTGTTAACCTTCAATGAGTAATACTGAAGTGATGATGTGTATGTCTTAAATCATTTAGTCCTCTAAATCAGGCTCCCTGCAACATATTAGTGCTCATCATGTGGTGACTCATCAGAGCAGCTGAGATACTGTATCATAGGTCACTGATTGCCTGCAATTAGCCTGTAATCTCAATAAACTAATTTAAAATCACAACTCTAATGGAATTCTTTTTGGGTTTTTTCAGCTTCCAAGACTTTAATGGGAACAAGTTCTGGTGATGTGCCATAATGCAAATAATGTTCCTGCCATCTGCAACCAGTTAAGTCACTAAAATCTCTTCGAAACCAGTCCAAAACCTTAACACACAGACACACAATTTACAGGGATAAGAGAGGAAACAGGGAAAGCAGCAAAAGCCCCATATTTGATAAGTGAAAACCTGCAAATGTTTAGATTTTTTGCTTGAATAATTATTTAAACAAATTAATCATTTATCAAAATTGATGTTCCCCTTCAGTTACTTTGTCATTCCACTGCCCTGCCCCAACTCCAGACTCACACACAAGCCCCCCCCCAAAAGAAAAATCTCCCACAAGAATCATGCAACACCACTGAAACCAATACCAAACATGACCACAGTTGTCCTGTCAAAACACAGATAACAAGTCACTCTCCCAAAAACCCTCAGTCTGTGGAGGATTTACACACACAGCCACAGGATCATCTCCCACACAGCAGCGTAAATCCAGCCTGTGCAGCCCCAGATAAACAATGTGTGAAAAGTTTAGACGACCAGGAGCGGGGGAAGGTGCACCTGCAGTTGTGCCCTTCCTCGCAGGAAGGATCCTGAGATGATTAATCTGAGAGAATGCGCTTAATCCGATTTAGACGTGTCTGCCACGGCTGCACCAGATTTCATGATTGTACCTATTACCTGCCCCGCTGCGGCATTCAGGTTCAGTTACTGTCACACAGAATCAGAATTAATAGATTATGAGAATCATAAAGGGAACGAGATCAAGAGTAAAGGCCACTGAGGTCAATATGACGCTGTTTGCGCCATTAAATTCAAGCATATGAAGAAGAGCATGATCACATGCAACAGAGATTCTTCTTATCGTATGAACTCTCTTTGTCTTACTCTGTGCGTCGCCGTATCTGCTGGAAGAATCTCAATTCCCACTGCTGGATAACTACATGTCTTTATCTTGCGTTGTTTTTATTCTTCAGGAAATCTTATCTTATGCAGACTGCAGAGCACACAAATTGAGTGCAAATAGGATAAACTGCAGAACTTTTTTTCTTCTCATATCCCGCATAGACTATAACACTCACACATACACATTTAGCACAAAGATTAAATGGAAATATGATGTGCTTTGTATTCATACTAGGTCTCTTTCGAGGCACCATCATATCAGATCAATTGTGCGTATCATTACTATTGTTTCCTTCAATTGTACTTGCAGCGTTTCTCTTAATTGGGAACATATTAGCACCTGAGGGCAGAGACGCACAACTGGGTGACATCTCTTCTGCAATCATTCCCAGCATCAGATATGTCTTTCATTGGAAAACACACCAACAATCATCTCATTTAGCCCACGTGAAGCTGCGTTAATAGCCCCAAATATTATTCTCAGAGTGCAGTTCCTATGGGTGGATGGCACACTAAACAGAGACAACCGAGCAGTACAGACACAGCGCAGATTTAACTGACACACAGGCTGAGGCTGATGCAGGATTAGATTTGTGGGAGTCAGTGGGAGACGGGTGCTTTAGGAGAAAAAAGGGTGAACCATTCCCCAAAGTTATCCAGGGAGTTGAGGTTATTTTGTTATTTCTTTGAAATAAAACAGACACGAACTACCGTACAGGAAAATGTTTCTTGATGCTGAAATCAAACCAAACCAATGGGAAAACAAAGGTTTTAACACCCCATGGACATGATGGCCTTAATGATTCACTCAGTTCTGCAGTGTTACTTCTCTCTAGCCTCAGACTGTATAGCTGAAATTCTGACGGTTCGTTGCAGCTGACACGGTGTCATCATTGATCTGGTTGCTGTTAAGCTGCGTTGACACCTGCACGAATCCATTGGACATGGAGCCAGGGGAAAGCAATCACGACCACACAAGCTCCCTACTTTTGTAAAGGTGAGGACAGTGAGGCTGGGAAAAGTGGCGAACTGATAAACTGCAAAATATTTGTGCTTAAGGAGGGAGGGCAACCGATGAGGGAACATCTGGTAACTTTGCTATTCTTATTCCTCACTACATCATGAATCATTCACTGATCATGAGGATGATACAAGCAGTCTAAATTAAAACTGACAGAGAGGCCAACAATCCTGTAAACAGAGTAATCACTTCAATCTTAGTGTGGGCAGCAGAAATCCTAAAAGCTTTTGTAGCTGTTCAGTGAGAGAACGCATGTGATGTTCTGGCAAGGAAACCTGTTTTTCACAACACTGACTAAATCAATTGCAAATGAAATTGTGACATTCTTTGCCAATAACACAAAGCGTGATTAGATGAAACCTATTTTCGACTTAGAATAAATATAGAATTGGATTTACAAAAAATTTGATTAATTTTTCTCTTTGATTAGATATTTTTAATTCTTAAAACAACCAGATATTGAGATGCCAGCTATGTAAATGTGAGATTTTTTGGGTATTTTCAATAGAAAAAGTCTATGAGCCTAAGTATATTAACCTGAAAATATTTTCCTTTTATGAAACAACAAGGGCTATGCATTTTAGTACAAAATTTATACAAATTCATTATTAAATTCATTAATTTAACCTACTTAAGAACACAAGTCTCATTGGTCTTATTCACCTCCAAAACACTGTATCTGACTCCATCCTGTAAACATATTCAGTTCTTCATAAAACAATTCTCCAGTATGGAGTCATTTATCTGTGAATGGCACATTAAGCACCCATTTTCTCCCCTGTCTGCGCGGGTATCGTCTTTACTGATAATGGGAAAAGATTATGCACATTCATTACCATTATCATTAAAATCATCATCATACGCTTAGCATAATAGCGCCGTTCAACCGATTCACTTCTCAAGTCTGTTTTTCCTACTTGTTTGGGCTGACACCGGAGCTGCTTTAAGAAGAATAAAGTAGCTTTTGTCACTGATACTTTGAAGCTTTATTGTGATTTATTTAATCTGACATATGATCCTCCATGATCAATCAAAAGAGCAAACCATAAATAAGCTGCTTTCGGAGTGCCATTCACTGACTTCTGCTAAATTCAGCTTAAAAACTGGAATATCTATCTTTCTATCTATGACCTATAAATTTATATGAAACAAATAAATATATAATCTAAATACATGCCACACACAAACACATATATAAATAAATAGCTATATATGATACAAATATGTATCATTAATGTAGATTCCATAATAATTATTTTCATTAATTTATATATTATTTTATACATTCTGCTGGTGTTAGATTTAAGTCATATACACCTCAGCCCAGTGCAAAGTGCAGCTGGTGACTAACTGCTTTCTCAGCATGATCTGGGACTTTCTCTCGTTAATTAAGTAGTTATCAAGTGCGATGCGGGTAATGCTGACGGTGACTGTGGTACCTTTAAGACCGCAGGGAGACAAACTGAGTAATGGAAAAAAAAAAAATAATAAAGATTACTCCAGGTGAGTCAAGGCTTATTTAAAGATTCACCTCCAAGGTCAAAATCCAAATGAACAGAGTCAGAAACAGATAAAGCAGAAACGGCAGACTCAGAAAAAAAAAGGGAATTAAAGAGGGAGAATCTAAACAGTGGTCGTCTTTAAACAACAATATTCCCCCGGGATCTATTAGCCATTGGTTCGTGCATACAAGAGACAACAAGTCCTTTCCTAATTAACTATTTTCACATCTCTAAACAAGTGTCTGTTCTCATCTTTTATTCACTCAGCACCACAGTCTCTCCACACAGGTAGGCTCACACTCATATGCAAAAAAAACCCAAAGTCACACTTGAGCACTTCCTTACCTGTATCTGTGACGTAAAGATATTCTTTCAGAGTCCTTCTGTAGAGAGTTTGGTGGTTCAGCTCGTATCCTTAGGCTAAGGGTTTAAACAACTGAACACATGCCTCCTCTGAGGCTTCTTATAATGGCACACCCCTTCCCTCCTGGCTCAACCCTCCATTCCCCCCCCCCCCCCCCCCCCACCCCTCCCTTCCCCTGTATATCACCATTCACATCACCATAGAGGAGCGTTAGAGAGAGAGAGAGAGAGGGGTGGATTCCCCCATTCTGTTACGCACAATCCCTGGTCAGACACACAAACCACTGCCGTGCGCTGACGTAGGAGGCATTGCCTACGCCACCGGTTTCGTCTTCATTGAGCAAACTAATGGGGCTCTAAAAATACGCATCATCCACCATGAGATTGATCCAGAAGCTCCGTGTCTAAGGTGTCCATAAAACCCACAACCTCAATGCCAACCTGCTGCCAAGGTCGGGGAAACAATGACACTTCAAATAAAATGTTTACTCCAGAAATGCAAGTTGAGTACAAGTGAGAAAAGCAAAGCCATGGAGATGACTGTGGGTCGATGAGGTTGTTTGTGCTGGAAAAGGGTAAAACAACAAGCCTTTTTTTTTTTGGGTGGTGATGGCACACCTGAATAGGAGGCCACATTCTCTTTGTAAATAAAAGAATAAACAATATAGGATAGGGCAGTCAATGGATTGAGCATGCAGCCAGCCTGGGTCTGCAGACAGGAGTGTCAGTAGTATGACTCATGCAGGAGATTTGGGGATGGAAAACAAGACCTGCCCCAAGCTCCTGAGGGGTTTCTCTTCAGACTGTAGTCTGTAACGCATGATGAGTGTTTGGCTAAGGTGATGATGATTATGTCAACCTTAAGAACAATGGAGCAAAAAGTGAAGACATAAACAAGCGGGGGATGAAAATGAGGCTAATGAGAAGCACGATGAAGTGAGCTGAAGTTCAGAATAAGAGGACGAAGCCGGCGATCACACCAAAAACAACCTGTGCTGTTTTAGTGGGAGCGTTTTTTTAAAGGTACTTTTAAGGTACTGGTGAGACAATGTGCAATCTGTTTGTTAGTTTGACTAAAAGCTTTCAAAAACTTAAGGCTCAGTAGCAACTGAGGTTAGTAAATTTGATGGAAATAGCAAAATGACTATGTCTCTGATAACAGCAACAGGAAACCCCTATTTTTTGAAGTTGCACTCCAGGTTCAACTGCCTTCTCATCACGAGCTGGCGTCAGCTTCAGCCCCCCTGTGAAAGTGTGAATGCTGGCCCTGCACCTGTGTGAGGTCTGATAGTGATGGATGAATTGGGTACATAGACAGAGCCCTCGTGCAGCTGAGATAAGAAGCCCTGAAGAACAAGCAGCCATTGCAAGACCTGTCTGTCATTGATATCGCTGTTATCCACTGGCTGTCCAGTGTACATAAATACCTCCTCTGGTGGCCAAGAGGCAGTGATTACCTTGACGACGGTCAAGGCCATGTTTAACTTGGCACCACATCACATTCATACCTTGTAAGTCTAGTTTTGGTATTGATGTTTTGTAAATTTTCTTGTCAATGCATAAGGATGGAGCCATAAAATCCAGTGAAACCCTCTTATCAAATAAAATCTGAAAATAAAAGTTTAAATAATAAAATTAAATTTGAGACAGGAGGATTTCATATGACTCTAGCCATTATATAGTGCTCTTGCTGTCTCACATACACCCTGATGTTTTGCCACAAGTTGATGTTTTGTTCCTGTTGTTAAACATTTTGTCATTTTACGTAATGGCTAAAGTGAACTCATGTATCAGTTTCTAGGGGGGATATTATTGTTTCCGAGAATAATCTTCAAAAAAAAAACACACTCAGTATTTCTGTACTCCCACCAGTGCCAGTGTTGACAAAAAAGTGTCCTTTATGACTGAGCTTTCATCATTCAGTAATTTTCCACACAGATTATAAATGCAAACAACCCTCAATAAGAAATGCAAAATTATTTCCCAAACAGCCATATAACAACATTTAAGCTGTAGAGAATTTCACAGTGAACTCTCCAAAGACGGTTAATTCCTTCTGAAGTGATACAATGAAAATGTATTGATTTATATCACAGTGAATAATCATTCATACGAGCTTTTCAATCAACAGTTCCTTTACCATAAATCAGAGAACGTTATATAAAATGCCTTAATAAGAAAGAAACAACAGCTTTTACTAGGTAGTGCAAAATTTTTATATGCACCATTTGAGAATTGTGAAAGAACGATAGCTGACATAAAAGCAGAGCTTATTATTCATTATTTCTCCCAAGAGAGTTGTCTATAATAAACAACATTTTCCAATAAAGAGACATAAGAAAATATCATTATGTCCCTAAACTTGCGTATACTGTAAGTTCCACTTTTTTGGTTCACCACCTTGACATAACAACTAGATTTAGAGGATCTTTTTGAAGTGTTTTAGTTATGTAATGATGCTGACTGATGGCTCATGGGCCCCCTGTCGAAAGAGTTCATACAACTCACAGACAGCTGGCCGGCGTTTGGCTTGTGTCCGCGGTTCATTTCAAGTCGAACTCCTCGTCTCCTTTCCATCCCATCCAGCTGAGGTGTTTTACCGTCCTCCTCCACAATGAAACCCAATGATGTGTAACCAGGGAGAGGGGGATCTCTGCGGTGGTTTATGGCAAATAGGGACTTTCGCCTGTCAAGACACAATTGATTGTTATTAACAGCAGGGCCGAAAATGAATTTTGCCGGGAAAAGAATTACATTTTCATCCCAAAAGCCGCCTTAATTTTGCATGGAAGAAGAATTACACCTCTGCTTAGAAAATCTGCAGCGTCAACCACCCAAAAACTCAGGAAAGTTTTATTTCAGAGTGTAAGCATTCAGTGGGACATATGTTTGTATATATCGATCACATTGCGTAACTCCCTCGAGATATTATCTTTTCAGTGCCGGCTGCAGTTACCAGGAGGGCATCTGAAACCAGAGGGGGGCCTTTATTGCTCATAAAAACTGTAGAGAATGGACTGTATGAAATCAACCCAGGGCCCACTAATGCTTTAATATAAAGACTCTGGGTTTACACAATAGAGACATGAGGATTGTGGCAGACAATGTGGCAGACTTTCCAATGAAAAGCTGGCTTACTGAGGAGGAAAATCATCATTTGTAAAAGACTGACTGCTGTGAAATTGAGTACGGGATGCCGAGAAGACGCTTACTGATGTTTACTCTCTGTGTGTGGGGAGCTCAGGATAGACCTCAGGATTAAATGCAAGGGTTTTGACCTCAATCAAGGAAATAATTACTGTTGCCCCTCCTGTCGGCGGACTCCATAATTAGCAAGCAAAGCTCCAACAGAAACACAATTAGTCTGAAAATAAAAGTGATTAAAACTATAATTCTTATTGGACTCATTAGGATCGTTTTGGGGTGCCTGGAATGCTTTATTGAATTTGTCGTGAAGTTCTTTGTGGCTGCTTTGTGTGGTTCCCACGAAAGATTTCCTAATAAATTCTCCTGCCAGAGTGCCTTCCATGCCCAGTGTCTGCATCTGTCAAAGCAAGTGAGGGGTGAGATAATAGAATAGAGGGCATTTGCTTCAAGATAAAAACAAGTCAAGTGTGACTGACTCCATCTTCCTCAAGTAATGAAGAGTATTCATGATTGGCATCACTGATAAAAGCTATGGATCACATAAGCACGCACACACATATCACACACACACATTCACATCAAAGCTCTTTTCTTTCACAGTGTGCTCCAGTGCAATGAATCACCATGTTTCCTATTATATTCTCTCTGAAGAACAAACACACACACACACATATAAACATACACACACACACACACACAAAGCTGTTATCTGTCATCACCACTGTTGCTGCTCCTCCACCAAAAAACAGTCGATAGGATACTGATGCAGCACCCACTCATTGTGCCTGTGTGTACAGGTGTGTGTGTTTGATCAGAAGGTCTTTTGTGATGAAATGGGACTGCAGCAATGAGAGAAGTTTGGTGTTTTTGTACTTTCAGAACTTTTTTTTTTCTCAAATCAAATGGCTTGATTACAAAACGGTCCCAGCTTATAATAGACCAGTGATTCAGATTCATCACTTGAGTAAGGCATTGTCAGTATCTCTATCATGGTTTTTACAAAGTGCTTGTCAGTACTGAAAACTGAAGACCCACTGACGCATTTATTTTGGTCTTATGTGTCCTGAATCTACTGAAACAGGCAGAAATACTTCCGACCAGGTTCTACATATTCTTTTTCTCTCTGAACATTTTAATCTATATGGCATGGCCAAATATGTCTGATTAAATTATAACATTTTGTTTCATTTTGTTGCTTTTCATTTTGTGGAAAACCAAACAATGATAAACCTCCCTAACATTGCTATTTGTAACAACAGTACATATAAAATTTAGCGTTTCCATTGGGGTTTACGGTTTGACAAAACATGCTACTTGAAAACTGCATCATTTAGCATTGTAGCTGGGCTTAAATGACTTTGTCATGTTATCCCTAAATGTACATGCTTCTTTAACTACTTTCATTCCTTCTGAAATCAACAGTTCCTTTAAAACTTTCTGTACCTTTAAAAATTATTTAACCACATTATAGTATTAGTGCTTTCACATGTGCACTGTAACCCTGGACTTATCCAGACATTACCTGGAGGAGCTGTATGCTGAGCCATGTGTATGTGAGAACGCAAATGTCCGAATGACTACCTACTTCCTGTTCAACAGAAGCAGCCTGTGCTAGCTTTGAGAATTCGACGGCTCTACTACCAACCAATCACAACACGCAACTTAATTCAATTTAGAGCCAATCACGACGCACGTACACCCAGAGCGGGACGCTCCGAATTTAAACCCGGAAGTCTGTCAAGTTTTGTTGTTCCGCTATTTTGCGACAGTTGTTTATCAACAGTAAAAAGCGATATTCGTTGAATATGGTGTGAAGCGATTTGTCAGTCGCGTAGATTGCGGTTTCAAGACGATTTAGCGCGAGTAATATCAGCTGCAGTTTTGTGAGTAAGTGAAACCGAAATAACGAGATCATCTACTAGGGCTTTGTGTTTCGTTTCCCTTTTAAATTCGTGGATACAGACATCGCCATGTTAAATTCATACAGTAACTATCTTCTTAGGGTCTCGGGTACATACTGAACATTAAAGTTATTGTTTGCATACAAAATGTTGTATATGTTAACTTCAACTTTAAAAAATACGGTCAAAAAGGAGTTATTTTGAGACCAAGTGGCCGACAACGTTTGCAACTTTGCTTGGTTGGGTTAGCCAACACTTTAGTTAGCTGTGTCCAGTACATGTCACTTTTGTTATGGTAACCTGAATTATTTGTTTTTTCGCCTTAGGACTCACATCAGGCCCAGTGAGAGATGGAGGAGCTCTACACTTTGGAGAGGGAGGTAGGACGGGGCAGCTATGGTGTGGTCTTTGAAGGGCATATGGCCAAAACAGGACAGAGGGTGGCTATCAAGCGACTGCCCTGCAGCAACCCAGAGTGCATTGAACTGTACCTGCAAGAGCTATGGGCCATGAGAGCCACAGCCAAGAACCATGTCAATGTCATTGCGCTCCACAGCTGCCTCCTGCAGACAGGGCCAAGAAGCCTGAAGCCCCTAAAACCAGGGAAACTGCCTGTACGTCTAGTTGAGAGCGTGCTGAAGGGCAGTGTAGTTGGAGCACCACAAAGTCAGGAAAGGAATAATGCCCAGTCTAACACCCGGAGGAGGACTAACTCTGTCTCTAGACTTCAAGACAAGACCAACATTGTTCAGGCTAAGCTCCAGGACACGACTAAATCAAATGCATCAGATTCTACAACCCCACAAAGGCCTCAAAACAGAGCCAGAAAGAGACTGGCCCCGAGGGAAGAAGAGCAGCCGGGACCCCTGCGGTGCTTGGCCCTGTGGCTTGTGATGGAGTACTGTGATGGGGGTGACTTGAATCAGTACCTGCTTTCCAGGCCCCCAGATGCCCAGCGCAACCACAGTGTGGTTAGACAGCTCTGCAGTGCTGTGGCCTTCCTGCATAGTCTTGGTATCACCCACCGAGACCTGAAGCCTGACAATGTGCTGGTCTGTGTCACACCAAAAGGCCCAATTGTCAAGGTAGGCACATTTGTTGTGACATGATAATGTTTATATCAGATTAAGTGGCAATATTCTAGAGTCAATACAAATAAATACAATGTGTTGAATAGCTTCAACAAATAATTATTTTTATTATTAATTAATTGCACAAGGCATTATTTTGTCAACAAATTGCCAGAAAAGACCATAAAAGCCTATTCCAACTGCCCAGAGCCTAATTTTACATATTGAGATTTCTTATTTTGTCTGTCTTATTTTTCTGACTGACTGTCTAACTATCCAGAACTGAAAGGTATTCAGTTTGTCACAAAGACCAGTAATTATATCTGCAACTAGACCAGCAACTTGTGTTAGTATAATTATATATTAGTGATAAAAAAACAAAACGGATTAATCAATTATCAGAATGGCTGCTGGTTCATTTTCTGTCAGCTGAGCAAGCAATTAAATGACTAATTGTTCCAGCTCTACTGAACTGACATTTCCACATACAGACCTAAGTCTACATGTCAACAATCAACAATGTCATATTTTTGACATTGGAAAAATTTGACAAAATAATGAGTCAGATGTCAGAGTATAAATTTTTTACTGCATCCCTTTTTTCTTAAGTATCGACTTAAAAGGAAGAAAAACTTCCCTGAACCACATATTTGTGAAAAATGTGCTTCAGCTGTGTGACAGCACAAAGCATCCTGTATTTCTTATTCACTTAAAATTCCTCTCTAACCTCTAGGTGGCAGACTTTGGTCTGAGCAAGATGAGTGAAGGTCTGGTGGACGGGGATCTGACCAGGCAGCACTTCTCATCCACCTGTGGGTCTGACTTCTACATGGCCCCAGAGGTGTGGGGTGGACTGACCTACACAGCCCAGGCGGACATCTTCTCCCTAGGTGTGATGTTCTGGGCGGTCCTGGAGAGAATCACGTTTCTGGAAGAAGGGACCACACAGGAACAACTGGGTGGGTATACAGTGATGAACCAACAGAGGAGATCAGAGAGAAAGAGTCCATGCCTTTATGTTAACATTCAGGGTAACATGTCTGCATTGGCATGTCATGTGATATCCCGCTCACCAGTCTGAGTGTTCTCAGAAAGGTTGGGAAGGTTGAGTGTGTGGTCAGGCAGGTTGATGACGCATAGCACTGAATCAAGTTTGACTTAATTAACTGGCACATATTAAAAATGTCACATACCATACATCATACATTCATCAGCCACGAATGGAACACTCATGAATCTAAATGGCAAGGTGATGGATGATTTATGTAATGTACATTTTGATATGGATCATAGTAGCTATGTTTCTTATAATAAAATGTGACAGTATGTAATAAAGCGTCCCCTATGCCAAAAGTGCAGTTGTTGGTAGATAAAAGTTTATTGAGAATAATCTGTCATTCATTCATATTTTTATTTATTTCACTGTCTCCTTATGCGGCTTTGGGTCCTGGCCGAGTGCTTTTAATAACATCAGCCTACATGAATGAACATTTTGATGGTAATTCAAAGATGCAGATGAGTTGTAATTGTGTAATGCCATTTCATTATTTGTCTTTGTTGTAAATTAAGCTTGTCATACCATAGAACTTTGATGTTGGGAATTGGACCAATGAGAGGCTGTGTGCCAAGCTTTCCAGTACAGCTCTGCAGAACAGCGTTGGGATTTTAATCTGGTTGTTTAATGTCCTTTTTTTCCTGTCAGAACCCCAAGTGGCCACAGGACAAGGAAGCGTCTTAATGTTCAAGAGTGCAGGGCTCTGTTCTGCTCTGCACTCCACTATCAGACAGTAATGAAATGGCTGATACAGATGTGTCATTTTATTCACAGAAATGCGTCTGGCCAGCGGGGGGTATATATAACATTATCCCCAAGGTTAGTGCATGAGAACCTCCCTGAGTCAGGGATACTCCATTAGGGTAAATGAAGACGGTTGTTATTGGGGGAAAAGGGGGGGTGGGTGGGGGGCGAGGTCCAGTGGATTCACACAAAACAAAAAGAAGAAGAAGTAAGTCAAAATGGAATTTAGCAGCCTCGATCACAATCCTCTTTGTCAGTGAGATAATGGGGAGAGACAGCTGGAGACTTTTCACAGACAGATAAAATGGTCCGTTATTTACTTTATCTTCTCTCCAGACCCACACACCCACACTGTTATTTGACGAGGCAGGGCAGCGGAGAGAATACAGTCAAGGAGTAAAACACAACCTCTTGTGTTTGTCCTCTAGGTCTGGAAGCCTGGCACTTGTTGGCTTGTTGCTTGGTCAGTGTAGGAAATCATGGCTCACCTTCCATCAGGCCACAGTGGACCCGACTATAGACTTCACTTGTTTACATCAGAGTTCAGTAACGAGTATCAGCAGAGGAACACTTGTGCGTGACAAATGTGTTAGCAACAGTTTTCCATTAAAGTTAGTTTATACTGAGAGTGCAGAGAGGACTACACGAAACCTTGAGATTAAATAACAATTGATGCGTTTTTAATTACTCTCACAGATAATCCTCTTTAATTTTTTGGCTTGTTACATTTTAGGGATGTAACTAATGATTTTTTTTTTTTCACTTATCTACAAATTTTTAAAAATTAATCCCGTAGTCTAGAAAATGTCAAATAATGATAAATGACCAATTCAAGTTATCAAAGTTTTATCTTTCTTAATTATTCAGATAAAAAAAAACCCATTAATTTCATAATGGTATGAAAGTAAGAAGAGGGAGCTCATGTTGGTACTTCAACTTCACCCAGCTTCTGAGGTCTGATCAGCCACATAGATTTCAAATACCCGTGTATGTGCATGTGTGTGAGCGCAAGAGTGGGATTCAAAATATTTGTCCAAAACTACGGCTACTTATTTATTTTCTGCGGTGTTCTTTGAGCTGCTGATATGAAATAATAATCAGATATTGTGTGAGTGTGTCCCAGAGTGCTTGGAAAACACTAGAAATATGTTTCACTGGTAGTTACTTGACTTGCTTGCAAATACAGATGTGTCCCACAATCACAGAGATCAAGTGGCTCCCTGCAGTGTGTGTTGTTGCTGTCAGTGAGGAACCTCCTGCCTGATGACTTCACTGTGTCTTCCCTTGTGTTTCTCTTTTAGGTGCCTACGTGTGCAAGGGTCGCTCAGGCTGGCTGATGCCGCTGGGTGAAGCTTTGTGGGAGAATGCCGACCTCCAGCTGTGTATCCCTATGAAGTTTAAGAGAGCGCCCCCGCTGCCACCCCCTCCTGGTCCTGCCATGTGCACTCTGCTTTTAGACATGCTCGCCTCAAACCCGGATGCTCGGCCCCCGGCAGACCAGCTGGAGGCCAGAGTGCGCTCTGCTCTCAAAGAGGACTCCCACTGACACAAAGTGCGCTTAAGCAACCATAATGGCTATAACCACTATAGCCTCTACATGGAGATAGCGACTGTGGACCCCCTGACTTCAGTGCTTCCTACATGGGTAAACAATAGCCATTTTGCTGCTGCAGGGAAATGGGTATAAGAAATATGTATGATTATATGGGATTGTAGGTGCTGTTTTTGTCACTAAAACATCAGCCTGGTTTATAGACTGTAAGAGACCACATAAAGGGGAAAACAGGGTTGAACCAGAAGAGGTCCATTTGAACCTTGAGGTTCTCTAATGGGAACCAGTCCATTGACCATGGACCCCAGGACTGCACTGCAGACAGGTCCATATACATATCCAGAGGGACTTAAGCTGAATTTCCTGTGAGCACCATGCTGTTCAGGCCTTGAATGTTTGACATATAAAATGAATTTTAGTATTTATAGAGCTGAAATTAAACGCAGAGGATTGATGCTGTGGCTTGTTAAACGGATCTGCAGGGTTTTGGTGGCGATTCATTATCTCAGCTTTATTTCAGGTGTTCATTTTGACTTGATTTTATTTTTTTGGACACTGAGATTTTTGCTTGTTGAAAAATGTAGCTAAGATTAGTTTTTTTCTTCTTGTTATCTTGGCCCAGATATTTCCACCGCACTCTGATGTAGCACTGATTAAACACTGGGCTTCCAGATATCTTACATATGTAAACAGAGGGAAGCAAAGCATTGAAACTCATGCTCATAGTAATGCAACGCAATACAATAGTCATAATAAGCATTACCCTCGTAACACAATTAAGTCTTATTTGTTGTTGTGTGTCAGTTGTGTGTCTGGTGTTTTTTGACGCCGTAGTACACCACATACTACACCAGTACTAACTCAACACCACACCAACACAAAACTAAAACAAGCTTAACTTTAAAAAATATGGTATTGAATGCAGGTCTAATGCATTGTGTTATTTTTCTGCTTTCTGTTTAATTAGATTTTTATTCATGCTAGAATGCTTGTGAAGAGATATTTATGTATATTCTTTTTGTTTTGAAAGGGTTTCTCATTTTAAAATACTTCCTCTCCATGTCACCACTTTCCTTTGGGTCAGTAATACTTTACCTAGAACTGTACAAGTTGACTCAAACTTTGTGTTTGAGTGTGTGAGCATCTTTGTGACAGTAGAAGAACTAACAGCACGAGAAACACAATGACTAACGATGGCTAATATACCGTCCCCTTGTGAACAGGAAATTAAAGCCAGGCATTAGGATTGTAGCTGATCATATCCATGCTGAGTCCACAACAGCATTTATTACTGGCCACCAATCTTAGTCATTGACAGTCCATATCTTAGATGACTACTCATTTCAGAATTCTTCTGCCCCCACATGTCTGAAAACATGGATATGGGTTACAACATGAACTGTGTCCAGAAATCCTCTTTAAATGTAATTTAAATAAAGATTAAATTCACTAGCACTGTTAACTGTTGTTCATGTACAATTCATGCTTTGCAGTCTCACTGAAGTCAGGAATCAAGGCCCACGTAAAAAAAAAATCATAGTGAAAAAAAAACGACCTAATGCATAATTAACATGAAAATACCCACTCACCTGTTTCCTCAGTCTGTGTGCGATAAGGCCGTTGAGCTCGGCAGAGTCTGTGATGTGGACGTCAGAGGGTCGAGTGGAGATTTAAGGTGGTGAGGCTGCTTCGCCTAACCTCTCTGCTCCCGGCTCAATGAGGTCGTCTTTGACAGATCTGTGACCTTTACAGGCGTGAGTGACTCCTCACACTCCGCTGGCCAGCTGCCAGCTCGCATAGATGACCTCTGACCTTCCTTCTTCTCAAGAGCCTTTAGAGGAATGGAGAGTGCTTCATAAGTTTAGGGTTGAATGTGTGAGAATGTGTGTCCCTCATCTCAGGAGGAAGGAAAAACCTGTCTCAGTGTTCATCTGGATGCCTGACTATTGTTTTTTGTACAGAATTCAAAAACTCTGAACTTCTCCTTTAAAATAACATGAGTCCACAGCCATGTGAGTAGCTCCCTGAGCTAAATGCTAATATCAGCAAGCTAATATCCTCACTGGGACAACGCTAACAAAGCTGGGATAGTTTTAGAATAATATG
Source organism: Toxotes jaculatrix (assembly GCF_017976425.1). Classification (NCBI taxonomy): domain Eukaryota; kingdom Metazoa; phylum Chordata; class Actinopteri; family Toxotidae; genus Toxotes; species Toxotes jaculatrix. The sequence continues at coordinate 17,632,129 of NC_054412.1, forward strand.
CATTGTGTGACATTAGTGATAAAAGAAAAGAGGAAGAAGAAAAGAAGTGTTAACTATGCAGTTCATACATTTGGTGGAGCAGTGAAATACTGACAGAATCAGCAACCCCAGATCCATTTTCTCTTGGTTCTCCCTGGTAATTTTAGCAAACGAGTTCTGTAAACTCTGCTGAAGTTCTTCACTTCAGTAGAGTTTAACTGAACTCGCTATACCTCTGCTCATGTAGCAGTGAAGATTAGACCAAAGTCTGCCTCCTCCACAGCACAAATCAGCTCAGCACAGCCTCAGTGAGCCTGAGCGGGAGAAAAGTCCTTTCAGATTTCACAGCTGATAGCAGGAGTGAGCAAGCGTGGAGAGAAAGCCCAGATTTGGCCTATTCCTCACTGCGTCAGGACTGCAACAGCAACACACACACACCACAGCACAGTCACGACACAGGGGCCCGCATCCAGGAAATTACGCATGGCCGTTCAGCTTCAATCGCCCTGTGCAGTTGGAATCTATATGAGACACAGGTCAACGCGTGAGCCTTTTGGGCTTTATTGCTAGCTATTTTTCAAATGACAAACCCTTTTCAGTAACAGTGTGGCTGAACACAGTATTCAGTCAATGTTCAATAGACAGGTAACTGATGGAGATGTAATTGGAAAGGCTGTGTCAAATGAGCCAGTAAAACACTCTCATAGGGCAATCACCAGGGGTCTCCCGCAAGGGCCGGCACCCTTGACATTGGGGAATACATTAAATGAGCCACTCTTACCATGTGACCTTTCTTTGGAAGCTAAAACCTTTTTGGCTAATTTGTCATCTAGGTTTAATTACTGAAATATCTTCAGGAAATCAGGAACTTGTCCCACAGAGCGAGACACCGTGACGGTAACTGAAATATACTTTATTCTCTGGGAGTGAAAAAAAAATGGTCAAGTGATGCATTCCACATCTGGAAATTACCAGAATACATGTAAGCCCAAGAATGCATGAAAGACAAACAAGAAACAGGATTAACTGTGGAGCTTTAAAAAGCAATTTATGTAACACTAATATTTAATTTCCTGCCCTTTAAAACAAAATTGTGCAATTACACAACGGCTGCCCAGCGAGGACACTTCCCACTGCTCATTCATCCACTGCCAGCCATTAATGAACGCTCCACTCATAATGGGTTTTCTATTTAGCTGCAACATAAACATGATTAGCTCAAACCGAGATGCTAAATGGGTTCCTCATCCTCAACGGACGCACAAAAATATTTAAGGGACACCTCGAGATTCTGGTATTTCGTCACCAAACAAGTGTATCGTTTCAGTGGAGTTAAAAATGCCTCAGCACTGTCATTTCTCATCAAACCGAATCAGTCCTGCTGCTGAAACAGAGGTCATTGACAAGGCACTGGTGGAACCCATTTATTTCTAATGCGGAAAGCTAAAAATACCAACATGTCATTTGTTTGTGTGTCTTATTTTCGTACCTGTTCAGAAAAGGAAAAACGTCAGTGTCCACATCCACCTGTCTCTGCCGTCTATCTGCCTGCATCCCAAACACCTGGCTCTAAAGCTGCTCTGGCTTCACCCCAAATAACTTTTCTTCATTCCTTACGTCCTCACATATTCTCCTTATCTAAACAAAACAGAAGAAATGCAACAGCATTTCCAAGAGTGTTCCAGATAAAAAGCAGATGCGTGGGCTGAGAGAAAACACCCAACCATTATCTCCTCAGAACACTGAAAATACTGCAGGAATCATGTCCCATGAATATTGTCTTGATACACAACACAATTTGTGCGTGTACGTGTGTCATTTTGTATGCACCGTCCATGTTCAGTCCATTCCAGGTCCATACAGGTCCTTCACCATGTACGGTCCCTCCAACTCATAGCCCATCTTCCTGTAGTAGTTCCTTGTTCCTACACCTGCAGAACAAACCGCGGGCAGAGGTCAACAAAGTACTTATGAGAATATATGAACATATGAGAATCACAGAAATGAAAAATAAAAAAACACCCCTGATGCTTGATGTTATTGATCAATACGGAAACGTCTCTTTTTTATGTGCAAGCACAACCAATACTTTGCCACGGCCGATATGAGGCCAATTATAGCTTATCTCTAATACATCTCCACTGGTGTACTTACTGAAGTAAAAGAGAAACTGTGGAAAGGAAGCGCCAAAGATATGTTAGAGGTCATTAAGGGACAGCTGCTGTATCTAAATTCACTTCCTATTCCGATAAGATATTTGAAAAGAACAGAAGTGTCAACAAAATGTTACCAACGTAGCTGCAAAGCCTCCGTCTCTGAGTTTCTAAAATAAAATCCAATATTAACACTAAGCAGTGCAAACTATACTTATCCTGTACTGTCTGTTTCAAAGTGGAAACTAACAGTTACGTACATGTGAGATTATATGTTTTGTACCAACATGTTAAAGTCATATATGGGTTAAATACTGTAGATGTTTGTATTGGGATGTCTGGGGAGAGGATAAATAACACCCTGCAGCGCTGTTTTGTTTCTCACCTGAGATAACGGCTAGCTTTCCGGAGCCGTGTTCATCTCTGGCGATTCTCTCTGCCTCCTCCATCAGCATCATACCGAAGCCCTACACCAGGAGGAGAGAGGAGGACAGACAGCGATGAGAAACTCTTCTTCTTATACCTGATTCTGTACTTAATCTCATTGTTAACTTTTTGAGTCTGCTGTGTGTGCCAAAGAAAACACGGGCCAGTCTTTGGGGGGGGTCTACTTTCTATGCAGAGTCAGCGTGTGACATCATAACCACCTGATGCTGGAACTTGCTGGGGTCTCGGCTGCTGACGGGGACGACGCTGCCGTAGACGTGCAGCTCACGGACGATGGACACGCCTCCTTTCAGCTCAGGACGGAAGGACTGAGGAGAACAGCGACGCAGACGCAGCAAGCCAATCAGGATGTCCTGCTCCGGGTCCTCGTAAGATAGGAAGGTCTCCCAGCTGCCATTGGCCACATAGTCCCTCCTCACCAGCTCCACCTGAGCACACCTTCCTCTTCATTAATGTGTTCAAATAATACATTCCCCTTGCCTTTATCTTAAATAAGTATATTTTTTTCATCAGTATCTTGAACGATACAACAACACCAACTTTCATGCCTCGATCTCCAACTTTATAAAACTGAACGTAGTTTATTTCCAGAACTCTGCCCGTTACCTGGTAAGGCCTGACTTTGTGGTGGATCTCCTGGATGCCCACTTCTCGGGTTCTCACATCTCGACACTGCACAAGAAGAAACATTCAAAAGTGTCAAACCAGTTCAGAAACTCAAAAACTTTGGGACGTCTTTTATAATCGAATGTTTGAATCAGTTTGAATTTCTCCACAGGAAGACTCTTTGAAATAAAAAAAACATGAATGCATCAAGCTTAATTCATTCATATTACTTTGTTTAATAGTTCATGCAATGTAACTTTGTTTCTGATACTGTTTATGGTTGGCATGTTTCAGCAGCAGCCATTTAATGAATGTACAGTCTGTATTCTCCTCTTAAAATATCTTAATTTTAATGTTTAGTTCTGGATTCAAACTCTCGACAAGAACTGTTTCACACAACGAAGACGGGTTTCACAGACACAGACAGTGAGCTGTACAAAGCTGCAAGCTGGTTGGAAACATTTAGAAAAGTCAGTGGAGAGACTAGGTCAAAGTTCGAATCATTTGAATTCAGCACAACAAATTCTGAGGAAGTGCAGTGCAATGTGTGACAAAAAAATCAAACATGTCTCTGAGGCAGGTTCTGCACATAAAAAAAACAAAAAAATGTTTTTCTAGTGGTGGTGGAGACAATAAGAGCATGGTGTTTGTATGGAGGCATTTCAGGCTGTTGGTCAATAATGAAGATTTTTTTCATCCTGAGTCTGTTCTAATGGAAGTTGGTACGGGGTCTTCTTCCTCATGTGTTCAGTTGGTGATTCTGTTAGGTGCACCCTGGCCTGATGGTTTCAGCCTGAGTGAACTCTACATCCACTCAAGTTGTCATCTGCTTTCTACTTTCCAACATAAATTCAATTAATGTGGGGGCTGTGGGAAGGAGGGCGCTCCAATTCCATGCTCCAAAGGCTCTAAACTACACCTGAGAGGTTTTTTAATCTGTCATCTTACACTGTCACCCGCAATGTGTGCAAATTATTCTGACAGTCAGCATTCGCCCATTGGCAGCCACCACCACCTGAGTTCTAGTGTACTGGTTTGGATCGCATCCCAGCCGGAAAAGTCTATTAGCTTCCTCCACTCAAAATAAGCTGACACAGAGTCTTTCGGTTTAATATGAGAGGGCTGTGAGTCTCACCTCAGTGCCCATGTCTTTCATCCTGGCCAGTGCTAACTCTCTCAGGTTGCCATGCTCCACTCCTGAGCTCACCAGCGGCATGGGGATGTCCCTGACGGGCGGCACGAGAGCAGGAAGCAGGGAAGAGACAGACGATTCATGAAATGATAGAAGAATGGTTTTAAGATGAATCTAAAGTACAACATTGGTCAGTATTTATAAGTAACACTGTGTTTTACCTTGAACATGTCACCTTTATAAATGTTAAAAAACACATTTGATGTTTGATACACAACACATCCCTACAGTTTATGTACAGCCAGAGTCCCAGTTCTCAGTGAGCTCAGCTGTTGGGCAACCAATGGCCCATTTGTCCTCCTACCTCTGTACCCGGTAGACTCGTGTCCAGGGCGGCACCAGTGCCAGAATTCGGGCCACAAGGTCCACCAGGGCGCTGGGTGTGTAGCTCTTGTACCGGCCGGTCTTCCACAGCTCATACAGCCCCGTGCCCCTGATCACCAGCGTTGGATACAGCTTCAAACCATCTGGCCTGAAAGCTGGATTCTCAAAAAACTCCTGCCAGAAACACACAGATCCATGCTGCACATTAAAGCATTTTATCAGGCAATGAAAACACGACGGCTGAATCATTCTGAACAATCCTCCACCTCACAAAGTCACAGCCACCATTACAGTTTGTAACTCATTAGTCTCCTGAGATCGAATTTCTGTCACAATCTGAAGTGTTTTGACATAAATCAACAGTATCTCTTTTACCACAAGTCCTTGTTTTGTCATGTCACTGTACTGTGTAATTAACTTCATGGACTGAAATTGATTGTGCACTGCCATTTTTGCAGTGTTAAATTTGTGAGTCATGCTAACAGATGGATATGTAGCTTCTTTAAACTGAGAGAGAGAGGGAAAAAGAAAGAAGAGAAAGCAAATAAAATTGGTTCTAAACAAATGCCCACAGAGTTTATTTCACTTCACTTGTATGTTTTTTTTCCTACATGACCAGACAGCAGCAAAGAAAAGTGTCTGAGCATTCAATAAAAAAAAAAAGAAGGGTCCAATTGCAAAGCCACTGACTTAGAAACATAAAAGAAGACATCCACTGGGCTTCTGTAAAGCACATATCAAAGAGGACAGCACAACAGAGCTAGCTGCTATTCAGCTGAAGGAAACAAATGTCGCTGTATGGTTCGGTGCAGTGAGAGGAATCAGTGTCATTTCCAGTCATTCTCTCCTCCTCTGTACTGACTATCATGATCAGCACCGTGAAGATCTGGAATTCTCCAAAACAGGCTGCATTATCAGTATCTCATAATCTCTCTCTCTCTCTCTCGACACAGTTTATAATCACATGAGGACACGTCCCAAATGGCCCTGCACTAAACCTTGAGGAGGGGACAAATCTGTTTAAAGAAATAACAATGCTTCGATACCAAAACCAGGAGTCCAGAGACTATTTTAGGGATTTTGCACCTGCTACCATTTTGGATGGCGTATCGCAGCTCCTGTTGGTCGGTGGAGAGGAACCCTGTTAAGGACGCCCCCCCCCCCCCCCCATCCCCCACCCCCCCACCCCCCCACCCCCCACACCCCCCCACCCTGGGACACTGAGCATCTGTACACAAGAGATAAGTGAGAGAGGATCTCGGGCCGGGAGAAAGTTGTAATCGAATTTCATTATCAGGACAGCCATGATAGACGCAAGGAGGATGCAAAGTTCTCCTGCTGCCCTCTGCGGCATCTAAACTGGTCTGTGGTCCAGGCTTACATAAGGGTCTCTGTGGGACGTGATGAAGACAAAACATACAAGCGGCAGAAAAGAAAGGAAAAGGACGAATGTTTGAATGGGTGTGATTAATGCAGAAAACTAAATTCAAAGAGCCCTGCTTCCTTAGGCTGGCAACCAGTACTGAAGAGCTCGGTACAGAGAAAGGCCTGAACAGCATTATTATTAATAATTTTCATGGAGGTTCTTTTGCATTTAAGTAAACATGCCTCCACTGAAACCTCAGCTGCTACTTGCATCATATTTGCAGCAGTTCCTTCCCCTTCTCATCAAATTGGACAGTAACAAAGATCTTTCCCTGTTTACGGTAATCCTTTTAAGGGTCAGGAGGCAGCTGGAAATATTGGACCTTGACTGCTCTGGTTCACTGTCCCACCAGGCAGGCAGCTGCTCCCAGCTCTCTGCTCAGCACCAAACAGCAAACAGACACAGTCTGCATTCAGCTGGTGAACATACAGCAGTGGAGCATTCAGTCGCTAAAGAGTCATGTAGATTTTTATGTTAACAAAGAGACAATGTAGTGAATCCTGATACAGTCTATGTGTTCCCATTCACTCTCAGTGCCCCCCCCCCCCGAGGGAAACACACACTGTCATTTAATCTGTTGTTAATACAGAAATATTGATCAGAGCAGAGTCTTTACTCAGTGTTTTTCTGAGTTAAATCTAATGCGTTTCCTTCTTCAGAAAACTGAATATATATTCCATGTCTAGAAGCTTGTAGTCTTCTTCTTCACAGCCTTTATGGACAAACTGCTGTGCTTCTTCATGCAGTGTGTGCATGAAGAAGGAATGTGTAGTGCAACATGTATGTTACAAACACAGGAATGAGGCGTACACTAGTTCCAATATAAATATGTTAAGATTATAAACATGATAACAGGGTCCAAATGAAGAAGTTTACATTCGCCTGTCAGGATATTTTCCACTACTTCTACTTCCTGCAAACATGACTATTACCGGATGCTTCCTGTGTAAGAGTTGTAGCAGGATCCAAACTTGGATCCTGGAGTGAAGATGTTTAAGAAGCTGCATATTTTTCCCACTCACTAGCAGGAAGTGGGTCATGGAAGATTAGGTACGATGAGGAGGAGCAAAGGGAAATCCACACACAAGTTGCATAATCTGGAGGTGTCACTGTGATAAGAAAGGAGGGGAGAGCCGCAGACAGGGAGACGATGTGACTGGAAGACAGACAGAGACAAGAGAGGGGAGACAAAATGAAGTGACAGGAGAGATGAGTAGATGAAAAGACTGAGGGGGGGGATCAAGTGAAGAGGAGAGAGAAGAAAAAGATGAAGTGAAAAGTACTGGAGGGGAGAAAAAAAAGCATGAGAGAGAAGAGACAAACAAGGAGACATGAGAGAGAAAATACTGAGACTGCACACTGGGAGACAAAAGACCTCAGAGACAAAGGAAGAAATTAAGTGTTGGGAGAAGAGAAGTGAGAAAGGAAATGTTACAGGAAAGGAAGGAGAGACTCTGAGGGCCGAGTGTGTGGACCTGCTGCTGCCCCCTGTATTACCATCAAACACAGATTCACACACAGTGAAGTGGTTCAGTGAACACACACACACACACACACACAGAGGTAATGTAACAAATCTGAGGGAAGACACGGACTCTTTTCCCCTGACTTAAATCTTCTGTGAAAAATGAAGCACTCAGAGATGTTGATGCTCAGGAGATTGGGGGTGTCCTGAACGCCTTCACCTCTACACACTCCCATTTTACACAGTCAGCGCTAACAAAAATAACCTGAAAGAGAGAGCTTCACTTTCAAACACCTCTGAAATAACACCGGCATCCAATCTAGTGTTTTCAGGAAAAAAAAAACAATATGACAACGGAAACATTTCTTGTTTGCTGAGAACTGTACATCACAGCTGACATCTGGTCAGGACACACTGTTTCTCTGCTGAATCTCAGCTCATTAAACCTCCATCCTGTCCCCTGCTGCTCTCTGTGAGACAGAAAACTACAGCAGTACTGTCATTTAATTACAGCCCAACTAATATATCAACCAATATTAGCTTATTGAACATATATCAGCATCGGCCAGTACTTACAGAGAAATCGCAGCAGAGAAATGCCAAAGACATGGCTGAGCGAATTTAAGAACAGAGTTATGCTGAGAAACAATATATAAATACAGGTAAATAACATTGGCTTTATTGTGTGATTGGCTATATTAAAATTTAAAATGAGAGATGACAGAGAAAGTTAAAGTCAACAGAATGTTCACTTCTTAAAGAAATAGTTTGACATTGGGGAAATATGGTTGTTTTTTGCTGCTGTGAGACAGAGGAGAAGAATAATAACGATCTCATGTCTGTCCATTACATATAAAGCTACAATTAGCTAATCTTAGCATTAATGTTGGAATTACCAGGAAACAGGCAGCCTGGTTCTGAGGCGAAGCTAAGTTAAGCACCAGCTTCATACTTACTTCATGGGAGTGGTATCAATCTCATCTAACTCTCAGCAAGAAAGTGAATGAGCCTATTTCCTAAAATGTAACATTATTCCTTTAACTTCACCATCACACACTTTACCTGACCAGGTGTGCATACGCTTTCTGAGAGCTTTACTCAGTACAGAGGCCAGTCTCATGTTTCTAATGTAGCTGGCTTGCTGCGGTACTGTGTATGGTACTGTGAAGCCCCACAGTCGGCCCTCTGAGCAGAATAAAACTGTTGCAGCATTACATCTGAGTGCTGCATCTCTTTCTGTTCTTTCTAATTAGCAGCTCATTACAAGGGAACGTTAAGGGTTTGAACTGTAAAAGACTGAAGACTGCTCTTTTGTCATGCAGCACCCAGTGAGTCACCACCCTGTCAGTAATCAGACACAGCAATAAAAAAAAAAAAAAAAATTACAGAAACGGTTGAATTAACAGATGTTGTTACCATTTTTGGTTTTGAGACTGTGACTGACACATGTTGTCACAAGGGTGCTTCAGATACTCAGCTCCACCAATTAGTAGTATATATCGTTTTCCTTCATTGTGCTTTTAATTACTTGATTTCTGTTTTATCGCGGTAAAAATAATCACAATGAGCTGAAATTGCGCAGAGTCTCAAACAGAGTCTTCATTTACATCCTACAGTCAGGCATGTTGGGAAGTAGCACCGTCTAATTCAGCACATTCATATGATAGCTGTGTTTCCAATCAGAGCTGTAAAGTGAGCCTGCTGTCGAGAGACATCTGACAAGATTTTCTATTGAGTCACATCACAGTTGGGACCGTGAGACGACTGTCACCGCTCCTCCGATTCTATTTTAAGACGCTACATGTAGGACTTACTTGTTATATACCACTGTGAGATAAGTAGTAATGACGCACTCTGATGTCAAGCAAAAGAAAAAACACACAATTACTAATGTCACAAACAATAAATCTAATGATGGGCTTGGTGCATAACTTTATTTTTAGTTGCCACTTTTTACTGATTTTGTTTCTCGTGTTTTACTTTCTGCAGCTTTGTCCACATGAAACTCAGAAACTAGCCTGCAAACAATATCTAAGTAATTTAACTGCTGTGTCATTAAAAGTGGACTACAAGCTCCAGTGTAACTCTCTGCAGTGAACTTACATTTCCCTTTGATGCTTTATCTTTGAACAGAATACAATTATTTATACAATTAGACTATGAAGTGATTTACAGTCATCTCCAGTCCAGCTAATGTCTTCATCAGCTCAAAACCAAATGTGTCTGTGAGTATGAGGAGTGTATAAGAATGAAATCTGCTCTGATCCCAGTGATCTACTGGTTTAGTTGCATTTCATGTTCCCAGTTTAATTCCCACCATGGACTCCTGTTACATGTCACAGTGAACGAGCCTCATTTCCAGTCCCACAGCGAGACACAAATGGATGAGACGCCTCCAATAACGTATTTGCATATCAATACCTAATAGTCCTGTCAGTGAAAAGAACAGCAAAGAAGGGCAACTTGGCCTTTTGTACCACACCGGTGAGGTTCTCCAACAATGCCACAATAACTGTCATTATGTGTGGTTAAAGCTATTTATACCGTCCTTATCATCAATCATCACATGTACCTGTAAGCCGTCATTATCAGAAGGTCAGAGAGATAATGAACGATTTATGTTGAAGACAGAAATAAAACAGAACAAAGAACAAAGTTCTTTCTAATAAAGGATACAATGAAAACAAAATTAAAACGATTCAACTGTTAAAATTAAATTAAAAAAATAAATTAAAGAACTATACATATAATCTCACAACTGTACTTTGACAAATATGCCTTTGATTGTCATAACAATTCACCTCTCTACCTTATTCTATCACGCTCGGATTGACCTAGATAACTATGTGTATGCTTGTCTAAAATACGTGTGAAGTGTTCAAAAGAACGTGGAAGAAATGGCATAGGCGGTGCATTTTGCACTGTATTCAAAAATCACATTTCATTGACATTACAAAGAAAAAAAAAAAGATGTAACCTGATGTTGCCACTGTCAAATATCTAAATTATACCATGATATAAATTTAATGCTGTACCACTCAAGACCGAATTACTCTGCAACTGTGGTCAGTACCACAACATAGCACAGCCTAATGCTATGCAGATAATGCATTATGGTTTACTGACAGTATGTTATGACATTACACAGATTTTGTCTCCTATTTAGAAAACAAAATCTTCTGCTACATGTTGTATGAAGTACCTTGGGTAACAGTTTATTATGCTGTTCTGGTGGTTATATGTGACATACATTAATAGTTTTTCTTAGGATTATCATGTACTTTTTTCCTAAATGAAATCAAGGTATTAGGAAGTGGTTTCCTTGTACCACCCTAACCCACAACTATTACAACCATGTTTTACTAATTAAATATTGTTTCTAAATGGAAGAAACGGGCAGAGATACTTCCTAAACCTTGCTTACTCCTGAAATGCATTTCAACATTCAGTGGTACAGTTCTATTCAAATAGCTGTAAAAATAACAACAACAAAAAATCTATACTTACAATAAACTGCTCCACATCCCTCTCCATGCCCACGTTGGGCAGGTCCGGCATCATGTGCGCGACCACTTTGAAGCCAGCGTCCTTTGCCAGGTGGAAAGATTCACACACGGCTCGCACTGTGTGGCCTCTGGACAAAAAACAAAACAAAACAAAACATGTACAAAAATAGAGTTAAAATAAAAAGCCTGCAGATAAACCATCACCTGCTGGCCATCACACCAGCTGCTATCACATTATGTTATGATGCATTCTTATCTAAACCTGTCCATTCATTCCCGCCCTGACCTACTGACCTGTTGGTGTCGCGGGCCACGTCTTCATATACACTTTGGACTCCTATCTCCAGCCGGGTGCAGCCGTAGCCCAGCATGTCACTGAGGTGTCGCTTCAGGCAGTAGTCAGGCCGTGTTTCTATAGTGATTCCCACACACTTGGTGTTACTGCGTTCAGAGTACCTGCAGGAAGAAACCGTCTCAGTCATTTCTGCTCATAATATGTTTACATCTTATATCTTACAATACTGCTCCTGCTTCATATAATAAGTTTTTTTTTTTTTTTAAATTTGCCTATTCAGTCTCACTGAGTGTGTTGGAGGGCTCTATGCTGGGATCATTTAGCAACATCAATTTACATGCTGTGAGTTTGCGCGGCTCATTATCCAGACAGTTAACACTAACCTCACATTAAAGACACACTAATGCAATAAAGAAAACAAATGACAGCAAAAAAAAATGTTTGTACTGCAAAAAATTGTTAAATGAGACATTACTGAGTGTTTACTTTTTATCAAAAGCCAGTTAAACACTTTATTCAGTCATTCATAAGTCATGACTGTAAGGAGATGCAGATTAAGTCTCATCTGAAGTTGTTCTTTTACTGTATTTACAGATTAATGTGAGTATCTCTGTGTGCCACTCAGGTTGAACATTAAAGCTACTATAATTAAAATTCATTATAAGAACAATGGATCAAATGACTGTGTGTAATGTGAAAGGTTTCCCTTGTAGTGATGAACCCACAAGCAATTACCACTCGACTCTGAACTTCCCCTCAGCCCTGTGAAGCGTTTTAGTGTCTTTCAGTTCACTGTTTCGGTTTGTGATCCCGTTTTTTTTTTCCCCTCTTCACTGCAGGGAAAAGGAAATGTACAAGGAGCCACTGACATAAGACACGAGACATCTGCTACCTGCACTTCACTTAAAGGTCCAGTGGGCTGGCCTTAAACCTTTAAAACTAATTATCAAATGAGTTTTAAACTGCATGGGGTGTGACTGAGACTTACGAAAAACTATTTGTCCCACACAGCAGCAGCTCTACTGATAAAAGAAGCTATAAGGTGCTAAAAGAAACAGTGAGATGCTGAAACAGAGGTGACGCGGTACATCCCCTTATCTTCTTTAAATGTAATCTCAAGACTGAGAGGTTCATCTCGCCTGAACCTTTACTCCTGTGTTAATTTCGAACTTATGTGAGTCGCTGATCGAAATCACAAAAAAAAAAAAAAAAAACAACCCGAGTGACCAAACAGACACATCTCATCTTGGCACACCAGCCAGCTGTCGTTTTCTTCACTCCAGCTGCTCCAATGACCATTAGCTCCCCTCATGCCAGCTCATATTCCATCTGATTCTGTATCTGCTGGCAATAAATGTCCATCTTTTACAGTCTGCTGGCTGATTTACACCAATTACAGGAGTTTATGCTCCAGAGAGGATGGTCAGATTGTGTGAGATGAATCAATAAAAAGTCTATTATCTCAGGCGATTATCTCAAGGTATCTCGCTGCTGTGATCAGATCAGATGCTTGGGTGAGAGGCAGAAATGTGAGCATCATGCACACACACACACACACACACACATAGATTTTCTTTGAGACACAAACACACATCACAAACATCTCACACAGACACACACGCACAGAGACAGAGATAAGGGCAGTCCTTTGCCAAACCAAATGCCTCCTCCTTCCCAAACTCAGCAGCAGCCAGCACAATTACTGTAATCACTGCATCTTAACGAAGAGCGCTGATAGTAGGGCAGGGCAAATTCAGGCACACTCACACCTACCAGCTTACTCACGCACACACATCCTCCAAAACACATACGTATACAGAAAAGAGACACACACATAAACTGGCCTTTCGGATCTTATCGGACTTTAGGGAAGTAAATAGCCCCTGCTGACAAACAGCCCCGGTCCTGTGAAAAAGCCATTATTTGGCCCAGTCGTCTGTATGACGTCTTCAACAAATGGGTATTTCGACTTTGACTTTGAATCTTCTCCAAGTCGTCCAGAAAGTTGCTCCTCATCCATACTGAGCAGACGTGTGCCCAAATTCATTTAAAGCTGCTCTAACTCAGTAAGTGAGAAATCGATAGAAGTAAGTGAAGAGGACTTATTGAGAGCGCCCTCACTTATTTTTCTGCTGAATTCAGAATGGGCTCATTCAGCTTAATCTGTGGAGATGATCATTATATTTTAGCTTCCGAAAGGCTGTTTGGTGTTTAGCTGTGCTAAGTCTAATGAAAAGTGGGGTGGGGTTAAGTGAATGTAAACACACCATGGTGTAAGAGCTAAGAGAAATATGGTACCATATTTCCCATGTTGCATAATACACAGAAAAACACCTTTTATTCACTGGGAATGGTTGGGAGGGTGACTACAGGGAAGAAACGGATGTAACGATGAGTTCTTAATTTTTTCTTTTTTTTACAAAACTTACTAGGGCTCATACAATTATGGAATAATTCAGTGACAGATAATGATTAGAATTTATATGGGAATTGGATCATTTATCAAAGAAAATTCAAACCATTATCTGCTTCCAGTTTCTATAATGTGAGGATTTACCACTTTTCATTTGTGTCATATAGTATATGCACTGGAAACAGTGGGGGACTACTAAATGAATAAATCTAGGGGAAACTGGGCTAATGGTACAATAGCTCCCTCTGGTGGAGACTATTGTTACATATCTCAAATAAAGTACTTACTCATAGAACGTTTATGGAGCCATGGCAAATAAACAAATGACCAAATTAAAATGGAACACATCCAAAACAGGCTCTGGAACAGGGACAGACCCCCTCAGACCCTGTCCACACAGGGCAGCCTTGTCTGGGTACTGTCTATGGCGGGGACACCCTCACCTAAATTCTTCTCTCCAAAAGGGGATTAACTCTCTGACCGAGCACCTGCTCCCCTTCTCTGGGATCACCTTTGCACCCGACCCATCTGTCTCTGTAGTGGTAGACCCTGGCAGCCATTTCTCCCAGTTCTAACCAGGACTCAGTCTCCCCTCCACCCCATTACAACTTACCTTCACCTCTAATAATCTCACTTCCATCATAGCTCATCTATCTATTTCTAATCTGTTTCTATGTCCGCTTCCTTATTGTCCTCACACACATACACACAAACACTTATTCATTTCCAAGTTTGCCCATGCTCCTCATCAGTACCCACACCACCACAGCCACACTTTATCTTTTTAACTATGTCAGTGTTTTTGTGTGTGTGTGTGTGTGTGTGTGTTTGCGCTGATGAGCATGCAGCCTGTTGCATGCTCATCAGCATCAGCATATTTAACCAACTTTATTCTTCTGCCATACTTGTTTACATTTTTACCAAACATGCTATTATTCAGCTATGCTACAGTTGCACAGCAACTCCACGGTTGCATTCTTTACACATCGCACTGAAACCAGCCAGCACGGCGACCCGAACAGCAGAAAGCCCTGTAGAAATAAGAAGGAGGACGAGGGAAGAGAGCTGAATCCTGGAGATGCTGCCTTGTGCATTACCTTTTGCACATTTGTACATTTTTCTGTTCACTTACTGTATATTTGTTACCATTGCTATTTTGTAGTTTTCACTTTTTTACTGATTTACTTCCTCTTTCCTAACTGTGTGTTGTGCTGTTGTAACAAAGAAGTTTCCATTCAAGTTTTCTGATTCTGACTCTGTAGTTTGGTAAAGTCAGAAAATGGCACAGAATACAGATATGCTTCACACCGTGCACTGACCTTCTCCAAGCTGATGGACAGGACATGTCCAGATTCCCCTAATACTTTACACCAAATTGCACCACACAGCTCAGTCATTACTGATGTGGGACTGTCCCAGTCCACCCACTCAGTGCTCAGGGCAAACTACCAAAATATTAAAGTGCTGCAGGCAAAGGAATAAGGAGAATATGAGCCTAATATAGTAAAGTTATTTCCTCTTTCCTAACTGTGTTGTTGAACTCTAAAAAAGCAGTTTCCCTGTGGGAATCAATGATGTTTTCCTGATTCTGATTCACTACCCTTACTGTTCATTGTTGTTAGTCTTCGCCACACATTGTAGTCTCTTAATTATGTGTTCTGTTGTATTAATCTTCACCTGTCGTATTGTGTCTCATCCAAAAAAACAAAAAACAAAACTGTTGCTCTTCCTCTTGAGACCCAGAGGAGGACACAGGCCTTAGAGTAACTGAGTACCTGACAGCCTCAGCCACGTTGTTGGAGGTGTGTCCTGACAGGGCATCGTGTAGATTCCTAATGAAATAGTCTCTGTACTCCTCAGGCAAAGCCATGAAGGTCCCACCCATCACGATGAACTCCACCTTGTCGACACTGTGACCCAGCTGCTTCAGCTGCACAGAGAACAAACAAGATTTAGAACAACTATAATTTGTAACACTGACACATTTTCTGGGTTATAATTGGGAGAACAGTAAAGTGCAGTGGAGCGCAGCAAAATAAGGCTGTTCTCTAAAATAGTAGTTATTATGAACGATCACACTATCTTGGAAAATAAATTGGAATTATAGTTTGAGCAGCAGTTGTGCATAAAACTGGGCTCACAACAACCATGAAAAAGATGAGAACTGTGGTTAATTGAGATTCAGAAAGCACAGATTTCTACATCAACTGCTGCTTTAATTAATGATTTTTGCTTTGCTACATTTGACTAATGTGGCCATAAATTTAAATAATGGCATATCTGAGGTCAGGTCTTAGCAGAAGTGTAAGAGCCATGAGCCATTATTACTGTTTACTAAACACCTTATCAGTGGCAATGATTTCTAAATGTGTGCAAGCAAAGGCTATCACTGTACAGAAGCTGATTTAGGGAAATGGCAATTTTAGCAACATGGGCATCTTGTGACAATGTAAAGACAAAGACAAATTCCACAGCTACTAAACAGAGGCCGATGAGTCAAGCAGTTAAATTAAATTGAATTTTTTTTGTAATGGTAATAAGCAAAAGAACTGAAAAAAAAAAAAAAAAACGGGTGTAGATACTGACCTGCTCCACCCGATGCCTAGTCTGGAGGTAGGGGTCATAACGGGCTCGGATGGCTCTCATGGATGTTGGCTATCAGAGAGAAGAGAAAAAATCATTTTAAAAATGAGTGTATTAAAAATAAAATACACCATAAAACAAAATTCACTTGAGCTTGATCTGACTTGAGCAGTGGGAGAAGCAACTACAGAAACTACAAACAAAAGAAAACCAAAAATCCCTTGATGATACAGAAATAGACAAAAACAAAAGCTGCTATAAAAACAGTGACAAAAAAGAAAATGCGTCTTTTTCCAAGGACAATTGAGACCAGAATATGTGACTTTCAGCAGAGCACTGTTTGCCTGTAAACCAACAGAAAAGTTGCCTTGTTAGATATTGAGGCAGAATGAAACTAACTTACCTCATAACCAGTGTAAGACTGTGTAGAGTACTCAAAGTCTGAGTCTGGACCACCAGGACAGTAGCTGCCAGAGAGGAGATTGTTACATTGAGTTATTAAGAGTTGCACAGACTAAATCAATAAAATGTCAAACAATTAAAACAGATCTTCCTCTCTTAGTTTTGGTCCTTTAACTTGCACTTCTACATTTACAGTTCACACATTAACATAATCATGATCTGCTCATATCTGCAGTGAACGTTATCCAAGTAAATCTTTAAAAAAAATTATTATATGATACAAAATTCAGTAAACTCAAAAAAAAACAAAAAACCAACGACACAGAAACACTTACACACAGATGTTGCCTGTAAAGCTGATGTGTGGACATCGGTGAGGTTTGCACATCACAGCCACGACTGCAATCTTTAACAGAGAAGAACTGAATATTTTAATACTTCTACTCTTTAGTGATAAATTAACAATCTCAACTGTCAGTGTCTCCTACAGTAAATCACGTCTTTGCTTTAAAATGATGCACAACACAAACTGGAGCTGATAAAATACTTAACCCTTAACAATCCATGTAGCCCAGATAACAGAATTTACAAGCTGAGGCCCATCACTGGATAAAGATGCATGCTCATCCTGTCCTACTGTATGTTTGCTAATCAAGAAAAAGCCATTGGCTACAATTCACAGCTCCTCCAAAAGACTTTGAGGAACATTATGTGGCCTGTGCTGTGGAGTTTAACAATAGATAAATGAGCCAATGGCACTATATGTACTGCATGGATGCTTCATTGCCTATTTACACTTGATTGCATCTACTAGACCAAAGTTACTTCAGACAATTGAGCTAAATGGCACATGATGCATTTAAGTGGGTAAAGCCATACAGAGCTCAGCATGAAACTGCTGATTCCGTGACAGAGTAATAGACAGGAGAATGAAGGCTACATACCCCGCTGGCAGTACGGATGGGTTTGGCCTTTAGTTTGGGCACCAGAGCACGACGGTATTGTGGCGGAACCGCAGCAATGATGTCGACCAATCGGGGCTGGGCTTCAAGTCCATATTTAGCTGAAGACTTTGTTTTCACTCTGTTTAAAATCAGGTTAGAATGATTATGACTTGTAGAAAAAGGAGGCATAATCTAGTGTACACAGTGACAGGGGTGATCATTTGTAGTCACTGGAAACTAAAAAAAAAAAAAAAAGCGCTGACACGACTAGCATGTATTACAAGTTATTTCTAACATTATACTAATGGCCAGTACTGATTCCTACATGCATCTTTAGTCTCAGTAAAGACTAAAATGAGTCTTGATATACATGTGATACTATTACAATACAAGGGGTACCCACACTCTGGAATCACAGCTCCTTTTAATTTTATTAGTGACTTTTCAACCAACTACAGGTCTTCCTTGGGCAAACACCCATGTGAACTGAAGGATATAGCAAAATGACGAGTGACATCATAATAATCTAATCACATTCATATGTGTCAACATGATAATTTACAATTATAAAAAAGGAGTGTTGCACTAACTTCCAATCACAAAAGACACAATAAAAATACTCAATACTAAACTGTCTACAAGATCAACACGATAACAGATCTATAGGTAGAGTTTGCTGTGGGACTAGCTGCTTAGAGCACTGCTTTAAAACCACAGAAAACTTTATGAATATGTAAAAAAAAAAAAAAAAAAAAACAGGCTGTATGACCACACTGGAGAAGACTTACTTGTTGAGGTTGATGTCTTTTCCCTCCTCATGAGCTTCAACCAGCTGCTTAATGACATCAGCAATGGTCATCATCATTAGCTCAGCTCGGCTGAGGTCACCTGACAAAGACCAATAATGAATAAAGAGAGAGTTGTTATATTTAATAAAAATATAATTTAAAATAGCTCACACAATTTCCATAACTTCATTATAATTGTATGCCATTCAATAATCTGAAATTAGAAGTAGTAAGTTAGTTACTGTTCGACAGTTCAACTCTTTCCGAAAGGGACCGTTAATAACTGAATGAATGAAGGCTTTACTGTGTTTTCAAACCATGGATAACTCGTTCTTAATGTTATAAAACTCCTAAACAGAGTAAAAACACACAGGTAGGTCACTTATATGTTGTAGGACGGAGGCAGAGCAGACTTGCAGTTAGCATTAGCAACAAGCTATAGTCAGCTTGACTAGTTTAGAAAGCCATTTCAGATATTTTAAGCACTGTGTCACACACTCACTCTTTTTCTTTGGCTTCCCCATTTCTTCCTGTAAACAAATGGTCAAGTTTTAAACAGAGAGCTGCTGGTTAGCGGGTCAACATTCGTTAAATAAATCCGAGAAAGCTGTCAAACATAGTAAACAACTCCACGTTGCGTCCCAACACGGCTTCTGCCGTACAGCGACTGCAATAGTCGTAAAGTAACGTAAACGTACCTTTTAAAGTACTCAACAAGATTCTGAAACCTTCCAAGGCTAAAACGGCTTCACAGTTTTATCCCTGTTGCATCAGTATAATCTGCTTTAACTGGAGTTATGTTTTTATGTTTTTAATATGTATTGGACAAGCTTCCTTGAAAGAAAGGCACAGACTTGTAATGCATGTGGATCCACACGGTGGCGCTGAAATCCCTCTGACACCTGCTGAACGAGTGTGTGCAGGGCTGAGCGCAACTGGGGAACTTGGAAGCTCAGTAAATCTCACAGCAAATCCCTTTAGCCGCGAGTTGACATGGCTTGACCGATCTCTGCGGGGAAATGCAACAGGTGGAAGAGTCGAGGCAATGAACAGTGGATCGCCGTAAGTGTTTTTCTTACACTTTCAGACAGACACCGAAGTCTACACGGTGCACTGTACCGGGGGCAGGTACATTTATCAGCGGTCACTGTGAACATATATGAGCCCTTCTCCGTGTGTGTTTGCTTCTGTTACTCAGCTCTGTTTAGCGTCCCAGGCTAGCTGCTGTGTGTGTACTTGAAGGTGCCTGTGGGAGTCGGACAGGGAAACAACTGCACACTTTTTCACACGGTTAGTTCACTGCTATGTATAATAAAGCGTCTACTTAACCTTGTTATGTCTTTGTTTTGCAAGCAGCTCGGAGCTGGGTGTGAATGTGAATATATGTAAAGATAAGCAGGAGTCAGTTGCTTGTTTATAAATAGAGACATTGTATTTCACGCAGTGGAAAAAACAATGGAAATGGATGCGTTCAGGTGTAATTCGGGGAAATAAGATGTTTTTCTTATGTGAGACACAACACAGCTGGTTTTACTTGTGTCCATTCATTCGTGTACCGCAGGTCAAGTGGCACCATGGATGACAACAGCTTCAATGACTCCAATGTAAAGGTCGCTGTTCGTGTGCGGCCAATGAACAGGAGAGGTGAGTGTAATGTCAGAGAAACACACTGATGAGATGGGTCATGCAGCAACTCATGATGTAAGTTTTTCACGAGCTCTGCACACCTCTGCAGAGGCTCTTATCCACTCTGCAGTATAACTTATCTGGCTCTGTGTTTGGGTTTGTGAGGCCGTGACTAATTTGTAGTTTTCGACAAACAACAGAGGCTTCATTCCTGTGTTTTACACAGTGAGTTTTCCCCCATCGTGCTCTGAAAAGGACTATTTTGCTCCTGTTTGGAAAAGTTTTGGCAGGAGTGCTGTGGGAGTGGAAATGGAAAAATGTCGGAGTGACACTGACATCACATCCTGACAAAAAAAATGGTCATACGGGAACGCGTGTAGTGCACTGTCACTGCTCTAAATACCTCGAACAACAGCTGAGGCGGACTGAGGTGTCAGCTGACAGACTTTTGTGTTACTGAACAGCAATAACCGCCTTGAACTGACCTTTAATTTCATACGATATATCACCTTTCCAACTCTGTTTCCTCACAGTTTTTTAAAACTGAGAATACACCTTTCACAATTACACGTCAGGCTGCAGAAACTTTTGTCACATGCGCCCTAATTCTCTGATTAGGAATTTCCAGTACTGCCCACGCCTTTAAAACCCTCAGCTAAAGGTAAGAATGAGGAAGAGAAGGCGTGACCTTGCTTTTCCTTACTGTCTGCTCAGGGAGTAGTAAACTGGTCATAATGTTTGCACAGGCGAGTCCTGGATGAATCATCATCATTAAAACTGTTTCCTGCCTCACCACGTTGGCCATGTTTGTGTCACGATCACGAGGAACTGGTGCACACACAGTTTATGCCACCTGTTATTCTGCAGTGAGAGAAATGTCAGCGATTACTCTGAGAAGATATGATGACCAATGAATACATGCTGTTTAAGCTATTTAAACGTATATTACAATGATTAGAGAACCCTTTAGCAAGACAAATAGTTTTCACATCTTATTTTTTTTAGGTCCAAATATTACTACACTGCATCCAGTTTACCTGCAGTCTGGGATTGCTGGACGAAATATGTTTGTTAAATTTTATCATTAAAATTGGATTATTTTTCTCTTTTTTTTCTGTTTCAATCCAGAAAAGAACCTAAAAACAAAATGTGTGGTGGAGATGGAGGGGAACCAGACAGTTCTGCATCCAGCCATCACCAACTTGAACAAAGGGGATCCCCGGTAAGACGCAGAGCTTCACATGCTACTTTATCACGTTGTCATCGGTGCAGTGCAAAACCATTCAGTCTTTGAGTCAGTTAGCAGTTTTTTCTCCTGCTTCCACCATTACAGATGTTAATCTTCCTTTGGTCCTGGGCTACTCACAGTGAGTCAGACTCAAGTCAGGATTGTGACTTAGAAACAGTAGCTTGACAAAATGAAGACTAATAATAGTCATCCTGCCTTACAGGAGGTGCCAACACTTGTTTTAACATTTTTAATGATTACTGTTGCCAACTTTCTGTAGAGTTTGGACATACAGCCTCCCTGGAAGTGGACCCTATCAAAGTTTTGCCCCATTCAAGTGTGTTCACATACAGTATTTACAGTATAGGAGTTGCTTCAATTTATTTCCCTCAGGATTACTGGAAAAAGTGTTTGTACAGACTCCAACCAGCCGGTCTAGTTATCACCCAGTTGCTTGGAAGAAGCTCAGATCTAAGCCTCACCCCACCCGGCCTCCTTCTATTACTCCTTTCCATTCCTTCTCCTCCCTCTCTGTTCTTCCTGCATCGTTCCTCTCTTTACAAAGGGTGTGTCTGTTCCAGCTCATTCCTGCTCAGGTAGTCAATCCATGATTTAAGGGAATAAAAACAAAGGAGAGGAGGACAGTATCAGGATTCAGAATTGAAGTTTGAATTTATATTTCCAGTCAGTGTGGAAATTTGCCTTTGGTTTAATCTCATGATACTCAGAACTCACATCAGCACAGTGCATCAAAATAGGAACTAAATTATAGATGTTGTGGGTACAAAGTGTGCATTGATTGAACTAAACTGCAAATGTGCCACTAGGCATGTGTTGCATGCCTCCTTATGTGTTTGCTGTTAATAAAGCAGTCCAGCCCTCCTCTGTCTTCCTGTAGCAGTCAGCCAGGCAGTGAATCAGAACAGTGCAGGTAGATGCTCCCCTGAGGTTTTGGCCCCTTCTCAGGTTACCCTGTTCAGTAAATATGTCTTAGGGCAATCCCCTGCACACTCGAGAGTATGAATCCTTGTCTTTGTGGAGAGAGATAGTCTTATATTTCATAATTTTCCTATGCATTTTTTTTTCTTTTTGTTTCAGCGTATCCGTGTGTGTCTTTTCTGCCCTGACACGCTTCAGCTGCAGCTTCAGGTGTTTCTCCTTTGGGGCTCAGTGTGAACAGGTTTAACAGGCTTAGTGCAACACAGATGAGCACTTCCATGATCTCAGAGCAGCACAGGGGTCATATAAAAGCAGAAAATGGAAGAAGTAAACTGATTTTGAGCAATTGTTGAGCAAATATTTTACGTGGGGAGCATCGGTTTGTGTATCAAGGCGTTGTTGAATAGTTTCCCAGTAGACTATAGTCTGTTATAAGCATCTGTGCAATCTGTGTAACAGAAAAGCTTTGTTTGTTGGGGGGGGTGAGTCACTGGCCAACCAATAAGGTTTTTGCTTAGTCAGCTCACTGCCTGACAGGTTTAACTGATTTGCAGCTTGAGCCTCAGGGGGTGTTAATATATTATGGCACCCCTGGTACCTGCAACCAGGAATGCAGTGGGGGCTGTCAGACCCTCGAGGTGGTAGAGATTAATGAAGCCTTGTTGCTGCTTTTATAAATTGGAAGCCCACCAATAGTTTAGCAAGCCTTAAAACAGTTATGGTAAAACCGTATTTTCATGGATCCCATTTTACTGCACATGTTGCAAACAGACCCTGAACTGTTGCAAGAATGTTTATCGGCCCCTGCAGAGTAATGTTTAGAAAATGAAACCAAAATTGTGTGCCTTCTCTTATCTGGGCTTGGCTTTGATAAGAACCCCACTTTGAAGAGTTTTTTTTTTTTTTTTCTTAATCTGCTTGTAGCATCGCAAATGTTTGTTTATTTCATATCCTGACTTTGGGAACTGCTATGTACAGTAACTGTAATATCCACCCAAAGGGGATGTGCATTATCAAACTGCTGAAATCTGGGATAGTTTAGTTTTGTAGGCCTGTGTGTTGTTGGTCATGGGCTTGCTGACCTACCTTCCTCCTCCCTCTCTTTTAGTGACTCCTTGGAGCTGTGAGCCTCTGCCAGTTATCTCAGGAATGTCCTTGCTAGTCCAGGAGAGGACAGGACTTAATGTTGCTCTTTCATGCACCAGCCAAGCCTCACATAGGGAGGCCTTGTTTCATAACAACCCCCCCCCCCCCCGTGTGTGTGGCCATGACTAAATTTGCAGCCTTTTTTTTTTAAGCCCATACATACTGATATTTCTGCCAGAGTGAGGACTGTGTGTTTTGAGTTATGTATGGTATCATGCTTCAGATGGGGCTTCCCAGGAGACTGGGCACCTATGGTTAAGGATGATTTATTTTAACCTAACCAAAACACAACTCACACACACACACACACTTTTTGGGTAGGCCATCCCAAATAGATTTCTCAAAGAGATTAGGTATTTTGTACTTTTTTTTTTAATCTGTGGAAATGTGATTGAATATACAGACTGCTTAAAAACCCATTATTTAACAAACTTAACAAACGTGAAATTGTTAGTTAGCAAGGGGTTAGTATTGACTGCAGTTTCCATCTTCACACCCCCCCCACCAAGTGGGTGGCCACCACATGTAAATTCTCAACTTGTGGGAAACATAGCAACCAAGGAAATTTGTAATTAGTTTTCTCTTGTGAAGCAGTATTTGTCTTTCTTCTCTCTGGTTTTCAGCTTCTTTCTTTGGAGCAGCCTTCTAATACCACACAGTGGTCTGATGTCCTTGCCCAAGGGGAGTGTTGGACTCTGAACTGGCATCACCCTGAATGCTTGACAGCCTCTGCAATCCTTTGGCTGAAGTGCAACTTTCAGAAAAAGAATTCATGTAATGAGCAGAAAAGAGGGCGGTTAACAACTAAATGCAGACTTAAAGCTGATTTTCTGATGGAAACAACTGACAACACATCACCAATTTATATACCAAACTTGTAAGCAAATAGTTGGACAACATCATCATTCATTTGGAGTTGTGTTACTGGACACCTGACAAATGTAAGGTGGCCAGAAGCACAGCACCACACAACAGCTAAGTTAGCTTGTGTACATAAGGTTGACAGCCATGATAGTGGTGAGAGTAAACCAGAGCAGTTCAGCTGTGGGCTGGAAAACTGAAACAGTGAGCTAAACCACTAAACCGCTCCGTAGAAATGAGGGGAACTGCAGAGTTTCACATTCAAGTGGTCATGTGATCCATTGTTGATATAGAAACATTGATTTTAGCTACTTTAAACATTTTTATCAGAGCACTGTGAACAGGTCTGATTTGGTCTGTGCTGCATAAAGAATGTACAGTTTGTTCATCTAATCTGATGCAAGTCCTCAGTCTCACTTTCCTAGCTTTGAAGGGCACTACTAGGATCAATATGTAACTAATATAATCATAAAACCACATAATATAATATTCCATGTTTTAAACTGAATTTAAACCTTCAGCTTAAACTAGATTAGACTCTGAACCCGCTCTGGTACCAAGTGCTACATGTGAGGGACAACACCATGGAGCTGCACTGAGGCATAGAACATGTCTGATAATTAAATTTGACGTTTGCGTGCTGGAATGTGACGATCTGTTTGCTGACTGATGCATGGCACACTATTGTCATCTGCTCTGGGATGAACCTGAAATGCAGTGACTGTGTCGTGAAGTCCTCCGGTAAGAATGCAGAGCTTTAGACTCGGCCTGTGTCTCCGTGGCACAGACTCTGAGGCTCTTAGTGCTGCTGAAGGTCACATTCCCCACTTGATTCGCAATGAACCAAAGAGGATTAGTCACCTTGACAGATTTTTAAGCTTCACTACGATTAAAACACGTTTGACACATTATCCTTGAAACTCTCCCTCCTTACCCCACTGACTTTGACCCGGAGCTGGGTCAGACTTTGTGCTAGCACTGCTGTTCCTGCACTGTTGTGTTGTTTGTCTGTGCTGTTCTGAACTGGAACAGAACAACGAGTGCACATCAAGGATCTGCTTAGAAACAGCAAGTCACAGCACTGACTGTCATTCATTCATTTTAGTGAGTCAGTCCTCAACCAGTGAGACATGTGGTACGTGAGCAGGCTGAAACAATGTTAAAGGACAACCATGAGACATGGAGTATTTCAGCTGAGCATGGACTGATTTTGAGGTGATGGGGTCCTGGGTGTTGACATGTAAAAGGACCCACCCCCCCCTATAGTCACAGCAGCCTGCTTACATTAAACAAAAGTACAAACAGATACCTGATTGGACGTTGTGGACAGACTGGTAAACAGTTCAACCAGTTTTTCTCCTCTTCATTTGCTTAATTTAATTCATTGTGAGAAGATGCCTAAAGGCAGGTAGCTATTAAGTATTTCACAAGAAACCATCCCCAACATCTTGGACTGTAGGAAATCGAAATGGACATTTTACAATTTACTAAGCTGTTCATCAAAATAATGATTAGAGAAAATAATTGTCATTTTTACGGATAATGGAAATAATTTTCAGCTGCAGCCCCACAGTATATCAGAGCCCTGTTACTCGCTAAAATTAGCTTGTGACCTCACAGGTTAGAGAGCCAGTCTTATGACTGAAAGGTCAGTGATTGGAGACTCCCCAGACTGGCTGGGAAAATGTTGGTGAGGAAAAAATAAAGAATTAAAATGCTCTCTCTGCCGTCAACAAGTGCTACCTGCACCGCTTCCAGCTGTGAATGTGTGGAACTTTGTAAAAGTGAAGTGAGTTGAGTGAGTTTTTGCTGAATCGGGACTCAGCTCACTTTATTTGAACGCTCAGCAAAATTTCCTTTGCTTTGTTCAGATTCTTGAAAAGTGCATCTCAGCTGGACCAGAATGTCAGATGAATAAACATTGTTAGTGTTGCGAGTGTTGCCATGTGATAAATATTTTCACTCGGTCTTGTGCTGGTAAGGCCGCTCGCTATCTTTCCTCTGGTGTGTAAATCCTCAAACCTGTGATAGAGTCACAGTGAAGTTTGAAATAGTTGAATTTGTTGATGTTCGTGTTCATTTTAACACAATTTATTTATTTATTTTTTTCTCTCCTCTGTCCTCAGGAATCAGCCAAAGGTAAGTGTTAAATTAAGCTTTGATTTAGATTAATAATTAGTGGTTTTATGTGTAAATACAGACTCTTCAATCGTGTTTCTCCTCAGGTTTTTGCCTATGATTACTGTTTCTGGTCCATGGATGAATCTCAGAAAGACAAGTTTGCAGGTTAGTACGTTTCCACAGTGGCACTGTGTTTCAGATTCTACTTGATGTGGTGCTCTCTGTTTTTAGCTCATGTGTAACTTTGCCGCTTGGTGAGTCATTTCTCAAACTTATCTCCTGAGAGAAGGCTTCCTGATATTCCGAACTATTTATGGGATCGAAGAAAGGGACTGAGGGGAGCGCAGGACGAAGAGTTAGACATAGTTTACCCTTCTTGATTTGTTCTCTGGTCCTCTATATTGTAATGGGGCAGAACAGAACAGTTGCCAGGGGCTTTGCTAACTTTGTGAATCTGAATAAAATGCCCACCATGTCCGTTCTGAGCCTTGACTTTTGTCATGTACACAGAGTGAATGAGCAGTAAACCATGTACTTATCTGTGAAGAACCCCAGAGAAGTGGTTTTGTTTTCCATAAATCTTTCTTTCTCTTCAGCCTCTCCTCCATTCTTTGTCACTAAAAGTTATGCTCTGATTATAGTTTCTGACCTCAGCCTGTAACAGTCTGTGCTTTGAGATATTAACGTGTTTGTTTTGTGGTTTTGGTGCAGGTCAGGATGTAGTATTCCAGTGCCTTGGGGAGAGTCTGCTGGACAACGCCTTCATGGGCTACAACGCCTGCATCTTTGCTTATGGACAGACAGGTAACACTTAACGTGCAGACATCAGAATTATGGGCCCTCTGTGATAAACGTGACCTATAATAGAAGCACCGTGTTACTGTTCTACCTGCAGAGTATGAAGTGTTCAGTAAGGGTGTAATCTGCCCAGTTATCAGCGGTGATGTGCAAGGTAAATCTTTTCAAAATAAGACTGAGCATTCTGATGAATAAAACTCAGTGAGCAGTTTATTAGGTACACCTAGCTAAACCTAAAGCAGTAGAGAAGGTTATAAATCGAGCTCTTGTTGAAACTGTTTTAGACGGGTTGATTCAGCTGCGTGTTGGAGGTCGTGGTTTGTGGTGTAGTTGAATTTTGGTTCATCATACTAAAAGGTATTTCGTTCATGTATAAACGAGGGTAGACTAATAAACCAGCAGCTGAATGTATAGTGTGACTTTTCTCTGTTGTAAGCTGACATTTGCCTCTGAGACATCTGCTGACTTAACAGACCTTTCTCATAGCGAGCCTTTCGATAAATAACATGAACACTGGCTGCATTCCATTTAGGTGAGCCAGCTAAAGGGCCGTACTATTGTGCTCATTGGCATAGCTTGCTGGAACATTATGTATGCAGTGGGAAAGGTCTGGGAATTCACAAGCTTTTAAATCCTAATAGAGCATTAATTAGCGCTTTATTGGAGGCAGGTGCTCTGAAAAGGTCGACAAGGTATGGTGACCTTTTCAGGTGCCTTATTCAAATTTAAACCATTTCCAGTGTGGGCAAGGTCTTTTCTTGCAGAATAAAAAGTCAAAACCTTTTCAGCTCAGTTACACTTCTTATATCCTAATTTTGGGTGCGTTTACAATGAATGCACAATGATGTCGCTTGAGATTTAACCAAAAATAGAACCGATCAAGACTTTGCCAGTGACAGTGCCCGCAACTTTGGTTTGCTCTCATTGATAGACCTTTCAGGTGTGAGCACGCGTGCATAATATTAGGATCCTAAATCTGAAGCAGCTAAATGGAATTCAGCCATCAGTCACTTATCATTTAGACGTGTGCCTTTCCGACTCTGACATGTGAAACTGTCCTCTGTGAAAGGGCCTGCTATTATCTGTCATTTTAACCTAATCATTTCCCCCTCTGAGGAGTTTATTCATGATTTAATAACACATGCAGAAATGGCCATGAGCAGCACAGTATGGGGTTTGCACTCGGCTCACTGTTGTGAGTATAACATCCTGGCTATGTGATGACAGCATCTGTATCTACATGTCACAAAACAAACCAAAAAAACCCAGAGAATAAACTTGTGTTTTTGGACTCTGTACTGACTTTGCTCCCCCCGCCCAACCCACACAATTCAACACAACAGGAAGACTATTGTCTTTATTTATTTATTTTTTACAAGTGCAAATAAGAGCAGGTTCTTTATTTCATAACACTGACAAACAAAAGCTTAACAAACTAACAGACAAAGAGACTTGATGCCTCTGTCTGATTGTCCCTGCCTCTGTGTGCACAGCTCTGCTCTTTGTGTTGCCTTTGCCTAATGACACCATTATGAAATGTTTCCATAAGCACTTCATTCCTTTCTAATGAAGATGCTATCACATTTTCTTTGATATTACTGGAGATTTTCTACTTATTTTTCTACTTATTTTTGGCATATTTGACTCTCTGGTCCACTTTTTGAGCCCACTGTATTTTTCCCAAAACAGCAGATCTCAGATCAGATCTAATGTTTTGCTGTGAATGTGTTTTGGACGCTATGAACCCTGCCAGAAACATACATCATATTTTAACATAGTATTTACTGTAATTATGTCTTCTTGATAAATTCATCTTCAGTCATCTCGAAAATTATAAACATTGCGTCATGGCTGCCATTTTACATGCAGTAAGAAAAAGAGAATGTACTTAGCACCTAATTATGTAGGGACAGAGTGTCTCCTGCTACCTGATCAGTCATAATGAGGTGCACCTGTCCTGGGGATGAAGTGCTGAAAAGCTCCTGTTCCAGCATCAGAGGGGAGAGGCTTTCAGCATGGGGGCTGTTGGTCTTCATTCCTCTCAGCCTGAGAGTTTATATTTGGTGGTGTTGTGTTCTGACTGTCTTTTGTAGTCTTGATTTAAAGGTGTTTTCTGTAGTTGATTTGATTCAGGGGTGGAATTTTGTACATCCGCCGAAGGGCCGCCCAAGCGTGGGGCGTAACAGTAATCATGTAATACTCATGTAATCATGTAATAGTACTCGTGGCTATCTCTGTTTTTCCCAGAAAGTTTCCCTTTCCCAGGAAGAGGGGGGTTCCAGACCCCTCTGTCCATCCTGTCCCTCCCATAATTTCTGCACATGCCTGGAACAGACCAAGATCTCTCACACTTGTATTTCCTGACTCTCTGTCTCAACAAGCTGTTTAATTAGCTTTTTTTAAAAGGGGTGTTTAATTTTGTGCCACTAACTCTTCTCTTTCAACTCATGAATCTTTGCCTCTCAGACACTTATTTTTCCATCTGGTTTTGGAGTGTTAATTTATTTCTTATTGAATTTGCATAAAAGCTTCAGAAGTGCTGTGGCGCATCTGTTTATTTATAATCATGCATTCAGATTTTTTCCTAGACTTATTAGTAGTACTCTCCAGACCTATATTAAATTATAATATTTTTTTTTTTTTTATCTCACTTGCTTCCATAGCTCCACCATGACTTTGTCTTTTGAAAACTGTGGAAATAGTGTCCCACTTCCTTAAAAAAAAAATGAAGATTTCTTGGTTTTTGTTTTTGTTTTTTTTTTGCTTGATATTTGGAGTTATAAACAGTAACTGTGTGTCTCCAGGCTCTGGGAAGTCGTACACCATGATGGGCTCCGCGGAGCAGCCTGGTCTGATCCCTCGGCTCTGCAGCTCTTTGTTCAGCAGGACGGTGCAGGAGGCTCGTGAGGGAGAAAGCTTCACTGTGGAGGTCTCCTACATGGAGATTTACAACGAGAAGGTCAGAGACCTGCTCGACCCCAAAGGGTGAGGACGTTGTTTTTTTTTGTGCGCGTGTGTAGTTGACTATAAAACAAAGAGTCAGTCATGTATTTTATTTACCTGCATATAAAATCTGTGGATGATGAAGTGATAGTAAATCCATCTCCTGCTTGCAGTGTCATTCATCTGTCTTTTCAGCAGTACGAGCCATTATGTTTTGATCTGTTGTACAGGCCTGTGAGTCTTTTCCTCGTCGTATTAAACAGCTTTAAATCTTGATTTGAAAATGTGTTGTTTGATTTGCTTATTCAGGGACGGAGGAGCACAGATTCATTTTTGTAACTGAGTTAAACTGAAGTTTAAAGAATTTATAATGGTCTTCTTCTCTCTGCAGAAGTCGACAGGCTCTGAGAGTGAGAGAACACAAAGTTTTGGGGCCTTATGTTGACGGCCTGTCCCGCCTGGCTGTGGCCAGCTACAAGGTACTGCAGGGTTTTCTTGCAAAGCATTTTCGGAACTATATCTAATTCCTGCTCTGTTTTCTTTTGCTTCCATCACACTGGGTTGCCAAAGGAGAAAAAGTATTTATAGACGTGTTTGTTTGTGTTGCTTCTGTCGGCGACAGGACATTGAATCTCTGATGTCAGAGGGAAATAAATCTCGCACAGTGGCGGCCACAAACATGAACGAAGAGAGCAGCAGATCACATGCTGTGTTCAACATCATCCTCACACACACACTCATGGACCTACAGTCTGGGGTAAGAAGCGCACACTGGCTCAATGGCAAAACATTTGGTTTACTGTTATGATTTAATGGTGCCAATCTTTTGTGAATAAAGATGAGTAAATAAGTTTGTTGTAGTCTCCATTTATGCTCTCTGTGCTCAACTGGATACTATCCTTTTGTGGCTTCTGAGTGATTTGGTTTTTATGAAGGTGACCTTTATTACAATAATAGGTTACATTTTGCCAGTGAGTCAGCACTACCACAGCAGTGCTCCAAACACGGAAAGATAAACTGCTAATTGGTCATCAATGAATAACCAATATTGCAGCTGGCCTTTGATGAGGTTTTACTACAACTAGACAGGAACACATGGACTGAGAGGTTGTACGAGTATGTTATAACGTGACCAATCGTGCGTGTGTCTGTGTGTGGTTGCTTCAGACAAGTGGAGAGAAAGTGAGCAAGCTGAGTCTGGTGGACCTGGCAGGCAGTGAGCGGGCAGCCAAGACTGGAGCAGCAGGGGAACGATTGAAAGAAGGCAGCAACATCAATAAGTAAGTCAGCAGAAAATAAACAAACACCACTACAATGAAGACTCATGACCCCTGAGTGTTACTCAGCTTTTACTTTCTGGACCTAAATTAAGCCCCCCCCCCCGTGTCCCTTTCTCCAGGTCTCTCAGCACTCTGGGTTTGGTTATCTCGGCCTTGGCTGACCAGGGAGCAGGGACGAACAAGAGCAAGTTTGTTCCATACAGAGACTCTGTGCTCACCTGGCTGCTGAAGGTACACAGAGAAAGTATCACACCTTGTTAATGTAGTTTTCTGTGCATCTGCAGTTTGTTGTTGTTGTCCCAGTAATCAATTTCCTATTTTCCTCATTACCTTCACAATATTTTCCAAATTGGATGGTATTCAAATATTTAAGGAATTAAAGGTCCTCTTTTCAGATTACAGTAACCAGTCCCTGCACTTCATGCACATGTTAATACACAACAGGATGTAGTGCTACGTGGATTTTTTTTTTTAAACTAAAGAAACTGGACTTTGAGTGATTCATTATGTGCTGTGCTTTTTGTTATTTTGCCCATACATTTTCAAGCCTCTGCTGGTTATTATTTTCATTAGCTCTGCTCAGTTGGAAAAAGGCTCATTTTGCCAGCGTTAAGTTTTTAATTTGGGGTTTCTAAATTAGTCTTTAATTTGGCTCCAGATAGCATGATAATAGTGTTAAATGTTGCTTTCTAAAACCCTGAACGCCCCCAAACTCAGTGTGCTCACAAATCATACGCTTTACAGATAATTAGTAATTGTTTCTCTAAATCAAACCAGTGGATTTTCTATCTGTGACATGTTTGACATGGTCAGACTTTTGGGTTGATCACTGAGGTTAAAGCTGTGTTTATACCTGCAGGACAGCCTGGGAGGGAACAGCCGCACAGCTATGGTCGCCACCATCAGCCCAGCAGCGGACAATTACGACGAGACGCTCTCTACCCTGCGTTACGCCGACAGGGCAAAGAACATCATCAACCACGCCGTGGTCAACGAAGACCCCAACGCCAGGATCATCCGAGAGCTGCGAGACGAAGTGGAGAAGCTGAAGGAGCAGCTCACAGAGGCTGAGGTTCACAACACTTTAGTTTGGTTCAGCCTGGACATGTATGGTGAAGATTGAATATTATGTCTAAGACAGTAATGTGAGTGTAATGCAGTGTCTGTCACTCTCAGTCTATGAAGGCTCCAGAGCTGAAGGAACGGCTGGAGGAATCTGAGAAACTGATCCAAGAAATGACAGTGACCTGGGAGGAGAAACTCAGGAAGACTGAGGCCGTCGCACAGGTAAGGCACACACAAACGTCACACACAAGTTCATTCTTGTTATACTTAAACAGAACTTTATTAACTTTTATTTTCCACTCAAATGCAGCATATTCATCTAATCAAACTGAGGAGATAAACAAAAAATGTGATGTGTTTTCTGCTAATTCTTTATTCCCTCTTCATGTAAGATGACTTCAGCTTGAACTCAGTTCATTCAGAGTTGTATTCACTGGAGGTCTTGGCCTTCCTTTATACCCCCGTTTTTCTTTCATCTGCCACAGAATAGAATCAGTAACTATTGAGTTCCTGTAGTAAATATGGAACATGTGTTTCCTTTAGGAGCGTCAGAGGCAGCTGGAGAGCCTGGGAATTTCTCTGCAGTCTTCTGGAATCAGGGTGGTGGATGACAGGTGTTTCCTCGTCAACCTTAACGCTGACCCTGCTCTCAACGAGCTGCTGGTCTACTACCTGAAGGTACTGGGCACACACACATATATATATATACAGCCCAGTGCTCTTTACACAGATACAGACATGCACACATTCTTTCTGCTGAAAGTGTCAGTCTTCTCCGTGACCTTCTCCGTCTCTGTGTCTCACGTCCAGGAGCACACGCGCGTGGGCTCAGCCAATTCACAGGACATCCAGTTGTGCGGGATGGCCATCCAGACTGAGCACAGCGTCATCGACATCACCGAAAACAACTGTGTGGTGCTCACTCCTCACCGCAACGCTCGGTACGTGGTCAACCGTGGTCACACAGACCGTAACGTCACACACAGCACCGGTATTTTGCTTTCTCAGTTTTTAACAGATATGATACACATGTCACATGTTCCACTCAGCACTGAGAAAAGCTCACAGTGGTGAACACTAGGTGGTGAAATTACTTCATTTAGCAGCAGCAGGGCTCTTAAAGGATGATCTCAGAAACTTTCGAGGAGTTCATAGAGTTATATGAAATATTAACAATGGCTCAAATGACTTTATGTAATATGAAAGAGGTCATAGAATTTTACATCAGTTGGGAGGACAGGCAAATGTTTTTTTGTCTTAATTCTGATAAGCTACCTGAGTTTTGGTACAGACAACTAAAGGATATTTGCTTTGAAGAGAAATGCCACTGAAAGAAGCCAAAAGAACAAGGAGGTTAAGTGTGCAATGTACAATGTATATAGTAGAATTTGTTATTTGAAATGGTGTGTCTCATGTTGTTGTTTCCCCTGTGTAGAACATGTGTGAATGGGGCTACAGTTACTAGTCCAACCCAGCTTCATCATGGTGACAGAATTCTGTGGGGTAACAACCACTACTTCAGGTCGGTTTCACCTGCACAGTGTTTGAATCTGTGTAGTGTTTTATTTCTCACACAAACTTGTTTTTCACGGCACGTGGTAACACACTCTTCATTGTGTCTCTTCCTATTTTGCACTGTACGGCTCTTCCTCTTTCTCTTGCTGACTCTTCCTCACATACGTCGTTACACAAACACCACCTACTCGTGCACTCGCACAGAATCAGCTTGCCCAGGCATATGGCCCACGCAGGGGGTGAGGATGAGGAGGGCGGCTCTGCGATGAAGACATGTTTGAGCACCGACCGGCTGGGTGAACTCGATGCGTTCAGCGACGTGTCGAGCGAGCGGAGCTTCAGTTACGAGTCGGCCCAGGCCGAGGTCATGATAAAAGGCATGGGCAGCAATGGTGAGTCAGGCTGGGAACAATGGACAAGGTGGACTCCTTTAAGAAAACTGTTTTTTTTTTTTTTTTTTTTTTAATACGTTACAGTAAAACACAAGCTGATGTGTTTCAGCCAAGGAGCTTCCTCAGAGCACTGTTTTTTGTTTTTTTTTTAGGTCAGTTGTGGTTAATGAAGTGACAGTGCATACACAGTTGCATGTCTTGTTTTGTAAGATGGGACATGACAAGGAAGAATGGTTGTTATGAGCTATAAAAATGTGTCCACACAGAAGACATTCCTTCTTCTGTCATTTTTATTCTTTTTTATTTATTATTCTAGTCTATTTTGGACAGATTGTTCATCTGTGCATATGTAGACTAGTCATGGACAGTGGAGCTCTGTGGCACAGAGGAATAAAATATTGGTGCTTGGTAATAGAATGGATTCAGTGTTTTGTTTGGTCATTTTTTGACATGAAGAAATGGAGAATAGCTTTGTCTTTTAGTTTAACCAGGCCAGTTTTTACAGCTTTATCAAAAGCATAGGATGTCCATCAAGTTACTCCAAACAGCTTGTTCAGTGTAATCCAAATATTTAGAGCCCAGATGATTCCAATGTGGGCTCCAGAAGTTCAATATTTAGCCTGTAAATCCTCTATATCTTCCACAATATTCTGGTTTGAGTAAAGAATGCAGTGCCTTATCAGAGGACAGCGCTTGCCAATTTGGAGATAATGAGGTAAATATTGGACTTCTGGATCCACAGCGAGCGCAGTCCTGCGGACGAGTTTCAGCTTTTTTTGGGGTGAGAAACAATGACAGTCTTTTCATTTCGGGATGATCAGCGCTTTCAGCCTTCCCATCCTTCTCAGTGAAGCTGTTAAACAGCCCCTAGACATGAACACAGAAAGCTTGGTCGTGCTTTTAAACCAGAGATGCTCATTTTCACTTGATAAAAATAAGAACTTCACAGTTACTCTTCCTCTCTCCATCCATCCATCCATCCATCCATCCCCTGGCTCCTCCTCCTCCTCAGACCCCTTACAGTCGGTGTTACAGACCCTGGAGAGGCAGCACGAGGAGGAGAAGCGATGTGCCCTGGAGCGGCAGAGGCAGATGTACGAACAGGAGCTGCAGCAGCTCCGTCAGAGACTCACCCCTGAGAAATCCTCCCACCTCCTCGACGCGTCAGGTCTTCCGGTCAGTGCAGCTGCTGCAGCGTCACCTGCATCCCACAAACGTATGCGGCGGTGGAGTGAGGACAGGTGAGACAGTCACAGCTTGGTACCTTTACCACGCTGAGCAGTTTAGTCTTTGAAAGAGAAACGGATATATATCAGGACACTTTGTAAAACTCGCATTGTCGTCTGTTTGTGGTGCAGGGAGGCGATGATGACTCGCGGCCTGCGGCGCCTGAGGGAGCAGATAGTTCGGGCCAACCTGCAGGCTCGGGAGGCCAGCTTCATCGCAGAAGAGCTGAACAAGAGAACAGAGTACCTGGTCACTCTTCAGATACCTGCCGCTAACCTGGACGCCAACAGAAAGGTAGAGAGGTGTATTCATGAGTGTGTCAGAGTTTAGGAGAGGGAAAGAAATACTTCATACATTTTCCTCTCCCTCTCTCTCTCTCTCCATAGCGTGACGTGGTGCTGAGCGAGCCGGCCATCCAGGTCCGTCGTAAAGGTAAAGGGAAGCAGATCTGGGCTCTGGAGAAGATGGAGAACAGGCTGGTGGACATGAGGGAACTCTACCAGGAGTGGAAGGACTTCGATGAAGACAACCCTGTGAGAACCTGCTTGACTCACAGATAAATGAACTGTATAATTAACCTGTAGACGTTTGACTGTTTTTCACCTCTGCAGATATACAGAGGTGTCTGTTTATATGTGTCAAAATGTCTCTGCTGGCTTCCGTCAGTCCCGTCTCACATCCCCGACTCATTCATTAGGTTCTCACCGTTCTTAATTCCCTGCTTTTTTCCTCATCCAGGCGATGCGGTCCTATTTCAAACGTGCCAACCCGTTCTTTGACGAGCAGGAGAACCACAGTCTGATCGGTGTGGCCAACGTTTTCCTGGCCTGCCTGTTCTACGACGTCAAGCTGCAGTATGCAGTGCCCATCATCAACCAGAAAGGAGAGGTAGGAGTCTCCTGTGTGCAGAGGAGAGGCTGCTGTTTAACACACAGGCACATTTCACTTAAACTCACCTCTTCCTCTGAATCACATAGCGCTACAGATAACAGTTTATTTTTATTGACACTTTATTGTAGAGAGTGTTTAGATGATAAATTAAAGTTGCACTAGTCAATATTTTGTATTGACAAAGGAATAAATGAGTGTGTAATGTGAAAGTTGTCACTCGTGTCTTTCAGCTCACAGTCAGCTCGCAGGTTTATTGTTGTGGTTTAGTCTCAGCTAAACCAGCCTCGCCAGCCACAACAGGAAGCTGTTTTCAGAGATAAACCTCGTGTTCACCAAATACGCAGTCCCAAACAGCACTTAGAAAAAGTTAGCATTCAGCTGGTGAAAATAGTGGAGCTTGAAGCAGCTTAGCCAGATTCATCCCTCAGGAGTTCAGAACAGAGAGTGAATATTGGACTTATATTCATAAGGTGTCCACTGACACGACTCCACATGGATGATAATGTTGCCCTATGTCTGCGGGTCAACTTACAAGGTGACATGTCTGTGTTGTGTTTATAGGTTGTTCCACCCGCCTCCAGTGTGACAAAAATGAGTTAATGCAGGTTTTTATAGAAAATTTAAGTACAGAGATTGTGAAGAAAACAGAGTTAGAAATGTCCCAAACATCTATTAATGTAGGTTTAAGCTCATGAAATGTGAAAAGTAACAACAAATGCCCAAAGATGTTTTAAAACGACTTATAAAAAAGGAGAAAAGAAAGCGTTTACATTCTGTAAAGCTGTAATCAGCCAAAGCATAGCACATTTTCTGCTTGATATATCTGGAATGATTAGATTTTCAAAAGTAGAAGGAGTTTTCTGTCTGACTGACTAATCAAATTAACCAAACATGTCAGTGGTAATCAGCAATTTAGTGATGTGACCCAGAAATCTTTTTAATGAAGTGTTTTTTTTGACTACATTTTTTTTTACTTTGATTATGTGGCCTACAGTATGACAGTGACATCTGTCTGTCTTTAGCTATAATATGCCTCAGTGACCAAGAAATATTGAATTCAGAAACAAAACTAAACCCTAGAACAGACAAAAGAAAGACAGATATGCTGGCTTCCTGCCAAAACGACTAATAGGAATCCGACTCCAGCCATGTGTGTTTGTCTCTGTGTGTGCGTGCGTGCGTGTCAGGTGGCGGGTCGGCTGCACGTGGAGGTGTGGCGGGGTACAGAGGGCTCTGGGGACGAGGGTCCAGGCGAGTCTGACCCTCAGTCGAGCAACACTGACAGAGATCCACAGGAGCGTAAACTGGACTGTGTGGTGAGAACATGGACATGTATCTTCATGAACTCGTCAGATTAACATGCAATCTAGTTATAAATGAGTTAAATCCAGGAAAAGGTTCAGGAAAACCTCACTTGATGATCATATATTCCCTCTCACTGACATATAAATCTTTATCTTACGTTCAGTATAAGTGAGTGTAACTTCAGTTTAAGGTGTCGCCTGTGGGAAAATAGTTTCAGCTTAATAATGGATCTTGCAGGCAGTGAGATTTCCTCGCTCACTGTGCTGTGAAATGTGCCATGTTTAATTAACTCTGGGTCAACTTTATATCATGATTACCTGTTGCTTCTGTTTTCACACGATGAAATGAAATAAAAACAAAGTCCTGACTTGGCTATGAAGTCTTATATTACATATTGACCTAAGGCACTTTTATAAATTCTTACTTGAGCGAGCCAAACAGAATGTTTTACAGACACCTGCCAGTACACTTCCAAAGCAACCGTGTAAGCCACTTAATACTGTAAAATCCTGTTTACAGCTGAGGTTCTGGTTTGAAGCCTGTCCAAAAAAAACTGTCAGCTTGGACTCTGAGATTCAAATCAACAGGAAAAAATGATTTTTGTGTAATTGAGTGTATTTCCTCCTTTTCTCTCTCTCTCTCTCTCTCTCTCTCAGGTGAAAGTCCTCCAGGCCACTGGTCTTCCTCAGCACCTGTCCAACTTTGTCTTCTGCCAGTACCACTTCTGGGGGCAGGAGGAACCTGTGTTCATCGTTCCAGAGGTGGTGCCGTCCAGCTCATCATCTGCCACTCGAGACCCTCAGTGCACTGTGGTCTTCGACCATGCCAAGGTAAGCCCTCTTCATGGTCAGCCACAATAAAGGAAGTGATAAAAAAAAAAAAGAGAGAGGCAATGCAGAGACAGTTGTCATATTTATATCTTTGCAGGAGCTGTCTGTGCCGGTGTCAGATGACTTTGTGGAGTTTTTGGCAGAGGGGGCTCTGGCCATTGGAGTGTACGGTCACAAACAGTCCAACCACCGCAGAAACCTGGCGCTGTGGGACCTGGGAGTAATTCAAGCCAAGACCAGATCCCTCAGAGAGAGGTGGAGCATCACGAACGCTCATCAGAATCCATCCAAAAGCAAACACATACACACAGTTGTTACCTGGACAAGAAGTATTAAAAGTCCACTAACTATACCTTAAGGATAAGGAGGGGAAAAAGAAGCATTTATACACAAGTGGTACAGTGTGATTACATCCTGGATGTTTGTGATGCACGGATAACGTGTATTTCTCCTTATTCAGTGCTGATATTCTACCATGTCTAAAACCTCAAATGTGTATAAACTAAAAGAAGCATTGTATGCCTTTATTAGATAGTGATGGTAGAGATCACAGGAAATGAGAAGGAGAAAGATGCAACAAAGGTCCCCAGCTGGACTGGAGCTGGAGATGTTGCTGTTCATGGTCCACGTCTTAATCCCCAAACCACAGGGGAGCCAGTTAATCTCACTTTAGATAAATTTAGTCAGGTGTTACCTCTCAGCGTGTTGATGCTTAAGTGTTAACATACCGTAAAGCGGTGTTGTGTTTCCTGGTTATACCTGCAGGTGGAGTGAGGTGACTCGTCGACTGGAGTTGTGGGTGCAGCTGATGGAGCTGAATGAGGCCGGAGAGTTCAGAGCAGTGGAGGTTCTTCCTGCCAGAGACATACGCACTGGAGGAATCTTCCAGCTTAGACAGGTATCGTGGATCTTTAAAAATCATGTTTACAAACTACATATACATGTGTATATATATATATATATATATATATGTCTCAAATATAGTTTATAGTCAAACTATAATAACCTCATTATGCAGAATGATACTAGCCAATCAGGTTCGGTCTGACGTCACTGTTTTAACTGGTGATTGGTTACGTGTGAGCTCCAGCAACAGGAAGCTGACTGCAGTTCACCTGATAGCCACTGGTGTCATTGATAACAAGGGTTTTGTGAATGTGACATGTAGTACCTTTAATGTAAGTAAGGGTATATCTGTGCCTTCAGGGTCAGTCCCATCGGGTCCAGGTGGAGGTGCGGTCAGTGCCTGACTCGGGCACCATGCCTCTCATCACTGCCTCCATCCTCTCTGTGTCCATCGGAGACGTCAAGGTCCGCCAGACGCGTCTCTCCCGAGGCAGCGAATCACAATGGGTGAGGAGGGAAAAAGGTTGTTATGTTGATATTAGCCAGAAATGTATTAGATGAGGAATTTTATTTCAGTAAATCACTTACAGCTTTGGTTTTAATGCCTGCTTGTGTGTGAGAGGATGATGTTGATTTTTCGTGTACATACGACCTTTTCTCAGACTCCCCCTCTGTGTCTTAAATAGCAGAGTTTATATCAAAGGTTTTGGACTGTGACAGTTTCTCTTTCAATTTAAATTTCAGGGTGGAGATGAAGAGATGGACAGCTATCACGTAAGTAGATGACCAGTAAAAAAAAACCAACAACATATGGGTCATAGTTTGCTCATAAAATGGCAAGTGCTGAACTTTTCAAGTGTTTCTCTTGTGTGAACTGTCAAATCCAAACTTCTAGAGCTGATGTGAGTGTGTGTCTCTGTGGTGTGTGTCTGTGTGCATGTGTGTGTGTGTGCGTGTGTAGGAGATAGACCTGGAGAGGATGAGGGAACAGTGGCTGGTCACACTCACTCAGAGGCAGGAGTATCTGGACCAGCAGCTACAGAAGATAGTTTCCAAACCAGGTACAACACAGTCAGCCTGAAAAAAGGCTAGTCAGTATTTTTATTCAGCACAAGCGCAGCTTTTCCTGATTCCTTTGTTATAACTAACGGGCAGTGATTTACAGTTCAAGTCAGTGTGAAACTTTTCACTTGTAAAAAACTAATCTAAATAAATCCCTTGGTTTTTCAGTTACATTTTGTGTGGAATCATTAATTTAGACAACAGGACTCAGCACAGTTCCATTTAAATACATCTGAATAGACAATGATAATGAACCATCACCCAGCTCTACTATAGATTAATTAATATTCTGTGTTTTATAGAGTGTCACATTTACCTGTTTTATTGCTTATATGTAACACCTAATTGCATTCAAAGGACCCTCATGATCAGAGGAAGGTGCATTCATTTTTTTTTTAAGTATTAATTTCTGTGTGTTTTTTTATTTCTTCACCACTGTGTGTGTGTGCTGTAGATAAGTCAGAGGACGATGTTGAAAGGGAGTCCCAGCTGCTGGAGCTTCGTCTGACTCTCACAGAGGAACGAAACGCTGTCCTGGTGCCATCAGCTGGCAGCGGGATCCCCGGGGCACCAGCAGAAAGGTGCGTCTCACTAAAGGAAAACTGTGATTATTTCACCAATAATTAGTTTTATTCTCCAGGAAGATCCAAGGTGTAAAAAAAAAAAAAAAAAAAAAAAAAAAGCTGATATTAAATGCTTTCCGTGGCTCGAGCACAGCTATTCTGTAACTGTGACACACAGGATAAGCAGACGGAGCTGTCTGCCCCTCTTTATCACAGTGTAACGATGGTGCTGTTCCTCCACAGGGTTCCTGTCCCTGGAATGGAAACACACATTCCTGTCCTGTTCCTGGATCTCAGTGGTATGTTGTTCTCACTGTCTCTTGTGGACCTAACTCAGCAAAATCCTCTGTTTTTATAACTAACAAAGTCACTTGTTTCATATCTGTCTCTTCCCTCCAGCTGACGATTTCCAGTCCAGTCTTTCGGCCCCGTTGGCCGGGGGCCTGGACGCGTTGCTCAGTGGGGAGGATGAGGATGACTTCTTTGACCTTCATATTGTTAAACATTATGATCCAGAGGTAAGGAGGCTGTGAAGCAGAGGGTGTAGGATGGACGGAGGAGGATGGAGGGAGTTCTTAAGCCATTAATTTCCCATCCTTAATGTGGTCCAGGTGAAAGCGGAGGCTTCCTGGGACTCGACAGTCCACGCGTGCCCCCAGCTGAGTCGCGTGGCGTCGGCTGACCAGAGGGTGTATTTGACAGTCCGCACGGTGGTTCAGCTGAGCCACCCGGCCCACATGCAGCTGGTCCTCAGGAAACGCATCTGCGTCAGTGTCATCGGGAAACAGGTGGGTGACCCCAAGGCATGATGGGTAGGAGGTGACACAATGATGTGTTTGCTTTCTCCCTTTCATAATCACACGCCATGGGACAATGTTGTTGTCCATTTGTGTGGCAGGGTTTTGCCCAGAGTCTGCTGAAGAGGATGTCTCAGCGCAGCACCATCCCAGGCTGTGGAGTCACGTTCGAAATCGTCTCTAACATCCCAGGGGTAAGAGCCGCACCATGATGCTGTTGTTAGAAAGATCCAGTACCCTGGCCCTTACAGTCTGTATACATCCTGTCCCCCCTTTCGTAGGACATCCATGGTCCAGAGGACAGGGAGATGTTGGCCAGGCTAGCTGCCAGCGCTGAGGGCGACCAGTCAGCTGACAGTGAGGCGGCCATAGAGAAATACCTCCGTAGCGTCCTGGCTGTGGAGAACATCCTCACGCTGGACCGTCTCAGACAGGTCAGGACATACACTTGATGAACACCTGAGATGTTTTTGATGAATCATATCTGTATTCACCATCATTTACCTCAGTCAGAATAACTAAATGTCTGACAAGTCGCTTATTCTGTGTTCCCTTCATTGATATTCCTCTGGAGCACGAACACATGAAATCCTCATTGTCTTTTCCACTCATTTTCATGCAGTTTGGAAAATGTCATCCAGACCCAGAACTGGAACATTTCCTTTCATTCCTGCCAAAAGAAAAAAAAGAAACAAATGGAGATAATACAAAGCATCTGAATAAAAACACAAAGTGACAGTCTGTCCATAAATCACATACTTAAAAATCCTCACAAACACATTTGAATGTGTGTGTGTGTGTGTGTGTGTGTGTGTGTGTGTGTGTGTGTGTGTGTGTGTGTGTGTGTGTGTGTGTGTGTGTAGGAGGTGGCTGTGAGGGAACAGCTGGCAGTCAGAGGGAAACCTCCCAAACGCTGCCTGAGCTCTCCAAACATCAACCAGGTACGAGAACTCAAGCCTGTTTTCACATAAGGAGACTGTGACCTGTTCACAGGTAGTGATACTGTTCTCAGGTAGTGATACTGATGTGATATTGATGAACTCGGCCAGTTCTGTGGACAGAGAGATGACCAAACAAGCTGACGTGTGATCAGACAGAAACCAAAAGCAGCAAATGGGTTCAGTTCAGTGAAAGTCAGTGAAAACCAACAACAGGATATAAACTGTCTGTCCTTTCAGACCTCTGTGCATCATGGAGCTGCTTGGTCTTTGAATAGTTCTCACACTTAAGAGAGCTCCTTCCTGTGCTTTTAAGCTGTCTCACTGCTGTTAAGCTGTCTCACTGCTGTTAAGCTGTCTCACTGCTGTTAAACTGTCTCACTAACACGTTGGCTCTAACCCTCTAACCAGCTGTCAGCCAGCAGTCTGGATCTCTGCTCCTCCTCCCATCAGCCCAGTCACTTCTATGTAAGACACATATCATGTCTACTAATCTTCTCATTAATATCTGTGTATGTTCTATTTCCTACAGTGTTACACTGGATTTTTTCTGTTTTTATGCCATTTCTTTTTACTCATTTGCAAAAATAAATCCATAATATAGAAAAAAATACTGACATATGAAAGCATTTTATGCTCCTGTTGGCCAACAGAGACGTGCTTAAGCTGTTTATCACAACAGACTCGAGGGCGACTGTAAATGTAAGGGAGGTTTTGTGTGTCTGTATATGGACAGACAGGTGGTTGATAAAGTTAGCTAAAATGACTGGCTAACAGGTTGAAGTAAAAAGCTAAAAAATTAAAAAAGCAGTTGAGAGATTTAACTGAAAGAATTGACAAAACGACAAAAAATGTAATGTATATAAATGGCTGAAGTAGATAAATGAAAGACATGGATAATTAGTTGTGATAACAGCTGTGGGATGTTGATCAGTGTTGTTGCAATTCCTTCTACAACCAGTAGAGGCTGCTAAATGTCACATCACTGAAATGCTCCTTTCAGCCGTGTGTGTGTGTCTGTGTGTGTGTGTGCGTGTGTCTGTGTGTCTTTCATCCCTCCTGTATGTGCAGAGCTGGAAGAGCCACCAGGACCTTTCTGTGGTTCCTCCTCCACCCAGACGCACATTGCCCAGTTCCCTGTCCCAGAACCTGAGCCCAGAAACAGGTACGACTGATAAACATCGATTGGATTCTCTCTTTGGCTTTGAATCGTCATCTTTCCCTTTTTGCTGCCTTTGATGTCACTGGCTGTATTTTGATGCTTTAGCCTGTGGCCAACTATATCTGTCCTTTTGCTCTGAATTTTAATTGGGCGCCTGTTTTCTTCTCTGCTAACACATTTCTCAATCCGTTTCCTCCCCACCTCAAAAACTTTGCCTTTTTCTTCTTTCCTTCTTCCCTCTGCCCTTGTTTTTTTTTTCCCACTTCTGCTCCTGCAACCTCTCGTCTTTTCCCCGTCCTCTCTATCAGCGCATTCAGGCTTTGCTGCGTCTTATCTCCCTCCAGTGAAGGCCGTGCCCAAGCTGCTGAAGTCACTGCTTCCTGGTGGGAAGGAAGATAGTAGAGACCAGACAGCTGTCCATCAGCAGGTACACTCATCCAGTCAGCTCACCGTGCTCTGGGTTTATGCTCGTATTCTGCTCGCTGTCTTATCAGGGATTTAAAGTTTATATGCATCACTGCAGCCTGAATCTAAATGTCCCCGCGCACTCATCAGCAGCTAGTCCTATTTCTCCCGTTGCCATGGAAACAGAGCTTCTGTAGATGGAAACACAAATAATAAACAGATAAAGTGCGTAAATGCCTCTGTGCCCAAGATAAGTGGTTTTCAGAAGTTTGCAAAAAAAAAA
The DNA here is from genome assembly GCF_017976425.1 of Toxotes jaculatrix. Lineage (NCBI taxonomy): Eukaryota > Metazoa > Chordata > Actinopteri > Toxotidae > Toxotes > Toxotes jaculatrix. The sequence continues at coordinate 17,676,875 of NC_054412.1, forward strand.
AGCAGAGATGAAAAAGTTCATCATAATAAAAAGGAATACAAAAAGTGTGGAGCTCATATCACGTTTTTAAGGTTTGGAGGGAAGAAGCTATTCTTTTTTTGAAGTACACCATTATACAGTGACTCCATTCCCTGCACACTTTAACATGTTGTAGATTTAATTTCCAAAATATTATATATAAACATCCAAAACTGAAATTTCTCATATTCAAAGATATTCAGACCTTTAATACTTTTGTACAGAAAACACTTTAAATGTGACATTAATCCACTTAAAATGAAAGTACTCCACATTTTATGTTAAGAATAAACTTGTCTGTTATTCTGAGTCATGACGTTACATTTGTCCAATCAGAGCCAGGTCGCTCGAGTTCTCGGGTTGAGAATGAAATTATCAGCTCTTACAGTACAAATGTGGTCGGTGTCTTCCGGGTGATTGACGTTCTGTATAATGTTTGTGACTCCATAAACACCCCCCCCCCCCCCACTGAGACCGGAGCACGCTGTGTGTAGAGGAGGGTTAATTAGGAGCAGGTGAACCTCGTTGTCCCGACTCGTTGCCTCCCCCATCCTCCTCCCTCTCGCTCCTTCAACACCTCCTCATCCACTGATCTACAATCATGTGCCATCGAGACTCGGGAGTCTGCAGCTTTTTTTTTTTCCCCCCACTGCAGCCGAACACTACAGCATCTGATTTGACTGATTAGCACCTTGAGCCGCAGAGGGAAGCTAATCAGGGAAATCATGTGCCGTGGTGTTTGGTTGGAATGGAAACACGCCGGGCCTTGTCGGCGCATTGTTTGAGGTCATCGCCCTAATTGGTGCTCTTTCCTCCCCGCCTGCCACAGATGTTTGCAAAGGTCATTAGAAAAAGAAAAGCCTCGAGTGTTGCATTATTGTGTGCGTGAGCTGGATGAGTGATTGATCGTAGGCCCTGATCTCATAAACTGGATGGAAAACAATCAGTTCAGTGGTCAGATTTATCCCACTCAGAAAGGTCTTAACATGTCTGGTGACATTAATGAACTGCAGCTTAAATGTGTAACACTGTATTAAGGCTGGATGCTGCTGTGTATTAGCTGCTGCTATGTAAAAAAAAAAAAGTGTTATAGTAAACAGTTACACAATAACACATCTTGTCTACAGCAGACATGTAGACTTGAAGTCAAGACTTCCTGACTTCCCTACAGTGTGTCACACTCCCACTGCCTGAAGCCCACTGGATCCTACTGAAGACGCAAATCTTAAAAAAAAAAAAAAAAAAAAAAAAAGGTCATAAATGTATTGCTTCGTATTTTGAAAGGGTTCAGTTTGGCAGCTTGGTATTGTACTTTTCAGCAAAACAGGAATTACTAAACAGGAAGTAAAAAGTGGATTCACTGGGGACTATTTTCTATTTGGTGCTCTACTGAGTATTTCTGGCTCCAGGATATGTAGCACCTGTGTTTATGGTTAATGAAGGAGTGTGTCACCCTGTGCCACAGTCTGGCTCAGTGATGTGATTTTAATTATTCATGCGTCGGTTAGTTTTGTCAGACGTCCTTGTTCATTCTAATGTGTCGTGTTGACCTACAGGTCCACTGTCCTGAGCCAGAGACGGTTAGGATAGATGTGTTTGACCTGCTGTCTGATGGTGGACCTGTGGTTCATGTACGTTCGTGTTCTGCTCAGAACAAAAACCAAACCAAAAAAACAACATGATGCGAATCAAAACAGTTAATTTTGATAAGCAGACTGTGGAGAATGAAGTGTCAAAGAATCGTCCTGATTAATAATCTATGACAATTGTCCTCATTTGTTAAAAATCTTAAAATATCTAAAGATGTTTGGGTTTTTTTTTTCTGTTTCACTCTTCAAAAGCAAATCACACAACATTTAATCAGCTGACAGATCATATTGAGTGTTAAAGAGGTAACTTGAATACTGAATAGGGATAAATGATAATGGGCGCAATTATAATTAGGTTGCAATTATCCTGATTGTTTTACCAGTTTATGGTGATTATCTGTCTGAGTGATCTGATGAACAAATATTTTTATTACACTTTCTGCATCTCATGTCAACATCTCCACTGCTGATTACTCAAATAAACGAAATATTTTATTCCTTTTTAATACATTATTTTTACCAAATGGATTGTTTGTAATTACCATGCGAGTATGAGTATGAGAATGTCTTAGGTATGAACATGAGTATGATGTTCAGCCTGCAGCCAATCTTCCCCCACTTGCTCTATTTCTGTTTTACTGTCACACTCGAGCCTGAGATTTATAATTCCCTCACAGCAGCTAATCATCGCCTCGCGCTCACTGTATAATGACCAGGTTTCGGGGAAATCCACAGGCTCATATTAACATCTAATCTCCAGGTTGAACCTCGCCGAAAACGATACCCGACTCGCTCCTGATTATGTCTTGAAATCTGCTCGACGGCCTCTCGGTGCAAATGTACAGATTGTTTGATCTGAAATGACATTCTCTTCTTTTTTTTTTTTAAACCCCCTTCCTGTCACAGAACGTGCCGCGCATCATGGTGCAGTCGGCCAGTGTTGAAGACGGCATGAGCAAACACCAGCAGCCAGTAAGTTCTCCAGATGGTGCCATAGGTATCTATATGTACCAGGGATGCAGGGGGGTGGGCTATTTGTGGAATATGGTTTGTTCTTCCCTATCCTCTCAATGTTGGTCTTAAATAATATATGTTAGAAAATGTGTGTTTTCCCAGAAGGAGCGGCTGAATTCAGTATGATTTTAGCTTTACTTGTTTACTTGCAAACACTTTTCCTGCTCTTACGTATTTTGTGAGGATGCATGGTACTAAAACCGAGGCTGTTGTCGCCTGGTAATTTATTCTACATACAGCTGAAGAACTATTGTAATTTTCCCAAATAATCTTTTAATTTATTATATAAGATTTGAATGAGATTTTAGATGGGTAGAAAACCTTGAGTCTATTGCAAAGTTGGATTTAAGACTTAACTTTGGAAAGTGATGACATTTCACACAGGACGTCAGCCTTTGGCTGTGTTTTGAGTCACTAACACAGTTGCTGCCGTGGTGTTCCCAAAGGTTCCCATAGAGGAAATCATTCCTGCCGACATCCAAACAGAGATCCCCAGATCCATGCCCCTCCCACCGCCAATCATCCTGGAAACGGAAGTATCCACCCCCAGCCCTGTGAGCGAAGCTTCCAGTGGTTACATGTCGACCAGCTTGTCTACAGTAACGCTGTCAGAGGTCTACACGTTGAGCTGGGACCTGCCTCAGTCAGCCGGCTTTGAAATGGTGCCAGATGAAGAGGAGGAGGACATTAAAATGGCACAATTTGACACTGATCCTCAGTCTTTACTTGCGGACCAATCAGAGCCTCAGGAGTCATCATTGCGGGTTGTAAACGGCGAGGCGGCCGCAGAGAGGACTGACGTACCACTGTCTGAACCAGATGATACTCCATCAGATTCTAATCTGAGTCAACAGGAACCAAGTCAGTCTCCTTCAGTCCGGTTGAAGGATCAAGGAGAACTTGATCCAGCTGTAGAGTCAGGCTTATCAGGTGAGACCAGACAAAAACGAGACTCAACAGCTGACCAGATTGGATTAGAGAGTTCTGAGCCAGTCAGAGACTCAGTGGTAGTACAGGACGGGGAAACCAAACAGGCACAATTATTGCAAACAGACCACTCAAAATCAGAGACCGCCGTGACAGGAGAACTCGAGCTACCTGCCCCAGGCCAGACACAAGCTGAAACGTCACTCCTTGATGAAACACAAGCGTCTGCACAGAAAGTTCAAACTCAAGTGGAAACGACACTCCCACAGCCTCAGCAGCCCAAACAAGACAGGGCCCAAGATCCAGCTCCAAACCTGATCTCAACTTTGTCTGGAGACTCAGCTCCTGCTCCAGGATCACCTGGAGACTCAGCTCCTGCTCCAGAACCTCCTGAAGACTCAGCTCTTCAAGCTTCATCAGAGGAACAATCAGCTCCCGAGGCCTCAGACCCAAACAGCTCCTCCATCCTGATCTCATCCTCAGCGACACATGAGGTCCAACAGGAACCATCTGCCGATGAATCTGTGAAAGCTCCCACTCCTCTGTCCAACATTCAGCCTTCCAAACCCGCTGCCTCAGCAGCCAACCCCTTCAAGATTCAGAAGGTAAAGTCTTCAGAACTCAAGTCCTTTCATGGTATACTGGGTGAGGAGGACACCGGGCACGTGGACCGGGCCAGCAGCCTTGGAGCAGCTCTCAACCTCTCTGTGCCGATGGAAAGTCTGGAAATTATCTCGGACTCTGAGGAGGGAGATGCATCTGCTGCTACTGTTCTTCCTAAGTGGTTGAAAGAAGGGGAGTTTGTGACCGTGGGGACCAATAAGAGTGGTACTGTGCGATATGTGGGACCCACAGATTTTGCAGAGGGTACCTGGGTGGGAGTGGAACTGGAGGTACCAGCAGGTGAGTGGGACAGACCTGAGTTTTAACTGGTTTGATCTCATTCTTTATGAACATTTTACTGAGTTTGATCATCAGTTTAAACATCTAACAATCCTTTATCGGTCCTTCTCTAGGAAAGAATGATGGCTCAGTGGGCGGTAAGCACTACTTCCACTGTAACCCCGGTTATGGAGTACTGGTAAAGCCAGACAGAGTGACCCGCGGCGGGGCCAAACGCAGACGCCAGCAGCAACAGCAAAAGAGCCGTAGTGCCAACCTGTCTGGATCCAGTCCGAACCTGGCAGCCCTCACCGCTCTGGCCAAAGGTGAAGCCGGTGCAGCATCAGGCAGCCGCAGCAGCAGAGGAGAGAACCGCAAGTCCTGGAACACTTGACGTTCCCCGGCTTCTGCTAAACGGTTAATTGCTAGACACCCACTCAGCCGTCACCCAGCAGCCCGGCTGATGTGATTATAGGGTAAGTTTTCACAGACAGAGCGACACAACCGTGTTTTACTTGGCCAGATTTACCACAGACTTCACTGTAAATTTTGGCAACGCAAGATGAGTCACTCCTCGCTCCTCTGTTGGGAGAGGGAAACGATCAGATATTAATATTTTATCCTCTGTTAAACAGCTGTATTACTGCTTTTTTTTACCACCTGATGTTCTTAGTGGTTGGAAACGTCAGAGAAACATTGAATGTCTTATCAGAAAATGTGAATGTCTTAGGTATGAACCTGCATTTTAAAGGTATTATCTGTAACACCCAGAAAACCCTTGGTATTAATGACACTGGTGGCTGTTGAGTGAACTGCAGTCTGCAGTGCTGGTTGCTTGTTGACACTGGCACAGACTCTATTTCTAAGCTAACATTAGCTTGTGTTGCACATTGTTGGTGCTGTAGGACAGTGGTGCAGAGGCACTGAGGCCAGGCACTCTGAAGCCACAGCGAAATGTCACAGCGATTAAAGAAAACAGTGATTAACACATGGAAACAGCTTCACATTCTCACATGGAATGTATTTATTTCAGTGACATTAGATAAAAGTCAAAGCACTGCCTCAAAATCAGCACATCACCTTTCACATGTTTAAAGTACCTGCCAGGGAAAAAAAAGACTATATTTACCTAAGGGTCAAATATTAAAAGTAACATAAGTTCACTGGATTAACCCAGATGACTCCAGAGGCTAAACAACACCTTCATGTGTTCATACCTCTACTGTTCAAAATACACTCCGCAGCTTGTGCCTTGAAGTACTATGACTACTACTACTACTACTCAGCAAATGTGCCTTACAGATAAACCACCAAATTCAGTTGTGTTGGTAGGTTTAGAGCTTTTCACTGACTGTTAAAGAAGCTTAGTTTAGCTGTTGAACGTGTATTTGTACTGTTTTACAAACAAACTTGCACTCTCCCTCTCTCTCTCTCTCTCTCCCCCCCCCCCCCCCCCCCCTCTCTCTCTCTCTCTCTCTCTGGTACAAATTCTACTGAAAGTGTTTTTTTTAAATCAGCTTTTTCCCATCAGGTGAGTGTGTGTGTAAAGAGAAGCGTGTGACATGTTTCTAAAAACTTTTTTTCCTACTAAGTAATTAAATGACACTGTTTGGGAGTCTCGTGATTGGTGCATGATAAGGATACTTGAGGGATTTTGTTTGTTGTTGTTGCTTTTAGTATTAATTGTTGTCTGGTAAATAAGATTTTATACAAATGCATTCATGTTGATCACTTTGAACAGCTGAATGCTTATTTATTTAAAGATGAAGATGAGATATGGTTGATAATGAAAAGTAAAAAAAATTTTTTTTTTTTTATCAGTGCTAAATAAATTTCATTCTGATCATATCAGCCAGTGTGTGATGTATAACTGTGTATAGATTTGAGTATTTGTTACCAAAAAGACTGTAAAATCCAGACAAGGTTTCATTGATATAGCTTTATTCTCTTGTACATTATATATATCATACTAAAATAAACACAAGTTAAAAAAATGAACAAAGAAACTGTACAAAAAATGTATATATACTACATCTTAATTACAGAACAGTCTACTGTCCAAAAAAGGCACTAAATTCTGAAATGGGCAATACAGTAATTTTGAACATAACTAGATTGGAGATTGATACAACAGCATTCAGTCCTCATTTTCAGAGCTATACTGGGATGAAGTGGATGGTGTTTCACAGGGGGACACAGAAGGACATGTAGACATGTTGACCCTGACACACCACAAGAGGACACCCCTTCAGAGTAAGCACCATCAATGGAGTATGCACACCATCGGGCTGGGGGAAACCCGTTTTCAGGTTTCAGTCTGGGTTTGTTTGTTTGTTTTTTTCTGTTTCCAGTTTTCTCCTGGAAAACCACAGCATCTTTACTCGCACCTGAGGGTTCTTTCTTTCATCCTGTCAACATTTCTGTCGAGCTTGAACTCTCAGATAAAATACTGCTGGATTAAAACTTGTACTCGCTAATTGGGCCATGGAATCTCTTCTCAAACACGAAGGCAATTCGTTTAAAAGTGTCTCATGCTGAGAGAATAATCTCTAAACGCACTCTTTGTTGTCTTTTCCTTCCACGCACGACTTATTTCACTGTTTCTAACTGACAATATTCTTTGTGTGGGGAGAGAACATCGCACCAAACTCCATAGGAAAAAAAAAAAATCCTTCAAGTAGAAACAGTAATAGTGTTTTAACAACATACACTTGATGTTTGGCAAGTGAGTAGTGTGAATCAATTAGTAAAGAGTTCACCTCATTCAAATTTAGTTTTCAGTGTCAGTGGCCAAACCCACAGTGAATTAGCCCTCTGTTCTGTTTCTGTAACAGTTCCAGACATATAACACATTTCACCAAACTGTGAAATCCAAACAGTTTTATTGTGTTCCCAAACACTTCAATAGTAGGGCAATGGAACACAATGGAACTCTGCATTATATTTGCATACAAAGCTAAATGGAATCAGTATCTAGTGATAATGAGTGTAATCAGAAATGTTTCTCTAAGCCACATTCTATGAATTATGCACTTGTGTTTGCAAAACAGAAATCTGTGCTAAAATACTAGATTTCACTATGAAGTTTGGTGTGACGTTTAAAAGCGAGGATAGCACATACTGGGGCTTTGATTTCATATGATAAAGGTGTCAGAAGCAGCGGTCCTAAAAAAAAAATTTTCTTCGCACCAGCCCCTTTTATTATATATTGGACGTTTGTCTTTTCAATGGAAGGCTCGGCGGGAGGGAAGGTCACATTTCAAGCTTAGTCAACAGCGATACTTAATTTTCATAAGGTGCATCATTTTCGTCTCTCACACAATAGCTTACCAGCTCAGACACAAACGGGGAGACTGTTGTTCAGTCAAATAAAAGGTGACACAAAAAAAAAATTAAAAAATTGTTTAAATGATAATTGAAAAATAAGTCATGGAGAAATTAAAAAGCTGGATTAACAATACAAGCATGTTTCATTTTAAAACATATGTCATTCTTTTTTTGTACATTAGCATTTAAAAAATGAGTATAAATACATATTGTTTTTTTATCTTTCAACCCTTTCTTTTAGAAACACAGGCCTCAGTACTGAGTCACTGTATTGCGGCTTCGTAAAATCCGGAAGCAGTAGAATTAAATAGAGTTTTACTAGACTAGAGCCCGGGGCTGGAATCTATTCTGCTATCAGGATCCAGATACCAGATCATGTGATATGTTGCCAGTGTGTGTGTGTGACAGTTTAACACACGAGGACCTGCATTAGGTTCCAGGTTCACTGCTTTGATTCTGCTTTGTAGAATATTTTCCCAATTCTCCAAAACCATCACTAAGGCAGGGCTTCTTTGAAAGAAATAGTTTGACATTTAGGGAATGTCTGTCCAAAGGTAAAAAGAAAATCCACCTTCCACCACTTCTACAGCTCATAAATAATCACTTTGTATGTTTAATCCATAGAAAAAAAAAATGAGGGGTTGAGTGCTGTGAGTTAGATGTGAAGCTAGACCCCAGGGACAGCTTAGTTTAGCATCAAGAGAAAACACCAAACCTGACTCTGTCCACAGGTGTCTGCTTACTAGCACCTCACAAGTTCATTAATTAACACAGTGCATTTTGTGTAACAGTATAAAACTTGCACAGGAAGTCTCAGAGCCAAAAGAAACATTTTTAGCATATAAGCACCCGTGAAATCATAATTTGTTATTTTTGCACTTTGTTTCTTTTTGTACAGCTTTAATAAAACAAAACACAGCATGTTAGTTAGTGAACTTTACAGGTGCTAGTTAATTATTTTACCTGTGGACAGAACCATTGTGCTAAGCTAACAACCTCCTGGCTCTAGCTTCAGATTCAGCGTACAGATATGCGTATTAATCTTCATTTAATGCTTGGAAAAAAGGCAAATATATATATTTCCCCAAATATTCAAACTATTATTTCATCTTTTTCAGCCTAAAGTAAAATTTGAAGATATCAGTCTTAGACTGACAAAGTGCTAATGCCTGACAATTAGTGATTAGTTTAGGAAAATTTCCATCCTGGGCGCAAAAAAAAAAAAAAAGAAATATATAGTGGATAAATTTCCCATATCACCACTTTAAGTGTCTTTGATTCTGATTCCCTTCGAGGTGGTGCTTTGACCTTTGAGGCTTTACAGATGTAATTAAAAAAAAAAAAAAAAAAAACGCCTCAGAAATTATTCTGATATATTCTAAACCCTTTCCAGTGTGAATTTAGTCTAATTTGATATCACTGATATTAAATCTAAAATCTTCTGAAAGCACATTCTTTAGGCTATTATAAAGAGGCAGCGTCACAGAACAAGTAGTAGTAAATAGCTTAGGGGTATTTTATGTCTGGCTGCTAATACCTATCTTTACTGACACAGGCCTGCTGTAGTGTCAAGCCCACACACGGCGCCGCACTGGCTTGAGAGGCTTCGCTGAACATGAGAAAACAACTACACACGCCAAAGGAGTTAGTAGAAATTGCTTTGGATGAATGTGAACACCATTTTCAGATCAGCCGTAGCTTAGCCTCTTAGCTTTTTAGCTCAGAGCATCTTTTCCTTTGGCATGGATGACGTTTGAAAACAAAGCACAGTTCCCCTTATTAGATAGCTTAAGTTTGCTTGATTATCACATTGACCCTAAAACTGATTCTCATAGACTCGAATACAATTCACAATAGTGTCACCGGGAAGCTAAATACCAAGGCAAAAATGATTGTATATCCAGTCGCCATTTGGGCTAAGAACATAAAGAGGGAAATGCAAAGTGAAAGAAGTTAAATCACGGCTGCTGCTGGATATAAACCATAACATTATTTCTGGTATTTTCTTTTTTTTTATGCATACTAAAAAGCTTATTGTTTTTCCTTGTCAGGAAATAAACTCTGAAAACCTGCTGTATATGGCAAGAAAAAGTAAAGGTGTGGCTGTCTGTATGAAATTAAGGCTACTCTTTGTTTTAAAGAGGTTTTCATCCAACAGCAGCTCGACTGCAGGAAAACAAAAAGCCGTTCCACTGAGGAATGTTATTAGCTATAGAGGGTGAAGACAGTGACTGGATAGTTCTGTCTGCCGATATGATCCTTTCTGACAGCCTCAGTGCCGGAGGAAGAGAGAGAGGACACCCCTCTCTCCATCCATCTTTTCCGAGACGACGGCAGGAGGCTGCTCTTTCAAGGAATTGCACAATGAAGAGGGTTGAAATTTGAGGGGTAGTTAGGTAGGTACCACACCATGAGGTGAGTGTGACTGAGAACCATAAGAACCATATATATATATATTATATATACAGTACACGTTATTTTTCTGAGGTTGACGTTGAGGTGAGAAAGACTGAGGATCGGCTCAGACGACCAGGCTGGAGAGGGGAGGAGAGGGGGAGTAAGGAAGAGGAGAGGAAAGAGAAGAGGTATCCTGTGAGGAGAGAGAGTACTGAGGGGAGAGAGGGGAGTTCTTGGGAGACGCAATCCCAGACGAGAGCCACCGTTTTGGGGTGTGTTAAAGGCCTGGGTTGCCCCCCTTTTCGTCTTTCCGTGTGTGTGAACATTTTCACAGAGATCAGAGGACATACAGTGACCCGTCTCCGCAAGCTGTGTCAATATATCAGGGAGGGTGGGAGGGGGGTGGGGGTTGTGGGTAATTACTGTTTACATGGACTCTGTGGGAGGAGGGAAGCTGAGAGAGAAGAAACGGTTAGCAGGGAGGGGGGGGGCTGATTGAGGGACAGATTCAGAAGGTTTACTAAGTAGCATTATTTTAGTCTCTTTTTTTTTTTAGCCCCCCTCCCCCATCCATCTTTTCTACTCCTCCTTCCCTTTCTCCTCTTGACTCTGTCATTTCTCTCGGCTGCTCCCTCCATCCCAGCTCCCGTGCGGTTCATTCGTCCTCCAGGGACTCCGTCTTGATGTCGTTGGGGACCCCTCCGGTTCTGGACAGGGCCAGGATGGTGTGGTTGACGGCGGCCATCTCCACAGCGAGAGAGATGGGGTCCTGGTGCTCGCTGTGCGCTGCGCTGTCATCCTGGCACAGGGAGGGACACAGAGCACAGCGGTGGATCAGATTGAGTCCAGTTCCAGGTAAAGACCAACTGACTGTCTGAGTGTCCAATCACAGCTTAGCAACCATGACAAGGGCATGGCAGGCCTGTAAAGCTTTGGATGTCTCTACATGTCTCTGTGTGATGGTACCTGTGTCGGTGAGGTCGGCTCCAGTCGGTAAAGGCCAAACGGTCGGCTGAGAGGTCTCTTGTCAAAATAAGGCAGGTCACAGGCCTGGAGGTGTTTCAACAAACAGGATCACTCAGTTAGCTAGCTAGCATCGGAAAGTGCAAATTCAAGTTTAACTTAAGAAATACTTCAAAATATACACAAGTACTTCTTCTCTTTCTCTGGTTTGTAGAGCTGCAACAGATGAAACACCCCCTGTGTTCATCATTAGCTGCACCAGTTAACTGTTTTTGCTTTTTGTTTTTTTTTTCCCAGCAGCCTTAACTTGACAGGAGAGTCCAGTTCATGTTGGGAAATCAAGAATAATATAAGCTACAGGGCTTTAAAGTGAAACACTATCCTCATCTGTAGGTTTCCACAATAACTCAGAGCGCTGCCTCTTTCTGTTGCTGCAGCTTAGTTTCCACTGGTTACAGACAGAAAAAGAGAGGAGAGTGAACTTTAGTTAATGAATGTGCCTTCAGCAACCATTTCCTCGCTAAAATAAAGAGCTTTATGTGCCGTCTATAATTGGGGGAGGATATATTCAGAGTTCATCTGAAGGAAAACCGCGGTTCAAATGTTCTTGGTCTGTTTTCTGTGAATGTGTGAACAGTAATGCCACAACATTCAGCTCCCGAACAAACAACGCAAGCTGCTGATTTCAATCAACGCAACTCGAACCAAAGAGAGAGAAACTAATCAGTAAAGTCAACTGATGTGTTGTTTAGCTGTGATGAAGGACATGTAAAATGCATGATCGCATTGGACTAATGACTGGAATACTGAGCATTGTCCAGGAACAAAGAGCTTTTTGCCAAGGGACAGATGTGAGAGTCTGGCGAGATGCTGATGCATAAAAACAAAGTATAAAAACATGAATAAATAAAGTGAGACACAGTAAAGTACAAAATGAAGACATAAAACTGTAATACGAGGAAAAGTCACCTCTTTCTCTCCCCTCAAACCAGTGGTTTACAGTGGAACATAAATCTGGTTTTATGTGTCTTTTGGGATCCTTAATCACTCTCTACCTGCTCTGAGAAGTCATTCCCATCGATGTCGTCGCTGTTGGAGTGTCCCCCGGGACTCTGGACGTCTATCCCATGACTCTCCAGGATTGTGGCTTCTTGGAGGAAGAGGATGGATCGTTAGATTTACGATGGATCACTGATAATGTCCCTCATTACAAACTGCAGAGCACTGAGTCCAAACTTGTACCCGTCGGGTACTACTGCTGTTACCGGGGGGCTACGGGGACGGACTGTGAAGCTGAACTAACGTGAAAAAATAGAAATTATGATTTGGTTTAAAAATAAATAATCAGCTGACACCAGAGTCTGCTGTGACATATGAACACTGTGCTGCATTTAGCTAGCAAGTGAGCAGAGAAGTCAAAGCACTGAACTAGAAGTGATGCTAAAGTAGTAACAAATGAACTTTAAATATTCAGCTGAAAGCGACAAGTCATCGGCCGAGATATTTAGCTAACAGTCATGGATAAATACAGGAATAACGTCCACATTCACATCATGAATCAGGATAAATAAGAGCCATGTTTTAAAACGGCTCTTATTTATCATGGTTGATGGTGCAGATGAAAGGGTGCTCGAGCTGTTATCTGACAGGGCTGTGGAGCAGTGTCACACCACACAGGTTGGTGGAGGGTTACAAATTACCGCACATCAGCACAGATTTTGGTCAAACGATACCGAATGTCATCGGCGGCTTGTCGTCTTCTCTACTGAGCCCTTTGGCCGTCAGGTTCTGCTTCACAGATCTAACTGGCATCTAGGTTATGAGGATACTTTACATTACAGACATCAGCTGACTGATAGACCACCATTAACCTAATTACAGTGATGAAATGAATTAATGGTCAGCCATTTCAGAGCATGAGAAGAATGTTACAATTGCTGTTATTAAATATGAAATAGTTACGTTAACACAGAGGATGTAATTACATGTGCAGTGCACTACAATTGAAAGTCTCCATGGAGTTTTGTGCCCCCCCCCCCAAAAAGCCACATTACCAATGTTAGCCCGTCTCTTGATTTCTTTGCGACGATTGGCGAACCAGTTGTAAACTTTCAGGGAGGTGACCCTCTCCAGATCAGACAGCTTCTTCCCTGAAACAAATCACATGACAGTCTCATCACTCACTGCATCTGAATCTGTTCCACCGTCACGATGATGGGTAGTGTTTTTGTTATCTATCTGTTCCCTCGAGCTGCGATTTGTACTTCTATAAACACAATTGTTTTACAGCTGATGACGGTTAAAGAATTGCTCAAAGGAAATGACTTGATTCCATTGCATAAGGGACAAATCACACGACAGATGTGACACAGATGTTATGTTAATTTTAGAGACCCCAGTCCCAAAGACATTAGATCCTGAACCTCAGCCACAGCCACCAGGGTCTTCTGCAGACTGGTAGAGTAAGATGGGACAAAACCAGAGTGAAATGAAAATCTGCTGTGTCTTTGTTTTCATTGAAACATGGCTACACAGCTACTTTCTGGAGCTGTCCCACCAAACAGAGACTTCAATCATGCAAATTTAAAGGCTGTTTGGCCAAAGTTCCCGTTTGCTACAAGAGGAAAAAATACATGTACGTTGTTTACATCCAAGTTCATGCTGCTAATGTAAGAGTGCTCATTCTTACCCTTAAGGCTGTGTGGTGTTTGTATGTCTATGTTGCACTGAGGCCCACGAGGAGCGACAATCAAATGTATAAAGTGTGTTTTATGTCAAAGACTAATGTCTGACAGATGTTCAGAGTATCTGCAGAATATAGAAGAATAATTATCCTCAGGACATGAAGCTATTGTCCATAATACAGAACAGACCATCTGTTCATATTTGGGTTGTGTTATAGTCCCAGTTCCTTGCAACAGTTGTGTGTAGTGAGTTGTGATTGGTGTAGCTAATTCTCAGTTTGTGTTAATGTGCATTATGTTACCATGTTACCATCTATGCCAATCTGACCTCAGACTTTATTACATGGAAATGAATGTAGCTTTGCTAAATAATAATTATACTAATGCCTATTCATTTGCACTCTTTTTTATTTGATTATATCTCAGAACCACATACAGTTTCATATTCAACCTGTCATTGATTTGGTATCTTCAACAAATGGATTTGTTTTTGAAGTTTGTTTTTTTATTTTTTTTTTAAACACACATTCCTTGTTTGTATGATTTACCTGGTTTCTGAATAACAGCATTGCAGGCGTTTGCAATCTCTTCCCGTTTGGCCTCATCAGGGTACTGGTTGTCGTTGAAGTAGCTATAAATAGCAGAAGAGCCACAGTGATTTAATTAATTTCACTACACAAGGACTATGTCAACAAGCCAGAGTTACTGCTGTTAGTGATCTACTGTACGTGTCACAGGCTTCGTTCCTTCGCTGTCCGGCCATTTTATGGGACAGTTTGCAATGTTTCCTCAATTCCACGTGGAAATAAGTGAGAAGTTATGAAACAAACTCCCATTTATCATTTTTAATCTAATGCTTCTCTCCCTCCTTTCTCCCCCCTCACCTCTCCATCACGGCCAGACACTCTTTCCTCCAAGTGAAGCGACTTCCCCGACGCAGACGGAAGGTACCAGGGGCAGTGGTGAGGGGGGGCGGAGTTTGCCTCCACTCCATCTCCTCCAGAGGCAACGGAGCCGGCCGCATGTTAAGGGTGGCACCTAAGGTAAGAAGCAGCAGAATCACTGATAAGTGATCTGTCAGGAAGGAGTGGAGCCACAGTCAGCCTCAGGAAGAGACAGTCTGCAGGTGTGTTTGTGCCTGTAAGAGTCTAAAAAAAAAAAATGTCGTCAGAATGAGTGTAGTGGCTGTTTTGACAGATGAACTGAGCCCAGCACACAGCAGCCAGAGAGCCCATCCCTCATGAAAATGTACGCGAGAACGCACGTCGCCTTATGCAAATCTCACAATATATTCTGATTATAAACTTGACAGAATAGTGCTGACAAAGACTGTGCTGCCTCATCTCAACTCATGACCACAGCAGAAAGCAAAAACACACAAAAGACACTGAAAACCCATAAAACTGGCAACATAAAAGAGTGGATATATTACGGGGTCAGCAGCTCACCCTCATTCTCATAACCTAATCTGACACGGACACTGTCAACGTTGCCTAACTGGGTCACCCTGCAGAAGACCATATTATCAGAACGGCATGAATGGGGCATCACTTTTCTCTGCAGCAGTGACGGAGGTGTTGTGTGTGTGTGTGTGCTGGGCTGGGCTGGGCTGAGCTGGGCCGGGCTCAGTCTGGCCATAAATAGCATAGAGCAGTTTCCAGTGCTGACGGTGTTGGCAGGGCTCCACCGAGGAACATGCCGCAGAGGACAAGGCGTGGGATGTCTGCTGCTTAGCTATAGGTTGATACAGCACGTCCACGTGTGTGTATACACACACACACACACACGCTTATGCAAAGTCAGGAACCAAAACCAGCAGGAGGCCTGTTGTTTTTGCTGTCAACCATTTACAGTGCAGTGTGGGTTTAAAGTTGAAACGTGTGCAAAACAACAGAAAGTCATCTTTTGACTATGAGTCTTTGTCTATAGCAGCAAACTAAATATAATTACTTCACCAAGAGAACGTAGAAGGTTAATGTTGGTCACCTGTGTAAACCCTGATTTCTACTGAAATCAGATTCAGTAGGATTATGGCATAATCAAGGTTTCAGAAGACTTGGGACTTGGACTTCAGTCAGACTGAAGAAATGAGAAACTGAGATCTGACCCGATTTAAGACTTGAAATCAAAAGCATTTGAATCTCAAACTGGGTCTTCACAACAAACCAATGAGAATTAACACGTACGATTATCACTGAAATGAATATGACGCCCTCATGGCCTAAGCCTCGCTGACTCACCTGAGTAACACATTAACAGGTGATTTCAGATTTCTTGTCGCGGTAATGTTTACTGTAAGGCTGATGCATGTTTAAACAGAAGCAATTAGCTTTACTTCTATCCAGGATCTTTCCATCTATGATTATTGATGTTTCCCACACCACAACAGCAACTAAAGCCGGCTCCTACAAAATGCTGCCGTTACAGTCTACCCCTCCTGTGTCTCCACCTCCTCCGATTCGTTTCATAAGTAAAGATGCTCCTGCTAACGTATAAGACATTACGTGGAATTGAGCCATCATCCCACAGCACCACATCTTACCATGAGACGCTAGCTACGTCTGCTACCTCATTAACAGTCTAAAAGGAAACTGTAGGCAGCAGAGTGTTTACCCACTATGCTTCCTTTCTTTGGAGCTGCTTCCCTGCTGCAATTAGTGAGGCACATTCTACTGCCGTCTTTACATCCAGGCTTCAAGCTCATCAGCTTTTTTTTTTTTTTTTCATTCGGTCGACCGCAACTTTGCACAAGTTTCTTTGATGGTCCTGATGAGGACACTGACAATGCTGCCGCTGTCTGGCCATGCAGGATTCAGACATCCGTCTTCTGTTTACTCAGTACATTTCATTTTGTTGCCCTCTTTTGGCACCTGCTCACCGTCCTGGACGGGGGATCCCTCTCTGATGTCCTTCCAAACTTTGCTTCCATTATTAACCACAAACCTTGAATAAGCTCTGCAAATAAATGTGACCAGAACACACACAGAGTCGGGAGGGAGCAGTGGGTGGGTGGTAATAGAGTCAGATGTACCTGGTGTGGTTTTCTCCAGCGTGTACCAGCGGTAGAAGGCCCTCTTCTTCTGCTCACTCAAGTCAGAGCCATGCTGCAGCAGCCAATGGGAGATCCTGCTCTGGCTGATGCCTGGAAAGCAGCCAGACATCGAATTACAACAGAGAGTTTTGCGTCAACCCCTGGCACAATTTGTAGAGAACCCTTAGAAGAAGTCAAGAGAGACAGAGTGGAATACTAGAGGAGAAAAGTGTTTTCTCTCCTTAGCTCTGACTTTATTTCTTCTCCAATCACTTGTCTCTCACTCAAGATGTAGCCACAGAAGGTACTGCTCGGCACTCGGACTAGTTACCACGGCCAAGTTACAGTAGAGCCACAAAAAACGTTTACAAAAAATGACAAAGAACACTGGAAGACATCAAGGATCTCAGACAGAAGTCAAAGAGAAAGAGGAGCCGTCATCTTCTCCAGCTGAGACTAGTGTCAACGAGGGCATAATGAAAGCTGCTGAGATTCTCTGAGAGCTGAGAGAATTACAGAGAGAAAATCAGGAGTCGTTAACTGACACTAAGGCCTCGTTATCTAAGACCAGAAGTGGCGGTAATGGACCTGAAACAAGAAATGGAGAAACTGGAGCACAGAACCGGAAAAGCTGAACAACTGAAGATACTGGCCAGCGACACGAGAGGGTGCTCCAGTACCTGGTGGGACAGGAAGCTACCTTCACCAACCTGTGCAATGACCTACAGAACCATATGCTCTGTAATAACCTGAAGATGGATTTACCAAGTTCCCAAAGACAGCGAGAAGGACGACATGGCCCAAGATAGGACCAAAATCTTACCAAAGCTTTGTGTTTTTTTTCTCTTTGGTCTGTGGTTTGGATGGCACGTAGTGCACGGCCCCCAGAGAGAGTTAGAGGTCACTTCTCTCTTATACAACAGAGGCTGGGTAAAATACCAGTGAACTTTATTCATGGTCTTACTATAATTTGCAACCAGCTGGGTTTTTGGGAACCAAACATGTTTATTATGTTCAGCTAAATTTGTCCGTTAAGAGTTCTTAGTTCCATGACATGTATGAGAGTCTACACACTGGTGTTTAGTAAATCTGAAAGAGCAGTCAGTTATCTAAACCAGAGGATGGTACTGGGTGAGGAGGACTTAGCAGACAATACATTAGATGTAAACAGTAAATGGG
Organism: Toxotes jaculatrix; assembly: GCF_017976425.1. Taxonomy (NCBI): domain Eukaryota; kingdom Metazoa; phylum Chordata; class Actinopteri; family Toxotidae; genus Toxotes; species Toxotes jaculatrix. The sequence goes on from NC_054412.1 coordinate 17,694,886, forward strand.
AACTGGGCCGTCAGTACCATCACTGGACACAAGCAGTGGGAGGGGGGCCTGGGTATCTTGGCGTAAGTGCTTGAGTAACATACTTGGACAGAATTTGGTCAGAATTTGAGAATGATACCACTGGCACTTGCCAAATATGACAATAAATGACACTCTCTGTTGGAGAGGATGTGATTTAATAGCAGCTGGATTACAGGTGTTTTGGGAGGAGGTAAACAAAGAAATGGGGAAAATTCTGAACCTAGAACCACATCAGTTGATTCTAGGCAATGCTTGTCTGTAAGAGGAATTGGGAAAAGGTTACTGAGACCTTCATTTCAACATTTGGCTCACAGCTCTGTCAGCTGCAGAGTCAATCACATACAACAGCAATAGAGGCAGTTACACCAGCATCTGGTTCATGAGTAGTTTAGCCAGCTCTGCTAACATTCAGCACTGGGGCAGAGAATATTGGAACAACAAACAGAAACAAGTTGTGCTGCTTTGCCCTTCATTTCTCATCACCTTCCTATTTTTTTCTCCATCACAGTTTTGTTTCGTTGTCAGGTCATTTTAAACCCAGACTCAGTTTGTAAAAGTTTAACTGTAAAGTTTACGGTCATGATGTTAACCTGCTTTGCTCTGCGTATGATGACACAGTTTCAAAAAGAAGTGAAGGCTGATAATGAGATTCAACTCAGAGGCTTCTGAGCTGCTGATTTGAATCATCAACGTTTAGGTGGAACCCTAGCAAATGATAATGTGATTGCCTGACGTGTCCAGGAATCAATAAAGGAACTGGAAAATTAGGCTTTCTACATGAGTCACTGTTTGACACAAATTGCTTAACATGCAAATGTAAATTTAAATTGGAAAAAAAAGAGACGTTTAACAATCAATTCATGTGCATGACAGACAAACTGCTGGCAACAGAAAGCACTTAAAAATCAACAACATTGTTCCAGAGTGTGTACTAACCTGTAACTTGTGCCACTACTGCCTGAGAGATCCTCCTGTTCCCCAGGAACGCTTTGATCTCCTCCTTCACCATGCTGCTGTCCCTCCTGCAAACGCACACAGCACCACCATTTAATACACTGTCAGCAGCTACATCGCGAGCCGCAATGTTTTATTTCACAGGGGCAAACATACAGAGAACCACCAAATTGTTATAAACTTAGTAAGGCGTAGTAAAACCTAACTGACAGACTGAAATCCAAAAGATGTGTAGCAAAGATAAAACGCGCAGATGACTGCTGCAGGCCAGAATTTCAGCTTTTATTTTTTCACAGTTTAAAATGGATTTACATGTTCAGTTCTGGTGAAAGCTGGCGTATCATTATCTACTCAGCATTAACGACAAACGCTGACATGTTGTATTCTTTTGCTGTGGATCCTGTGCTCCTTTACATCAGACTTAGACTTAGTTGCTTTGTTTCTGATGCCTTTGTTTCATGTCAGATCATCAAATCGGCATTTTTGTATTGCACCTATTTATGAGAAAACTATTAAACCGAGGCTCCATGTTAATCTCAGCTGCATTTGGACAGCATTATCAGTGTATTGTTCTTTGTTTTTGTTGCTCCCACACAATCAACGCTGCATTTCAGAGGCACACAAAGGCAGCGGCTCCATAAAATTAAAATGAACTGAACCGCAATCAAGTAATCTATATTTTCCAATTGTATTTGGTGGATATGTTTCCACTATCTCAGTCCTCAGCGGGGAAAAAATAAAACATGCAGAGACTTGCAGGAGTGGTGGGTGGTGAGTGAACATGTGCAGTCACACAGTGTACCCACCCTGCTTTCTGGCTTCAAGCCCAATCCCCTCCCCTATACATACACAATAACACACACATACATGCACATTCACGCACCAACAAGCTTATGGCTGTCTTGGCTTAATTCCTCATCCTGGTGCAGATTGTGAACACCTGTCTCCCGACTTATCCATACTAATAGTGCATACTTTTTTTTTTCTATAAACACAGGAAGGCATTTCCAGCGGGCGCCTACACCACCCAACTTTAACAGCACTGCTGCTCAAACCATACAATCACAGCATCCTTTGAACCCGTCAGTATCCCAGACTCACACAGTCAAAATGGAGAACGCATCAAAGTCCTGAGTGCTCTGTTAGCATATTTCTGAAATGAAAATGCGTCACGACTCTTGACATCCAGCATCAATATCCTCCACACCAGCCTCTTGCGGCGCAGCTAAAATTAGAGCTCAAAAACGCTGCTTGTATCGACACCAGTGAATCAATGTAGCACAAGCTGCTGTACAAGACTGAGGAAGAGTGGGAAGTGGAGGAGGGAGAAGGCGTGGGTGGGTCAGGCGGGGGGGGGGGGGGGGGTAACTCAAAGGCCGAATCCCTGCAGAGACTGAAATGTGCACTTAAAAGTGAGAAAAATCAGAAGGGCACCATGGGATTGTTGACAAGCTCAAACCTCATGTCACGCCCCCGCAGCCCTGCTGAGCAAGACGCTGGAGAGTCCTACATGCGGAGAGGACGAGGGCTTTTGAACGCTACTTAACTTCTTGGGCTGTCTAAAGAGGACAAGTAATGTAATGCAGAGGCAGCGTGAATGAGCAACGGGACAGCTAGTGCAGTGCTGAGGATGGTAGCCTGAGCTCTAAATGCTCTATTCTTATTCTGACTGGGCAGCTGGAAGGCAGCAGGAGCCCACAGCAGTAGGAGGAGCGGACTAATGTGTTAAGTGCTAAGAAGAAGAAGAGGAGGTGGCTCACATGTGGACTGTGATAGATTATGAACACTGACGCTGTCAGAGTAACAGGCCTGAGTAACTACTGACATGATTCCAAATGTCAGTTACTGTGTGTAATTTCATGTAATGTTTCCAGAGGTGCACGACTGAAAGGCTTTTTCTCTTCCTTCCTTAGAAAAAAATGTCATCCTGAACCCTGAAGGCTTCTCCAACGTTTCCCACAGTGCACTTCCCTTTTTATATCTCAGTTGACTGTACACATAATCTCAGCCAGAACACCTTTATGGCTGTCCGTTATTCTCATACGCCGTTATAGAATATGCATCTTTATGTGGCACATGCTGTTCAAGATAAATGTACTAATCCCAACCGTCATGTGGTGCTGCTGCGCTCAAGAAATGAAACCCCAGCCAGCTCCCTTCCAAACAACACGTCGCCTTTTCTGTTTTTTTCTTTGTTGGTTCGACTGTGCATCTTTAGCTGTCATTTATATTGATGCTATTTACTAATTGTTAATAAACTCACAAGTGAACTGCAATACAGGCTCAATCCTGCCTCTAACTCTAGCTAAAACACTTTGCTGATTAACTGATTAGTCAATAAACAGAAAGTTAATCAGCAACTATTTTAATAGTTGCACAAAGTTATAAGAGTCATATTTCAAGCACAGATGCCAGTGATTCAGTGGTTCCAGCTTTTGCATTGTGGGGGACTTGCTGCCTTTCTTAGCCTTGAGTGTTAGTAATTGTGAATATCTGTGTGGTTTGGCTTGATGGTTTGACAAAAGAAGATGTCACCTAAGGCTTCAGGAAATCGTGATGACAGCTTTCACCATTTTCTGACCCAGACAATTAATTCAATCAATCCATTGAGAAACTAATTAATTGATAATAACAACAAGATGCACTACTAGAGTCAAGGGACTGTTCTGCCTACTGCACGTATAAATGGCCAGCTGTTGTAGCTATCTAAGGGGTCCCTCTGTAGCTCCACCACCTCTGAAATCTCACTGCACATCAGGGCTACAGGACTCCATGGAGCCCATAACAACTGTGATGGATTGGCTTGATCTGTTCCCATTTCCAGTAGTGTAACACCCTGTCTGTGCAAACTTTCTCTTTACTGATCATTTCATTATATGACTTAATTATAGGGTAAGTACACATCAGATAAAAAAAGCGTTTCAGCACAACCAAAACTTTCCCAATAATGACAATGAATGCAACAATAAAAAAAACACTGTGATGGCAAAACCATTTTCAAATGATCAAATTGTAGTGAACACAGTCTGCAGCCATGGACAGATTCATTTACAATACCTTAGCAGGTAAATCAACCTTGGACTAGCTCCTGTATCAAGGGCTTAAATACTTTTTTTTCTCATTTAACATTAAACTTTTATTTTAATGGAGGCTCCACAACAGCTGCTAAATGGACTTTGTGGTGAGAAATGTTTTCTCTACAAGATCAACTAACAACTTTGAACCTAAACATGGACAAAAAAAAAATCCTTTAAGTGCTCAGAAACAAATCTTGACATCAACAATTCCACAGCAAGTAGGGAAACTCCATCTGCTCATGAAGTTCATGTTACATGATCCAGAACGCCAGAACTAAATGGATTTTGGGGAGATTTTGGATTTTTTTTTCTAAACTTCTGTTTACAAGGTCACAAATTAGCTTTGAATCTCAGTTTTTAAATTTGTGTGCGTTCTAAATAGCAGCTGCACACAATGGCGCTTCAGTGGAGTTTCCAGTTGGCACTATTTAATTAAGCCTGACATAAACTGTGCTTTCTTGTCTCCTCGTTGTAGGCATTACTGCCAAAAAAGATGAATCCCTGACTCCAACCAAGTGGCCACCGCAACACTCAAGCTGTTGAAAATAAAAATACATTATTCAGAAAAGGCGGATTAGAGCCTTCAAGGTTGCTTTTAGAAGCGCCTTTAGTGCTTTCTTGTGCACTTTATACAAAAGAACATTTTGTGAAAAGATCACTCACACTGATAGATACGACGACCATTTGTTCATTCATTCATTCATTCATTCACTGTTCATTTCATACAGCAAGGACAGTGTGCTGATTTCAAACATGGTATGACTTGATGAATGAAGTCTTTCACACTAGCAAAATGCAATTCATTTAAGCTTTGAAACTATTAGACAACCGCAGTCTCAGAGGACATATAGTCTTATTTGTATATGTTGTCCAGTTCTACATGTGCCAAACTCAAGTTTGGCAAATGGCTCAAAGTGAAAAGTTACGAACACAAAGTTTTAGAGCTCACTTTGTCCTGACACTACTGACCTCATGAGTTCCTCCACCTTGTCGTCAATGTCCAGGTCTTCTTCTGTAGCTTCAAACCCAAAGGCCCGTGCTGCAGCGGCGCTGTTCACTGGATATCGTGGAGGAGACAGCTTCCCGTTGGGTGTAGCAGCTAAGCTATCGCGCCCATTCTGTGACAGTGCCACCAAGGAGACTGGTGATGGCAGGATAGCAGAGGGCGGTGGCGGCCCTGGAGGTGGGGAGGTGTCGTAGCTGTTGCTAGGAGATGGCGAGAGCCCCCCGCTGCTGCCGAACTGCGTTTGTGTGGCGGTAGAGATTTTGGAGGTTGTAGAAGAGGCGGCGGCTGCAGAGTGGTCGCCAGCGCTTCCCTCGCCGCTGTTGATGGCGCTGTTGTTGCCGTTGCATGACACGGAAGAGGTGGTGGTTGCCGAGGCAGTGTTGTTATTGTTGAATGATGTGGTAGTTGTATTAGAGGCAGAGTTGTTGGTGCAGCTGTTTGCCCCGCCTACTCCGTAGGAGGACGAGGAGGAGGAGGAAGAAGAGGTGCGGCGGCCGAACTTGTCGCCGTGCTCCCGGTCCAGCCGGTCCAGAGTGTCAAGCGCATGCAGGATCTCCTGCTTGGTCATGCCGGTGCGTCGCAGCCGCTGCAGCAGATCTATCTGCTCAATTGTGAAGCGCGGCTCCTCACTGAACTCAGACATCCTGCTGCTGAATGAGAGACAAGACAGACAGGTTGTGAAACAGAGGAAGAACGAGAGGAGGGGAAAGGAAACAGGAAATGCAGGGGGAAGTTAAGGAGAGGAAGTGGCTGTTGAGGATCTAGAGGGGAAACAGGGAAAGAAAGAGAGATGGAGAAAAGGAGGAGCAAGGACGAAAGTCAGGCAGAAATGAGACAGATGAAAGGATGGTGGAGGCAAGGAGGAAATGAGAGGATTAAGTAGGAAACAGAGAAAAGGAACACAGTTGCAGATGGGGAGAAAATGAGAATGATGGGAAAGGAGAAGTGAGGCAGAGAACGGTAGTGGAGGAGAGTTTGAGGGGTAAAGTAGAAAGAGACGAATGGGAAAGGAGAAAAACTGCACGAAGAAAATAAAAAGGCAGCAGATAAGAAAAGGAAGACAAGAGCGAGAGATAGAAGTGTGAAAGAAAAAGGGAGGGAGGGGCAGGGCATAAAAATCTGCTATTTTTGGGAACCAGCAGGCAACACACGCAGAGTGCCAGAGTCACCTTGACAGCTGATGCTATCTTAACATTCTGACTGCTGTTCTTTAAGAGCTACAATATATCCCCGGCTCTGCACACCACCCACGCTGTATGTTTTTCATAAGCAATTTGCTGTGCTCAAAATCAATGCAACTGGAATCAGACTGCGGCAGATTTTCCATCTTGTGTGCCTGCCCGACCTATGCTGATAGGATAAATGGTTTAAAAGGGGTCACCAGCATTCTTCTACATCTGTGTTAGTCTGAACTGTGCAGAGGACAGAAAAAAAACTAAATGACTTGAGAGTATATGCAGTGTTTTAAGGTTATCATAAAGGAAAGTAATATGACTCATGAGTATAAGCCTTTAGACGTATGTAACGTCAGGATTTAATAGAAGGAGAACAATTGCCAGCATTTAAGACAGTAAAGGGAAAGGCACTTTGGGTCAGCACTGAAATACATTACTTCTATACCACAGAACAGCTTAGTAACAATGGTGAACATTAACTAGTCTCTTAAGTTGTCATTACAAATTCATTAGGAACACTACTAAAGCTGTAAATCATTATCAACCACAGTTACACTGCAAAACCTGTGACGTGCAGGAGAGATGAGCCACAGCTCTCAGACCAGTTACATGCATAGCACTGATTTTAACACGTACACTGATTTTAACACGTATGTAAATGCTATTCTGTGCAGTCACATTCTGTGCTGCAAACCAAACGATGGGTAAGAAATCATTACCCATCCTGTTTAAGTATTTACCAAGTTAACTATTCACTTTGGCTCAAGCTGGTTTAACTGGTTGAGACACAAGCAAACATTGAACCTTTTATAAACTGATGCCCCAGACCAGTATACTGTAGGTCAAATAACAGGTGTATAACCAAGAGCGAGAGAGTGGAAAAAAGTTTATGACTGAATCCTTCTTCTGTCTAATTATAAGACAAGAGCAGCTGAAATGGAGCTGTCTTTGACAGCTGGTCAAACACCATTCCGTTTGTCCACATCATCAGCGGGTTTGATAATAACTTTATAAGAGTCCAATCAAGTTCAGAAACTCAGAGAGGAATAAATCACAGTTTCAACGTTGGTTTGTTCATCATGCAAGTAAAATCAGACGAGGTATTCTTACCCTTAAATACGGGGTTGCATGCACCAGATACTCCCACTGCAAACCAAATTCCCGATTCTATATTGTCCCAGTCCTAAATTTGACCATAGTCCCCGGTAACTCTTCTTCCTCCATGTGTTTTTGTTTTGCTGACTGTGGGGCCTGCAGTGAGAGCACAAATCTGTCGCTCGTGTCAGCGCTGCAGGAAAGCCACTGGTGATGCCAGCTTTCACGCCCTTTGCCCAAAAGCTAACGTTAGCAAATGTCTCTGTGGCAGACGGACGATACCCAGTGTAACGTTAAATGAGCCCGCTTCCAACCCTCCAACCCAGAACGATTTCAGTCTTCTTCAGTACCGCCGCCGCTGACTTTATACTGACAACAGTCCGCTGGCATCACAGGGGGACGGTTAGCAACTTCACACAGGCTATTTTGGTAGCAGTGAGGTTTGTGGAGTGATTAGCATAACATGCTAGCCATGCCAACGCTGATACTAGCTGACGTTAGCCGCTGTCGCTGGCTAGCGAACGTTTGATATTAATAACATCACTTTCAGTGTAGTAGATAGCTAAGTACATGACTTACCTCGGTTCAAATCGTCCACTTAACCATTTAACTTTGCAACTTCAGCAAAGACCCACTGTGTCTTTTACTGCAGCCGAACAATAAAGCAATTTGATAACTGTGCCCCGTCCGACCCTTTTCCAAGGATTTCTAATCAGAGGCGAATTATTTGCCTCTCTGCTTTGTCTGTCTGACAACAGCCATATTGACAACTAACACCTCCGAGTAGCTCTGAGGGAACTGTAGTCTTACTCGTACAAAGGCCTCTACCACCCCGTGCCGTCCTTTACAGTAAAAACTACAAGTCCCTGAAACGAGAGAGAGGGGGGAGCTGATGGCTCACTGATCTACAGTTGTCACAAAAGGCGATGCAGTTTTTAATGTGGCCACAGCGGCTGGCTGCTCCTGTTAACCCTGCAGCAGCTGCTGCTGCTGGAGTTGTAACTGGCACTGAGGCCACTCACCAACACCTACTGACAGGTATAACTAACAGATTACATGGTAACAACATTACAGTTAATACAGTTTTTCAGGTTCTGACTGATCTGTTCAGAAATTTGATTGTAGTTTGGAATTAAAGTTGTTGCTCAATTGAAAAACAAGGTAACGTGCATTTATTATTTTTTTTACTGGACTAAAATTACTAATAAAATTGATGGTGCAGTAATCAACTGAAGGATTTGGAGCATATCACATTCGGCAGCTTTGCTGAAAACAAACTGGGGCTACACTTTAATGATGACCCAGACTCTCCAAGATGTAAGAAACCAGCCTCATTAATCACAGTATTATTAACTACACAAAACACGTGTATTAAGATTGTTAATGAAAGATAGTGAAAAAAGACAGTTATGGATATTAACAACTGCCAGCTGGGTAGAGTGGATGACTACCACAGGGCACCAGATCACTTCTGGAGCTGAATAATCTCCAAGGTGTAAGCAATCATACATGGCATCATCTCCAAAACCAGACCCACCTAAGTTACAAACAGTTCCAAAGTATAGGCCTATTTACATATTTTTAGTTCTTAATGTTTCAGATGTGCTGGACCAAGCTGTTTACTCAGCTGGTTTAGGAGGAAGAAGGTCAGCAATAAGGAGAAATTAAAAGAGGCTTAATTCTGGGGAGGAAATGGATCCAGGTGGCTAACTTAGCATGCGCATCAATTAGACATTTCAACTGAAAAACACAGCCCATTTAAGTTAACCATTAATATATTTTTTTGCTGTGCTGTTTGCTCTGCTTCATTTCAGCCTGCACCTGCTTTGCCTCTGCGGAGTTGTTGCAATTATTATCATTCTCTGTACACTACAGAAAAACAAGTTTGGTGACACTATGTTGTTGCCTTTTCTTTATTGCTAAGCTATACTGTTTTATTCTTAAACTATTCATAACTCACTGTTTGGACAATAATTGCTTACAAATGCTTTGAGCTTGTATGCAGCGGGGAAAGTTTTTGTGTCAGGTAAAATTCTGTGGATGATAATTTTCTGATTCGTAGTTTGATCCAGAGGTCATGCTGGGAAAATGAGAGCAGGGCAAAGTGAGTGACAAGTGCTCTGCTCTCCTTTAACGACAGACAAAGAGCTTTTGAACAAGACATTCAGCTCTGATCTGCCACGGTGGAGGTGTTAAGTAGTCAGATGCATTTTAAAACATTTGTATTGCACAGTACAATATGATTAATATTAATGCTGTGAGAGCAGGCATCTGTGACCTAACAGTAATGCATAATGCATAATGGACTCAGTGCTCATATAAGGTGCTTATGAGGCCATATTTAGAGTCTGCTATATGAGATACACTATAGCTTTCACTTAGAATGGAGCTCCATGGATTTTGTAAATGAAGTGTGAATGCGGCTATGCACAATCTGTGCAATTTGCTGCACAGCCTAGTAGTCATACTGCCCCCATGTGACAACAGTTGTCAAAAAATAATCCGAGGAGAATAAATGAATCGGTCTGTATTTGCCAATATGTCTTGTTTTGTCTGTCTGTGTGGCCTGATCTGATAGATACACATTAGAGTTATCTTTTATGGATTTCAACAGTTGAACCCACTTAAGTCAGTGTAGATGTGGGGCAGAAACGAGGTTAAAGGCCTGCTGAGTTTCTGTAAGTGCACTAAAATGATATTTGTGGGGATTTTTTAAAATGTTCTTTCTACAGTGCAGCTGAATTGGTTTCTTCACTGCAATCCCAGCTGTTAAACTCCTGAAACAAATAGTTTTTTTGTCCATAAAGAGGGAAGATTTTTTTCAACTCTAGATAATAACCAATTTTTTTCTCCATTTCTCCAAATGCTCACAATGATAACTTGTTGTGCTTTTTTGTGCTTTTCATTTCTTTTTCTCATTTGAAGTGATTTTTGGGGGGAAATTTGGGAAAACAGGAGTAAATGTCACTTACAAATTTTCAGGAATGTTCATTTATTGAACTTGAGTTGAATCTCAAGCTTTTATGAGGTTTCATCTATGCAAACATTTTTGTGTCATAGTGTCTTTTGACCTTGGACTCGTGGAGTGTACAACTATACATGCGTCTTAGGCAGTGGACAACTATTTATCATATAATATATATCTCTCTTCTTTTATGTTCAGTAAAACTATTGTGTCCAAGATGATGATCTGTAACCACAACAGTTGTTGGAGTAAATCTAATCCTGTTTAAGCCAAAGCAGACTGCTCAGGCTATAAAAAGGACAGGTTTTTATGAGCCATAACCCTGATGTACTATCATGTAATACACTTTTGAACAGCAGAGGCAAACTACAAACCATTTTAAAGGTTTGTAATTTCTCCGACAGCTTTTTATTTTTTATTTTATTTTGCCAGTTCCCTCCCTGTTTCAGCTGTTATTTTTGTCTTCCATCTCATCCCATTCATTCTGCTCATTTACTGATGGTTGCAAAATGCTCTTGTCAAGAAGCGCATTGCTGCCATGACTGTTATGGAAGACTTAGGAGGCAAACTAAAAATATTATTTCTGGAATATTATTTGTAATTGAAATTTGCCCGATTTGCTGTCATCTAGCATCAGTAACAGCTGTCTTTTTCCTAACAATTATTTATTCAGGCACCTTTTTAAAAACCAAGAGAACAGAAGGGGTACTCATATAAACGCGATAAAAACTACTAGAATGATATAAAAAAAATACTTTGCTACCAGGAGATGACAGCCCAGGGTACACTGTCCCCTCCTAGTGCCCTTACAAGTTTCCTACATTTTTCCAGAAACCTTCTAATGGCTCTCGAGTGCAAACAAGAACTCAGTGCGCAGCTGCCCACTCAACATGGTTTGATGTTTGTGTAGTGGAGTCTACAGCATCCGGCAAAAACTATAGTAAGGGGGACCGGGAATACTTTTATTTTTGGCTGTAAGTGCTCATCGTGTGTTGTACTTTCGTACCGGCTGGGTGCTCATGTGAGTGTGCGGCTTGGTTGCAAAAGAAACAAGTGAGCAAGCGCTATTGTTTAGCCAGCTGTTTTGGTCAAGGAGGTTAGCTGGCTAGCAGCGCCAGTCAGCTAACATGAACTTAGCTAGCTTGGTGAGAGCAAACAGCAGCGTCGGTTTGTTTTGGGTGATAAAATGGAGCTAAATATCCAGAGTTTGGAGCAGTCTGCAAGGATAAGACAGCGTGTCTGGTAGCATCGTATTTCAGACAAACATATGCTTTGGTATTAAAGGTTAACGCTAGCTTAGAAATAGATAGGGTCAGCTGTGATTTGACATGAGGCCGAAGCTATAATGATAACGCCGTTTCTTGCTGTTAATGGACTAAAGCACATCTTCCAACATAAAACTAACACCAAAAACTCAAAGTAGCAACTGAATTTAACACACATGCGACTCTGTGGTTGTTTTTTTCTTTAGCCGTGGCTGCGTTAACTCGTATGAATGAATCGTGCAATATTTACTAGTGTATCACTTCTCCATTGTTAGTTTGTTAAAACGTTTTAGCATCTTATGGCAGACTTCATCAGGACAGTTGTGTCCTGTCTTCCATTCAGAAATGTCGAAACAGTTATGGTGCAGAACATTCCTGTGATGTGCTGTCCGGCTCTCAGTTTTAAAGACAAGTCGCTCAAATCATTTATTTGCACACCTGCTTGGGGGAGTAGGAGTTGTGTTTGCAGGGAAGTGTCAGTCATCTCCATCTTACTGAGCCAATTATCTGTCCAACACCTTAGCTTCTCAGTTCCCAACAAGCTTACTTTAACCCATACTGTTTGTTTATGATATATCACTGTCTTCTAGGTCTGTGAAAGGAAATGACTACTTTGACTCTCTGTTCTCTATTTATTTATAACACCTATAGTTTACAAAAATCCTATAATCTTAAGTTAAATGTCCTGCTCACCTCCAAACACTCACATTTACCATCAGCCAAATACTGAAATAATATTATACTGTTATGGTTTTTGATGTCAAAGCCTCCAGCAGATATTGTATATAACATGTAGACATTCCAGGCCTTCTATAGATGTTATATTGCATATATTGAAAAAAAGTATTTGGGATCTGAAGAGTGACCTGTTTGAAAATGATATGAAACAAGTGGTTAGAAATTCTGTGACCTTTACTGTTCAAGTGCAATGGTAGTATCAATGAAATTAGCTTCAGATTTTCTTTTTGCTAAAAGAGGAGCAATGACATATTTATGGAATAATGTAAAACGATCTTAAATTCCTCATGCATCTGGACTTTGAGCTTAGTGTCATTAGTTTGTTGTGAAAGTGTTTCTCTCATGAGTATTAGCAAACTAATTCTCTGCTCATAGCTTCTCAGCATCATATAAACGTGACCAGCAGCTCTCGAGCCAACGAAGTGTTTAGAAAGAGAAGGTGGGAAATGAAAGGCAAAGAGCACAGGGTCAGTGGGTTGAACTGGGGGAAAGTATTTAGCTTTAAGAACAACATTGCATTAGTGCTAAAGCAGTGACACTGTTGTCTTTCTGTTAAGAAGAGTTTCAGAGGTTTTTTAAATTTGTTATTTAGGCTAAGGTTAGTAATTTTTGTTGTTAACCAGTATCACAGTACCTCTTCCAATCTCCCACAGTTTCCTTAATAAAGAGGCAAGTGTAACAATGTATCACCCAACGTGTGGATATTCCATCAGTACAAGTAACCCCAGTCTTCGGTTTCAGAAGTCTCTTTGTATTTGGATTGTTTTAGATAAGTCTTAGAAAGCCTAATAATTATGTTTTAATTCTGAAAGGTATCTTTAGGTCAAGTCCACAAATGTTTAGCTTCTTTGTTTAATGTGGGCCTTTGATAAAACCACATTTAATAAAAAGTTCCTGGCTCTCCACACTTTGGTGAGAGATATATAGACTGTGTTGGGAATTTTTTTGCGCAATGTCTTTCAGAGATTTCTTAATGCTTTTCTCTTATCAGACTTTCCTGGAGGCTGCCAGGTGTGATCATTGCGTTGCTGTTAGAAACACAAGGAAACTCATCTGAAGAATTTCCAGTAAGTATCTGGAGCAAACAGTTCCCAGTCTCACACCCACACCACAAATTAATAAGTGCCACATTCAAAACACACACACGCATGCTTCACACATCATTTTCCAGAATCGATTGTAAGCATTGGAGCAGCGTACATTGATAAATTACACACAAACATGTTTTGTCCGTATACTGGAAGCACCATGGTTAGCTTGCATGTATTTAAACTTGACACTTGAACTTGTGCTATGTGTGTTTTACTGCTGTTTTTTTTTTTAGCTAGTGCCAAACCATTGCATGCATTTACAGCTGTTTTTTTTCTAACTATGATATTTCTGTATCATCTTGAAGTTGCTTGCATGCCTCAGGAGAAGCCACCAGGGGGCACTCTTATGCTTTCTATTCCCCAACATCAGCCCAGTAGTCCACACTGTCCAGGGGCTTTCCTGTGAGACGTCCTGTGGTGATTTTGTGTTGGATGCTTAGTAAACATTCTGCATTGGCATGTAAACAGTACTTGCCAGCTCAGTGCTGGTTTCCTATTGCCCTCATTAACACAAGTTATCAACCAAATTCTGGTAAATTTGTGTGTGACTTTTCTTAGTTGTATTTCATTTAATATCTAAATTATATCCTTATTCCCCCTGTGGACTACCTGGAGGCATGGCATTGTGCAAGATTTGATGTTATGTTTAATACAGCTCCCTTGTTAGCACAGCTGAGATATCAATCCGTTAATTAAATAATACATCAGATCAATAACCTCATTTGGTCTTTTAGCCATGAAAGTGTTATTACGTAGATACCAATGGCTGTGTCAACATTTATTTATGTAAAACTGATTTTTTAAAAATGATAGTAAAGAACTGGAGTTTATTCTCAGACCAGTCATTTGTTCACTATACTGTTCTGCTATTTAAAAAGGCAACTGCAATCTAGACCAGAGCCAAGTCTGGCTTGCTGATTCCTACAGATAAACGTATCCCTCTCTAGAATCATCTGCTTTGATTGTGCCCGACTGAGCACATACATTTTCTCTTAATTCAAATCTCTTTGGTCTTTCCACTTCCCTCCCTCCCTGTCAAGCCTCACCGTCTCTATCTGCTTGTTATATCTACCCCCCCCCCCCCCTTCCTAAATGTCTCTGAATCCCTCCATCCTGGCCTCCCAGCTCTTATGAACAACTGGCCAGGACAGCTGGCTTTAGCAGCTGCTTGCCATCTCATTTTTGGCCTGTCTCCATCTGGACAAGTTTTCCCATAGATATGTTCTTTTGTGAGCCAGTCATTCTGTTTCTAAATCAGTCTTAATGTTATCTTTGTGTCACCATTCGGCAAAAACTACGCTAAAACCAAAATCCTGAGTTTTTTAAAATTCTTTTTGATGTTGGAAACCTTTATGATGCCTCCATTTGCTGTTGTGGATTAGACCTGCAGGCAGAATCTGCTGCCATCAATAGAATACATCCTCTTTGGGAAAAGTAGCAGTTAACAAAATAGCTATTTTCTGCATCAGCATGTTATGTTGTGTTATCAGTGTTTCTTTGTTCTCCTTTGCTCTCTTTACTTTCTGCTGACGACACCAGTATTCATCTGTGTTGCCTCTGAATGAATCCCACGTGTAATCTGTGCTATAATAGTCTGGTCTGAATCGTCTTTTGTCCATCTGCCGATAATATGAAGTAATCTTTCCTGATTGTAACTGCTGGCATTTGTCGAGAGAAACGTTCCCTGGGCAGTGGCTGTAAAGGAAACTGAGGTAATGCACGAACAGAGCGGAAAATTTTTTTTTTTTTTGTTTGTGGGAAAAAGAAGTGATAAATGGTAGACCTGTTTGAAAAGCTTGAACTATCTGCGTCTGCATTTGTACTCATTGGACATTAGATATTGATATCATCAGCCTCATAGATGAAAAAGGTGTGAGCCTTATAAGTCATGTGACTGTCTTTTTAAGAAACCTGGGCAGTCTATTTAAATTACTGCTTTAATTATGATTGTATAAGGAAGACAGAGAGAATGAGTTGTGGGACAGGTGGAACAATACTGTAAAACACATCTGGCTCAGTTTTAATATGAAATAATAGTAATACAAATGCTTGGCAGAGCTGAAACCTACTGTAGCTTTCACTGTACATTGCCTGAAACTGGAGTTACTTTTTGAGATATTGAGCTGTCAAATGGCTGCATGACCCGAGCGACCCTATGTCCGGATCCTGATGTGCAGTTGTTGGTGTTGTAATTTATCTAGCCTTACTACGAGCTGGATTCTCTGCTTTCACTCCTCGGGGTGGCACAGAGGTTAATCGGGCCGGGAGCTGGTTGCCACTGAAGGCATGGTTGCACACTTGCTGTCCATAATTCAAACTGTTGCACTCTGTTCTTTGATGTTGAGCTGAAGGATGGAGACACTGGTGGATCTTGTGGACCATGGCACCAGCCTTGCCTAATCTCTGTCTGTCTTTGTAGAGACTTCAAACTGCTACACGGTATGGATTTGTGTCTTCTGGTGCTGACAAGCTGGCTGGGCAGACTCAGTGTGAGAGAGAGGGATGTTCTCCCAGCTCTGAGGAGACAAAGCCTTTCACTATCAGGCCTGTCAGGGTCACAGACTTAGACCAGTCTGAGGTAAATATTTTGCTTTCAGTAAGGATGAAACCCAACTCAGGACTCAGATTTCAAAGTTTTCGTCCTGGCCTGGGAGAATGGTCTAACTAGTCTGTGAGAAGATTCACTTTGTAGGAAATAGACTGTCCGACCAGTTTGGTGTCCAAGTCCATATTTGCAGTTATATAATTGCATTGAGATTTGCACATGAAGCTGTTATAAGTGAGTGGGAATGAGTGGGAACACTGTTCCACATGAAGGGACCGTGAAGTGAAAATGCTCTTCTGTTCTTTTGTGAATTCTGGCAGTGGATAAACTGGCAGAACCACAAGAATGTAACTGGCATTCTGGTGTACATGGTACAATGCAAGATCATCAGGTGTTTGTGCTTTATAAGTCGGGGTGAATAATATATATATATATATGTGTGTGTGTATATATATATATATGTGAATATATGTATGTGCTGCCAATGGAGAGACCAGGATTGGAGCATTCAAATTTTCTGGCTCTGGTTGGGATTCCTGCAGCAGTGTTCTGGACAGGTTACAGGCTATTGATGGATGATTGGGGTTGGCCAGAGAAAAGGAAAGTACAGAAATCAAATCTGGATGAGATGCGAGCAGTTAAAGAGATAAATGGGCGGATTCTGGCTATGATGCAGAGATGGTGAAAAGCTATCCTGACAGTAGACCTGATGTGGGATTCAAGTGACGAGTGAAGATTGAATATGACGCCAAGGCCTGTAACCGCTTCACTTGGGTAAGGGCAAGCGTGAAGATTGGAGAGCTATGATTTAAAATGATTTGATCAATTTAATAAAGCATCTCACAGCTGTGTGTGTATATGTATATGTATATGTATATGTATATGTATATGTATATGTATATGTGTATATATATATATATATGACTGTAATTTTAGACGTCACACAAAAATTCTGTTTAGTTTACATAAAAATTTAACCTGTAAATGATTTAAGTTACAATATAATACATCTAGCGTAATGGCCGCTATGCTGTAATTTAATTTCACGAGGAATAAGATATCATAACTCAGAATTTTATGGCATTGCAGATCAAATTCAGTGCAGCTTGTCCTGTTTTGAATTAAATCCTCCAGTTAGTGAGTGAAGGATAAACAGCCAGAGTTTGATGGAGATGCTGAAAACAGTAAATGCAGAAGGAAGTGAGCAAGATCTGGTCTTATTGAAATCTTTTACTCATGTTCCCTTCGCATGACACATTTGCCTTAAAACCCAGTGTGTACGGAGGACGAATAAAGGAACGACTAATTGAAAATAAATGTGGCGTACAAGTGAGTTTCACATCCTCTGTGAGCTGAAAATAGATGTTTTTATTCCAAACTCAGTGTCTGAATCACCAGATGACTTTCTAAAATTGTTTTGACTCCTGGTGCTAGATTTATCTGCCAGCTTCCTCATCACACACACACACACGCTCGCACACGCATGCTGTGTAAATTAGTGGAAGTTTAGGGGAAATTCAGCACGCGGGCTCCAGCTGCCACACCCTTTAGTTTTTATTTCTCCTAACAGAAGATTTAAGCCCTTGATCAGCCACAAGTCTCTTGTTGTTCTTTCTGTCTTTTCCAGTCCTCATTTATCCTTAAACCAAACGTGTTTTTGGGTATTGCTTCCCCACACAACCTTTTGTAAATCACTAAGGATTATCTTATAGATATTTTAAATACCACTCAACTATGAAGCGGTACACAGGCAAATACTCAGTGTGGCATGTGGATGATCCCTCCAGGCAAACTTGAGCCTCAGGAGGACCCGAGGGATGGATCCCATTGTGACATCTCACAGACCATCCATCACATCAGCTCCTATCTCGGTGTATTTAAGGACCTCGTAACTGAAAGCAGGCTGCCCGATGGGCCCTTTTCCTTTTGGTTTCTCGGCTTTAGATTAAAGAAATTGATAGCGCCTGGTACTCCTCAAAAAGCATATGTGACCTATTACAGGCTCTGGCCACTGTACTCTGCTTTCAGCTATCTGACCTGGCGAGGGCCCTGTGTGGGGGAAGAAGTGCTCTGAGAAACAACCCCTGGCTTTTGCATCACCCAGGCCCAGAGCTTTGCCATATCACTGCCTGCACCACAGCTGTCACTGTTTGTATATTTGATATAGTGACGGATGCCGAAAGGGAACAGGTGTTGCGTATTAGTGCCACTATTTTATTCTACACCCCTCTGGAAAAAAAAAAGAGGACTACGGTCAATAGAGTTGTCAGAGTGTATCATTGTAATATATGGGAGTCTTTTAAACTTTTAAACTTCGCTTTGCTACAAGGCAT
Source organism: Toxotes jaculatrix (assembly GCF_017976425.1). NCBI lineage: Eukaryota > Metazoa > Chordata > Actinopteri > Toxotidae > Toxotes > Toxotes jaculatrix. Next base: position 17,713,151 of record NC_054412.1, read on the forward strand.
TACCTTTACAGTTTTCCTAAGGAAAAGGAAGAGGCACAGAGAGGGAAAAGGAATTAATGTGGTTCAGGTGGACTGACCCCAAACACAGATCAGAAACATGGGAATGTCTTTGAACATCGACCTGCTGTCTCTTCTCTGTAGGTTTTATTGGTCTGTATTGAGTGTGTAGGAATATTAACCCCAAATGGAAACTTTTCAAATGTGGTTTTGACATTTATGTGTTACATATTAGTCAAAGATGAATTATATTCCAGTCCTACCTGATTATGTCCTGAATGATCGCCGAACTTAGACAGATTTTCTTTTTCTTACATTGTTGAGCCTATTTCTGATCACAGCAATAAAATCCAATAGTTTTATGAGCTGAACATAAATCTCAACACTGGATTTGAGACAAAAATGTGGACTTACTACCTTACATTGAGATTTTGAGTCTACCTGTGCTTTCCTGACCTGCTCCAGGCAGCTCCCCTCACACATTTGAATCCTTTGCATTGGCCTGCAGAACACAGTTTGGCTTCCCTCAGCTCACCGGTCTTGGTTTGTGTGTGTGTGTGAGACAGAGACTGAGAGTGTAAGCGAGTGGGTTGCTTCACTGCATCTTTCCTTGGTTGTTTAGCTCTGCAGACAAATCCCCACAGACAGGGGCCTGGTTCCCCCTACAGAGAGCAGCCTCATTAGGATTTGTTGCACAAACTGGAGAATGTTGACTGGCTGAGGGAGCAATGAGGCCTTCCCTCCCAGAGACACATGTTCCTCACTGCGGCCTGACCCCGGAGCCCTGGGCCTTGTCGAATCACGTTTGGCTCATACGGCTCCCAGTCAGGGGCTCACTTACCCCCGGACCAACCTTCTGCTCCCTCACTGAGGCCTGTATGCAAAACTGAGCTTATGGTTTTAATACATAGGGAAGCTTGTTGAGGCAACATAGAGGGCTGATGCTGCTATCACGAGATATGGAGCTGAGTGAGTGTTGAATCCTGTGCTGTTACTCTTAGGGTGTTATTTTAAATTGAGGTGTAGTGCAAGGTCCCTGCAGTGTGTGGTTTCATTGCCATGTACTTTGTGACAAATAACTCAGCAGTATATACAGCTCTGTTTCTGTGTGCGCTGTCAACCTCACATGTTGCTTCTGCCCTAACTGCTTCTTGTACATTGGCATACTGGTTGCTGTCCTCCTCTACTCCTCTTCTTTTCTCTGTTTCTTGATTAGCTACAGCTATCGCTTCTTGACCCTCTGTTCGCAGACGGGTCAGTTGTCTGTTGTGTTTTGTGTTTGAGAGAGAGAGGCCAGGAGGGGCTGAGTGAATTAATATGCTGTGTGTAACTCAACAATGAAATAAGATTTTACCCGTCTAAAAAAAAAAAAAGAAAAGAAAAGAAAAGAAAATCAATATTTGGTGGTCAGTGTTGATATTGTGCTCAGCCACCTCAAACACATCTGTGTATGGGAAACACTGAGTTACCTCTGTCCTGAACTTGCTTGTCCTGTCATACAGAGTGCCTTTCTTCAGTTAGAGTTGTTTAGGCTTTGTACCCTCTGGCTGTGCGGTTGTAGCTGATGCCCTCATGTGGGATCTCCTCACTCTCTTTGGGGTACTTTCTTTTGATGTGGTTAAAAAAAAGGTTTGTCATGCCTCCATCCGACATGCAAGCCTTATCTTTGCAAATAACTGTGTTGGTTTTGGCAAATCCAAACCAGTTGCATATTACTGATGCTGAATTGTTTTTAGGGACCAGCTCCTCTGTGCTCTCATTCATTCCACTTCATTGCCAAATAAAAAGGGGGCGGGAAAGACATCCAAGACACTATGTACTGTTTGTTGTTATTGGTTTATCGGTATGTCTCTAGGGAAGGTGCATGGTGAATGGACCACATTTAACTGTTTATGTTATATTAAAGGATTAGGAAAGATGGCTTTAAGTTGCATTCTGCATCACACATTTTTAAGGTTAGACTGTGAACATGTGAGTCATGTCATGATGTGTCATTGTAAGGCAGAGGTAAAGCTGTATGATTACACAGACACAGCCACCTCAATTTACTTTATAGGGGGCGTTCTCTTTATCACTTCCTCTCTCAACCATCTCAGCTGGATGTAACATCATCGTCAGTCATGTTTGGCATTGACCGTCTGCGATCTGATTAAAAGGGGCGGATAGATAATGAACAGCTTTTCCAGGTAGCGTAGATAGACGGTGTCACCTTCAGCTCGGATTAGCAAATGGAGAAAACCAAATATTGGTATAGAGGGACGCCATAAACAACGACATCATGAAAAACAATCAGCGTTTGTGCTTTAGATATGATGATGTCATGTGTAATAAGGGAACAAAGGAACAGAGGCGTCACTTCTCAGCACTGCTGAATCTGTCCCCATCTCTGCTCCGTTTTTTTCTTGTCTCCTCATTTCTTTCCGTGTCTGTCTCTCACTGTGACTCCCACCACCTTCCTGTTTCTCACACCACACAGAGGATGTAGCAAAGGTGCTCTGAAGTCTTGCTTTCTGTCAGCCCATTAGTGTTGAAGGGCTGAAAGGGCTCGCCCCCATAGGAACTGCCTTGAGCCAATGTTGAGTAATGCTGGACATATGGAATATGTAACTCTCCACTGAGCCTCAGGACCTCTCAACACATAGCCTTTGATTTCCAGCAGACTTTGCCTCAGTCACTTAACGTAACCCTGATTTCTTCCAAAAAAAAAAAAGAAGAATCAAAGTAAAAACATTTAACTATTTTTTTATAAACACATCTTCTTTTGTTGTGTCTTTTTAGATTTTCTTGATAAAGAAAGTCATTTCCTGTTGGATCTTGTGCAGTTTTACCTCACCCGTAAAACAGTGGACAAACTAGAAACAACATACAAATCAATAACCTCGAGAGCTCTTTCCCACAGTTCAAGTGGTGCAAGATGTGTGCAAAGAAACAAGGAAGAGGGGAAAACTGTGAATTTTCTCTTCTCTGAAATCAGATGATGACGTGTTTTACTGGCTGCATTGAGAATTTAGTTGACTGTGTCCTGGGGGTCAGACTGTGATTATGTTGATGGACAAATACGGATCCTGCCAGCTGACTCAGCAATAGGTGCAGGGTACAGCTCAGTCATTACTGCTGTGTGACTGTGCCAGTCTGCCCACTCAGTGCTCAGGGCAAATCCCCAAAATATTAAACTGCTGGAGGTAAAGGAATAAGGAGCATATGTGACGAATGTATATCACATCCTGTGTTACCACCCATACTGGCAAATACTGAAGGAAAGAAATGTTTCAAAATCAGCATAATATGAGCCCTTTAAAAGATCAGACACTCCCCTGTGCCCTTTCTGCTGCACCGTGACATTGTGTTTAGGAAAAATGCAGAACTGATACTTAGACGTTTTTATTCTTGTGACAGTCTTTCTATTCAGAAAATGTCATTGCCCAACTTTCTCTGTGAAACTTTTGTCACTGCTGAGTCACCTCACACAATGTCTGCATTATTTGACTGAACCTTTTGCTTTGAGCCCCTTAGTTAAATCTGGCTGCTCCCAAATGCGGACACTGCAGAGACCCATAATACCTGAGAATGTGCCCTGTGACGGAGCTGAGAGGCAGCGTGGATGGAAAACTGGATCTTAATGATCACAGATGGAGAACTGGCTTATCCTAACCCCTACAGAGCAAACTGTTTTCCTCCTCTGGCTGCTTTCATCAGAACATTGGTGCATTCAACAAGTGGTTTGCCATGAACTCGCTTTGCTTTAGTGGCCTGCTGTTGTCTTGATGGCTGTTCCATGGCACGACTTGAACTGGAAAATTATTGGAATTCATGACACGTAATAAAGAGAACGGCACCTCATTCTTCCTGGGCTACTTCTCCAGGAATAAGGATTTTCAGGGGCACACTTTATCATTAGGCAAGGTAGGCAACTGCCTGGTGTCCCCCATTAAAAGGGGCCCTCAACAGCTATAGATTTATTATTATGTTTAGATGTCTGTCCTAACTGGTACATTTTATTCAAAGCACTTAGTTTATAATTAATAATATTTATATTGTTTAAAATATGAATGTGCCACATCGACTCACTTGCCAGATGATGGGAGCACTGAGACCTCAGGAAAATGATCAGCAACGTGCTGATGTAATACAAGAAGTAATCAAATAATCAAGCAGTAAATATAGAGATACTCCACTATGAGTAAAAGTCTTTATGTTATATGTTTACATGTGTTACTGTCAGTATTATAAGTGATGCAGGAAATGATTTTAATATTCGTTTGGCTTTAAAAAAAAATCAGAGTACTTATGAACAGTCTCATATTGTATTGCTATTAAGACCAATATTATTAATTAGAGAAAGGTTGAAACGAGGCCTGTGTTTGCCTGTACAGCCCCCAAATGACTAAATCTGCCCCTGTTGATTTAATGAACCCATCACCTGGGGAGGCCCCCTGCCCCCCCCCCCCCTCCCTGTGTATCAGCTGTGACACTGAGGTCAGAACGTAATTATAAATATAAGTTTGAACCATTGTTGATTGTTACCTCATGGAAAGAAAGTACAAAATGAGTAAACCCTTTCCTTTTTGCCTGAGTTACAGCTTTGTTAGGAAGTTATTGTATCATGAAGCATGAAGATTTAATGGGGTCTCGGAGCAACTGCATCTTCAGAGCAGGCTTTGCTCCTAACACCATCATCATCATCGTCATTATATATGACCCCTCATCCTCACAGTGAAGCTGCTTCGAGTAGCACAGATTTAGTCCTCCTTCTGACACGTGTATCTCTCGCTCACTCTGTCTTTCTCTTCTTCCTCTGCTATATTCTCCTGAAAGGCGTCCAGGAGTCTGAGACCTTAATTCAATAAGAGATAAATTGGAAAAATGTGCAAATATAAGACATATTTTGGGTTCGCCGGCCAGAAGAACATTTTGAGAGTGCATTTTGTACTCCCCTTTGCAATTGAACTGCCCTCTTCCCTCCCTCATTTTCTCTCTCTGTGTGCTGTAAATCGTCCCAGAGTTCCATCTGCTCTCTCGCCGTACAACGGTCGAGAGTCTGCTCATTAGACTGACACAAACCAGAGAGGGGTTTGTAAGGGTGGGAAGGTACTCCCAGGGAGGGGTGGAGGGAGGGAAGGAGAAAGAGAGCAATCTTGGCCTGGGCCCAAGCCACTGACCCTGGAGGGCCTGTTGTTTGGGTCACAATACAAAGGTGGATGGATAGATACAGATGGCGTGATGGAGAAGTGGATGGAGGAGAGGAGGAGGAGGGCAGGGGCAGAGGGTCAGTCCAAAGCATTTCTTTTGTTTCACTGGTTGAAGATCTTCTAAGTAGAGTGATTTAACACGTCTCCCTCCCTCTCTTTATCTCTTCATCTGTCTCTGCCTCAGTCTCTTCCCTCCTTTTTCTCTTTATCCTTTCTATCGCTCTCGTCCTTTCTGTGTCCTTCTCATCAACCTTCTTATCTTCATCTCGCGCTGTACTGTTTTCCTTTTTTGTTTCCTCTGCAAACAACTGATTTTTTTTTTCCCTGACATTATTTTCGTAGAATTTCATTGGGCAAATCATGATTTAATTGTTTAAAGTTTTGCTAACATAAAGGTTCATATCTGTTTTAGATTTATGCTTTGCTGTTTTAACCTGCTACTGAGGAACCAGTTATTTTTCTTTCTCAGCGAGCAGCTTTTCCTCTCTGCAATGTTGATTAAAGTTGATAAAAAGCATGCTCCCTCCGCTGCGTGCCAGTTATATGGACACACCTGCATGCAAACAATTGCATATGGTACATACAGCCATACGCACACAGTCATGGATGTACACGCACACCCATACATGTAAATGAACCACAGCAACATTTGGCTTGCATTTTCTTGGCAGTGTCCTTTGGAGCAGTGGGGTGGAGTAGATTGAATAGGAACCCATGGGGGAAACAGTACTTCAAAGCGCTCTGTTTTTAGTAGTTTCTGTAATGCGTGTTTTGTTTTGGATTCTGGGTGGACGCAGCAGCTCTATGAGCAGAGCAGAGCTTTGAGTGGCTGACTGTGACCCTGGCCAGTCCCTGGTTAGCGGCTGTGGGCAGCTGAGGATTCTGGCAGAACTGTCAGCCTGGCTTCAGCATGCCGGTATATTTACTAATGGCACTCACTTGGGTGTTGGCAACTCCTCAGTCCCCACTACATGGTCTCTGTGGTCCACGCTGCATGATTGTGTTGGGTAGAGGCAGGATGTACAGAGCTGTTTTTAACACAGGCCTGAAATCCAAGCACCACTGAGCAGCACCTTTTTATTACACCACATTATTGTTTCCACTTCGCCAAATGATTTTCTTTCCATCCCTTAGTTTAAAGTTGATATTAACTGACAACGATTTTAATCATTGATTAATCCACCGGTTATTTTTGGTTGTGTGTAAAACTCAAAGGTTCAGAGTTCTTACTTGTAACTTCAGGGTCACACACAGTGTGGGAACTTTGAGCGTGGAGTTTTAACACACCGTTTTCTGCTCTGTGTCTGTACACAGATGTTCATAACAGCGCTTCTTTTTTCACAGTGTCTTTGTGTAACCTCACCAGTGATATCACTTGTCCACAGACTTTAGTCACACAGTCAGAGGTGGATTTTAAGGGTTTATAGAGGTTGATTTACAACTACAGACTATGGAATTATTTGTGAACATTACTGCACAAGCTCAAAATCTTTTTGACCCTAATTTGATCCCACAGAGAAGTCACCATTTTGCAGAAATGAAGTTTTATGGTTAAACTTATTGCAAAGTTACATTATCTGGGAGACTTTTATGTTTTTTTTGTTGAATATAACTGAGGATATCCTTAAAAAAAATATTGTGAAACTAAGGTCATTGCAGACATAGTAGATGTATGTTATCAATACAGATTTTATTTACTTTTTTAAACTATTTATTTATTTATTTATTTTGAAATTACACTATTTGGCAGCAAGAGCTGCAGCGTAATTTTTGCAGTGCACTTCCCAGTGATTACTTGGCAGTCGAACACTACGGCCATTACTGTTTTTCCTGTAGGCTTTACTTCTCCCATTTATTCCAAAGAAACTGGCTTTACTGCAAACATAAAATGTGTAATTTCCTGTGTGCTGGAGTTTTTACACAAAACACATATCAATTTTTAATGAAATGGGTGTGGATCGGTTTCCCTGTTTTGCTGTGCCACTTGAATTTAGACAGTAACAAAACATATTTTTAAATAAAAAAAATCACAGGGAAACACTTAAATGAGACTAGTGTTTAATGCCTCTTACTAATGGGACGTGTAGCATAGTTGCACATTATCAGTTTCATGTTAATGAAAGCAGTCTTCTTTAAAACAATCTGGCTTCTTTAGACTCCAAGGCCTATGAGGACATGGGGCTTGAAGCCAGAGAACTCCTCCTCTGAAAGCATCAGAGCCCATACATGTACAGATGAATGCACACAACTCTTGGCAAGGATGTCCAAGTCTTACGTCACCCTGTAGGACTCTACTCTTGATCATTCCTGGCTGCCAGTGCAGACGAGAGCCCCCTCACAGGATGTCCTCAGCTGTCAAGGCCAACTGAAGAGTATTTCACTGCTTAGTGTTTGTTGATGTCCTTGTGTGTCTTTCCTTGGCGTTATTGGATGTAAACACAAATTTTCTGTTTTATCAGCTTTGTCTCTGTGTGTGTTTGAGATGAATGGTTGAGGTTTAATCTTTCTTTATACATAAATACACACATAATGAGTTAATAATTGAATATTTTTTTACAGGAGTCTAGAAGTCATAGTATTTTGTTACTGATGTTGGAGTATAATCCTGCTGACAGATTGTATGTAGAAATACTGGGTGCACTCTTACAAGTCCCAGAGTACACTTGAGTCTGGCCTCTGTCAGCTGTCAACAATACTATGGCAGCTTTGACCTGAGCTGTGCCATCCCTTCTGTTAGCGTAAGCACAGCAGGTTTATAGACCTCTGGAGACCATGTGCTTCAGTCAGGCCTGTGTCTTCGTTTGGTGGACGTAATTGTGATTTGTGGAGTTTTTGTCTCTGGGGTCAATCACATTCTCATTTAGAGACTGATTGTGGTTCAGGTTAATGTCGTGATTACCCCAGCATTTCATGGATCGGTGGATTTTTCAGTGACGTGGTTTGAGTGTGATTTACAGCGTGAACCCCCCCCTTCCCATCTCTGCTGTCACTTTTTTGGAGATGCTGTCCAGTGGGCGGGGAGGGGGGGTGCTTTGAAAACATGATAAATGGAAAGGTGCAAATTTTGATTTCAGACCATAAGCAGACACCACAAACTCTACAGTTTTTACGTCAGCTATATGAAAACATTGGCTTAGCTCCTGTATACACATCTGTGTCTTGTTTTGGTGTGTAGTCTTCCCAGAATACTAAAGCATAATGGAACTACCATGAGATGAAGTTTACTTAATAGTTTACTTAATAACAGGGAGTTATTTCTCCTAAGTCTCATGAATCCTTTCAAATAATGGCTTATTGTTGCTAACCTGCTGTCACACTCACTTATCCATCTGATTCACTTCCATCACACCCTTCCTTCTCCATCCTCTCTTATTAGAGAAACAGAACTAGCTTTGTTTTTGTAATAATCACTTGGGCCTAAATTACATTTCCAAAGCTTGGAGGTCACAACAACTTCCCCTCTGGGGTTTGATTTAAGTGGCACTTAGGCCCGCTACTGTAGCTAATCACAAGGATTTATAGAGTGCATCACCAAGAGGCTGGAGGACCAAGGAATGTTTTTTGGCACCCCGCTGCAGGTGTTACAAACCTCTTTTCTTTCGTCCTGTCTTTCTTTTCCGTCGTCTATTATAGCTGCTGATGGAAGGCAGCTGGAAGACCTCGCTTGTTCTCCACTTGTTGGGTTAAAAGGGGTCTCTGTTGGTGGAACATAATGCTGGCAGCACCCTCCTCCTCCTCCTGTCGCTGATCACTGCCCAGTCCGGAAAGTCCTACACGTAAAGCTTTCATAATTACATTGATCTTGAGGGGGGCCTTTTACGACCTGCTGACGCATTCAATCACATGTCAGCATGGCTCTTGTTAAGGGCTTCTGTGTTTTACATATTCCAAGTTCATGTTCAGTTGTTAGCCGTTCTCGTGTTTCTGGTAATTGGGAGTTTTCACATGGCCCTGAAGGAGAGGAGTAAAGGATGGAGAATGGAGGAAAGGGAAGGAGGAAGAAGAAAACGAGGGGGAGGGAGCAGCGTGGATGGACCAAGAGGGGGTTCTTGCTCAGTTGAGAGGAAGACTGTCAGAAACACCAGAGGCATGTGCTATGAGATCCAGATGTTGTAACCCCCAACATTAACCCAACCCCTTCATCCCTGTGTCTACTGTATGTAACCATAGCGATGGATTACATTGTGTCCTCTTGGATATCACTTGTGTTCGCACCATCATCCATGGTGCCTCTCTGTTTTGTTTTCAAGGCTAAATACAGGAAGTCATTATTAAGCTCTGCCTTATCCAAGGAAACATATCTGTTCCCCCCTCCCTCCTCTGGCCCTCTTTGAATTTCCACCCGATCACGTCTTTGGTCTGGTTTGAGTGAATGCAACAGCGGGCCAGAGCTAATGAGCTCGCTGTGATCTAAGAGCAATGCCATCTATAGGCATTCACCCCAGCCTATGCCAAATGCCAAACACTTAACCTGGAAATAGGAGGGAGTGATAGAAGAAAACCCTCACATGAGAGCCTTAAAGGGGCCTTACTTCCAGAATTTAAATCTGATTATTTGATGGTTTTGTCCACAAAAAATCCCTCAAGAAAGTTAGGATAATTTGCAGCGCAACAGTGTAAATCCATGAAGAATTAGCCCCAAGATGGATGACGAGGTTAAATGAAAGTGAGGGGTGACACAGGAGGATTGTTCTTAGTGTTAGCTCTTGCTCATCTTCCCCGCTCCTCTCTTTCCACCTAATCTGCCCCTCCCCTCCTCCCCCTCCCCATCCTCCTCTTCTCCAAGTAACCTTTGGCATGAGAGGTCAGCGTTGTGTTCCAGCATGGTGACCTTTGGTAATGAGAAGGCAGGTTAGTGGGCGACCTGGAAGCGCTTTGTCCACCTCTCCTGGGAACACAAACAGTGACGGTGTAAGGCACACAGGAACAGCTGCAAGGCTGCCGTCTTGTGTGCTCCGGCCTGCTCTGACGCCCATTTGTCATTTCAGTGGAAAAATCAGAAATACAAACGAAAGACAGATCTCCTTGACTGATTCTCTCTGTGAGTGTCAGGGCACTGTGCTCCCAACAGATTCTGTGTGATCTTTGAGAAGGTACGGCTGTCTGAAAATTGATTTAGGTAAGGTGATTTAGGCTTAACTTTGAAAATCGTTGCATGTTAATGATTAATTTATTGATAATATCAGATGACACATTTCCTTGTGACTAAGGCGTCAAGCCACTGTCTTGTTGACCTTTCTTTGAGGCTCAGTACCGCCCAGTTTCCAAAGAACCAGCTCCTTTGTGATCTCTGAAACCCTGCTTCTACTAACCTGCTCTTCTCTTTATCTGTTTACAGTGTTTAAGAAGCACTAGAGGCAGTGATCCAGGTGTGTGGGTGGATGTGTTCTTGCTTTCGGATGTGGGTATTAATCTCTGTTTGCACTTTGGTCAAACTATTCTAAAACTCTGTAAGGGTAGGTTCAGTCAGGCAGCTTGTATAGTTTGTGATTGGATTAACTCTGTGGGCTGACTTTACTTTTAAGTTCATTCATCCCTTTTAACCCCAAACTCCTTCATCCTGTGATCATTTCATTTGTTTAGTCCACATTACCATAGCCTGTTTTGGTCTTGCTGTTGCCTTTCCATGCTCTCTCCCTACGCCACTGCTTTCATCACTGGAGATCTCCCATGTTGATATCCATATGTCACCTGATACAGGCTTAATTTTTTTTTTTTGGCTTTTAAAAATCGACTTGCCCTGTCTCAGCTCCTGTGTGCTTTACATATCTGGCATGAAATCGAACAGCTGAAAAAAGACACAAGTGGAGAGAGGAGCAGGGTAGATGCTTCTTGGCGGGCGTCCATGAAGTGCAGAGATTGCTAATCTGCTTGCACAGCCTGTTCCATTTCTCTTTTCCTTGACTTTGGAGTACTCGAGAAAAAGGGCGTCCTTCAGTGCTCTTTAAACTACATGTAGCATTTTACTAGCATGTAAATTCACAACATATCACTGACCCACCAGTGGAAAATATCAAGGAGGGCCAGGGAGAAAAGGGGGAATGAGTGTGAATGGCAAAGAGCCACGATAATTGTTGGCATTGATCCCCTACTGAACAAGCAAAGTTTTCTCAAGGCTGCTTGCGTTTGTGTTGATCCCAGAGAGAGAGCGTGCTCTGGCTTTTCACGCTTTTCATTTTCTACTTGAAAGTGGTGCAGTTACGAGGCAGCTTTGATCCCTCACAGTTGGAAGAGGCTTCCATTTGTACAGAATGAGACAGTAAGCCCTTTGGAATCCTATAGGCAGTTAGTCATTTCTTCGAAGTACAACTCAAAATAATCTTTGACAATGCTAAAAGAGGAGGGATTACAGTGTGCTCAGAGGTAGTTGGTGTCTTCCTGCAGAACAAATCAGACCAATGTATCGTCTTCATAGCTAATGATTGGGTGTCACTCATTATTCAGACAAAACCTATGAGCGATGAGTGAGGGCCTTTCATTCTTGTTGAGTCTGATGAGGTCACTGGAAAATATGGTTTTATGAAAGTGTTTTCATGTATGAATGCTTCATGTCATTACATGTTTGCTACTGGTTATGAATAGCTGAATGAATGAATGACTGAATAGTTAGTCTGGCTGAATATGTATGTGTTTATGCCCTTTGACATAGAGATGTCAGTATATAACATGTCTGCAGGACACTTGCTAACCTGGAGCCAGAGGTGCAGGAATAAACCAGACTTCAGTGATGTCTGTCTGGAGATGGCTCTCACTCAGAGGAAATGAGTCTATGTTACACAGACATTGCTCAAATTCCTCCCCTTGTGTCATCGCCGCTAAAGCAAATAGTGGCTTAGGGGAAAGGATTCTGCCACTGAATCAACAGATTGTTTGTGTCTTCACAGGCTCAAAGGGAACGTTTTCAGAATCGTGGAAAGGTAGGAATTTGGGGAGTAGTTCCTTTTAGCCTAACCCTCTGCTTGTGAAAACAGTGACTTGAGTTAGCCCCTTCCCTGGAATAGCGCTATTGCTAATGCTTCGTGTCTCTGCCTTCAATTTTGAAGTTTTGAAGGGAGTTTGGCACAGGGAGGGAGATTCCTGGACTTGAATCCCCAGTATTTGAGTGACTCTTTTGGAAATGAGAGCAGACTGTGACTCGAGCCATTGGATTAATTGGTGCATGCATGTGTGGCCGGGGCCTACCACTGACCTGGGGTAGATGGGAATTGTCTGCGAGATGGTTGTATGCCAGTTAATTAGGGTAAGCCTGGGTCTTCCTGGGACTAAATCAGCATGGAGGCCTTGGCTTCTCCACAGCAATGCACTATTGTCACATGTTTGTAGTTAGCAACACTGAAGAAGATGGACGGAAAATAACAAAGAAAAGAATCTATAATAGCACCTTTACGTTATCCTGAACTTATCAGTCAAATGTTAATTGATTTAATTATTTCTTCTTTTATATATATATATATATATATCTTCACCCTGCCCCATCCTCATCTTCAAAACTCAAAGGGTCATGCTTTTTTCCTATCCTCCACTACAGGCACCATTTTATCTCATGTACTCTAGTCAACACATTGATGTTTTCTTTTCTGAAGGAAACCTTTTAAAGTAAAACCCACGCAACAACTGAAGAAGAAGTTAAGTTAAGGGTCATCTCTGTTGTTTGCGTGTATCTCAGTGTCTGTGTCAGTGCTGTAAAACCTGATTTATTTTCTTGTCAAAAATTGATAACATTCCTTCCCATTTCTGTTAATACAGACCACATGGGACACATAGAAAACACTCGATATGCATGGAACATAAAGTCATATCTGGAGAAAAAAAACAAAACAGGGAACATGTTCTTGATTAAAAAGTCATTTTAGTACAGGCTTGCTTTACATGCTTATCTTGTGTGTGCCAAGAAGTGAAAATAGTGTGGATTTGAGCTGCTGTTTCTCCTAGGGCTGTTCTCAATAGCATATTGTCTATGTGTAAATTCTTTAAATTTTTTTTTTTTTGTTTTTTGTTTTTTTAATTTGAGAAATTTAGTTGTCGACACTTCCACTGTTTGAGACAGAGAGGCTGGGGAGGCACTTTGAGCCATTGAGCTGGGTTAAATACGTCCCTTTGACCTGAGGTTGTTACCCTAAATGGCTAAAAGTCCCTCCTCTCCTCATCTGTCCATATTTAAACTCCCTCTGTGGCTGCCACTCTCTTCATCTTCTCCCTATCGACACACACCTTGGTAATTGGTGATGTGGACCATATGTTGGGTCTGAATGGCCTCCTGTTCTGCAGGGCCATTAGACATACTCAAGGACATATCAGAACCTTGTTATTAGGCTACCTGTTCTCTCCTGGGCTGGCGTCAGGGGCAGGGGGATATAGTCTCCCAGTCTTTCCACCTTCCTATCTCTTCTTCAAATCACTGCCTGTAGCCTCTAGTATGTGTGACTGGACGGTGTTCTGTCAGTGTGTGTAATCTTCATCATTAAGTGACCACCTCAGACCTTATTAACAGGCCAAGGGGACCCAGCAGTGGCGTGACCTCTCATCTGGAGGGTCATTGTGTTTAAATAGGCGGGTAGAGCAAAGGACTTGCAGGTTTATCAATCAGTCGAACTTTATTTATGCAGCACCTTTCACACAAGTTGAGTGCAGAGGTGTTTACCAGTGCACCGCACAAAATAAATAGATTAAACTAAAACAGTAAATTTAAAAACTTTTATAAAACCCTTGTTAAACAGAGGGGATTTCTGTCTGTGTTTAAAAATATCAATATTTTCAGCTTCATTCAGATCCTGTGGAAGGCTGATTCAGCTGATTCAGGAGCGTAACGGCTGAAAGCAGCGTCATCGAGGGGTTTTATTCTGTGCTTTTGAACAGCTAAAAGAGAAGAACCAGCAGATCTGAGGGGCCTTTCCTGGGTCACAAATGAAAAGCATTTCTGATAGATCATCTTGTCTAAGACTGTGGAGTACCTTATAGACTAATAAAAGAATTTGAAAACCAATGCAAAAGCAGAGTCTTATTCAGCACTCGTGCTGCAGAACTATGGATTTATTGTATTCTTCAGCAGACCTGACAGGAGAGTGTTACAGTCGTCTAGCCTGCTAGTTAGAAAAGTGTGAACTGGCCTCAGTGTTTTTGCTGCTTTTGTGAGACGCCATACAAGATCTTTGAAATTTAAGTCGAGTCTCTCCAAGGTTTCTTGCTTCTTGGCTCAGGGTGAGTCCCAGTGTATTTAGTTTGGAGTCCAGTTTCTCTCTCTGAACCTTTGAACCAACATTATTTCTGTTTTGTCCCGACTGAGTGGCAAACAGTTCTGTGACATCCAGACATTTATATCTAAAAGTGAAAAAGAGAGTTTGCCTGGTGTCATCAGGAGACACAGCCAATACGACATGTTTTTTAAATCAAATCATTGATAGAGAAGGACCTGTTTGATAACGCCTTTATATTGTAAAAAGCCATGTTAGTTCCTGATCATTCTGCTATTGAACATGACAGGTTAGTCATGTTTGACCCTTTTATAACTGGGTGAGGTAAGAAATCATGGTGAGATACATTGTTCTGTATTGTGGGCGTGAATCTGAGAGTCCCTGTGGTTGGGGTGCAGTTCATCATGCTTAAAGAACGCAGGGCCGCCCCAGAGGAGATCAAAGTTATCTATAAAAGGGATCTTGAATTAATCACAGTTTTCCACCATGCATTTATGGTGACTGAAAAGAAAGGTTTTCTATGCTCCTTTTGTAAGCTGAGAGGCGTCCTGAGATTGTTAGGTCCTTTCCAGTTTTTTTTTTTAAGAGTGGTGAAAAGTGGACAGCTGCAGAGGTCCCATGGAAAGGGAACGACAGGCCCCAAATGGTGAAGTCACCGATCACCACCGTGGAAGCAAACGATGGTGGGTGGGTGCAGCGGGATGATGGCGATCAAGGGACAAGTCTGGGCTCAGCACCATGGAACAGTTTTCCAGCCTGAGCTCTGGATGACATTGTAGTGGGTGGAGGACTTTCCTCTGGTTCTCCTCACTTGTTTCTGTCACCGACCCATTTCCACCGAGGCTCCTTTGGGCCTGGTGTGGACCAGGAGCCTGCTGAGCGTCCCGTAGTTGGAGCTGCAGTGTCAGAGGTCAGCAGTGGAAATTGCTCCTTGGCCAGTTTTTCCACACATTGCTCTCGATCTGGGAGCGTTGAGGCAAGGAGTGCTGAGTTTTTCCATGCCAACTGCTCCAACTCAAACTGAAGAATTAAAAATGTCCTGAAGTTTTGACAATTCTTTTAAAATAGCATCGAGCAAAGTCCAGAGAAAGTTATTTCTTTCCAGGATCCTCTGGTTGCTGCACAGAGTAATGTTACAGGCAGCAACAGGTTGTCATCCCGCTCAGTCCACAGAAGACCGAAGTTTTATGATCTTCAGTTTAAAATGACTTTAAATCTGATCAAAATAAATAAAATAAAAGTTGCAAAGTCAAAACAAACTGGAGAAGAAGGAGTCAGCCACCTTGACCTATGTGAATATGTGCATTTGGGTTTTGGTGTTGTTGTTTTGTTGTTGTTGTTTTTTTTTTTGCATGTGTTCATTGCTGCCGCTAAGCTCTGAGGTCCCTTGAAGCTGCTTGTGAACACATTCCCAGTCTTACTGCTGTATCCTCTGCCAATTAAAACAATTCCACTTCCATCCCATGTTTTGCCAGCCAGTCTGTGTAGCTGGAACGTTTTGAACTTCTCGTTTCCAAAGGATTTTCTTGGAAAATTAGCATTAAGTCTTTTTCTTATTTGAGGCACACATGGTAGAAATGTTGCCCAGTCGTGGTCTTAATAGTGATCTTAATGTATCCTGAAAAAAAAAAAAAAGAACAGTGAATATTGTGTTTGTCCACAGATTTACCTGTTTCTGTGAGGATCTCAAGAGTCTGAACGCATGAATAGATGCAGAGCGCGGACCATTGTCATCCTACAGGTAAGGTGTACACTGTGACAATACACTGTTTAAATATTTTGTACATCCCATATCATAACACAGCATGGACATTAGATGAAGATGATCAAAATCATCATTGAACTATTAATGAGATAACAAACACATTTCCATCTCTGGAATGATTCTGGTTGCAAGAGAATGTTAAGGAGCCACGCTAGCGGCAGGATCACGTCAGAATGGAAAAGTCACTATCCTTTAATCGGTCTACCTTAATCACTAGCAGCCTAATAAAGAAAAAATACAAGGGGGTTAGTCGCTATAAAAGAGTAAAGCACCTATTATTGGTCGTCTTTCTTTTCACCCTGTGCCTCTGTCTAGCGAGTCCAGACAAGCCTCCAGTAAAAGGTGAGGATGTTTGTTCTTCACCTCGCTACAACTGGGTCAGTGAGCAAGGTAAAGGTGTTTACCTACGGCTCATAGCTCACAGTGCCCTCGTGCCCTCACAGGCCATTTGAGATGGATTCATATTCTTGGAAGAAGTAGGAAAACACACGTCTGTGAACCACTTTTTAAATGATGATGTGTTGTGCATTGTTTGAATGAAATTCTGCCTGTTTAAATGTGTGAACCAAAGGTAATTCTCCTCTCCAAACATGCCTGTTGGATGATTTGTGGTTACAGCAGTGTGTGCGATGGTGTATGACTGTTCACAAATTATCCCCACCAAGAAAAACAGTATCAACAGTTCAGCGTGAACTCTGTCCTGTTACTTTGTCCAACACATGACTTCATGTTGAAGTTTATATCTCAACTCAGGCAGCAGAGCAGTTTTGCATGCACAGGTAATCACCAGCAATTCATGTTGACTCTCTCTCTCTCTCTCTCTCTCTCTCTCTCTCTCTCTCTCTCTCTCTCTCTCTCTCTCTCACACACACACACACACACACTGACAGACACATTTCTCTCTCACACTCACTCAGTCTGTCTTTCTGGTTCGCTCTGCCCTGACCTGCTGAAAGGCTTTCAGGGCTGTGTCAGTCAGCCAGCAACTCTCTCTGTTCAGAGTCTTGGACGCCAGCCTGTCCTCCCTCCTCATTCTTTTACATTGGCTTCCTTGTCATGTTAAGATGTAGGGAACACAGACTGGCGTGTGTGTGTGTGTGTGTATTTGTTTGTGCACTTGTGCATAAAATGGGTGCTTCACTGTTTAGCGTTAGTTAGCAACATGTGTACAAGTATGTTTCACTTTGTAATATGTGCGTGCCTGTCGTATTATTGTGTGATCATTTTGTGTGTGTGTGTGTGTATCATCGTGGGTGAATTTGCAGAACAGCTAGAAAAAAAGCAGCTGGCCGCTTTGTAACATGGACAGCGTCTGTTGTTGATTCTGCTGGACTGGAGGTTTCAGCTCTGCCCAGCCCAGCTCCTCCTGCCTGCAGCTGCTCGGACTCTCCCTTTCAATAGATTTCATAGTCCTCAAAAAAAAAAAAAAAAGCTTTGTAGAGCCCTTGAGGAAGTAAACGCCGACCTTCTTCCAGAGCTGACTTTGTCAGGTCATAAAGTGATCTGAATCTTAATTATTTAACTTTCTGGTGACATGTGTTCGGCAGTTTTTGGCTCTGTGTATTCTCAGTACATTTTAAATCGACTTTTCCTCCGCATGTGTTCTTCCCTTTGAGTATCATCGTTTCCTGCAGGAAATTGTTGTCATAATTAAGTAGACCAAAATTACCGTGAATAGAATGGTTGTGGTTCCATGAGGGAAGTAATTTAAGGCAGTTGGTAATGAAGCTAAAACTAATGTGATCCAACCATTATATTGATATCAGCATGTAAGTAAAGTTATTAGCTAAAGTATATATAGCATAAAATATATAGTATAATATGATTAATGTAGTGCAATGCAGTGTAAAATGCTCCTGAGTCACAGTGAGTCATTTGGTGAGCAGGTTGAACTGTTCATGTAAAATATATTGCTCTCAAAAATCCAGTATTCTGTAGCAGTATCTCTGGCTATGATGTAAACTCTACGTGCTGCACACTGAGTGTCCAGTGATTTTCAGTCGTCCATCTTGTGCACACCTGGTGGAATAGATGACCTGTCTATACAAGCTGTGTAAAGGTATATTTCTTTCATTTTACATGCAGAACTACGGCGATCGTGTATTGGGCTCTGAGTGCTCCCAGAGGGCAGGTGACCTACACTCTGTACCGTCCCTGAATGCATCCTGTGCAGACACAGGCCGAGGACCAAAGTTGCTGATGCCGCTCTGCTAACATACTGCTCAGGCTACGTTTCCTGTGTAGACATGGTGTCATATGGGATGATGGTTAATGCTGGTGAAGCAGCCATCCTCCACTCTCATATCCAGTGTGAAAGCCTGGACTTTTCCACTTTATCACTGTAACTTGAGTTACTGTGATAAAATAAATAAATCCCCACTTGAGAATCGGTCCATCTCCAAACCTTTCTCAGATGGATTCATCTAATCAGTGAACACAATGGACTGGCCTAATATACACAGGCCTAACACATACCCAGTGACTGATGGAAAAACCACAGGCAGGTGGTTAGAGGAGAAGTAAAAAGGTTTTCGTGATTTATCCTAATGTTTCTTAGCGTGCTGACTCAAACAGGTCTGCCAGTAACCAGCGACTGATCCACCCTCCCTGTTCTCCGCTACCAGCTGTGTTGACTGTCCCGTGCATGGGAACTCTTGATTACTAGGTTGACTGTACATTTGGGCTGGCTGAGGCTGGCAGCCAGCTTATTGTGCCTCCCTCAACAACACACACACACACACACACACACAAAATACATCCTTCAACTTTGATCGTGGAGAGTTGTAACTGGCTGCTGCTCCGCCATCCAGAGCCTCAGGTTATCCTTCAGTCTTTATTAGCCTAATGAATGTTTATCTATACTACAGTACGTCTGTCTGAAGATGCCTCTGGCAGCTGTTTCATGTCCAATAACCTCATGTTGGCAGACAACTGCATGTTTTTTTTGCTTCATTAGAAGCTTCAGCTGTGAGAGCTGGGGATGATGTCTTCATGAAAGTTTATGATTTGTTGATTTTAATAATCTGTTGTGTTTCTTGATGTGATTGTTAGAGACGTGCTAGGAAAACACCACTCCTCCATATAACAAGACACAGGTGTAGTGAAATGACATAAGCGTATGAGCTCAGTTGGAGATGGCTCTGCAGCCAAAATATGATTTTACTTGAAATGCGTCCACAGCTTTAGATTTATGATAAATCTTGCTCAGTGTAATGAAACCTCATATTAATATCAAGGGACACTAAATGTGATGAAAAACTGCTAATGTTGAAACATTTTGGAATATTTCAATAGAGTCTTGGTTGGTTATCAATAACAGATGCTTTTAAAAAGTCTTGATTTTCCAAATATTTGGAACTTGTTGAAATGGATTGTAAACACATTATCATTGAATCTTTTAGCCAACTTAAATCCTCAGTTCATGTGGTTTTATATTTCTGCCTTATCAGTGTATGAGGCGTTAAATGTGTCATATAGATTAACCTCTAAAAGCACAATTTGTGTGCAGTCAGTAGTTGCTATGGGTGGGTGACGTGTCCAAAAAGAAAATGACCAAACCCTAATTACGGGCCCTGTATTACAAGCACATCGGAGCATTTCCTGCATGTTATATAATAAAATAAAAAATGTGAGACATAATCCATCTGGCTTGACTCTCATGAGGTTATTAGAGGGAAAATATACAGTATGCTCAGTGAATGGAAGTTTAATGAAGCACATGAAATCATCAGTGTCTCTAATACACATGCTCAGTCTGTTACTGGATGCTGTACTCATACCAGATGTTGTGTCCAGCCAAGTTGTTGTGGTAAGTTATTATGCACAATAATGGTTATATAATACACATTGTAATGCAGAGTTTCTTTATTGCTCGTCTCTGAGGCTTGGTATGAGTGCTCAGGGTGCAGGGGTAGGTACATCAGGGTTTAGCAGCATCCCTCCACTGAACATCTCCAGTGCAGCTCCTCTCCATCTTTCCTTAAATATCAGTGTTGAGTTTTGACAGTTGTTTCATTGGGCTGACAACAAAAGTACCATGAATTATGATTCAGCTGTTCAGACAGAGGTTTGTATTGCCACTAAACCAGACGTGTGAGAGATTTAGAAGCACATATGAACAGGGCTCCATATCAATTTACATTTTTTTATATTGGTGTCAATGAGACTCTGGAGCTACAGCGCAAAACCTTTTATTAGCCATGCTAGCAACGTAGGACTACTGGTCTGTCGGTCGGCGGGTACATCAATTTAGTCCAGACTTAAATATCAGCAAAAACAGCAATGTTTAAAATACATCTTATAGACAAAATGTATATAATAATAAGAAAAAGTAAGGTGAATAATCAGTAGTTAAAATAATCATGAGTTGCTGCCCTAATAAGGGGAAATAGTTTTGGGCCATGCTCTAATCAGGGCGACCTGCAGTTTAAACACAGTCTTCAGTTCTGCTCTGCTTCTGTTTGCTGACATCTGCTGTAGGTTGCCTTTGATAGAGAAGCACACATTGCCTCCCCCTCAGGTCACCGAGAACACAAAGTGTATCTCTGTGTGGTGCAGTGTCTCCGTCTTCTCTCGTACAGCTACAGTATGTAGTTTCACCGGCCTCATGCATAATTCAGCTCAAAGTCTGAGAGACGTTTGCTTTGAATTCACCAACTCTCTACCCATTTCCAAGCTTCTCTCAGACGGGAAACAGATCTTATAACCAGGGAACGGGAGAGGAAATGATAAATGAAGGAAAGGCACGGATACACCGCTTCAGATCAATGCAAATCTGAGCTCTGTTTATTGTTGTAGGTGCTGAGGTTTTGTCAAAGGAATACTGCCTTTGATCACAGTCGTAGGAAGCTTGACCTGTACGTTTGTGTTTGACACCTAGCTGACCCGCTGTACATTTATGTGTGAGTGTGTACATGAAAGATTATTTTTTCAGTAACAAATACTCAATCACATGGATTTTTTTTTTTTTTTTGCCTGTGATTGCAGTTTCCTTTTTCTCCTCACTGACTTTTAACAGAGAACTTATTAAGTGGTCTTATTTAAGTTTCTTTGCTCTGTTGAGGACAGTGAGGAGGACACTTGGGGGTGGGGGGGGCATTGGGAGGTCTGATTGAGGTCTAGGGTCAGGCTCAGGCTACTGAGGACTTGCTCATGCTATTTCTCTCTGCAGGATTTCAGAGACCTCGACCAGCAGGAACTCTTTGTGTTTTTTTCATCTTGTAAAGAACTGTAACTAAACAAATATTGTTGCTTTGACATACACAATTTAAATTTGTCTGCCCCCCTGAAAGCCCTGTTTTGTTCTGCCATGGAAAAAATGACTGTTGGGTTTCTTTTGCGGAGAAGTGGGGAGATGGAGCCCTGAGGGACGTGTATTCATAACACCAGTGCCTCTTTTCTTTCAGCCTGTATTGTCTGGTATTGTGGATCCTCTTTGCTCTATTGTCTTGTGAATTCTGCTGGTGGTCTCTCATGTAAACAGCTCTCAGAAGGGAACCTTCTCCACTCTCCTTTTCAAAAGCACTTTCTTTCTTTCTTTTTTTTTTTTTTAATCTGGGCCTGTGTCTCTTTCTGTGGTTACCTTCTCGACTGTCTGCCTGTCTCTGTCTCTTTTCCCCATCCCCGCTCTTTCTCCACACCCACTCACACAAACATCCCAGATCTAACCGTTAGTGGCAGTGGCTCTGTCCCAGTTCAGACCTAACAGTGTATTGGGGTTTTAGATGCCAGTGGGGAAGAAAGGACCCTGCTGGCTTGTCAGCATCTCTGACCCCTCTGTCACAATGGGTCCCTCTCCCCTCCCACTCATTTCCCTGCCAAGCTGGGAAGAGTAAATATTTATCAGCCCTCACAACAATGGCCAGCTCAGAGGAGAAAGAGACTTTGACCAGAGCTCATGCAAGGCCTGTAGGCAACACTGGTGTCTGTCTGGGCCTAAATATGGGCTGCAGGAAGATTAAAATGTAGCCTCCAAATTATTTTGAAGAAATATATTAGTGGTTATGTTACGACACCAGAACTGTTCTGACACTAAAGGCTGAGTCCAAGACTTAGTGAGCTGGTTAAAAGTTTTTTTTACACAGATGATTATTTGAATTTAGTTCATGGATCAATATCAGCGTAAACCTGAATCTCTTTTGGGCCTAAGAATTGCTTTATGATTCTAATCACCTGAAATTATATTTAGTATTTGAACTTAATATCTTATCTCCCATCCAACCATGTCCTAATGATTATGGTGATCCTTTGACTTGTTCCCTAGCACCAACATGAGGTTGACACCTGTGTTTTTTAGTGAAATGCCTCCACAGGTGTTGTACTGGTTGTCATGAATTCTGGTCCAGACATTAATCTACATCTGTGCAATCATTAAAATCTGAATTTGTCCAGTACTTTGATGTATAACCAAAAACCTGCAACACAAATCCCTTTCCCATAAGTTGTCATTGTGAGCAAACTGTTGTTAGTGTTAATGTTAATGCTAATGTCCCCTGCAACTGTGTTTTACCACGACTTAACAAAGCTGCACATTTGAAACCAGAACAAAATAATTCAGTTCTGTTTGTTTGTTTTGTTTGTTTATTTATTTATGGAGGGAGAAAATGAGAAGAACCAACTCTTAGCCAGGTTATGGCAGCTACTGTACATAACACTATGATCAGGTCATAGTAATGTGATCAGCTTATTTAAAAGGGATGGTGGATAAGAAGCTAAGTTCGATCAGTGATTGGTTGCAGTCGATGTGTAAAACGAGGATTTATATTATGGACCGTGTCTCTTTTCTCTGCCCTTGAGACACATTTAGTGTCTTTCCTTCCCCTCCTCTTCTCTGCTCAGTAAGATTAGTATCTATTAAACATCACTACAGTACATCACAATTAATAGCCATGTGTTGAGGAGAGGGCCTGGCTGTAGCTGTATGGAAACAGACAGTACTGAAGACAGTCTTTGTTCTCTGAGTCACATGCCACCACTCTCCGAGTGGCATTAATGGCCTAAAGGCATGGCGGCCTGCGTGGACGCTGGAAAATAGATGGACCCTGCAAGAAGGAAGAAGACATTGCTTTTGACTAATGTGACAACATGATGACGTACAGTATGGTCCATCAGGGGAACTGGACTTGTTGTTCAATCCAAGTGGAAACAGTAAGAGTTAAAATAAAAAGCAGATTGTATCCGTATACATGTCTTTAGGCAGCAGTATGTGACCAGTATCACTGCAGCTGGAGGGAGATGAGGCAGAAAGTCCACGAATATATTCAGCACAGAATGTCATGTGACATACAGTCGAGGAAACACCTGCTTAAATGACTAACATAGAGTATATTACAAGCAGGTGCTTCTACACATGTTGAGTATGAGGGATAATTAGGCAGTTAAACATTCCTTATGGTCGTGTATATAAATGTTGGACACACTCAGTTGCCAAATATTCTGGCTGCTGTGGCTCAAAGACCACTTTGTTTAACTTTCGGATGTTGCATTAGGGACAAATACTAAGATCGTGTTAGCTTTTGAGTCTCAGGGTGCAAATCTGTGTGGAAGAGCAGTGGTTTTGTAGGTCTGTACAGCCTTACGCTTCTAACACAGTCTAATTCATTACCAGGAAGTTTCATCCAGAAGTTTCATTGAAGAACATTCAAGGGATACTGTGGTCATGCTGCTCTGCATACGTCTGCTCATTACAGTCACAGATACTCTTTCACAAGTGTTGCAGAGTTTTGCTGAGTGATGGGAGAGCACTGGTATGGACTGGCACTTCTGCAACACTCCCAGTACATGCTGATGCCATGCTGCAGCGCTTTCCACTCCTTTTAGCAGCTGTCTGTTACACACACATTATACTGTGTCTGTTTCTTTTTTTTTTTGGCTACTTACAATATACAGTCAACAAAGGCAGTCAAATCATATAGAGCACGTCAGCTTGCTGGCACACTCTGCCTCTCCACTGGCCTGTTAATTGGCCCAATAATATTTGTTTTGGCAGAAACCCATTATGAGACTCTGCTATGTCAGATATGGTGTGAAATGGCAGGGGTTGAAGGGTTGGCTGGGATGAGGCTGATGGCTGCCAGAGAACTGCATGTTTATGAGACTTGACTTAAACTCTGTGGTTTTAAGTGTTGGAGACTATGATATTGGTACATTTGATACTTCTTTGTATGAACATTTTAGAAAAAAAATAGTAATGGCTCCTGCATTGTTGTTTAGAAATGAATTTGGTGGTGGCCCAGAGGCTCTCAAAAACTTTGGCTGCAAATGTCCGTGACACTCACTGGGCTCAAGGTGTGTTGTAGACACACAAACTTCTATAATTTACTTCTAATAATAATAATTAAAAAAAGGAGAGCTCAGTAGAGGTACAGACATGATAAATCAGGGAAAATATGTGAGAAGCCATTTTTCCTCATTTGTTGAAATAACTTACAGATACCTCTGTGGAAGATTGTGTGAAGCTGGCACTGAAACTGAAGCGCTACAATGTGGAAAACATCAACAGCCTTGGCAGGTGCTTGTGTATTCAGAGATCAGATTCAAAAGAAGACTTTCTTTCCAAATCTGCTGGAATTGATTCATCTCAGTAGGTCGATCCACCTAATGTGGAAATAATATATATAACAGCTAAACTGGAAACCAGTTGTAGGCCGTTGTGCAGTGGATGCATTATTCCAGCCGACTTCTTTTTGGTAGCAAACTCACCGTATCATCTGCGAAATGTTGCACTGTATTTCCAACTTCAGAGAACTGGATCAGCACCAGTTCCAAAGCCCCAGATATCATTGGTCTACCTCTGGTCGTCCCATTATTGTGCCTTCAGGGGGGAGGCCATTTGACCCAAAGCGTGATGTAATTCCATAAGCCTGTCACTAATAATTTCCCCCTCCTTTTTAATGACTCTGAGATTAATGCCAGACTGAGACCGGGGCTCCGTCATTTTCGGGGCGTGGAGTTTTTTTTCCCCCTCGTCTGCTTTTATAGTAATTATACACTGTTTATAAATATTTATGGGCATATACAGACAGCTAATAAAGTCAGCATTGGCTACAGGAAACTGGACAACTTTCCAGTTATTTTCATTTTTTGAGCATTACTGTTCCTCCCTGCCGCCCCGCTTTCTGGTGCCAAAAAGCTCTACCCACCATTTGAGTCATAATAATAACAACTTGTTTTCTCACATAAGAAAGACAAGAAAAAAGAAAAAAAATTGCAAACAGACCTTCGGTCCAATAAGTATGCGTCCACATGCCTGGCGGAGACAAACATACCCTCATGTGTCCACGGTTATATATCTGCCGTGCAAGTGGCGGCACGGACGGACGGGGGCTGAGGGATGCCGCGCAGACAAATACACACACCTGTATGTGCCTGCACATTTTCACACCGCCTCGCTCATGTATGCACATGTATACACACACACCTGTACACACACAGACACCTGTAGGCCCTATCTTCCTATGTTGTACTGTATCGGTTTTCTGTTTGATGTAGAATTTGTTTTTGGCTGTCGAGGCTCGGTGCCCACGGAGGAGTCAGATGTTGTGTGAAGTGGATGAGCTGTCAGGAGGAGAAAGGGGCGCCATTATTGTTTCGGCACAGTTTGTTTATTCTTAAAGATGGCGCCTTTGATGGTCAGAGGGATTTCATACAGTAAAGTTTAGGAATGACAAAACACACACCTTTTTCTTTCATATTGTCTTTCTCCTTGTTTTCTACTTCACACACACACACATGCACAAATTTACTGCACTCCATCCACTGTGTTAGAGCCAGCGCAGTGTGTGCATGTGTGTGTGTGTGTGTGTGTGTGTGTGTGTGAGAGTAGTAGTGCATATATGGGATTATTTCTAGGGTCCATTTGTCAAAGCACACATTCATCATGGAGCCCACTGGTGTCAGACCTGCTGCTTTCCCACCATGTCTCCATTACGCTCTGCTGGTACTCGCTTAGACACTCAGCACCTGACCTGACACACACACACTCCCACACAGAAAAATGCACACACACACACATTTTCACACCGTAACTGACTCTCAACTACTGGAGAGACAGGCTAGAAAAGATAAAAGGTAAAAAAGATAAATGAATTTAGTGAAATAACCCTGGGGAAGAGACAGTTCACAGTCCTACTCTGAAAGTCAGTTTTTTTTTTAAAGTCATTTTCCTTTTCCTCTTTCCCATTATTTACTTTGGGCTGATTTGGTGAATGTCTTCTGGACTCTAACTGCATCACAGGCTTGTTTTTATTCAGTCCCTGCAGTGTATTTCAGTAATGAGACTGGATTCCACCCCCCCCCCCCCCCCCCCCGATTATTTTTACCATTCACAGTGTGCTTAAATTATCATGAAGTGAAACCATAAACTCAGAGACCGTCCTTCAGCTGCCTTTCAAACAGGAGCCTGGACTCAGGCTCAGTCCTCACAGCAGCATCTGCTCTGCTGAAGTGTCCTTGAGCAACTCTTTGTCCCTGCAGACCTGTAAAAAAGGATCATGTCTCTAACCTGCCTGTGAAAGTATTCTGTTGGATTTCTGTCACCTGTAAACTATTGTCCTCTTAAGCTGTTCAAGTTGAGTTTGTCTCTCCTCTCAGTGTCAGGGGCTTTACTTACCGCTACTATTTCGATCGCGCTTCTTAATAATCAAATAAAACGTTTAGATCAAGATGTTTAGCAGGCTGGTTAACAGCCAGTAATAAAGTGAAATGGAAAGCTGTCTTCCTGTAGCTAATTAGATAAATAATTAGACTAGACCTGAAACTATATGTCATTATCACTTAATCTGTCAGTCAGAACTGAATGAGCTTGTGACTTGTTTTGTGTTGTCTTGCATCCTGCAGCAGAGCTTCTCTCTTTTCTTTTCTCTCAGATTGTGGAAAATAAAGAGAGAGAAAACTCAAGGCAGAATGTGGGAGACGGACGGAGAGATGTGAGTGTGTGTGTGTGTGTGTGTTTCTTTTTTTGTGTTTGTGTGTGTGCATGGAGCGGAGAGCAGCTGCAGAGGCCCCTGGTTCTCTGCTCACTGGCGCACACCTCTCCACAGGGAGATGGGAGGGCTCCATGTGCCCTGAGCTCAGCTCTAACTGCCCCCAGAACCGGAGACAACCCTCACACACACACACACACACACACACACACACACACACACACACACACACACACGCACACGCACACACACACACGTATACTCTACACTACATGTGTCACATACCTCATGCACTCAAGGGCCCCCACTTGCTTGTTTTCTACCTTTTCTCTCTCTCTCTCTGCTCTCTTTATATTTTTGGCTCACTATGTAATTTCAGTTCAATTCAGTTCAACATTTATTGGCATGAAGAGTATTACAGCAGCAGCCAGGAAGAAAAGGCTAAAAGGGAACAATTTAACATAACTATAGAATATACGCTGAATATGTTTTATCTCTCTATCTCTTACATCCACACACACACACACACCAGCTATCTGGAGCCAGAAAGCCCTTTTAGTGAATCTAAATCAGCTCCCCCCTGCCCGGCTCTGTGCCCCCTGTCAGCCCTCAGAGGGCCCTCCAAGAGCCCACTTGTCCTTCGGAGAGATGACACAGGATGAAGTCACTCCATTTGCCTTGGCACCAGCATCTTTGTTTCAGGCTCTGTGGTACTGTGCCAAGGGCTATGTTCTCACAGCAGAGTGTTCTGCCCGGTGCTCTATGAGAGGGACAAGACCATAAAAACTAAAGTGTCCTCTGTGTAGCTCAACAAATTGCAGTGTAGGACAGAGCGTGCCCAGCTCAAGCGTGGCAGGAAACTTTTTTTTTTGTTTTGTCTGTCATGCACAGAGGCTAGTTCATCTGTACAATTCAACTACACTACTGTTTTACCAGCCAGCAATATTTGGACCAAACCGGCTACGGCTGACAACTGATGGCAGATTATTTGTTGATTGAATACAGCAAGTCACGCAAATTTCCTGTTGAATATTCTCACTCTTTTATATATACCAAACACTCAGGCAGCGTATAGCTCATTAGCAAATATATACCTGGAAAAGGTTGTACTAATGACAGAAGAAATTTAAAAGGTTTTCCATTTACCACCTCCATTAATTAGTTTCCAGAAAGAAAATAGAAGTTATATAATCCGATATCTATAAAATATGAACACTTTGGACTCAGACAGTCCCTGAGATGTTGCTAAGTAACCCCCAAACTACCATATGACATATATATAGCATGCTGGTGATTTTCTAATGTTTTAAAATAAGCTGGAAACAGACCTACAGTGTCTAACAGAGTCAAATCTTGCAGTCACACAGGTCTTTTAGTGATTTGTGGTGGTTGCATCTGGGACGAATAAGATACCAATGACAACAAAACAGACAGTCAGCATTAGAAATGTGTTTTTTGGCACCCTTTTGTGATATTCTTGTGGCTAGTTACAAATAACACAGTGTTCTTTTTGAAAAACACTGCAGTGGATAGGATCTGAACGCATGATGGAAAACGGTCACACACGCACAGAAACAGAGGAAATGAGCGTGTTATGAACATCCTTGCTCATCTGCCCACAATAAAGTTGGCGACGTGAAGGTCCTTGTAAAGCGGATGATGATTTAGATGGAGAAGGGGTTTTGAAGTGGCCTGGAAGTCAAGGAGACGTTTCTAAGACTGGCCTTGTCTGCATTCCAGCTGCTGGCTGTGGTGACACTTCAGCTTCAGTGTTTCTAGTAGGTCTGGAGTTTGTGTTTGTCGAAAGAAGGAGAGTGTGTTTTATTCCTTCTCCTTCTATCTCTCTCCTTGCTGCTCCCTTCCTCTCACCCCAGCACCATCCTTTCCGTCCTTCTCTCTCTGCTTGGCCTGCTAAATTCTCCTTTATTTCATCCTTCTCTCCCTCTCCTGCACATCTTCACCTCTACCTCAGTCTCTCTGACTCCCAGAAGGGTTATGACAGCAGGATGTGATCTCACACCTCCCTCCACATTTTCAACCACACAAAAAAATGTCTTGATTTTCTTTTCGGTTTTCCTCCGTGAGGCCATCTCTCCCCCCCTCCCCCCTCCACCCTCCGGGAGGCTCTGTGTGGCCCACAGAAAAATTTGACACACGGATGCGATGTTTCAAGTTTTATCACAGTTTTTCTCCAGAGCCATGTCAGCCCGTCTCTGCTTTGGATTCTTACTGTCAGACGTTATGTGCTCCAGTATTCAGGCCTTTGTTTGCTGCCTTAAAATGTTGTGAATATTGTCTTTGTTTGAGTCGATTATAATAATTCAATAGTTTTCTTGTATTTACCAATGTTGAGAAAACATACTGTTTTCCTACATTAGCCCATTAGTGTAGGCTTCCTGCTCATTCTTTCAAAGATACAGGTTTTGTTTTAGTAGAGAGACAAAAAAATTCAACGGTTCTTCAACCAGACAAAACATGCTATTTAGCTTGCACATTATATTTTACTGATTATTGAACAACAAATTTGACAATCTATTCATCGTTTAATTCAGTTATCAAGCAAAAATGTCAAATATTCTCTGATTCCAGCTCCTCACATGTGAAGTAAATGTTTCTGGGATTAGACTTCTGGTCAGATAAAACAATCTGAAGACATCACTTTGGGCTCACTTGAATTTTGGCCTATTTTTCTCTATCCACGATCAGTAGATTGCAGATATAATCAAATAATTAGTGGATTATTAATATTGCAGGCTTATTTGTCATGAAATTGTATCATCCACAGGTCTAACAAGAAAAGTCTGGTTAAATTTCTGTATTAATAACGTTCTAACTCTGCTGAAATTGACAGTTTCATCTATAGACAACTCAGACTGAGATTGGACTGTGTTTATATTTTAAACCCCAAACCAAAAATATAATTATAGTGTGCCCAGAGTGAAAGGCTGAAATATAGTTTCAGTTGCCAAAAATCTGTTTTGTCTCTCAAAAACATTATAAAAAAAAGTAATGTGCAGGCGGCCTAGGGGCTAAAACGTGGACCACATAAACAACACTGTCCCCAGTTTGATTCTTTTGCTGCATGTGAACCCACCAAGCTTTAGGACAGCTGCTACATATCCTGAAAGGCAAAACCCAGGTACATAAACACTGACACTGTTTTAGTGAGTCAGTCAAACTGCACCAAAAATTGAGCGGAACAGGAAATTATGCCTTTCCATTCTGACATATTCTCACAAAAAGAAAATATCTTTTGGACAGGGAATACACATGCTTTGGCATAAACCCGTGGACACAATTGCGCAAAAATACCCCCGTTCTTTTCCCAAAGGGTGGGCAACACACACATACACACACATTTTGTTTGAGTACGGGGGTGGGGGGGGGTTGTTGAGTGTAAAAAGGTTGCTTTGTGTGTGTGTGTGTGTTTGGGCAGTTCCTCAAAGGCCATTCTCCTCCTGATGAGCAAACGCTAACTTTGGTCCCCTCAAAGACGAACTCTCTTCTATTAATTCACACACACGAAGACCTGTCCACCAAATTCCTCCTAAACAGGCCTCTGTGCAAATTGTCTGTGTCTCTATCCTCTCTCTGCCTCTGATCCTTCTCTCCTTCCGACTTTCCCTCTTTCCACTCTGCATAACTTCCCTTTCCTCCTGTTTGTGTCCGAGATCAAACCAGGACTCTGTTCAAACAAATTAAGATCTCTTTTCTGCTGTGGGGTTTGCAGACACTCCACATTTGCTGGACTCTCCCTCTTCTTCTGCTGCTTCCTCTCTTCAACTTGATAAGAACCCTGCGTTTGCATACCATCGCTCTCCCTTCTTTACTCTCTCCTCTTTTGGTCTGTCCCTCCCCTCCCCACTCTCCTCTTTCTGAAAAACAATAGAAAGAGGAGTTTTGATGGAGCTGTGTCTTTTCCCAGACTGGGAAGTTGCTCAGGAACTTGAGAAAGGGGAAGAGGGAGAGGTAGAAAGGAGGGGGAAGAAAGACAGGGGTGACCTGTGTTATAGAACGACAAAGGCCTGGTTGAGCTGCTCCAAAACCCCTGAAACCATGTGAAATCCTTAGGAAAAACAGATGTAATTAGAAGGCTGAGCCCAGTTTTGTGCCTAAAGTGTGCATATTTTAATGCGTAAAAGCAACAGCAATGAAACAACAGGCCTCTGTTTCTAATTTCTAAACACTGTCTTGTTCCTCTGCCAAATAATAGCAGCTGGCCAGTATTGATTCTGCATGCGATTCAAAAACCTGATGGTATTGTTTCTGTTACTATTTCCAGTCACTTTATGCCAAGAATCATAACAGAATAGGTTTTGAATTAGTGAGTACTGATCTTAAAGCAAGCTTCACAAAAACAAAAATCTGTCGTCCTCCATCTTAAGACCCTAGCGCTACTCTGTGAGTGTGGTGAACCACTCAGAAACAGAGGGAAATTTGCCAAAGACAGTTTATATAGGGTGCTGCTGTAGGGTGGTTCTTCCCAAAGGTTTTAGCGTGCAACCCCTTAAAGCAAAGCTACTGTGCATCTGCTTGAGACAGTATGCCAACAGGTTGTGACCAGTTCAACCAAAGACTGATTCTTCCTTCTGTGATTGTTATTTATAATAATTTTAGAGGCCTGACGAGGTGAAAGTATCCAGTGTTTCTTGGCCCTTCGGATTTATCTTGTGACCCTTGAGGAGGACTTGACCCTCACAAAGGGGCCTACTCCTGTTTAGAAAATGAAAATAAAAACACTAAAGTACTGAGTTGACGGTGGAAACATGAACTGCATGTGAATGGCTTCAATTAACTACACAGATATGATAAAAAGGGCTGGAAGCTCAAGGCAGAAGAAAACAATCGATTCAAAAAAATTTGCAATAAACTCTTACATTTTATTGTTTTCTTTTTAATTGGCTCATCTCTTTACTTTCGGGCTTTTAGTTCGGCACAGACCAGCCAAGCAGCTCTGTCAGATCTAAGCCGTTTGTAAACTGTGAGGCGAGTGATGTAAGGGACAGCGTTCTGGCTCCGCTTTGGTTTGTTATCTCAAATTGTTTTGAAATCATAGCACATTAAAATCATTTCATCATCCACAAATCAACAAGTTTCCTCGCCTTCGGGTTTTGCACCTGCCAGCCAATGTGAGTCAAACATGTGCATTTGTCGTCATTCACACCTTTGAGATGCCAACACCTCGGAGAAGAATGTCGACCAGAGATGGAGCTAAACTGCTCTGCCAATCTCTTTATAGTTGGAGCCAATCGCTTTCACTTTTTTCTTGTTTTTTTTTTCCTCTGGCTCGTGTCTGTCATTTTCTTTTATCTCTGTGCAGTGTATGAAAGGAAATGATAAGAAACAGACAGATAGGTCATCTGGATACAACATGTCTCTGCACAACCACAACAACGTGGCTGCTCCACTCACTTGTTCTACACCCGCTTTCCAAATCTGCCAGGGGGGAAACGTGGGGCATAATCCAGTACATACGCTGTCTGTTTGCCACAGGTCAGGTGTCAGCCCACAGACTTGCATAGCATGTGTCATTTCAGTGAGATCCAACTCTTTTTTTTGTCATCAGAGATCTTTACTTTCCGTACAGCTGTATAACACAGCTGTATTATAGAGCAGCAGGACTTGGCCACATCAGCAAATATAAAACCAAAGTTCAAACCAAAACCATTTCATTTCAGTTGAGTCCCTTCAGTCACTGGGTTGGTTTGTGGAAAATGTGTTTTATGCAAAATAAATCCCACAAAAGCTTTTGGGACTTTTGGAACCTTTGACCGTGCAAATATGTCCTGCTGACCAACTGCAGACCAACGTGACAGTGCCGACGAACCTCAGGGTCCAAAATGCTAGGAGCGATGGAGCACATAAACACTTCATTCAGACCTGGACTGAAAGGCCAGTCACACCATACAGTGGCAAAGCCAAATTCCTCCACTGGTTTTTTCGTAAAATATGTGGTTCTAGAAACTTTGTGACCAAGTGACCAGAGGGCTAGTTGGCGCACAACACCATGCTAACCACTAACTCGATAATTAGCCAAGAACATGCGAGTGCTAGTCAGTGACAATAGCTCCTTGACTTTCTCCCTAGTTTGTCTGTACTGAGTTGTTTACTCTCCCTGGAATTTAGTTCTTAGGATTGTAAGTCATCATTCAGTGTGTTATTGAAGACGGGGAGGAAAAAAAGCTCTCTGAGCTCTCCCCTGGTTGCAAATGGGTCCATAAGTTCTTTATTTAAAAGCCTTGAAAACTTTTATTTAAAAGATGTAATTGTCTCATAACTGTCAAAAACCATTCCTCCTTTATAGAGCAGTTTATACTCCAACAGAGGAGGTCAGCAAGACGGCTTGCTATTGATCAACAAACAAAATTGGTATCTCCAGTTCACCAGTGCAGACTTCAACGTAAAACGTTTGCACTGATTTACTTTGCCCTGGTCAGCGCAAACCTCTGTTTGCAGAGATTCAATTGACATGAATTGATTTTGCTTTGAAATTCCATCATGTTAAAACCTGGCTCAGACATGCTTCAGGGCACAAATCAACACAGTGAGTTTGACATCTGTTCAAACTCCACTATACGCTGTGACAATAGACCTCAGATCAAACCAACCACAGGTCTACCTAACGTTGAAGTCCAAAACAAAATAAAAATTATTAAAATATATACACGTGCATGCAAAACTACAGACAGGCCTACAGAGGCAGCTTTACAATGAAAATGGACTGTAGTTTGCCAAAGAAAACTCAGTCGATTACACCATCTCCTTACAACAAACTAAAGCATGTGCACATGTGTGAGACACATGGTTCCCCATCAGTGCTAAGTCAAGCATTGCTCATGCATTTTATGTATAATAAAGGGGCAGAAAAGAAACTGAGCCATACCTAAGGCCTCCTGTTCCTTAATCTGAATACAGGGTAACTCAAACATTAGCTCTCGTTCAGGGTTTCAGCCGTTCCTCAGCCCCCTCGGGTCCTTCTGGACAGACGTCAGGGAGCTCAGCACTAATCGGGTGGGAGATGTCCGTCCTCACCTCCAAGGTGTCGAAGGGATAGGGTTTCCCCTGTTTTCTGAACGTCAGACCTACAGAAGCCCGAGAGCGGCGTGATCAGTGCAACCAGGGAGCCCGTGTGTGCTTTCTTTTTCTTTTTTTCTCAGTCTCTTATTCATCCAGTCACAGTCACACCTTTTTCTTTTTCTCTTTGTTCATTCAGTCATCCACACACAGTCCTTCACCGTCTATTTATCGCAGTCTTTCAGTTCGCACTTTTTCTTTCGTTGTCTCCCTCGCTCCTTTTCTTTCCCACTAGCCAGACATTATCGCATGCAGGAGTAGGTGAAATGCTCAGAGGGCTTCTAGGATTTCCTGCCGCCTTCCTGCATATATGTCAAAGCACATTAGGGTCCAGCATCTGAATGCTCTGCTATTAGATCACTGTTAATGTGCTTTTAAATCACGCAAGTTGAATCATGTTTAAACTTACAGGATGGAGGCTTTTGTGAAGAGTTGTTTTTTTTTTTTCTTCCCTGTTTTCGTTTGTGCAGCTGTTTGGGGTTTTATGCCCTTCTGTTTCTGTCTCTGTCGGATATAGAGGGAACACAACAATTTGCTGTTTGGGCTGATTCTCTGCTCCATGTGCCACATTTGTTTCAGTGAACAAATCCAAAATGAAAGGGAATGATAGTTATTCTAACCCCAAAAATTGGAATTAGCCTTGGAAAAATGATTTGAAGGAAAGTTTGAGGACACATCAAGCATTATTTGTGACATGCCATGCCAACGCCTTAAATGGCTTAGAAACATCTTGTCCTCTTCTGTCCTTCTCTCCCTCCTTCTTTTACTGTTCCCCCCTCCTTTCTTTTTTTGTTGTCCGCTAAACCTGTCACTTTGATGAGTTGTGTGCAATCATCCCAGAGGCCGCTGGGCTTTCACCAGGGCCTCCGTCCTTCCTGGCACAGTGCAGCCTTTGATGTGGTTCCTTCTTTAGCTCCATGCAGGCAGACCTTGGCCCTGGCTGGCTGAACCCAAACCCAGTTTCTCTAATGTTGTTAAACACCACATATCAACTTAATGTTGCTCTTAGAGGAGGTGAGCACCTGGATGGTGGTGTTAGCGCCGAAATGCCTTTGTGTTGTAATTTCAAAGGACTGTCCTGAGCTGACCGCCTGCATGACCACCATCGGTGTGCTGGTGATGGGCTGTGTAATAATTCACAGGCAGCTCCCTCACTGCTGCAGCCTCTGGGAGCTGGCTCGGAGCCTCGGCAAGATGATTTGAAGTATGTTTGGGACCTGAAAATAACAGTGCTGAGATGTTTCTAAGAGGCTGCGGTATGGGTACAAGGCTACTTTTCTCTGTTGTTGATTCTTGGACAGTGGAAATGATGTAAGTCTAGAATCAACATATGTTTGCTTAGTGTATAAATATATTCAACAACTTAA
This sequence comes from Toxotes jaculatrix, assembly GCF_017976425.1. Classification (NCBI taxonomy): domain Eukaryota; kingdom Metazoa; phylum Chordata; class Actinopteri; family Toxotidae; genus Toxotes; species Toxotes jaculatrix. Next base: position 17,748,656 of record NC_054412.1, read on the forward strand.
GATACAACAGACAAAATGAGAACTAAACATAATTTCTTGTCTGATAAAAGAGAACTTCAATACAACTTAATGAACTCTGCACAACTTATTAGTACAAGGTTAATATTATTAGAGACAAGTACAAAGCACTAAATGGTTTCGGCTTTGCTTGGCCTCGGGGCCAGCTGTGAACGAGTACCTCACTACTGCACATGATTACAGCTTGCTATATGAACTGTGTCCTAATCCTGGTGGACAGCTGAAATTAAAGCCAGGTATGGCCCTCTGCCTTCCCAGCATTCCCTGTGATAAAACTCCTCCCCTGCTGAGAACAATCAGTTGTTTGTGAGCAAAATGCATTTCCAGAAGAGTCTCCAGCAGCGGCGTGCTGTCAGGACAAACAAGGCCAGCAGTGATTGACCATTTAAAACTAAGAATGGACATCAGTTCGTAACGATAATGAGGTAGAAGCGATACATTGCTTCTTACATCTTAGACCTGGTCCTAATTTACTGGGAGATAGGTTGGCTAATTTCAAGGGCGTGGCTGTGTCCCACTGACAGTGGCTGGGACTTGTCAAGAAGAGAGGGGGAGCAGCATTTCTTGGACGTTTGTGCATGTGCATCGTTGATAATCCTGATATCTTTGACTGGTGACTAGTTAAAGCTAACTACAGACAAGCTCGTCCACCGTTCTGAGATCAGTTGTATGTGTGTTTATCTTTTATACACATGTGCCGATGTGTGTGGAAACTGTACTTGCATGTTGGAAAATTATTTCAAGTCTTCTAGCAAGTAAACAAGCAAATAAAAAAACTCTGTGGAGGGTTTGGCTGCTTCTTTGGCTCTGCTTACCTGTCTGTAAAAGTCACCACATGCCACTGGTGTCTGGTCTGTGAGGATAATGTATTTCTTTTAGCAAGTAGGACTTAACATGAACAGATGTTTATCTGATCACATTCATCTCTTCCCCTTATGGACGCAACTTAACTTCATAAATATTGAGAGTTGTTTTGAAATATCAGGAGGGGGAGTGCAACCTGTGTCCATCTCCTGGGTAAGGGAGGTAGCTGTATATGCTTAAATGAAAATATCAAGTTCAAGATGTATTGACTCGGACAGTTTCATCTTCTCTAAGGTTTGAATGGAACCACAGTTACCCACGGCTTGTTGTTGCCGTGGGCGGAGATGGAGAGAGAGCATTTTAAAGTAGTGATTAAACTAAACCTAGAAGAGCAGCCAACACATGTGAACAGTAATCTGTAATTTAAGTAAACTGATGTGTGAAGAACGGGTGTGGCCATATTAAGGAATTATGTGGTAGAATTTCAGATAATTAAAGGCCGTTCACTGTCTCTGTAAGTAGGGTGGTTGAAAACCCACCGTGGTCATTTCATTTATACAATTTACCCAATAAAATTAATGTTTTACTTACACTTCATAAACTATTGTTTAATCTTTATATTTTAGTGTAGATAACTGTCTCATAAAATAATGTTATCTTGGGACTAATTTAAAGGGTCCTATACAGGTGTGTGGAATTAGCAAACAAAAAGTTAATTAGTTTCATCTGGGACAGGGTTTTTTCAAGCCAAGATGTTGAACCAAGAGAAACAGTTAAATAGTAAAGAGAGAGAAATAGTAAAATCAATCAATCAATCAGTCATCAATGCCTAAATGATTAAGGTAAAATAGTTTTAAAGTTGTCATATTAACCAGCCTTTCCTGTATTTTTCCACAGTAAGCTACCATATCTGTAACCTAACCTATGTTTAAGGTAACTTCAACAGTCCAACTTCAACAAGTAACATTAATCCCACATCTTATAATAGTGAATAGATAGTTCCCTCCTGTGAATGTTGTGCTTCGTGTAGTTATCTGCATATATCCTTGCATTAAATTGTTATTAGTCTATTTTTTATATTGATACTTGTTATAGTCTTTGCCTTCGTGCACCAATTAAAAAAAAAAAAAAAAAGTTTTCTAAAGTCTTGCGTTAACGCGCAGGAACAGTAGTTCACCTTGGCGCGTGGCAGCGGTGTGGCAGTGAGCGGGTTAAAGCTGACAGTGTGACCGTCCTATCAGTGCTCCTCGGTGCAGTCCCAGCCCACCGCCTCCTGCCTCCGTCCCAGCAGAGAGCCGGGGCTTGTGTGTCTGTGTGTGTGTATGTGTGTGTGTGTTTGTGTGTGTGTGAGTGTGTGTGTGAGTGTGTGTGTGGCTGTTTGTCATCCCGGCAGGACACACTCCATGAGAAACAGCCCGCTCTCCCTCAGACTTGTTGCTGCCTTGTCGGGGTGTATTGTTTGTTTAACAGCCCCGCGGATATTTTAACTAAAACCGGAGGAGCCTCGTGTTTCTTTCTTTCTTTGTTTTTCTTTCTTTTTTTATTGTCTCGGTGGTAACGAAGCCCCGCGTGCTGCAGATCGCACCGGCGGTAAGGAGCGCACAAAACACGGTAGGATCCTATGAACACTGACTGCTCTTCAGACTGTTTTGGTCCGCTGCCCTGTGTGTGAAAAGCCTCTGGACTTCGGTGACCCTTTTTCAGGCGTGTAAGTCGGTGAGTTACGAGCGCGGTGCGGGTTTTGTGTTCAGAAGTTGTGAGAAAATCGGGATTTGGGAGTTGTGTGCGTTTTTGGGTCCATGCGTCTCCGTCGTTGAGCGTCAGGGTGTCTGTCCAAGATGTTTGACTGGAAGCGGAGTAGGTTCATGTCAGAAAGACTCGCTCTCATTTTTCCCGTCAGTGATTTCTTCATAGAGCTGATGATAGTTCACTGAAAAGTAGTAGAACTATTGTTTTTTTAATGCGTAGATCCATAAGAAAACTATTTATTTACTTTTATTTCCGTAAAGACATTATTAACAATTGTCATGAACTTGTTTGTTCTTTTTTTTTTTTTTTTAATAACCATCCCCACGTTGAATAACCCTAACCCTAATGTGACTTACCTATCATCAAGATTTATGTCAGCCCTTAAAAAGCAAGCAAATTAAGTTTAAGTGCTCTTCCCATCCACTCCATCTCTGAATCTGGTGGAAGAATAAATTCTTTATCTGCTGTCTTGTGTGTAATTTATATGTTTTGCCTACAGCCTGAAAGCAGGCTGATGTAAATACTGGACAAGGCAGGAATTTGCTTTACCTTTTCTGGGAGGATGTTTTACATTAACTGTTATAGAAATGGTCTTAAAGTAGATAAAATGTACTGTAATATACCTTTTAATATGATTAAGTAAATTTGCTTCCTTTCATGTACGTATAAGCTATTTTAACATATTAATAAGGAGCAAATTAGGGTACTAATTCTTACTTAGTAATCCAAATGTCCTCCCAGTGAATGTGTTGGACATCTGGGTTGATGGAATGATAAAAAAAAAAGGGCAGGTTGACTGACTCGGTGTGTTCACCTAATTTACCTTGAGACGCAGTGCTGTAGCCTTGAGGCAGCACCATCAAATTGGTATGTTTAACAGCCCAGCTGTGAAGAAGTACCCTGAGGGGGTCAGATATGTCCAATATCTCTCCTGACAACCAGAAACATGTCAGAGAGTGTGTGTCCTACGTCAAACATGCACGTACAAAAGCAGGGACGACTGCCAGTTGTTGTTGATGTTATTATTATTATTAGAAGCAGTGTGGTTATTAACCATCTCTTGACTGATTCCTGGTAATTACTGCCTATTAGTTTTAATTAAAGGGATGCAGGGTGCCTTTCCTTGTGTTGCGTAGCCGCCTGTCGCCTGAGGTCTCCTCAGCTCTCTCGCACCCCGTAATCATAAACTTCACATAAAAGACAGCAGAAGAAGAGCGTCGTCATCACCTGCGTTATACCAATCCCCTCGCCCTGGGAATCATTATACATGTTGCTTTTTGATCCACTGACTTGGTTATTATAAGGTTTAATGCACTTAATAATTCTTGTGACCAAGGACATGTGGGCTCTGAGGGGGACTAAGTCCAGCCTCATCCCTCCTGGCACATGTAATCCCTGTAAAGCTGCAGGTTTGGTGCTGCAAATAAGGGGGAAATGACACGTCAGCACATTTTGGAAGTCTAGGCAGAGTTTGACCTGTTGGGTTAAGTGTGAGTGATAATATAGGATTCAGAGTCAGTCAATTTCATGTTCCCTTTTTACTAAAAATGGAGAAACTCAGTTTGTTTTGCCGTATCATGAGGTGGAGCTTTGACATTTCTTTTTGCTGTCCCTCAGCTTTCCTTCCCCTGCTCCTAAAACATTTTTCAGACTTGACTAAATGAAAGATAATTATCGCCTGATTAATGCATGGCAATCCAGATGCAATACGCCCGAGACAAACAAGAGGATGAGGTACAGATATTCAAAGGAGAAAATCTAAATTCTGCTGCTTGACACACTGCTCCATTATCCCCCTCCTGGTTGCTGTGGCATTACCTTCTTTTTTCTGTTACCCCTGATTTCTCCCAGGCTACACTTGCTACAGAGCTAATGTACTTAAATTCAGTTATTCTGGCTCTTTGATCAGGCTAAATTCCCTGTATAAATAGATGCTACAGTGGAGACATTTTTGAGCCTCAGTTCCAGTTGTTCATGGCGCGGCTCGGTCCAGCTGTCAGCTTTTATTTTGAAGAGAGACACAAGACCCTGCTTGTGTCCGCACAGACTACCCTAGATGTCTCACCTGCCTGTCAGCGCTCTGCATTGGTGCACACACACACACACACAGTGTTGAGGCTAAATTCCTTTAGATCCAAACAACAGAAAGAAACACTTGGTTGCACATATAAATTGCAGTGTGGCACCAAACCTCATTCTCTATTTACCATTTTTTTTTCAAACTTGATCTCCATTAAACTTTCCTGTTTCCATCTAGCCTTTTTAAGTCATTACGGGCTCTTGACAGCTGTGGGAGCCAGACTAATGACTTCATCTGGATTTCCCTCAGCACTCTGCTATTCTGAGCTCTCCGGGGCTCCGGAGTTATTCTTCCTCTCCGCCCCTTTTCTCAACCCCATCCTCCCAGCCACCCTTGACCCGACGGGGCTGTTGTGCTCATGTTTCACCGCTCACTCATGTGGAGGTGTCACAGAGCGCATTGGTCGCATACGCCGCATGTCTTTCTCTTGGAGTCGGATGGGAAAAACAGACTAGTGTGATGTATCGCTTGGCGCTCAGATGCGAGCACGTCCATTTTGCGGAGAAATATTTTTCAGGGGTAAAATGAAAACCTGTAGAGCTGAAGGTGCCTGATTTACTTTTAGAATATAATTGAATTCAGTCTAAACATAAGAATTCAGGTTTGGTTTAATGTTCTTACAGCTTCAGTGACACTGACTTTGAATTGGGATTGTGACAGTTCAAAGGAATCATATTTCACGGCATATGGGTTCAAAGGACTACAGTAATCAGTTTAGGTCTGCAGCATGTGAAACATTCTCAGCGTCAGCAGCCTCTAGTTCAGGGTTTTATCTCTTGATGGCATCACAGATAGCAGAGTCTTGGCTCTGTCTTCACGCATCAACAGTGAGTTATTCACAACACACCAGTTGTCCAGTTGTGGCAGCTGTGATCCTCTGCTTACACCGAACATCTCAAACAAAGTTTCTTAATAAGCTGTTTAGTTGTTTTTACCGTCTCCATCATATTAGAGCAAAAACAAGTGGTCAAATAATCTGTAAGTTGATCTACAAAAAAAATAAAAGTAAATCAAAAATAATTTTGATAGCCAGTTAATGGTTTTGGTGGTTAAATCTGCTAAAAATGAAATGATGATCCATCTACTCTAAAGCACTAATCACTTCACCTATATTTTTTAAATATTGTATAACAAGTTCAATATTGACAGTAAGTCTGTCACCGCTGCTGTTGCCTTTCAGATCTGCACAAGTTTCAGCTGGTTCTCTTAAAGAAACACACCCTTCCTCATTCTCTCTCTCTGTCTCCCTCACTCACGCCCTCACTCACTTCAGTTCAATTCAGTTCATTATGCTTTATTGACATGAATGTCAGGTGAACAAGGCTGAAAAGCATCGAGGACAATACAGTTGCATGTCCTGTCCGTCTCCTACTTTAATCTGTTGCTTTTCACTGTCATCTCGCTCTGTAAAGTTTGGAATTATTAGGATGAGGATTTTATTGTATTGATCACATTTTCAGAGGAAGTGCATCTGTGGCTCCACCTCACCTGTGGTGCAGTGACCACAGACTCTTTCCTCAGCTGGTAGCCAGGACATGTTGCGTCGTCCTCTCTCTATGGTTAGAGACTGTGGCCACCGAGTCTGCGTTTGGTCAGGATCTGTCTCTGCCTTGTATCTCTGACAGGAAAGAGATACTCTGCTAATTTACATTCATGGTTTAGGGCCAGATAGCCATTAAGTTTGTTTTGAGTTGTAGTTTGATTCGTCCCATGTTCCAGATAGGCATCTTTTGTTAATTTAATAATTTTGTTTATTCTGACTGGTGGTTGGAAAGCAGTGCTGGACTGAGCAGTATTGGGTGTGATCAGTAAGTCTTCTTTGGGGTTCAGTTCTTGGGTTTGTAGTACCCGCTGTAGGTTTGTAGAATGATTATTTCATCCTGGCTCACGTTGGGTTTCTCTCCACTGTGGGTCTGTAGTTTTGGGCTCTGATCCAACAGCACAACCCACCTCGACCCTGCATCACCTGTGAAACACAGCTCAGCCTCTTTTGAAGCGCATCAAGCATATCACAGCACAAAGCTGTCTTCCCCCTTGCTTTGCTAAAATAGCCCACAGAATCTCATTTTCACGTTGCGGTCTGCTGTGAGTATTTTGTAATTTAAGCCGAAGCATCGGGGCTGAAACTGTAGCATAACATGAACCTTCTGTTTTTTCTCACTGTGGAACCATTTTTTTTTTTTTTTTAGAGCCTCCTAATGCAGGAGTGTCCCGTGCTTTGTAATCTATATGAACACTGCCAGCTCATGCTGGGTCTTATTCATGCTCCATAAATCATATTGATCTGAAATGGCCCCTATTTGAACAACGTTTGCCAAATATTTCAGTGCTGAATCAGTTAATCAAAAAAAAGAACTTCTTCCTAACTTTATTACGGAGGCGTCTTCTTTCTTTTCCTTGCAAGACAAGCCTAGTTTTTTTTTTGCTGATGACAGTATCAGCATTTGTTTTCATTTAAAATCTAATCATTTGCCTGACCTCTTATTTGTAGATATATAGCAGAAAATTACAATTAAGTGCTGCTGAGAAAGAGGGGGAAAAACATTTTATATGTACTGAGTGGTAAAAGTAACTCATGTTCATTGCATTGGACACAGTTATAAGGAAAAATGTGTACTGTTGATGCATCTCTGTTAATCTTGGTTGGTAAAGTGCATATTTTGCGCTCTTGAGTACAGAGTTTCTTTAAGTGTGTGTGTCAACTTAGTGCCAAACTTGACATTGCACGTCAAATATTGAGCTCCAGTTCATGTGTTGACAGATCTTAGTTGAAATTGCTGCTTTCGAGAGGTTAAGAAGGCAACTTTTTTTATTTAAACGTTTTCGCATCTATAATGTCGTTAGTGTGTTTCCCAGTTATTTTTGCTGAGTGTGCGGTTTTACTGAACCACACTCATTTTTCTCAGGCGGTCTCTGTCCTTCTCCTCCCCCCTCACCCCCCCAGTCTGAATGGAAAAAGCTCTCCTGCTCAGTTTCTGAGGTCTGGTTGTTTTGGGGTTTTTAAAAGATTGTCCAGTTTAAAAAAAAACACACACACACAGAGAACCCAGTTGTTTTAGATTGAATCTCTGTTGTTTATTTTACTTAGATACCAGATGAACAGAGCACACATGCGCACAGCATCTCACCAGCATTTCACCTGGGTGTAGTCCAGTCGTCATCTGTCAGTGCCCTGTCCAGCCCAGCTCTGTGTGGGAAGAGACCCAGTGGCCAGTTGAGCAACATGAAAGGCTGAGATCATTCACATGCTTGGCTCCTTTATCTCTTTCCTTCCCTGCTTGCTTGCTGGTTTTACTACCCTTATTTTCTTTTTCTCTGACATTATTAGGTTTCTCTTATATTAAATTATTGTCTGTGAACAGTTAGTATGAAAGAGTTTTGTGTCCAATTTAAAAATAAATGCCCATTTTTTTCAGATCAACAGTTCTTTTCCTGACAACTAATAGATATAGATTAGAAAATTGAATAATCTGTTTAAAGGAATACATGAATTGTTTGGTTGATGTGTATAAAAAACAAAGTGTAAAAAGTATAAAGCCCTTCATTTGTGAACTGTTTCCTATTTCCTGGTGTCCCTGCTGGTCATCTGCTAACCTCATGGTGCAATAGGATTCCAGAAAGTCACTGCTCCTGTTGAAGAAATAACCAAGGCCACAACTCCATGTATAAACCACCTATTCACTTTCATGCTTTTCCTTTTTGTACAGAATAAACAAACAAGAAGAAGAAGGAGGAGGGTTTTTTTCAGCCAGACAAGCTGTTCCCCTGCTCCCAGTCTAAGGCTGCAAAGCTAAGGCTGCAGACTAACCTGGTTTCTCTTTGTTTTCTTCTTCTCTCTCAGAGGAGTGACAGTGTTCCTGCCAGGCCTGCTGGGAGAGGACCATGGCCCTGAGTGATGCGGGCGGAGACCCTCTGGCCCTCAGTAACGGAGGGCACCATTCTCTCAGTGCCAATGGAAATGCCCCTTCAAACACCAGTACACCAGTCAGCAACGACCAGGACCCTCTCACAGCTGCCTGTAGTAGAGACTGCCTCACAGCAGATGGAGATGAAGATGTTGCAGTCAAGGATGTAGCGTCTAAAGTGCAGCAGCAGCAGCAGCAGAGATCACAGAGAGCAAACAGACCGAGCCAAAACGGCGGGGTGGTCAAACAGAACGGCTCCCTGAGGAACCTTCCCCCATCCTCCTCCGCCTCTTCCTCCCCCGCTGTCACAGACTCCCAGAGGCTGGCCAAACGCCACCTTCCCTCTACCCTTTCCCCATCATCCTCCTCTCCTCCCCTCCAGCCCCCACCACTTTGCTGCCCGCACTGTCACTTCCACTCCACCCTCTGCTGCCCCTGTGGACAGCAAGAGTGCCCACTCTTTCAGAATCCAGGCACAGGCCCAGGGCCTGGCTCGGTTCCCCACCCTGGGACCACTTCGTCCTGCCCGTGCTGCCTCTCTGCCTGCACGTACTCTCACCCCCATCCTCCTCACTCATCCTCCCCTCTGTGTCTCCATCACCACCACCACCACCAGCGCTGGCAGGAGCACCTCCAGAGTCATACACATGCTACTGGAATCAGGTACGGAGAAGGAACAGTCACTGTGATGTTGATATTTTTGTCTTAACAACAAGGGGAGACTAGGTATTGTTTAAAGTTTCAGTACTGGTCCTAATGTCATTAAATGAATCAATTATGAGAAATTCCATTAGTTACAACCCTAAATGGATCACTGTTTATTTTTGCCATAACGCAGAGAAACTATAAAAATACATAACCTGGAAAAAATATAGTATCACATTATTATTATGATTTAAATCAGGAAATATCTCATCAGAGAATAAGTAAAGTAAGAATTTGACTAGTTTGACATCTGCTTTTCTTAGTTTTTCTTAGTTCTACACATTTTGGTCAGTACTCATATTTGACTGTGGAGGCACCTCTGGCATCACACGAGCAACTGATTACCACCAAAGATGTTTCCAGAGGAAGCCGAGAACTTGAGTGTGGCTGAAAACAGAAGCCACCAAGTCTTTTCCAAGAGCGAAGCTTATGTTACAAACTTTGTTTTCTTTGACACTGTAAAATTGTCGGCGTTTTCCCTGTAACAGTTGGAAACTACTCATTCAAACATTTTGTGACAGGACTGAAGTGTGTCCGCAAGCCCAATAATTTTTTTTTTTTTTTTTTTTTTGCCTACTTCAGCATGTGTGCTGTGTCTTTACACTGCAAGGGTTAGCAGAGCTGTTCCTCTTAACCCTTTATAGACTGTGATTCAGATGAAGCTCAAGCTCCTGGAAGCATGTACAGCCCCCCCCCCCCCCCAAACTGTATGTGGAGATTTGAAGCATATACAGTAGCTCAGGTTTTGACCCACACTTGACATCCTTGTTCAATGACACCGGTGTTTTGAAATTGGTTCACTTGGAAATATTGCTGTTTAATTGTGTACTGATTTTTTTTTTTTTTTTGGAGCCTTGAGCACAAGTTTGTATGGCTTGTGTTTGTGAGACCCGACTGGGTGTTTGGATAGAAAAAGCCAAAGCAAAGTTTATCCACAAGACGAGAGAGGACTTTTCCTTAAAGTTTTCCTTAAAATTAAATGAAATCTGCATGCAAGCGCACACACACACACATAAATATCAGTATATATACACATGTGGTGGCCATGCCTTCTCCACTCGAAACAGAATGTTAGCATTGAACTCATTTGTTGGCAAACTCCTCTTTCTTTCCTCAAGTGATCCATTTTTAGTGAGTTGGTTCTTTCCCTTTTACTCCAAAACCGCAGGCCTTCCACCGCATTTGAAACTGGAACCATTTAATGCCTTGCATAATCATTTGCATAATCCTGTATTTACCATCTCCACGGAGAAGGGGAGGCAGGAGGTGAAAACTTTGCAGAAGTAATTATTTACTCATGTCCGCTCCTTTTTATGGTAGCAGCTCGTTGTGGGGATTCGGAGTTGCATGGGACTTTATTTCTTCTTACTTCTCGACATGGAATTTTCCTCGCTCAAATTAAGTCGGATCTCCCCTCATAACTTTAGTTAGAAAGGGGGGCGTTGTGGGTGGCGTTGAAAGATGAGGTTTGTGCAGCCACAGCGGGTATGTACACCGAACCTGGTGTGCACACATTAAACTCTGGGTGGGCATAGAGACGCAAAACAGGATTGTGTTGCAGGCATTTCCATGTATTCACTGGCATCTGTTTTTTTTTTCTTCTCCCTGAACTCCACTACTTTCACTTTTTTTTCTTTCTCAGTTTTTCTCTTAACTCTATTAACACTCACTCTTTCTTCATTTCCACTCTCTCGCTCTCGGTCTGTCCCTCCCTCCTCCGTCTCTTGTTCCACATCAGAATGGAGAGCAGATGTGGCGTGGGACGTATGTGTCTCTAACGCTGAACTGCTCTCTTATTTACCAAACAGGTCCCTCTTGTTCAGCGATGACAGGTTTGAATTACAGGCCCTGGGTTTGCTCCAAGACTGCATCCCCAACTCCCCCCTTTCCTGTACAGTGGTGTTTATGTGTATGTGTATGTGTATGTGTGTGTGTGTGTGTGTGTGTGTGTGTGTGTGTGTGTGTGTGTCAGATGGTGAGATTAGACCTAGGAAACAATATACCTGCCTCAGTTGTGTAGCTTTGCCCTGAACCCAAACGTTAACAAAAACCTTCAGACCTCGTCTCCTTTTTTACTCCAGTCCTTCAGCCCTGTACTGAGGGCTGCTGGAGTTTGGTTGTTAAATATAACCTACACACACACACACACACACACACACACACAAACACATGGACATAAACCAAGGTCCTATATATTCCTAATACCCTCGATAATTTGAGGGTATGGAGTCAGACAGGATGGTGTCAGATATCAGTTTGATCTGCCTCAGGCCTGTGATCTGCCAGATTAGCCGAGGGATTACATCTGTGATCACAGCACACTTTACGTCTCACACACGCTCTCTTACACACAGTGATAAGTCGTAACATTAGCTCTTTGGAGAGACCTTTTTATGCGTGTTTCACAACAGGGCGAATTTTATGCCTCTGTTCTCAGCTTCACAAAACATTAATCCACTTACAGAGATTAGCCCATACTTTTGTTTCCTAAGTTTTCTATTTTGAGAATGATCGAAAGCCTGCGGCTCTTGGAAAAGGTGAGGCACAACTCAGCAGTTTACTGAAGGGTGGCTCAAAAAACAGATTCAGCCATCCATCATATATCTCTCTCCTTTTCTCTCTCTCTCTCTCTCTCTCTCTCTCTCTCTCTCTCTCTCTCTCTCTGGGTCTGTTAGAAGCATTAGGAACATGTCTGTGTCTCTGCTGTAAGATTATCTCTCACAGCCATTTTATGTGTATTATTTAAGATTGGAAGGAAGCAGAGTGTCCTTGGGGTGTCAGCTGTTTGGCCTGGGTCAGATCAGTGTGTGCCAGCAGGTTTAAAGGCTTCAGGTGAAAGCCTCTAAGCCACTGTGGAAGTGTGGAAACGGTAGGACCCCCCCCCGTTTCCCCTGTGCTGGATCTTTGAGACGTTGTACTAGTGAATGTGTGTGTTAGCTTTCACAGACACTCGTAAGCTCTTACTTTCAACACTTAAGAGTAAAAGAAAATGTTAAATTTAGGTCTTTAGCACCCAACAATGGGGGTTAGTTTCCTAATTCAGTTGGAAGACGATCAATCACTGCTGTTGAGCAAAGCCCCGGGCATACAATCCAGAAGTGTTCATCTGGAGTTAAGTATGCACACTTAGGCCAGAGCTACAGTTTCAAGACTCTGCTTGGGGATTTAAGTGCACACTTAGGGTACATGCAGTCCAGAATGAGAACGGTGTCAGGAAAAAAGAACTGTAACACAGATTGTGCGTGGCTTCGAGGCACGTGAGGTTGAGCCAACCTGCTTGTACCTGCACCGATGACCCCGCAACAGCCACCAAACAGCTCACTGTCACTCAACCATCCGGGGTCACAGCGAGTATTTAACCTCACTCTCTGCTCTCCGGGAGCCTCTTGCAATAGCTCTAGTTGTTTATGGCAACCACAAGTTTGGTTTATATTCATGCCTTGTCAGATAGCGAGAATTCCTCCATCTCACTCCCTCCGACGCGGTCTTAGGAAAGGTCAGCTTTTATTATCAGCAACTTCGAATTTCGTAGTATTTGCAGGCGGCAGGTGGTTTGGTTGCTATGACACGTGGGAGAAGCTGTATGAAAACATAACAACTCCAAAGTGCTGAGCGGTTCATCATGTGTAATTTAGCAACTTTTTATCAGTTGGATGGGGCCGAATATTTTCTTTGGACCATATGTGTCTGCTCTGTGTGGACCTTCCTGTGGTTCATAGCCTTTTACTGTCAGACAGTCACAAGGCTCAACCACCAAGGGTTTATCTGAAAGTGATCTGTGTGTTTTAGGGTGCCAACTTGACAAGGCTTTGCACATTATCAAGAATAACAACTGTCTGCAGGGACTTTGGGGTGGGTGTGTTGTGTGGTTTCTCAATCGTCTGGACCAAATAAGGTCTTCTGGTTCATGTTGGTGATCTATGTTGCTTGTCTTCAGAGAAACATTTCTATTGTGGCACTATGTGAGTACCGGGGGTCAGCCTTTATCCCCTCTGGGTGCAAAATCTTCAGATTAACGAGTGAGTCTTTCTTACGAATGCAGTGCACATACACACAAACTCGCATGCCTTCACATCTGTTTTGAAGCTCCTCAGACACCGAGCGTTTGCTGTGTTGAACACGGTTTTTCACCTCATGCATACCTCCACACAGGACCAACAGAGTCGGGTCAAAGAAGAGCTTTTTCTTCCCTGGGGGAACCGTTCATCACCTTCTTTGACAGTTAAAAAGACTTTTACATGAATATTTTAGGCATTTAGCTGAGTTTCTGCTTCAGAACAAATAATGGGTGCAGCAGCAAAATAAGCTCTGATTTGTCCATCATTGCAGAAGGATCACAGAACAGTCACTTACAAGAAAAGGGGCAGTTTTATTATACTGTTGATAGAGTTCGTCTGCATGAATGTATGTATTTGGTGTCTCCTAGGGCTTGTGTGAAGGCTCTGTGATGGATAGGAGAGATTTACTGACATCCTGTGAGTCTAATCCCCTCTGTACACATGGAGCTACAAGGTTAGCCCAGGATACATGTGTGATACATGCAAATGTCTCACAATTCACACTGCGTGTCAGGAGACAAACCAAGAGATAAAGTCCAAGGAACTCTGTGTAGACCTCCACGATAAAATTATGGACAGGCATAGATCAGGGCAAGGGTATAAAATCATATCCCAAGCTTTGAGTGTTCCCAGGAGCACAGTGGCCTCTGTAATTGCAAAATGGAATCACTAGAAGTCTTCCCAGAGCTGGCCATTGGGCCAAACAGAGTGACTGGGCAAGAAGGACCACAGATGGATGGTGAAGAACACAGCTGTCAGTCTAACAGAGCTTCAGAAGTCCTATGCAGAGCTGGGAGAATCCACTGGAAGGTTGACTCCATCAATCAGGCCACTTTAAGTAAAAGATGTTTGACAGTCTGCTTCCCTACAGTGGATCATGGTGGTGGCAGCATCATGCTGTGACAGTGCTTCTCAGTGGCAGGGACAGGGAGACTGGCGAGAACTGAGGTCCTTAAAAAAAACTTGCTCCAGGGTGATCTAAGACTCGGACAACGGTTTACCTTTGTGCACGACAGTGATCTGAACCATACAACACTGACTGTCCCGGAGTGTCCCAGCCAAAGCCCAGACTCTAACCCAATGTAATTCCTTTTGAGTGATAGGCCGAAACAGCAACTTTATCCATTTAAAATGAAATCGACAACACATGGAAGTGTTAAGCTTTCCCTCTTTACCTCCTCTACTTCCCTTCTTTTTCTTTATTTCTTGCAGCCATTTTCATCTCTCTCTCCCCCTCTCCCCTCCTCCTGTACCCCACTTGGTCGTACGATTTAGTTCCTGAGTATGAAGCAAATGCCATAAAAATAGCCATCCCAGATCAAAGGCCTGTGCTGTCCCATAAAGCAGTTTCAAAGCCTGAAGTGAGCACAACATTGTCATAACTTCTCATAAACTGGCTGAGCAGCTAGCCAGGCCTCAGCTGGATAAAGATGGCTTGTTGCTGCTGGCTGGTTAAGATTACTATCACACTTTGAAGAGGATAAACTGCTTCATGTGTCCAGACTGTGGCAAAATGTATTTGAGTTTGTAGGACTTCACTTTCTTTCATCCTTTCGGGGTGTACATTATAAACTAGCTAAATAAATGCTTGGCTGTTGACTGTTTGTGCTGGGTTGTGCAGAGTTGTAATAAGTGGATATTATCAACATTAGTTATTTATTTTTTCTGGCTTTATAATACAATGAATACATTTTCAAGTTGTATTCATAGAATATACCTGGTCATTCAGCAGGAAGCTCTAAGACTCTGGTTGCAATTCAGACTTCTCTAATTGGTTGTTTGCGGAAATGTAATGCTCTGCCTTTAAGAGAGGAGACTCGGTTCATTTTTCCTAAACAGGAGCTGTTTGTCATCGCGGCGTCAGCAGGCTTACAGATAAAACGAGCAGTGGCTATTTGAAAAAAAAAAAAAAAAAAAAGTGGCCTGGTGCGAACAAGCCTTTACTCTTCTTCCAAATGAGCTGATCAAAAACATCGTCACCGCTCACCAAAATAACCTCTCCTGCTCTGCCACATGTAAATCCATTAGTGAGTGCAGCAGCAGTGCAGTCAGTTTGTTGCTGGTCCTTAAAATGGCACAGTGGGAATCCCCTGAAGTTTGCTAAGAGTGTCCTGGAAGGCTGCTTTTTCTAATTTAATATTTACTACTATTAATTCATCAAAAGCCATATGTTTATCTTGCTGTGGTTTAAAAATGTAAAATATTAATTCAGATGGGAACAACAGACTGAATACTATGCATATGTGGGAATTGTGCTGACCCAAAATTAAATAGCTGACCTTGGATGTCCTTTGCTACTGATTACGGTTGCAACTAATGTTTATTTTCATTATCAATTAAGATCTTAATTATATTCTGGAGTAATTATGTAGTCAGTAAAATGTCCATCGCTGTTTCCCGTAGTCCAAGTGGACGTATTGAAAATTTCTCCCTGTGGGACATTGTAGCAGACTCCTTGACAGATCATGTGTTGTTTGAAAGCTGTAAGTCTATCTGTGCAAAGTGTTTTAGCATCCCTATCACTGGCTCCATAGCAAACTGCCACGTAATTCATTCTATAATCATTTGTAATTTGAGTGTGTGTGTGTGTGTGTATATATATATATGTGTACACCCGTTTTTCAGATAAACAAAATGTTTCTTATGAACCACAATTTTTTCTTTTTCCTCTGGTGCACTTTGTGAACTTTAACTTGGAATTTTCCAGACCCTGCACCCCCAGCACTCTCCCTTCCTACTAACACACACACACACACACACACTCACAGTCTCTCTCTCCCTCTCTCTGAGGGAGAAGGGAGGACAGGTTTTGACGTGGCCATCATCATTAATGCTGCTGGCCTCAGGGCCTCAACTGTTGCCAGGTTTCCTGAAATTATCTTGGTCAAAATAGCATCTAACATCACCTTTGTTCCATTTCCTCTTTATGAAATACAGTTGATCTTTCAGTCACAACTGATAAATGAGGTTGGAGCAACTGTCAGTGACACCAGGTGTCTTTATGTGACCAGACAAACCATGAGATGTCACAGCTCCAAAAGCAGAAAAGGAACAAAAAAAAAAAATCGGTGGAAAAATTTCTACCACATAAAGGTTAGCAAATGTTCAGAGAGGGAGTGTGCCTAAGAAAAAGAAAGAGAAGAGATGGTGACCCTGCAGCTATCATGTCCTCAGATAGCCTGTAGTCAGACAAAGCAGAGAGGAGAATAGATGGATGGTGTGGTGTGATGAGGTAAGAATGGAAAAAAATGGTGCTGAATGAAAAATGAACCTTCTATTAAAAAAAAAATTGACATCGCTCTTTTCTTTCCCTACTTTACCTCCTAATGAACGACATCAAAGTAACAGGCAGAGTGAAGCTACAGGCTGTGTGTGAGTTAGCACTAGATCATATGTCAGCAGAGGACTGAGCAGTTAGCGATAGAAGGGAATTTATGGCAACACAGTCCAGACGTATTGTGACAGTAATGTGTTTATTTTTTGGGGGCTTTACCGTGCTTAATTTCAAATGAAAACGTGATTGTAACAGTAAGGTTAGAGTGATGATTTTAGCTTTGAAGGATTCATATCCATTTATGCCTGTGGGGGACAGTTTATTAAAAAGGTCTCCACTTTGTGCAGGGTTCGGTGCAGCGTGTCTTTGTATTTGTTTTCACCTGTTCATAAAAACATTCATGACTATGCTGCCCACATGTTAATGTGTGGGTTAGACTTGTTATTACACAGATCACTGGCTAAAATGTCTTTCAAATGAGAAATGTTGCCTTTGCCCAGACATGTATCTTTGTCTTTTATGCATGTTGAAGCAGTTGGTTTACACAAACCCTTGTAATTAAATGATAGCTGAATGACTCATCTTGTTTTAATACGGCGCCTCAGCTTTAAGAGGGGAATACACTGTCTCAGATAAATGGGCTTTGTATTTGGAGAGGTGGAGCTGTGTTTTGGGTTGAGCCAAATTTTTCTCTGTGTAGTTCTTTGGGTTTTTTTTTTTTTTATTTCTCTCACAGTGACCATGTTTGATCAAAAGTCCTGCTCTGTGCAGGTCTGTTACATTTCTTCCAGTGCTAAACAGATGCCTGTGGGAGGAGGTTTAAGGGTCTTTGGTGCAGCAGCAGGTGTGAGCCATTGGTTCCACCTCTGGAGGTCTTTCTAGGAGAGCCCGCTGCCTCTCACTGACCACACATAACCACTTAAAGTTGGCTTGCTTACAGTTGCACTCAACCATGCAGTGTAAGGTTGGCAGGTTAAGAAGGATTTCTGGATTCAGATTTTCTGGCCGGGCACATTCATTCATCTGGAACGAAGATTCCTGCTGGCTGCTCTCCTCCAGTTACTCACTGTTTCTTTGATTTTCAGTAGAAAGTTGAACTAATCACATAAATTGCTTTAACTATGGATTTTAATAGCCCGGGATCCAGAATGAGCTTACTCTCACCCTGGGCCTCTACAGCTTTAAAAAGAACTACTCCTTTAAAAATAACTATTTTGCTATGTGAAGACCTGCACCAGGTGCCCCACCCCCCACTCTTTCCTGTGCTCAGCCCTGGATCTGTGAGCTTAAAGTCATAAAGATGAGATGTGGAACAGCCCTAATAAAGACGTCACGCTGACTGACAGCTTGTAACTATTGGCTACAGTGCTCAGGTTCTGCCTGTATGCCTGGAATTTGTGTGCGCCCGTATTTCACCTCCAAGAATTCAGGGGAATGGCAGGTGCAACCAGAAAAGGCCATGCTCACCACTGATGCAGCCAGCCAAAAAAAAAAAAAAAATGGATACACTTACAACAATTTTTCTGCTGCTGCAGAATGTAGATAGGATCAGATTAGACCAGTCGATCGCAATGAAATTAATCAGCAACAGAAGAACAAACATTCCCTCGCTTCAGCTTCTTATTTGTATAGATATCCTCTTCTTCGTCTGATGTGATCATAAACTTAATTAGTAATTTGTCACATGTATTTTTTACTATTTTCTGACATTGCACAGGTCATAAAATAAATTCATCAATTGCAAAAAATAACTGGAGAATCAAATTTCTGACATTTTTGCTTGCAATACTACTCAATTTAAGTAATTCATAAACTATCAAAGTCAAAATAGTTTCTGTCTTGATGGACTAATGTTTGCAGCTCTGAAATAGCTTAGGTTGAGTTTAGGTTGTGTGGTGATATCTGGGGCATGCCAGGTACTTTACACTGAGATGCATGCAAATAAATAACAGAATTTCCACTAACAATTACTGCACTAATTCCGTGCAAACGCGTCTCTGTTTGTTCTTCCTCCGTGTGATAATGAGCGGAGAGTGTCCCCAGCTGACCTCCATTTAAACTTTGTGTTTAAACGGCACAGGCCTGATCCAGTGTTTATTGGAGGCCTGTTGGAAACGTGATGCCCTGTGAATCACACTGTGTTACTGCTGAAGCTAATGTACCTCAGGAAGGTTTCCTGTAACTTATTATCAACACCGATCCCTGCTTTATGATGCAACATAGGCCTTTGGATTTGATCCCTGAGAAATTAGTTTCACGATTTCTTTCCTATATTTATATTTGTCGGATTTGAGGTTACAACAGTCTGAAGAAATGTGTTGGAAAGTGTCCACTTTATATCACTTCTTTGGAAATTCTTGTTGGGTATTTTTGATTTCTATAGAGTTGTAGCTATAAAAGTGTTTACACTATTAACAGAACAGTTTACACTAACTCTAACCATCACTCTATATAAGTAACTCACTTGTCCTGTGCAACTTAAAAGGCTGACACATGTTGAATTGTAGCTACTTTATCCTCAGCCCCATTTAGAGTGTATCGTCTACATATAAATATATTCAAACTTTAACTGCTGTCATTCAAACATTCACTTTATTTATTGAACTGCTTCTATTTCACAAACCATTAGCTCTGATGTAGTTTTATCCTCTACCCCATGGGTCTATTTAATATTTACAGTCTTATTAATGTCATCCTACCATACACATAGCCTCACTTCAGGGGATTGTTAATATCCCTGTTAGTATTCTGCTTTAGCCATAAGAGACTTTGTGTAAATATACACACACAGGCCTACTTATCAGGCACAGTGCAGTGTTTTTCTGCCTTACTAGTCCCATGATGTCATTTGGATGGGAGCGCTGGTAGCCTGGGCCTATTTCGAGGCTAGGTCGAGCCTCTAATTGTGCGTAGCGTTCCAGTGAGGCACTAATCAGGGCGAGGCAGGCCCAGCAGTCTGATGGGTGACACTAATTGCTCTTGCTCAGACTTGAAGGCCTTGTTCATGAAATATTTACCCACCCATCTGTTGACAGTTAACCCCCCCCCCCCTCGTCTCTGGACCCTCACTCTCAACAGATATAGACACTTGTGTTCAAGAACACACACAGTACTTACTGCTACTTTCATGGGCAACTATGGTCACATTTACTTCCCTCACTAAAGATACTACTTCCACTGCTACACTGTGTGCATACAAGCTGTTGTCTCCCCATCACACGTTAACAAACATATCTCACGGATATATATGTGCACAGTGTTGCAGGATGAATAAAAGAGGTCTTATAAAGTCTTTGTCTCAATTTGCATCTGACTGTCTAATATCAGACCGTGTGATGAAGGCCTGGTTAATGATAGCACTACCGTCAACAAAAATATGCAAGCAGAAACCACTGTTTTGAAAATGCAAGTAAAACTTCCCCCTCCCTACACCTTTCCAGCCTCACAGCTGCAGGGTCCTGCATCTGACGATGGTAACTTACCGAATCTGACAGCCCAGCATTTATGTCCGCTTCATGCATTGATCGGGCAGATGTGTGGAGGTGTGAAAGTATGCAAGTTTTGAACTTCTCTGCTACTTCTGTGGTTGAGACTTTACTTGTGGTGGTGGGTGGTGCAGTGTGTGACAGATGTTTAGGCAGAGACTCATGTAGTTTAGAGGGGGAGAGTGTAACCCACATTATCTTCTGTAGATACGATTTACAGATGTCTCCTAAATACCTCCCATGCAGACTATCGGTAGACTCTACAATTTACCGATGTTCCCTAAATGCCTCATAGGCAGGCAACTACCAAAGATTTCACCATATTTCTCTCACAGTCGTCAGATTTTGCCCAGGACAGCCCAGAACTGAACAGCTTGTAAGGCCTTTAAACAGACACAATAATACACATGGCTGACTCTCAGTCACACTCAGTCCCCAACTGCCTCTGCGTTCCTCTCCTCTGTCAGCACAGTGCTGAGTGAGCGGCTGGTGGTCTGTGTTTACCTTATTAATTAGCCCAGTGATCCAGAAACACTCTCCCTCTGGTAAATAGAATAACACTGAAAGGTTACTCAGGGCCGGGAGGAGAGGGTAAAGAAAATAAGAGAGAGGGCAGGAGCCAAGGAAGGGATGAGAGAGGAGTGGGGAGACAGAAAGAGAGAGGGAGGGAAACTTGGAGAGGGACAGAGAGAGAGTGTGTCGGCATTTTGAGTTTGCTTTGGAGCCGTCGTGAGTGGAAGTGATCAGAGTCGGGGAGGAAACTTGACGCGGTGGGTTGTCATCCTGCTGAATTTAGAGCCTCTGTGATCACCAGTCAACACTACGTCTCTCTGTTACTGTCAGCTACAGCCCCGCCTGGCGTTTCCTTTACCCCACTTGATTTATTTTTGTAATGTGCACAAAGTGTGATGGTGTTGCATCCTTGCTGTCTTGCTTTTCATAGACTACAGGCCATTAAAGTCTGAGGAGCAAACAATCAATCTCAGCTGGCTGAATCTTGAATTCATCGCCTGAAATTGTTGTTGAAAAGGCCACTTGAGTTTTAGGAGAACAGGATAAATTATTGCTGCTGACTTGATGGATTCTTGATCTGTCTCATCTTTGTCACTGAAAAGTCCGGGGCCAAGTGGCCCGGCTCAGGTATGCTGCGCATCCTTCCAATTGGCTGAAATGGATGCAGATTGGAGCGCTGCAGACCAAAATTCAAAACAGACCTTTAGTAGACAAATAGATATGCCTGAAAGCAGTTTTATGAATCCATTCCAACTATTTCCAATAACTCGGCTCCTCCATTTTGGGCCATATCTCTGTCCTGAGGTCTGCAGTTCAAGGCCATACATGGAAAGCCAAGAGACAGAGCACAGTGAAAAGAATTACATTAGCAAGAGGTTTTTTCCTTGGCTACTAGTTCAAAGACGGGAAGGGGAAATGTGGTTTTCATTAGGCATTGTTGGTTTAAACCAGGTTAAAGGTCACTTTAAAAGTCCGCCTCACAGTGAAACTCAGTCATTTTTGAATTCATGAATAATTCAGTATTTAAGGGCATGGACAAGTCTCCTAAAGCTGGAATAAAAAAGAAAAACATGATCCTAATCTATAATTTCATTAAGCTAAACTAATATTTTTCACAGATGTATCTCCAGAGTAGAAAGACTGATCCCCCCTTTGTGTTTGTGTGTGCTTGTATTTTGAGACTATGCCCTAAACTTGTGCCACTTGACATCTGGCTGTCATGTTAATGTGTCCAGTGAAACTTTAAAAGGGATTTATTGCCTTCCTACAGCCCTCCCCCGCGGAGTCAAATTCTTTGCCAATAGCTCCAGTTAATTTGTGCTTCCCATTACCACTAATTATAACATTCCGCAGATTTTACTTTGACGGCAAAACAGGCTAAAATACGACAACAGCCTTTTTCGGGCCTTCAGGCCAGATTGCTTAAATCACAGCGCAAATGTCTGGAGTGCTAATGACCTGATTGACTGTGGCAGAGAGCGACCTCGGAGCTCCCTTCCCGTTCCTTGGTGCCATTTGGAACATAAATTAAGGCCTCTGTCTTTACAGTAGTGATGTGATGCACTGAGAAAATGTTTTTAAAATCATTTTAGCCTGTAGTTAAGGCTATTAAAGCAGAACATTCATCTTTACAAATGAGGTTTGTCTGAAAACTTCTAATCCACAGAGTGGTCCATCTGGTCCCTCTGCCCTTTATCTGCAGTAGAGTCTACGTGGTTATTAATGGCGTCACAGTGAAGTGAAGACTCTGCTCTCCCCTTATCAGCTTTAAAAGCTCAGCTACTGAAAATCCCTACATTTAGCATCAGGGTGGAGGATTTCCGTCACAAAGATACAAGGTCTTTGCAGATTTGAGGATATCACGCGATCTACAGGCTTTTTGTCACTCTCCTCCTCCGTATGACCCTCACGTCCTGGAGTTTGTGTCTCCCCCTGACCCCTTTAGCCTGTATCATTCATCTCCGGCAGCCCCGCTGTGATCACATGGCCATATCTGATTCTCCTACTTCCTCGGGGTGTTCTCTGCACACGGCATACCGGACGCTACCCCATCGCTCCCAGGAGGAGCTAACGAGAAGTCCAGATAGATCTCGAGCAGCTGAAGGCTTCATATGCCTCTGTGTGTGTGTGTGTGTGTGTGTGTGTGTGAGAGTGTGAGAGAGAGAGAGAGAGAGAGAGAGAGAGAGAGTCAAACCTGCCTGTATCAGGCGGCGTGATTACTTGAAAAGGTCTTTGTGAGGTTGTAGTGGACTTTTGATGTAGTTTCATAGGTTTAGGACCTGTATTTCAGTTCACTGACATCCTCTTCAGATTTGATTTGGGTTCATTCAGAGGTCCTTCAGGATCACTTCGAGCCAGGCAGGAATCTGTAGTGTTAATGTTTAGTTCCTGTCTGCATGTGGCACGTGTATTAGAAACATCAGTAAGATTGTCTGTCACGTCTGAAAGGAATTTGAAAAGGAGCAGAAAGTATTATGATAAGTTCACTGAAAAGTGCTTTTGACAGCCACGTCAGTTTTAATGTTTCCAGTGGTCCAGGACCCAAGGTGCTGCTGCTGCTGGATAAAGAAAAGACAGCAGATCATGAAGAAAAGATGTCCGCTCTCGCTCAAAGGGCTCCGAAAATCTGTTTTCGATTGGCTGTTGCTTTGACTTGAAAATATAAACCTGATTTATCTCCCTCTTTTTTTGTTTTTCAGCCCTGCAAGGCCTTTTCGATTCCCCAAAAGGTAAGACCTGCCAAAAGTGGTTTCTCCTCTGTTGATGTTCTGGATTGCAAAGCTCTCTCCTCCTCCACCTCCCTTTATTCCTGTCATCCATCCATCACTTCTCCGGTGGAGCTATCATTCCTCAGTAGTGAGTCATGAGAGTTATCGATGGGAGTTGTGTGTGTCTCTGTGTACCTGGCCTTTGTTAGCCAGTAGTGTAGATCTCCTCATCTCTCCGTTACAACCATAATCCAGGAGACTGTTTAATAGAGGATTAAGGTTTTTTTTGGGCTGTCAGAGAAATGTGGGGTTGCAAAATCTCAAGTATGTGGAGTTTTGCATAGAGATGGAGACAAAACCTGCAACTGTCGCTAACACTACTGCAAATCAAGCATATGCCTTAAGTAATAACAGGATGGATGAGACTATATTTGATATTTTGTGGTGTCTTGTCATCAGTGTGTTCACTGACTCTAAGTCTCCTTCTTGTTGCAGCTATGCTGAGCTGATAGCTGATTGGCCGGTGGTGGTGCTGGGGGTGTGCACAGTGCTCATTGTGGTGTGCGCTCTGGTGGGCGTCCTGGTGCCGGACCTCCCTGATTTCTCTGATCCGCTGCTGGTGAGTACAGACCCACAATGCTCTTCTTTCTGGACAAATGTCGTGTTGTCAAAGCACTGACTCGCCTCCATAAACATAACCTGTGTCCTTCTCTCTCTTCCCAAAGGGTTTTGAGCCACGGGGAACAGCCATTGGCCAGCGACTGGTCACATGGAACAACATGGTGAAGAACACAGGCTACAAAGCCACACTGGCTAACTACCCCTTCAAATATGCTGATGAGCAGGCCAAAAAGTAACTTCATACACATCTTCTTACACCCTGAGATTTGTTCCAAAATTTAGATTTTGAATTAAAGATTAGTCTCTTGCTGCCAACTCAAAATTTCACTTTACTGCTACTGAAGACTGTGGGACGAGGGTGGGAGACAGATGTAGTGGGGGAGTAAGGTTTGAGGTGGAGGAAGGGGGGTGGGGGGGTCAGAGGAGTTGAAGGATGTTGTTGACAGACACGCTGAAAAGTCTGAACCCCTTCCTGAAAGAAAAGCGGCGCGATGTAGAGATCTGTCCATTCACAAGGTCATCCTCTGTCTCCTGTCGGTGGGAGTCTGTTCACTAATCAAGAGCAGGTCTTTGCATGTTTGTGTCTGTCTCGTGTCTGTATGACTGTGTCCACTCTGCAGGCTTTCATACTCCGTTCCAAACTGCTGCTGCGATCTGATTTTTTTTTTTTTTTTTACTGCCTATAATGAAGCATAACCGTTATTGATGCCAGCATATCTTTAGTTATGTTTGTCTTTGAGCTTGGACTGAATTTATTTCCAATGAAGTCGCCTGTTTGGCTTTTAATTGTTGGTTTATCATATTTGTCTGTCTCAGATGAATGACGCTGACACTGCAGTGAGATTACAGCCCTGTGAATCAGATTTTGTATCCCATATCTGTGTGGCTAAGTTTAGAATTTAAAACCTGCTCCTTCACTCCACTGATTAGAAAATGGATCCTTTCAGCTGCAGCCTGGATCTTCCTCTCTGTCTCCTGCTGTGTCTGTGGCTGTCTTTGTCTCTCCTTCTGTCTCGCTCGCCATGTCTGCAGATGTAATTGTGTACTTATATGTGCACGGTGTACGAGATGCCTCTGCTGCTGTCAGCAAGCTTCCCTGCCCTCATCCGCTCTGTCTGTCAACCCCTCAGTCTCTCTCTGACAGCCACCTGATTGCTCTGCCTTCCTGTTTGTAGCGGAGGATGTGTTCACATACACACAGGACGGCTGAACCCTAATCCTCGATTGAAACACTGGCATGTAGGCATGGTACTACTTTGAAAACATCAGCGGCATTATTCTTGCTAGACCACATAAACACACTCCAGAGACTCACCCCATCTGGCTTCCATGCTCAGTCAGAGCCTCTATTAGGATTATTAGAATAATGACTGGAGTATCGCTGTAATGTAGGGAGTCATTCATCTGATTTTGGGGGGAACAGCGATTATTGCTGGTTATTCCATCAATGAGCTTCAAATCTGCTTCCTTCATTTTATATCATGCTGACTTTGCAGCCTCGGGTACAGAAACGTCTCTGTTCAGTGCGTGACTTTATAAATCACCGAACAGGATCTTTTTCCTGGGTTTGGATTGATTAGTAGCTGTGGTATTCTTCCCCTTTCTGGGGGGGTATTTTCATTTCTTTAAGCCTTTGTTTTGTTTTGTTTTTTTACATTTTACAATATATGATAACAATTTATCTAAAATATATTCCAGCAGTGTAAGAAAGTCCTGTAAAGCTCAAAGAACAAAAAGAAAATACTGTATAAAACAAAGATTTGCTACTGACTGCTTTAACACCTGTTGCACAGTAAGGACACAGAGCACTCTTATTTTTGACCAATAAAATTGATTTCTCTTTGCATAAACTAGTGGCTGATTTAATAAAACATACATCTAAGTAAGGTTCACCGTGCCAAACTTTGTTGTTTTGTAGTCACCAGGAGCCCAGGTGGCCTGAAGACCACTTTGACAGAGACAAACGACAAGCAGAGTGGGACTTCAGTAAAGAGTTTTTCTGTGATGTGCCAGGTAAGTTTTTGAATCATACTGTGATACAACATAAACTAGATTACAGGTACAACTGAAGTGAGAGCTGAAATTAATCTTTACAAATATACATATCGAGTTTTTTTTTTTAATCATCAGCTTACTTTCTGTGTCAGTCCAATGGCATGATTGTCTCATATTTCCCAGCATGTATTATTTTAGTAAAACTTGTTTTCTCCTTTAAGTCATGAAACCCTTTTCTTTATGCAGGTGACAGTTACTCCAGACTGGTGTTCACATCAGCTGAGGGGAAGAACCTGTGGAGTATTCAGGCCATCAAATCAATGTGCAATCTGGATAACACGAGGGTACGTAGGTGGGACAGCACAAACCGTAGTCGTGTACGGGACTGGTAATGACGCAGCAGTAACCATCAGGAGTTTAGTCATAACTTAGACTGAAAACTTTACATAGATTTCTGTCTGTCTTTTTTGTCTTTCTACTTTTTTGTATTCACCTGTGTATTCATTATTTGTCTCTGTCCCCAGGTGCGTTCTCATCGTGACTACTGGAGTCTTTGTCAGCGCACCAATGACGCCTCCTGCTGCCCCAGCTGGACGCTTGGTAACTACATTGCCGTCCTTACCAACAGGTCGTCCTGCCAGAAGATTACAGAGCGCGATGTGTCGCACACGCTCAAGATCCTACGCTCGTGTGCCAAGTACTACCACAATGGCACGCTGGGCCCCGACTGCTGGGACATGGCCCTGCGACGTAAAGACCAGCTGAAGTGCGCCAGTGTTCCCCGGAAGTGCACAAAGTACAACGCTGTTTACCAAATCCTTCACTTCCTGGTGGACAAGGACTTCCTCAGTCCCAAGAGCCTGGAGTATCCTCCACCTGTGCTGAAGTACAGCATGCTCTTCTCCCCCACAGAGAAAGGAGAGTCTATGATGAACATTTACTTGGACAATTTTGAGAACTGGAACTCGTCAGATGGCGTTACCACCGTCACAGGTATCGAGTTTGGCATCAAACATGACCTCTTTCAGGACTACCTCCTCACAGACACGGTGTACCCCGCCATAGCCATAGTGATTGTCCTCCTGGTCATGTGCGTGTACACGCGCTCAGTTTTCATCACGCTAATGACAATAATAGCCATCATCAGCTCACTGATCGTGTCTTACTTTCTCTACCGAATGGTTTTCAACTTTGAGTTCTTCCCCTTCATGAACCTTACGGCTCTCATCATCCTGGTGGGCATTGGTGCAGATGACGCCTTTGTGCTTTGCGATGTGTGGAACTACACCAAGTTCGATAAACCCCATGCTGAGCTAGCAGAGACAGTCAGCGTGACCCTGCAACACGCCGCCCTATCTATGTTTGTCACCAGCTTCACCACTGCGGCGGCTTTTTATGCCAACTACGTCAGCAACATCACCGCCATACGCTGCTTTGGTGTCTACGCTGGAACTGCCATTTTGGTCAACTATATTCTCATGGTGACATGGCTCCCAGCTGTGGTGGTGCTGCATGAACGTTACCTGCCCAACATGTTCACCTGCTCCAAGCCTCCACACCAGCAAAGAGGTTACTGCACCCGGATGTTCTGGGCGGGTCTTTGTCAGAAGGCCAACAAATGCCTGTTTACTGTCTCTGAGGCATCTCGGATCTTCTTTGAGAAGGTGCTACCCTGCATTGTCATCAAGCTGCGCTACCTCTGGCTGTTCTGGTTCCTCGCCATCACTGTGGGCGGGGCCTACGTAGTTTGTGTAAACCCAAAGATGAAGCTCCCGTCTCTGGAGCTGGCTGAGTTTCAGGTGTTCCGATCCTCTCACCCGTTTGAGCGCTACGATGCAGAGTACAAGAAACTTTTCATGTTTGAGAGGGTTCATCATGGCGAGGACCTTCACATGCCAATAACTATCATCTGGGGCGTGACCCCCGTGGATAACGGGGACCCCCTGAACCCCAAAAACAAGGGAAAGCTGATGCTTGACAGCAGCTTTAACATTTCCAGTCCAGCGTCTCAGCTGTGGATCCTCAACTTCTGCCAGAAGCTGAGAAACCAGAGTTTTGTCTTTCAGTCGGATGAGCAGGACTTTACCAGCTGCTTCATTGAGACATTCAAACAGGTCAGTGCTGCATGTACACTAAGTATCCATAAGTATTAAAGTAATATTGTGTATATTAGTAGACAGAAGGACATCTTACAGTCAGTACCCAGCAAATTCCTTGCCAGAAAGTGAATTTACAACCTAGTTTAGTGCTTTGGTTTGAAAAGTGTCACTGAATAGAGCCGTCTTCCATCTTGTGTCACTGGCTATAACTTTTTTTTTTTAATCCAATTTGAACAGTGGATGGAGAACCACGACTGCACAGAGGGCTCTGTCTACCCCTGCTGCAGTCAGTCCACCTTCCCCTACAGGCCTGATGTCTTCGAGTTGTGCATCAAGAGAGCCATCATGGAGCTAGATCGGAGTACTACCTACCATCTGGACAGCAAGACCCCTGGGCCTCGATTTGACATCAATGACACCATCAGAGCCATAGTTTTAGAGTTCCAGAGCACCTACCTCTTTACTCTGGCCTATGAGAAGATGTACCAGTTCTACCGCGAGGTAAAGCCCGTTGTGTTTCACATGTCATGTTAAATTGTCTTCACTCTGTCACTATCATTTTATACAAGTTCCAGTTAATAGTTTTGTTTCTGATGATTGTGATTCTGTTTCAGGTGGATGCCTGGATCACAGAGGAGCTGCGCTACGCTCCTGCAGGCCTGAGTCACGGCTGGTTTGTCAGCAATCTGGAGTTTTATGATCTGCAGGACAGTCTCTCAGATGGCACGCTGGTTGCCATGGCGCTGTCGGTGGCTGTGGCTTTCAGTGTCATGCTCCTGACCACCTGGAATGTCATCATCAGTCTGTACGCGATCCTGTCGATTGCCGGGACCATATTTGTCACGGTGGGATCCCTGGTGCTTCTGGGCTGGGAGCTGAACGTCTTGGAGTCCGTTACCATTTCTGTGGCGGTGGGGCTGTCCGTGGACTTTGCGGTCCACTATGGTGTGGCCTACAGGCTTGCTCCGGAGCCCGACCGTGAGGGGAAGGTGATTTTCTCCCTCAGCCGCATGGGCTCTGCGATTGCGATGGCTGCACTGACCACCTTTGTTGCCGGGGCCATGATGATGCCCTCGACCGTATTAGCCTACACCCAGCTGGGCACGTTCATGATGCTGATCATGTGCATCAGCTGGGCCTTTGCCACCTTCTTCTTTCAGTGCATGTGCCGCTGCCTGGGACCCCAGGGTACCTGTGGCCAGATTCCCCTGCCCAAAAAGCTGCAGTGCCAGGCCTTCTCTGAGGTCACATCCACAAATCCCTCGTCTCAAGGGAAAGGCTCTGGCCAGGCAAAGTACCAGCTGGACAGCAGGGGTGGGCCGGTGGAGCATTATGAGTTAGAGCCTCTGGCATCCAATCAGAAAACTGAAGATAAACCTCGAGAGGAGCACGAGGTGTGCACTCAGCTTTATAATGGGATCCCCGCTCATCACCACACCGCTCCCTATTCACACGTCCTTTATAAGAGCAAAGCTGACACTGGGAGAGCTGGCCCTGAGAACGGGCTTGTAGCCACGCTGAGCACACCATCCAGGTGCCAGTACTCTCAAAACACTAACTGCACCTGTGGGGACCCCCCTCCTCCTCACCTGCCTCAGCAGTGGACGCCCCACTCCTGCGCTCAGCCTCCTGAGGACTCTAATTCCTGTCCTCCCACCCCTCAGCTCTTCCCTCACTCAGGAAACTCACCATGCAAACAAAATACTTCCCTGGTACCTTCAAGCCTGGACCCAGTCTACACACACATGGAGTGCCGTATGCACTATATCCACTGTCCCCCCACTCATTTCCACAACTGTTCACAGGGAAGAGTGGCCCCCAGGCAAGGGCCTGCACACAGCTGCCATCACAGGAAGTACTGCGTCCATACTGCAAACCTGCAGGCTGGCTCAGCCAGAGAACAGAGATCCACAGTCCCTGCTGCAAGCCGGGACACAGGCCCAGCTCCAGGTCAGGTCTCTGGCTCAGAGACTGTGGGACAAGAGGAGGATCATAGACCTGAAATGAGCCAGTCAAACCTTGACAGTAGCCAAAATATCAGCAAGGCAGCCCCAACACAACCTCACACACAGTGCCCCCCTGGGCCCTCACTGGGCTCACACACAACCTGTCATGAAAGACAGAAGCTGAGTGACAGAGTCCGTTGTTGTGGCGATAACCACGTGTCCGCCACAACCACAGAAACAACAATGCAAGTGGATGCTTGTTGTAAAATCCCTGGCAACCAGGAGAAGCTCGACAGTATTCCCGTCACACGGGAGCAAAGTGTCAAAAAGTGCAAGCGCAACTCCAAACGCGAGCGGGCGTCCTCCGCCTCTCCAAAGAAGCTCTACTGTTTTAACAGGACATTGAAAGTGAAGTGCAATTCAGCTTCAGAGTTTAACGTGCCAAAAAGCGAAACCAGCGTGCCTCCTATTGCAATAAACACCAATCCCTCTTCTGAAAGCTTATGTTGACGACGAAACAATATTTTAATAAAACTCAATCCAGAACAAACAGGAAATGTCCCAAAAAACAAAAGGAATGACTCAGTCAGGATGTGTTTGCTGACCAAGTGCCTCAGTGTGTTTCATGAAACAGCACGGACCCACTGAACATGCTGTGTTTACATTTTTTTTCTTTTTGTATTCACCAGTTGCTCACGTACCAGATCATGTCTTTGACACACACCGCAGTGATTCCCACAGGTTGAGAGTTTACCTTTGGTGATGTGTGGCGCGGCGTGTGACCGATGTGAGTGCTGAGACTTGTGCAGTTTAGAGGGGGTTATTGTAACCCAGGTTACAGGTAGGGTATCCGTAGACACTACACTTTACCGGTGTTCGGTAGATGCTAGCTAGTTGGCTGCTCACAGAGACGCCTCTTGTCTCCCACTCAGTTACTGCGACGTAACGCAGCTCAGACAGGTGTGTGGCCAAAAATCAGTTAGCCTGAAAAGAGCGGAACAAGATGTGAGGTTGAAACTGAGTGATTTTATCTTCCTGGACGGGGCCGCCTAGGTAAGGCCAATAAATGGGAAACGCTGCACTATTGACAAAGCTGTATCATTATGGGAAAATGAATGGTCTTTTCACAAAAAGACACACATCTCCATGAAATCTTGCAAACTGAAGTGTTAGATGTACAGCAGCCATTTGCACCGACAGGAAATCGTACAGTAAATATTGTGATGTTGCGTGTAATTATAAATATATGTTGTCGGATATGATCACATCGACTCTAACAAAAAATGTGCCGCGTTTTAGAAGCTGATAAAAAAAAAAAAAAAAAGTTGTTGCCTGACACTTTTTGTATTTGTGGGAGCTAGTGTTGAATTCTCAGTGTGCTCTTGTGTTCAAGTCGCCACATGCCTCAGATAAAAGATGTACTGTATGATTAAAATGTCTTTTTTTTATCACCATTGTCCTGCTGCCTGCCATTGTCTGCTCTTTGTGTCTTGTATACACACACACACACAGTCAGACCATAAAATGAGATGAGGCTCCGTTCAAAGAAGGGGTATATCTTTAATCATAACAGTGTACACCTGTTTCATTGTCTCATAACTGTTGGCGCCTTCAGTGCTATCTGTTACATCTGGCCTGAGGTCATTGACTGGATTTAAACTGGGCTGGGCTGCCTGCTCTCTGGGCTCACGTAGACTTGATTTACACAAGAATAATAGATCCGATTTTATTACTACTTGTGATACTGATCTCAACTTCCTAAGCCTTTGAGTCCAAGTACATCAACAGGATTTCAACTCGGGAACTGTAGGAGTTTGGGAATGGCATTAAAAAAAAAAAAAAAAAGATAAAACAGTAATCGTAAAATAATATTTGGAACAAGCAACATAGGTTGCCCCAGTAAACCTCAGTGTTGTGAGGCTCATTATTTGTATTACATCAACTGTAAGAAGTGCCCTAAACTTTTAGGCCTGCTGAGGCAGACGGCCTTAATTACAGAGAGACAACACTCTGGCACAAAGCACTAAGGAAGCAGTCCTGCTGCCATCAGCAGTAGTTTTGCTTGTCTAACAAATATATATTTTGAACGAGTTACTCTTACGTAATATATCCGAGGCAACACTGGAAGAAAAACTGCTGACTGTTGTTCCTGTTTTCACATTGAAATAAGACCTATTTATGGCTGTGGTTTGTCTTATTAGCCTTCTCCAAACTGTTGTGAGAACATTTAAAGGAGACCAGAGGCATTTTGTGTTCAGTGTTAAAGCAGTTCGAATCAATATTTTCACAGTAACAGTTTTAGCTTATTGTTTTCGGGCCCATTATTTTACTGTTGTGTTTCTCTCTCTTTGCTGTTTTTAGAGAAAGGCTAAAACGAGGGTAAGTATTGAATTTACTTTGTCTTTTAGGGGGCTAGAAACACAATTTTAAATGAATGCTAGTTTCTGCTTGTCTGTGAATAGACGTATTAATAGATAATTGTATGCTAATAGGTTCACAGCTTATTTCTGCTGCCCCCAAGTGCCCAAACATCATTTATTGCAGGTTTAATTCACTTAGTAACAGGCCGTTATGACCAGTCCTTGACTGTGGAGTTCTACTGGTGCAACTGGAGGTTAAGTCATTTGCTCAATAGCAGCTTTACAGTGGTTGCAAATGGTAATTTTTCTTTCTCTCTTTCCTCACAAACACAGCTGTGGAGCACGTGGCGAACGGAAGTGCTCCTTTCAGAGCTTGACGTCAGAACTGACCCTGATTGAGCCGTCTCTCTCCGAACAGGTGACACGTGTAGACATATAATATCCCTCCTTTTTCATTCCTCTTTCCCTCTCCTGACCCCTTCACCTTCACTTTCTCCCTCTTTCTCTCTGTTACTGAATCCATTCCAACCAAAGTGCAGAAAACACCTGTTTCCTCAGAGGTCAGTGGGGAAAAGAAGCAGTCGTCCTCTCTGATCGTCTTTCTGCCCCCCGTCTGTCCTCCACTGTGGAATGTGAAGGCCGATCTGCTCCCAGTGAGTTAATGGTGAGTTCCACACACTGTGTTTTGTGGATTGGTGGGATTCACACTGAGATACCAAGCTTGGGTTAATGGCTGCTTTTCTTAAACTTTATTCAGGCTTTAGAGCAAAATCAGGCAGGCAGTTTATCCACAGATCCCACACTGAGCTCCAGTCTTCTCACTACACCCGAGGCCTGCTCTGACGTCTCAAATTTAGTGTTTCATTTTGCATCCCTGACACTTCTCACACTGCGGTTGCAGAGGGGCACTTCCGTAGAAGCATGATTAACTCATCACGAGGCATTAGTTTCAATGTGAAACGCTGGTTTCCACCACAGTTTTGGCTCTGAACAGCAGCTGGAAACTGGGTGGATGATGTACAACCGTTTGGGGTGATGGTGTCAGAGCCGGGAGGAAAAGTACCACTGCTCTTCTGCCGGCTCCCTTTCTCCTAACCCTGTCACACCCCGTAAACCTCAAAACAAACTTCCACAAACAAACAAGCCGGAGAAAACACATTACATAAGTGAACCACCCACACTGGGCTCGCTTGATGCTTCTGTGTTGAAGGAAAGATCTTATTTTGGCTCGTACAGCTCAGACTTCTGTTCCCCTCAGCCTCAGATTCCCCCCACTGCTGCCTTTATTCTCCTCCTCCTCCTCCTCCGCCCCAATCACTGCAGTGAGGATGAGTCCGCTTCTCCTCAGGCTTGCGTGAGCATCCCTGTAATTATGTTTGCTTAAACAGAGGTCAAATATTAACTATAGCCATGGGGCAGGGTTTATTACATTTCCCTGCGAGGGAGAATCTCAGAAGCATGTGTGTCTGTTCTAAGTATATTCTGCAGGCCTGAAATAACTGTGAAGAGGCCGCAGAGCTGGAGAGCTTGTTTACAAGGTAAACATTTGCTTCCACTTTTCAAATTAGATTTTGTTAGAGCTGCTAGACTGGGCCAGATTCATAGAAGTGAAACAGGTTTTCCTTCTTTCTTTTTAGATCAGTGGAGGAGAAGAGTTTTTTTTTTTAAACATTAATTCTTTTCTCACCTCTGCTCCATAAATTTCCATTAAAAATGTCCACTGAAAAAACATACAAGTGCCTAAGTATATAAGTTACACAACAGCAGTCTTCATTAGTTCCTTTAATTAAGTCAAATTAATGCCATTAAAATAGTTTTCATACCTCAGATTCTATTACACTTTTAAAAATATTCCTGTCTTTGTAGTTAAAGCTGAATTCCACAATAATGCAGTTTATATGGAATTAAAGAACCAAAAGAACAGGAGGAAAACATCTATTTCTCCCAAACTGCTACTGCATTTTTTAGGGGCACTAATTTTTCTGACAGTGGTAAAAAAACTGACAGAAAATATATTTTTAAAAACGCATAATAAAAGCAGGCTGGACAGATATTTTGCAGTGTGTGCAGATTAATGGACTATCCGCAGTGTATAAGCAGCTGGAGCCTGCAGACAGGCTGTAATGTTCAGAACAGCTGGCTCATAAAGGCTGGGAGGATGCTGGCTGCCGGGGCCAACAGGACGGAAGCTTTCCTCTGCCCAGTAGCTTCCTGTTTTCAGACGCACAGCTCGAATGAAAGGAAACCGACTGACCTCAGACTCACTCTCGTCTTACAGTCCAACAAATCTCAAATGCACAGGGAGATTACACCGTTTGCAGTTGCTGTCAGAGATGAAATAGCGTCATTATATGACACACCCTGTGAAATTATAAACCGTTTTCATGTGGTGATCACTGAACTCTCACTAATTAACACTGGGCTCTCACTGATCACTCAAAGCCTGACATGAGGAGTCAGTAAAGAAACAGCTAACACACACCATCTAGTGGTGGAAGTAGAAAATGAAAATGCAAAGGATTTTTTTTTTCTAAATGTGAGAAACTAATTTGGTTTCAAACTGAGGCTGAGGTTAGGTGAACCAGACCCAAGGCAGAAGTAAAGAGTAGTTTCGGAGCCAAAAATCACATGAATATTTTGTGGAAATTAGGATTCAACCATGAAAATAAGGCTATAAATTATTTACACTTCGATTTTAAAAACATAGCCTATATTATCTTAATGTTGAAGGCAAGCACCCAGGAATCAAATGACACCACTCCACAAGGAACAGCCTTTATTTTTAAAAGGCTTCAGGTGACAACACTTTACAGAGAAACATGAGGTATTGTTTTACTTGTTAGCATTACATGATCATTTGAATGAAAATCAGTTAGACGGTTTTGATAATGAGTCATAGGTCATCGATAAAAACACCAAACACTTTCTGGTTGCTGTTGCAGGGATCTGATCTGATTTCTGCAAACGCCCTCAC
Source organism: Toxotes jaculatrix (assembly GCF_017976425.1). Lineage (NCBI taxonomy): Eukaryota > Metazoa > Chordata > Actinopteri > Toxotidae > Toxotes > Toxotes jaculatrix. The sequence continues at coordinate 17,783,950 of NC_054412.1, forward strand.
GCAGAATAGAAATCATGAGATCAACGGCAGCTCTCAACATGCTGACAAACCAAAATAGCCAGCCACTTTTCAACACACCCATGTTGAGGTCTGCCTGGAGCTGCCGTTACGCAACACCTGCAGTGATTTAAAAAAAAAAAAAAAAAAGAGACTTTCTCTCTTCTAACTCAGTGAACAGAGCTATGTTACTGCCAACATTTGATGTTGGTGAGAACAGCTGACTAGTAAATCCTTACCAAACAGTTACAGTTAACACTTGATTAATCAGGCACATTACACATTTGACTAATTCCAAAAACATAACAACAATCATTGATTTGTACTGTTCAGGTAATTGGAGTGCTGTAAATGCTTATAAACACAACTGCTAAGGAGCCTGAGAACCAGTTAACTGGTGACACTTCGGCGTCATGGATGTTAAAGCAGGGGTTCTGTAACATACAGTCAGAGTTCACATGGCAGTTGGTCCGATGTTCTCCAGCTGGACAACGTCCTCATGTTGAGGCTGAACTTTAGGCTCAGGTTTGTCCTCTGCAAACTTCTTCACCTTGGTGTTTTTGAGTATCTGTGAGGTCAGTCGTTCATAAAACCACTCCAGGTCCTGAGGGTCCTCTGGCCAGATGAGGTACTCTCTCCTCTTAACGAAAGGTCTGATCGCATCGTACTTCATCAGCTGGTAGTCAGTCACCTTTGGTTGGAGATTTAGGTCAGCAGTGAAGGTAAAGAACTGAAATTGTTCTATTTTAATTCAGTAAAAATTGCACAGCACCAGTTTTCTGCCTTATGTCAAGCAATGTGTTTTACACAGCTTTACTGTTTTGTTTCACTCTCACTGCTCTCATCAGTGTTGTTTCTGGCAGCAGACAGCTGGATCATTATTTAACTGTGAAAGATTCATTTATTCCCCTCAGGATTGTGGTAGAGACTAAAATTAGAACTAAAAGCGGAGTGAATACTGGAATACTGGACTTAGATTTGTCAGATGGTCAAAAACACCACTCCAGTCTAATACTAAAACTGCTGGATGTGCAAACAGGCAACAGTTTGCTAACATATTTGCCAAAGTGATTTATAGGGGGATAATATAACAATGCTGTGTGTACGAGTGGCCTAAAAATGGATATTGCATGTTTATAGAGTAAATCCAGTATAATGGGTGTAAAGTAAGTAACTCAGCAGCAGCCTGATACACACCCTCCCTACCACCAAGATGATCAAGATGTTTGTCAGCTCTTCCAGCATCCGGCTCTGGGCCAAGGTTAACGCCTCCAAGCACCAGCCATCTAGAAAAAGGCACATCCTTGTCAGTTTTTGCTCATGCTGAGGTGTTTATTAATTTGGTAATTCATTTTGTAATTTAGTAAAGAGAAAGATGAGGAAAAGAGTGATAGCTAACACTATAGCCACAATAGCTTGGTGTTTAATCTATTCAAAAACCTGCAGTCTTTACTCTAGGCTATAGCTTCATATTTCAGTGACATACAGGGAAAAGATATCAACCTTCTCATCTAACTCGTTTATTTCCCAAAATGTTGTGTTAGTGTGACCTTGTGACTGCTAATACAGAACACAGAAGACCTGTACCCTTGAGGAACTCCTTGGAGATGACGCACACGGTCTTACTGCTGCTCCAGATGGCGCCTCTGATGTTAGAGAGGTGATCTTCACCTGGCAGGAAGTCTCTGGCCTCAAAACAACAGTGGAAGCTGTTCTCCTCTGCAAACTGGTTATCGAGCTTATTCAGCAAAGCAGCTTCCACCCAGCTGTAGTCAGTGTTGCTGAAGCAGAGGAAGACATTGTACTGCACCTCCTCCTCTGGAAGCATCGGTTTTGGGCCCTCGAGAATCCTGCCAACCATCTTTTTGTAGATGATGAATATGTGCCCTCGGAGATGGGCATAAACAATCCCGCTGAGGGTGACAATGATGCTGAGGATTCCAGAAACGATGAAGAGAGCAAACTTAAGAAGCTGGACAGCCTGTTCATCATCCTCCTCGCAAGGTTCGATCATTGTGGTGTAATGAAGAAGAGGAAGGTTATGGAAAGCAGCTGGAAACTCACATCTGTACTCATAAGCACCCTGGACAGTTACATTCGTCTCATTCAACCACTTCAGGAAGCTCTCCAGATTACAATCACAAAGAAACCGATTTTCTGCCAGGCTGAGGAAGATGAGAGACTGAAAAGTATTAGGATCTGGGGAGGCTAAGAAGTTGTTTGAAAGGCTTAGACTTTTCAGGCTGAGAGGAAAGACACCCGGCTGCAGGTAGGTCAAGGAATTAGATGAGAGGTCCATCTCTATGATCGAGCTGAGACCTCTGAAAATCCCTTGTGGGAGAATCTTGAGTGAGTTGAAGCTTATGCTGAGAGACTTAAGATTTTCAAGACGATCAAACAGGTCAAGGCATTCCCCCTGTTCCCAGATTACCTGGAGGGAACTGTCATGAAGATCTAACACTTCCAAACTATTATTATAAGGTACTGTAATATTCCCATTTAGTGTGCACCACTTGATGAAGTTGCCACTGTAGAAGAAATTCTGGAGACGCTTGAAATGAGTCATTATGAAATAATAATCCTCCAAGTTCGTTAATCTGTTGTCTGTAACATCCACATGCATGCTGTTCACACCCAAGTCAGTGATACTGCTTAGTGATGCCAATTTATTGTCACCCAAAAGGAGAAAATCTAAGTTTGTTAAGGATGCAGGAGAACCCAGGTGTCGCAGCGAGTTTCCTGTCAGATATAATGCTCGCAATTTGGGAAGACCACTGAAGGCTTTGTATCCCAGTACACCAATGTGGTTGTAAGACAAATCCAACACCCTAAGGTCTGTCAGATTGGTGAACGTGTGTGAGTATATTTTTCCTAGCAGGTTGGATGACAGGTTGAGCAGCCGTAAATGTCCCTGAAGACCATCGAAAGCATTTCTGTTAACCTGATTGATTTTGTTTTTGGAAATGTTAATAATTCTTGCAACCTTTAGGGGGATAAAAACAGCTCTTTTCAAAGCAAATATATAGTTTTGAGACAGATCAAAATTGTCAATGCCACTGTTCATGAGGCCTTCGAATGTGTTTTCATCTGGATCAGGTAAGTTGTCAAACGAAAAGCCTTTACCCAGGTATCCAAAGAATATGAGATGAACAATCTGAGTCCCCTGTATTGCTTTGAAAAATTGTCTTGTTGTGTCGATGTTGAAGCCATTGCTGGATAAATCAAGGGTATTAAAGGCCATCCCTCTGAAAGGGTTCCCACAACTTTCCCAGTTAAAATCTTGACTATCTCTACCATAGTGGTTGGAGTTCAAGTTCAGGAGTTCGAAGTTCTTCCCCCTGAAACCTACAAGATCCTCTTCGCAAAATATTTTGATCTGATTCAATTTAAGGTTTAACTGTGTGAACTTTCTGAGTTTTGAAAAGAACTGTCCCGGGCGGAGTCTCTCTATTTTGTTGTAACTGAGGTCAAGGATTTCTAAGGACAAAAGGGGCTGCAGATAGCTTTCCGAAAGTATGGTGTCTCTCAAACTGCAATGATCCAAATCGAGGTTTTGTAAATTGAACAGTCCTGCAAATGCCCTCGGTTCCAGCTGAAGATCATTATTGAATCCTAGAACCAACTTTGTCAGTTTTCTCTGCCTGAGGAAAGCGTTGTTCCTTATGACAAGCGGCACTTCCTGCTTGCCAAGATCTAACTCTTGTAGCTGGTCATAGTCTCTGAGTGAGGTGCTGTTAATCTCTCTGATGTAGTTACACTCCAGGTAGAGGTGGGTGATGTTGGGAGGCAGAGCAGGAACCCAGTGGTGTTTCTGGAAGGCGCAAGCAGCTACAAGACCATATAATGTGCATGTCTGGTAGCACGTTGTTACCTGTAAGTTAGAGGATTACATTATTCCTGTAAACTGAGAAATAAATGAATTCTACAGTTAAATGATTTTGGATATACACTTTTCACTAACTTACACTTGTTCATTTGTTCATATAACATGTTAATTAGTGACCTTTAGAAGTGCTGGTTGATATAAGAATGGTATCGATCTTCTCATCTGACTCTTGGCAAGAAAGTGAATAAGCGTATGTTGAATTTGAATAAGTACATTTCCCCAAATACTGAACTGTTTCTTTAATTCTCATCAGGCTGGAAGATGAATCTCTGATTAGTTTGAGATTTTTTAAACTTTATATGTGGTCACTGTCTCTCTAGCTGTTCAGTTTGTAAAAAACAAAGTGTAAGCAATCAGTTCTGAGCTGGACACATACCTGTAGGTATAAACAACTGAAAAGCAGCTGAAGAGCCTGCGTCCTCATGTTGTCCTCGTCCTAACAAGTCCAAGGAGAAAGTCATAAATTAGATAAATTAGCAAAGCTTGAAAGATGCGATGTTGTTGCTTTGGTTCAGCAGAGCAAATATTAGTGAGGAAACTGTTTGTTTTAGCTGGTTCATAGTTCACCGGTGCAGCTTCAGTGTCACACTGTTCAGTGCACAACTATTCTATACATCCCTGATTCCATCTTTGATAATAAATCTCCACTCCAACAGCTGGCATGTTTGCCTTCAGCTAATAACCCTTGAGAGTTTCTAACAAGTTGCATGGCAGGAAATGTAAGTTGTTTTTTTGGAGTTGAACTTACAGGGAGTAAAAGTCTGGACATCTTGGCACCTTCTGTATCAGTTTTGATAATGTTTTTGTTAAATTAGGTTTTCAGAGGTCTCCAAACTTTATGGAAGTGCTGTAGTAAATCTCCAGAGCACTCCTTTATCAATGACATTAATAATAAATAATAATGGGTAGGACAACAGACTGACTGTTATTCTCTTCTCTACGTTTGTCGTTGAAAACGCGGACTACAGGGTTTATTGCACAGTTTGTCTGGATGAGTCGAGTCGGAAATAACAGAGACGTGTTTCAACAACCTTTAATTTTTCCAGACTTTCAAGAAAGTGTTTATGAAGCGAGTGAAGCGAGACATTTTCTTAGCCACAGCCTTATCACAGATTGTAGGGGGTAAAATAAAATCTTACCTCGCGTTGTGCAAACAGGTAAAACCTTCAGAGTTTCTCCTGTGCGAAGAAAATACCGAACACCTCCTCTTCCTCCATGCAGACCTGCACCACCGCGCCCACATCGACAAACTGCGGCTGCTTAATACCTGAACTGCCCCGAGACGAGCCTGCCACCGACCCTCTGTCCGTCTGACAAAACACGGGAATGTCACAACTTCCCACATGACCAAACAGCTTCTTCCTTTTTCGGAGTCAGCTCTCCTCGTTTTGACGTCCACTCATTGCGGTGAAGAGTCTTATTATGGGCTGCTTCTCATCTTTGGCGACCTCCACCAGCTTCCTTTTTTTTTTTTTTTTTTTACTTTCTTTTTTATTTTTATTTTTAAAGTAAATCACTGCTGTAACCATTATTACAACAAGTCCATTACAACAACTTGTACTGCTGCTGTTACTGTTTCACAACTTCTGTTACTGCTACTATACTGCACGCCCTCTACTACTACTACTACTACTAGTATTACTACCATACTGTGGTGAGGAGATAAAGAGACAGTCCTCACCAGGGCGAGATTATATGAACGTTTATAATTGCTGTTTATGTCCTGTCTGTTGTCTGATTTAGCTTTTTTTTTTTTTAAATTGATCTTTTATAGTTCTTTGTAATGTAAATGTTATAATGTGACACAGCCTAATGCCCATGAAAAGCAACGCCGGTGGTTAGGGGGGTCTCTGTCTCCCCCTAGTGGTGAAGCGGGGTATGACCTGCCTACAGTTTGGAGTGGTTCTTATAGATTGCTGTGCATTTCAACACATTGAGATGATATAGTGTGTAGTGGACTGGCTGCTGTGCAGTGCACCAGATGAGTGTGTAGTGACACCACCTTATAGAACACATATAAAAGTCCTGCATTCAAATTTGTGTTTAAGTAAAAGCACAGAAGTATTGGAGACAAAATGTATGTAATGCAGCAAAAGTAAATGTGCGCATTATACTCAATGGACACCATCAGTGCTATATTTCGTTATTGGATCCTAATTATTAAGGAGGCTACAAAGTGGGATTAAATGCAAATACAAAACAGAGTACAAATACCTTCACACTGTAGAGTACATGGAGTGGCAGTGATAAAATGCAACAACAATTCTTCTCCCATCACTGACTTCCACTGCCTACTATACTGTATTAATAAACATAAAATAGCCCTGACAGGGTTAGTTTTGGTGTGATGTGTCTATAGTCTCCTAAAACACATACTATGGTATAGATAATCAACTTCTTATTGGTGTCTTTATTTTTGTGTGGTGTGACGTCTCAGAAGTTGATGTTCAACATTTACTCCCATCGTGTTGTGATCTTGGCTTGTGTGTGGTAGATGTACAGTGTGTGGGTAAGACATGAGTTTGGTGCATTGTTGTGAGGGATTGTGCACATGTCACATTGCACCTTCCAAACAATGGGACAGTGACGCTGTATGAAGCAGAGTTTGCAGCTGGGTCTCTGCATGGATGACCTGTAATTCAGCTTTTCCCTCCACATGGTGGGGCAGTTATCCTGCATCTGAGGCAAGAATCAGAAGAAAAAAAAAGAAAAACAGACTTCTCCTTCATTCACATTTTTATAATTTAATGTTCCGGCACAAACTTTAAAAAAAAAACAAAGTTATTGTCATACTTATTACACTGAATGTGTTGTATGTGAGTTGAACTGTAGATAAAAACCAGTTTTCCAAAGTAGTGAATATCCTCGCTCAAAGAAAACCTTTGTTGTTTGCATATGATTCATATTATCTTGTGAGTTTGTCGTGACCTTATCTCCTATGACAATACCACGTCTCAGCTCTCCATAGTTTGTTTATTCATTTGTTTATGTGAAATCTGCATCCCACATACTCTGTCCACAACTGTCCCTGTAGCTGTTTGGCAGACTTGATCTGTACATTCACACGTCTCTCTTCAGCTGTCTCTCTCTCTCTCTCTCTCTCTCTCTCTCTCTCTCTCTCTCTCACTCTCTCTTTCTGAGACTCTTCGTCTTTTATCAAGCGTCGCTCGTCACGTGGTGTAAACCATGAGTCTCACCCTCCTGCGCTTTGCTCTCCATCTTCCCTCTGCGGTTAAAGATGAGATGAGCCAGAAAAACCACCAGCACAATGAAAAAGACCGTAAACACTATTATCCCAACAAGACCCCCCGCTGTCACCCCGGGGGGCTGCCTCGTTGGATCAGTGTGTTGTAAATATGGTGTTGTGGGGACGTCTGGAGTTGAGCTCTCCATCCAGTCATCTGTGCCGGTTTTTACGCACCTGTATTGGTCAACTAGCGTATATCCTGTAGAGCACGTGCACAGATAGCTGCCGAATGTGTTTTTACAATGGTGATCACAATAGTTAGAACTACACTCGTCAATGTCCATGCAAACTACATGATCAACTCTTTCCTCTGAAACATAACCGTCAGGGCAGTAACACTGGAACGCATCATTCGGGTCGCACTCCGCAGCGCACTCTTCCTTCCCGCAGTGAAGTTTACACTTATTCGGTGACTCTGGGTCCGGTTTATATCCACTATAACACGAGCACGTGTAGCTACCAGGAGAGTTGTCACACAGGTGCTCGCATGGAGCGGACACGCACTCGTCCTCGTCGACGCACAGACCGCCGCTCATCGAGAATCCATCCTTGCACACGCACTGAAACCCGCCGATGACATTGATGCACATGAAGTTCTCCCCGGGACACTGTCGCTGGTCCGAGCAGTCATTGAAGTCCACGCACGACCTTCCGTCCTCCGCCAGTTTAAAGCCCTGCTCACAGGCACACGCGTAGGAGTCTCCGGTCTTGTAACAGCCGTGCTGGCAGCTCAGGCCTTGGCACGGGTCCTCTGCGGACACTTCGCAGGTGACATTATTTGCAGGGCTGACGATCTGTCCCGGCGGGCAGTAACAGGAGGGGAGACCTTTAGGTTCCGTTATGCATTTGTGCTCACAGCCGCCTGTATGTATCTCGCAGGTCCAGGGCGCCTGCACCCACTGCTCGGAGAAGCAGATGTATTTACGCTCAGACGGCATGCGGGTAGCGATGCTTCCAGGGGGCAGAGACAGCATATCCTCGCCACCAAATCCCACAGGGGTCATGTAGTTGACAGACTTGTCCTCTGCAACCGCTAGAGTTTTGCACGGTTCAGAGAAGCTGTACTCACAGAGAAACCCGGCCGCCTGTTCGTCACATGGTTCCTGGATCCATGTAAAATTGCTCGCTCTGGAAACTGAGATGCAGCGATGAGAAGAACAGCTGCTGTCAAAACTCGGCGCCCAGTTGAGGAAGTCACTTTCGGTGTCTTTGGTCACCCACTGGAAGCCTCTCAGCCCAGCAGTGGTGTCTGGACAGCTGGCGGTTAGATGCAAACCGATCCAGAACCGCCCTGTAATGTTCCCCAGCAGGATCGACAGAATATCATTTGATACAGATGAGCGCACTGTCATTAAGTGACCATCTTGATATCTACACAGATCCTGCGCTGTCCTGAAATTGCTGGGGTCTCGGACCACCGTGAAACACTGGTTCCCAATGCAGTAAACACTCTCCGGCTCTATCCCGCCGGTTCTTCCCATCAGGAAAAACAACACGACAACGATCAGTCCCGTTGCATCCTTCATGTTTGAACGTTGGTTGTGGTTTAAGTTCTTGCGAGATCCAGCGGCCTACAAGCTTGTTTGTATGAGAAGCTGTTGAGTTCGCACTTACAGCAACCCAACTCCATGCTAATGCGCCGGCAGAGGAAGGAAGTCGTTTTTAATCAGCCAGCCTCGCCGCTCACTGCTTCTACAAAACTTTCTCCTAAGCACAGAGGACCACATCCCCAATTACGCACGACTTTTACGCACGTACGCACCGAAGACGCGCGCACGCAAGGGGGCATCTACCCAACGCCCCTGTTTCTCAGTAGCCCCTCCCAACTCCACACCACACAAAATGTCAGTCCAAGCAAGTCGTTGAGTCTTGTGGTCAGCCTTTAAATCCAGTTTTCCTGAAAGTGAGTTTAAAATTCCGACAGGACATAACTTTTCATCCGCATTTTCACTTTTTTGAGACATTTTTTGAACATGAACGTAACAATATCTCAAAACAAGGACAGAGCTAACAACTTTACATCTTTACATGTGTTGACAGAGACAAGAGGTCAGTGATGAAATGCAGAAATATTTTTTTTGCCTTGTTTTGAGAGAAAGAAGATGCAGCAAGTGTGTCTGTTTATAAAGATGGATGTTTCCTATTACATAATCCACTCTCTTGTTGCATATGGCCTGCAGCCAGATCTATGACTGTGATGTACAGCGCATGCGAAAGAAGGAAAGAGACAATGCAAAGGAGAGGAAAGAAGGCGGTAAACAGTCATGAAGTGTTCATGTTCTGTCCCAGTTTTTCTTCATCTCTCCTGCTGTTTTATAGCTGTGCTGTTGTGAATACTGTAGCACTGCGGCTCTGACACTTCAAATCCAAACCCCCACCGCCTCTATAATGTTGGTTACGATGCTTATTCCAGTGTTGCATTCATTATAAATTACTGTGAAGAGTCAGCTAAATGCCAACAGCATAATACAGTAGTATGAATGTAGATATAAAGGAGGTTTTTGTGGGGCTCACAACAACTGTGCAGTTTTAAGTTCACAGAAGCCAGCTGAGGAAAAAGAACAGAAAAGTCATTTAAGGAAAGACAAAACAAAAAAAACCTCTCTAACGATCAGAGCACAGCCTTTAGCTCCAGGGTTTATGCTTTTTATTTACAGTATCATTCAACAGTGTCATATTCAACAACAAAATATCAAAAGCTTGCATTAAACCCATTGTACAGACATGAAGTGGCTGGGTATATCAGAAGGAAGTGCCCGTTATATAAGGAGACGTGAGCAGCACAAGTTTACATTCATGTTTAGCTGATCTCTCATGACCAGTCTGTTATACAGTAAAGAGAATAACATTCAACCCCTCGATAATGTCAGTGAATAAACTGTACAGCCACTGTAGCACCTCAGCATTGTCCCGTAGGATAACATGAAACTTTTAATATCTGTTTCCTTCTTTTTTTCCCGATTTATCTCTATGAATATGTAAATGATGTGTGTTGTATTTACCATCTCTGACACACGTCTGACGCTTCATTTCTCATAAATAATGTGTTTTTGGGCTGTAGGTCATGCTGTAAAGAGTAACAGTGAAATGGCGACTTAAACCCATCTGAAACAGAACTCAGGGATTTTTATACTTGGGTATAAAATCCTCAACATTTAGCTGAGCACTGTGTCACTGTGCCCATGTCACCCACAAAAACATTGGCTAATAATGTTTTGGGTTTTTTTTTTAGCTCCTTTTACTGATACTAAGAGTTTAACATGTAACGCTTTAACTTCAGTAGTTCACAAAAGTGTGTATTACAGCCAATATGGGGAATATAACAGTATTGTGTAACAAGACACATCTTGTTTTCCCGTTTTGGATAAAGAACTAAAGTACAGTGTGTGTCTACAGTGTATTCAGACAGCAGCAAAATAAAATGAAGCATCAGTCTGGTTCTTTTATAAGATCATCTTATCACTTGTGTGACAGTAACAAAAAAATATGGTTTATATTGAAGGATTTGCACTGAAATTTGTAAAAATGACCATACTGCCTTTTTAGTACCATTGCTATTAAAACATTTTCTCTTATTTTCTCATAGGTTCTCCAAAGATTTGCCTAATTAGGAAGGGAATCCAAAATTTTCCATCTTGGCAATAAAAAAAGTGAACCTCCAGCTCCCATAAATGATAATTATCAGGCCAATAAACCCCAGTTCCATTTAGAAATCTATAACATTCAGAAAGCATTAATGCCACATATCTTCATTTGTCTTAATCTGTCACAGCTTTAAGAGATAAACTGTTTCCCTGTGGATAACTCTGAGAAAAAATTCCGTATATCTGATGATTCTGAGGAAAGAAAAGAGTGCATGAGACACGAGAAGATGGTTGAAGGTCTTCAGTGGCACCATTACGGTCTTGGCAAGTCGTTTTTAAACTGTTTGTCGCAGGATAACCTCTTATAGGTGTCGGTGGTCACCTGCTGCAGATAGAAGATGTCTATATTTCGATGTCTGATGGACGAAAGCTCAAACCTGCCGCAACGTTTAGCCATGTTGTGGAACAGGAAAAACAGCAGTCCTGCACACAGCAGCATGAACACAGTGATGCCCAAGACGCTGCCGGTCTTGACGTAAGAGGGGACTGTGTCCAGGTAATTGGTGGCCATTGTGGGGTATGAAGGAGATGAGCCCGATCCATCCTCCTCCTCCTCCTCCTCCACCTCCTTGATTCGTTTACAGGTGTGACCATCGTGCAGCTTGAACCCCTCGTCGCACAAACATCTGTAACTGCCGAATACATTTTCACACTTGTGATCACACTCCTGCATGTCCTCACATTCATTTATGTCAGTGCACAAGGTTGTCCCGTTAATCACGTCTTTAATGTAGCCCACGAGGCAGAAGCAATCCTCCTTGCCCTCTTCAGTTGTGATGCATCGAGCCGGACAGTCTCTCTCAACACAGTGTTGTACACACTTGGTCGGATCTGTGGATGACACCTTGAACCCCGGGCGGCACATGCACTGGTAAACCCCACTGACCTTGTCACACAGCATGTGCTCACACCTTTGGCAGATTTCAGTGCTGATACACTCTCCATCGTCCTCGACGTAGTCATATTTGCACCTGCACTCATACCCTTTCTCTGTGTTAAAGCACTCCTCACCCTCACCTGTGCACACGTCCTGCTCCACGCACTCATTCACGTCCTCGCAGCTCACCCCGTCCTGCGCCAGCCTGTAGCCTTCGAAGCACGTGCACACGTGAGAGTCGCCCTCCTGCCGGCAGCCGTGGGAGCAGTCGGCGCACGGGTCTTTGGTGCAGGTGATGTTGTTGGGATGGAGAGTTCGTCCTGCAGGGCAGATGCAGGTTGAGTTGCACCCGTGCTCACAGCCGCCGTTAAACACTTCACATATCCAGGGAGCCGGTAGCCAGATTTTCTCGAAACACAGATGTTTCGAGTCCGGATATTTACCGTCAACCTTTTCCGTGACAGCGATGGTTCCCTGTGGAAACGCTTCCAGGTCGCTGACCTCGAAACCCATATGCGTAAAATACCTCACCTGAGCGCCCCCGGACGACGCCTGTAAGCGACTGCAAGTTTCCTTGAACGTGTACTGACACACAATTCCGTCCAGTTTGTCACGACACGGCTTCCACAGCTCCGCGAGGTTCCCTTCCTTCGACACGGAGATGGAGGGGCATTTCTGGAGACCTGCCGCAGTTTCCGTCCTGCCGGTGCCGTGCCGCTCCAGCCAGGCACTGGCGCTGAGCCCACTCAGCAGACTTCTTAGTTTCTTCGCTTCTTGTTCCGAACCGCTCACGAACAACTGTCCCCCCATTTCTTCGCAGTGTTTACGCGCACCTGGGAAGTCACTGACCTTCTGTAAAAGCGCAACGCACTGATCCCCGTCGCAGTGGCCGCGCTGAGAGTGGACGGTTTCCTGCAGCCCGCAGAGGGAAATCACGCAAATAAGCAGAGCTCGTGTGGTAGGAATCATGATTGTCGATGTTAGAAAGCTGATGAAAAGCTCTGTATGCGACAACCCGAAGTTAATACAGCGACTGAAAGAAAGACATAGTCCCAATTTATAAAAGTACTGAACTTTTCTTTTTTTTTTTTTTTAGGAACACGCGGAAGGAAGCACCTCCCCATCCAGTCCACTGTTTCCAGTGTTTTAAGTACTGATTGCTCAACCCCCACAATGTCCAAAATCTTTATCTCAAAGAGACTAGCCCACCAAAACACACACACACACTCGCACACACACGCGCGCGCGCGCGCACACGCACACACACACGGTACATGAACTTTTAACACAATCCTATAATTCTCAACTATGAGTGAAATCCAACTCCCACACAACAGAGGCACATGTATAAGCCTTACTCTTTTTTTTGGCATGCCTTAAAGACACAATTCATAGTCTTATAAAAAAAAATTCACTATTTTACACAAATCATTTGTTTCAAAATCCTCTATAATGTCACCATTTCACACTTAATATTTAAAAAGTTAAGAAGCTCCATAGCATCAATATTAGTTTGTATGTCGACCCTCAGATTTATTTATTTATTGTTGAAATATATGAGAACCGAAGGAGAAAAGTAAAGGGAGTGAATTGATATAAGACGGCAGCGTGTTCTGGAAGCAGGAATGTATGTTCAAAAAATGTAAATGACTAAAGTCAACATCCCGTTGCCCATTGAACAAGGCCGTCTCATGAACCCCAACCCCTCCCCAAATTCTTGATTGAATCACCCAGTTACAGTAAAATTAAAAATGAACTTCATAATAGAAATGTGATCGACTCCAAGAGCAGCCAAACCTTCCAGGAGAGACACTGACTCATGGAATCGGAATGTGGACGAACTTCCTTAAGGTACAATAATAACTACAGAGGTAGAAGCACAATTGTCCAACTCATGGTCAGTCTAAATAAAATCATCGTTCTTTAAGTGTTCACCGTCTTCTCTCAGGTTATAGCAAGACTGGCAGAGGAGGAACAGAGCTGCCTTCCACTTTCCTCAGGGGAGGGAAAGTGACGGAGACGTTGAAGAGGAAGTAAGAACAAGAGAGCTGGACAGACTTTCTAAAGCCACAGAGTGCAGAAACAAAAGGTGACAAGAGTTGCATTACATAATGTGTATATTCTCATTCTCTGCACTGCTGGGTTTCCAGGTGGAGTCTGGACTAAGTAGACTTGAAGGAATGGGATCACAGCCAATCACTTCCCTGCCAAAATGACCCAGACTGACTCATTAGCTGGGACAGAAGATGAAGCATGTTTCAGTGCAGTAGTATGCAAATGAGTTTCAGCTGTAACCGAGCGTGTGTTCCGAGACCTGAAAACAGACTTATCATTGTGATTACAGACGTTTATGAGGCAGTGAGGTGCTATATATCATTCACAGAGGTGTTAGGATCTATGCTGTTTCAGTGCCTCGTTCTTTTCCTTCATCAAAGGGATGTGGTGGAATGGAATGGGGTGGAGGGGATGTGACTGAGGCCTACATGGACAGGAATTCTTTGTTCATACTGCAGAAACAAAATAATCAGTTCACTGTTTTGAGAAGTGCATGTTTAATTTTAAGATCATAACCTTTCACAGAACGCCTACCAGAGAGAGAGGCATGGATTCAGTCCAGTGCAGTGACACACACTTACGTGTAATTTTAACACAAAGTCATCCTGGCGACAGAAACCAGGCCAGTCGGTCTCAGGGCGTTTTTTTTTTTTTCTACGATGTCTATCTTCAAGGCCCACGCTGAGTTTACACAGGGCGAGTGCTGAAGATGTGCCTGAAGATTGTTCTTCTTCCGCTAAATCAAAGCCTGTAGTTTCCAGTAATCACTTGCACTGTGTTTCCACAGTGGAACCATGTGACGCGGTCACTTTGACAAGGTTTGGTGTCAACTGATGGCCAAACCTGAAAGTCACCCTCTGTATCATGTTGGTAAAGTCACAGGCCGACAGCAGCGGAGTGCTACAGACTATGGAGGAAAGTCATATGCACTCATCCTCCCACAGGGGTGTAGCACCAGAATCACATGCAGTCTCATTGGGGACCCTTGTCTGCTTATTAATCCAGTGCCACACCAATTTGAATGACTAAATCGGAAAGTATAAGCCCTTGAATTTGTAGTGGTTACCATGGTAACCAGTAATAAAGTGTTTTAAACAAATTTAAGAAAGTCTTTATAATCTACGGGGTCATCACGCTCACAAAATACATAAGGAACCATATTAGCCCTTGAAGACCTAAATCATAATTAATTTACTATAATTAATGTGTAACTCGTATTCTGTGTGACTCGCAGAACTATAAATATTTGTCAGAGTTGTTCTGCCAACCCTTTAGCTGAACCTGATAACATGTGGAAGAAATGAAATCATCAAAAACAAATCTGGCTGTGTTGAACATAACCAGAAAAACACCCCCATATGTTGTAACAAACAAATATGAAAAATTATTCCTCCACACGTTTTGCTTCAGCAGTTGGTTTCACTTCTTCGGAGCTCATTAATGCTGCTGTACACAAGCTGTAAAACAGTAGCTTGACTGGGAGCTGGGGCTGTGTGCGGTGTCTTTGCCCAAAGTTGGGCTTTCTGGCTCCAGTTGCTGATGGAGATGGCGGGCAGTGGTACTTCATGGTATGGATGACATCACAAATATTTCATGTTTTCTTCTTGCACGTTGAGCTGAAATTGTGTGTGTACTATGAGTAGGGAAGTGGCTGAAGTTATTTTAGACATCCAGGGTTCTGGTTCTTGCAGAATGACATGGACACCTTAGAAGAGACATCTGTAACCATGG
Source organism: Toxotes jaculatrix (assembly GCF_017976425.1). Lineage (NCBI taxonomy): Eukaryota > Metazoa > Chordata > Actinopteri > Toxotidae > Toxotes > Toxotes jaculatrix. The sequence goes on from NC_054412.1 coordinate 17,799,387, forward strand.
TAACTGTACACAAACATGAGCAGTTTTTTTACCTGATGAAATGTTTCCACAGAAAATCCTACTGCGTGGATCTATACCTGACCTTCTACATCCACAACACCACAACAGACCTTGTTGGATCCAGCTGGAAAAACTGTTGTTTTCAGCAAGATACAGCAGCTACAGAGAGTGAGAGAGAGAGCTGCCACCAGCCGAGGAGGAAAAGGGAGTTGTTTCCATGTCCTGGATGAGGAAGGAGATCTGAGGTTAGTTCACAAATGGCCTTACACACACACACACACACACCTAAATGCACAAGCACAATGAGGCGGTCACGGACACACACGCACATGCACACAAACCTATAGAAATGAACTAGCCTCACACACACAGGCGTGACACTTTCAATTATCTCTCCGCCTGTGACACCCACACCCTGAGGAGTTGACTAAGCTCTGCTGCTATGTGATGGGTGGCTGCTCTGACCTTTGCTATGCCACATGTACCATGGACCAGACAGTGTTTGGTCTTTATGTAAACCCACACACGCACACACTCAATTGTATTCTCAGACTTGTGGGTACCACTAATCACTTTCCTGAACAATAAAAACAAACAAAAAAAAACCCAGCAGAAATCATTAAATCGTTTCTTAGGAAATGAAGTGCAAAGGATTCTGCATTGTGCATTTTTACAGCTTTCTGTTTCATCTCCAAAGTTGATTTATTTTGGTTTTTGATCATTTTGTAAAAGTTAGTTCTGAAACCAGAAGGAGTGAATTAGATGATCACTGATCATCTAATTCACAAAAAAGAAAGAAACAAAAGAAGGTAAATTATAATAAACCAGAAATCTCCTTTAACATCACTGTTGACCTCACAGGAAATTATTTCATTAAAACCGAGGAAGAGTCATTTGTCCTGTGTGCTGCTGTCACAATCAGTGACAGTGTATGATTAGTACTATTGTGACACACCAGACCTTTGCCATCTTTTATATGCTGCTGTTGAAAAAACACCCATATAATACAGATATATCTGATATGTGATATATAGATATACATACTGCCCAGTGATATATCTGCTTGAAAATGTGGGAGGATTGATTTAAGGAAAACTGCTTTAAAAGTTCCTTCAAATAACTTTTCAAAATAACCAAAACGTTTTCCCTTTGAGCAAACTGAAACCTGATGTCATCTCTGTGACACCTTCAACTCGGTGGAACAACGTGATGTTAACAAAGTGTCATGTGTTCCTGTAAATACTTTGGCAGGCTGGCTGGCAGGGTCTAGCGTTCCCTCTCAGACCCTTGCTGACCTCTGAGGAACTTGCTCTGAGGATATTGTCTTTCACCAGCTGAGACACACAGATAAATATTCACCGCGTAAATCATGTCCTGTGTTGAGGCACAGTGGAGGGAAAGGTAGATCCACTGCATCAATGGCAGGAAATGCCCCCTGGGGACTCCTGGTTGATATCACAAGCCTTCAGGTTAAACAAGCAAACTATTTTACAACTTTGCAATCTTTAACATTTTTGTTTTCATCCGGATTGACTCTGTTCGGCACATGAAGCACAGTGAAAAAAGAGGAACAAGATAATAAACTCAAACTGAATTTAGGTTCGGCAGAGATTATTGGTGCATTGACAGATAATAAAACTGGTGAAATAAAAACACATCTATGTATCAGGATAACATTCGTGGTTCCTATTAGACTGACACTGATGCACTTTCTTGACTTTGGAACAGAAACTCTACCGGACATTAGGAAAGAATTTAAAAAAAAAAAAAAATTTTTTTTAGGTGTACACAGGAAATTATTGCATGATGAACATCTGGCTCGGGTTTTCCTGTATAAATCAAGCAGAAGATTTTGCAATCGACTTTAAAGTGGTTGTAAATGATCGGGACCCAAAGATTTGTTTGGATTGTGTGACTGCGACTAAATCGAAACAGTTTTTTTATAACCTTCCTGTTTTAGATTTGGTTTGTTTTCACCATGACGCCAATATTTCAGTCAGCCACAGGTTGCCTAAACTTAAAGCCACATGACGTGGTTTTAATTAAGTAATTATCATTACTGAACAACCAAGTCTGTGCATCGAGGTTGGACAGGTCGACAAAGGAGATTGCTGTTTGTTTCCATTTTAAAACCAGTAGTTAACATTGTGTCTTTGACCACATTCTATAACCTCAACTACATGTTTATTATTGTAACCATGACAACAAAGATTTTCAGATGTTAACCCAAATGATCTTTCTCTTTATCTAACCATGTTGTTTTTGTTCCTAAACCTAAAAAAACACGTTTACCTGTGCTGCAGGTTTATAGCCTCTGTGACATTCCTCCATTCCTCCTCCTCTTTCCTCAAGCTCAGCTGTTGATGCTGCTCTCTCTCCCTCTCTTACCTCCACCTCTCATGCTTCATCTTCCCCTCCTGCCACCAGTACATCTTCCCTGTCTCTGTGACTGGGCAGACTGGGTTTGAAATCGCCATTGTCAGTCTAAGAATAACTGAAGACAACCAGCTAATCAGTTGCATAATCAGATTGCAAGGTAAACCTGTGTGGAAAACATTCTTCCCACAATCATTGCAGGTTTGGCCACATGTCAACAACAGCCCCATGCTTCTGGCGTTAGGGGTGGCCCAAACTTTGTGTTTAGTATTAATTTGACAGTTGGCCAATTCTTACACATTGCCCCTTTAACAGTTTATCTGTAGCATACTTCCTGCCGCTGTAGGACGGCTGCAGGAAATGCGCCTATATCTGGTATCTGAGAGAAGGGACCATCGACCAATGTAACTGTATAGGCTGGAGGATTTACTAATTCAGAGAGCAGAGCTCAAAAAACAGATCTTCTTGTTAATTAATGTGAGTCAGTTGGCTCAGTTTATCAGAGGGACACATGGCTGTGTCCATCAGTGTATACAGTTCATTGCTGCCCATCATTGCTGTCTGATTAGACTCTCAGGCTATTAGACCACTCAGGGCTCAGCCTGCTGTTTTCTGTTGCGTGGAAGCTGCTCTCTTCATGCCACAGTTAATTGCTGGAATCTCCTGAACTGGACGGGGCCTCATCTCACATAAAGCCAGATTATTCTCAGTCTGTTTGTTTTTGAGAGAAGCAGAGGACAAGCCAAAGAGAGGAATGTGTTCTTCCAGAGACACAGAACAGTCTCGTTATTGCCTCCTTCCTACAGGAAATCACAGTGAGCTGTTGCACCTCTGTCTGTTATCATTTCTGGTTTGGAAAACAGTTGAAGGGTGTGTTCGGACACCGATAGATTTATTGGCATGTCTCCTTTCACTCTGTGTCTCGATTTTATTGTTTTTTTGTTCCAGGCTCTTCTCTTCTTAACTAAAAATTTAAGCTTGCAGTTTTAATTTGTTCTCCTTACAAGCTTTTCTTTTTTTTAGTAACGCTATTCTCCACAAAGAGTGATGGCCCTATTTTCTGTGAAATTACTGACATACCAATTCTTTATTGTCACGTCTAGCCTTTGATTCTAGTAAAGTCTTTTTGTTGTGTTCCTGTTTTATTTTGTAGCTCTAACTCTCTGTCTCTTTTCAGATTTACTTCCTGCCCTCCTGTGTTTCCCACATGTTTGATTACCTGATTACCCTAATGTGTTGCACCTGTTTCCCATTGTCTCTCCACCACCTCATGTATTTACATTGTGTCCTCCCCTTTGTTCTCTGGCAGTTCGTCTCTGGTTTAGTTCAGTTTTTTGAAGTTAAAGCAAGTCTGTGTTACTTTTGAAAGAAGAAACAAAACATAATCTTCATGATCTTAAAAATGTACATAATAAAACAAACTTGCTGAGGGGTTTTTCTGCTGTAGCCTTACTTGTTCTAGTATGATCAATTGCTCATGTTGTAATGAACAAAGTGAACCCAAATGGAAAATACAGACTCAGAAGATGAATCTAAGTAGTGCAAATACTCAGGGTGGAGGAGAAAGGTGTAGTAAAGATGGTGGCTAGTGAGGCAGCACAGGGTGGAACGGGGCTGAGGAGAGAGCTGGGCTGGGTGCAGAGTGACGGGAAAGCTGTGGCCGGCAGAGCAGAGTGGAGTGAAGGCAGTGGAGTGAGCGTGGCAGAGCAGCAGGCTGAGAGATGAACCCAGGAGCTGGCTGATATGTAGAGATCCTGGAGAGCAAGGAACCAGAGATTAATCCAAACCCTCGAAAACAGTACGAGGAACAAAAGCTCAGAACACACCACTCTTAGGGGCTGGAGGACGTGTTTGTTATACAGGCTGACACAGAGATGTGGTGATGAGTGGTAGAGAGGCCAGGGTGCAGAAATAGCCAGGAAATGGTCATCAGTGTGGTCTTCAGGCTAGCCAGCTCGGAGACAGGATGGGAATCAGGTGTGGTGAGGAAGTCCTTAGCCCACTCAGGTAATGAATTCCTTTGGCAAGGCCTGGGGGATGCTTCCCTGTGCGCCACTGTCTACAAGGCACCCTCTCCCACCAACATTAGAGGCACAGGAGGGTATAAGACAAGTCACACAGCCCATGTTTAGGGAGCAGGTGGTAGCAGGACAGGCAGGGAAGACCCAAACACAGACTCTAAGGCAACAGGTTCAATTAAAGAAGTTTAATGGATTGAATGATAATGATCAGGCTCATATTCAGAGGATGGAACGAGTGAGTCCAGCGATCATAACAGCTATTGTGGTTAAGATTTGGATAAAAGAAAATACATAATTATTGTTGTACACAAAATATAATGAATTTTCCAAGAAAAGAAGCTAAGAAACATTCTACTTAAACAGCTTAAAAAAAACAGGACAGCTGTAGCTGTGGTTTTATGTCGATGCCTAATAATGCAGATGGCGACAGATTGATTGCGAGGAAAATCTACCTCATTGTGTTTGCAGCGCCACAAACTCAGCTTCCTCTGTGCCTCCTTACAAAGCCCAGTAACACCAGAGTTTCCCCTCAGCTTTCCTCCTCGCTGGTCCCAGTCCTACCTGGAATGCCGTTTCCCAGTGACAGATGGATGCATGGAGGGATGGACAGGAACACCCCTATTCTTTTCTGTCTGCTTCTGCAGTAAATAAGACGGCCCTCCTGAGGAGGCCGCCCTGGCACGGCGACAGAAATATTCTGAACTTCCCGTGACCCCAGAGAAAAGAACAAACACCATGGGCCCCTGTAAAAGTCTCTTTCACACACAAACACACTTTTATTTTTTACTTTATTTTTTTTTTTATCTGATACAAGTCTGGCTGTTTGCCCTTTCCATGTTTTACATACACTAGTGCACACACACAGTCAGTTTCTGGCTCTTTGTGCCCCTATTGTTCTACTCACGGGAAAACAAATGTCCACACAGACCTTTGATAACATTGGACAAGCAGATTGTTTTCATGCGGCTTGCTGGAGTAGCAGAATTAAAGGCATAAATCTCTGCAAATGAGGAGGATGATAGACCACAGATATGAAGCAGGTAGACAGTCAGGTGAGGTTTAAACAAATATACTGTTTAACTAAATCATTTAAACCATTTACTTGGTAGGAAAAACTAAAGTGAAAAACAAACTGACTCTACCCACACAGCACAGCTATTTGTTTAACCCTTAACCTCTTACTGTTCAGTCACATGATCAAACATATGGAATCGTGAGGACAGGAGTCAGTCTGCAGAGAGGAACCTTAGTGTGGATCACCAGCTCTCGTATTCCAGTGAAGCGAACACTACCAGAAGTATGGTGTTTGACTCCACATGTGTCAGCTGTTTGTCGTGTGAAGGTTTGTGAGGTCTGTTGTGCAAGTGCTTGTGGTGCGTGTGCAGTGGAAATGGTGGGATTGAAGGTTTTGAGTTAATCTACCAAGGAATTCATGAATTTTCCATGAGTTCATGTTCGTGCAACAGGTCGTGTCCTCATGCAGAGCAGCTATTCCCATACATGCTGTGTTCTTGTCTCCACGGCTTTGGTGTGTTATATAAATATACTGCACAAATAGGAATGATAAGGAGAACTAAATATATGTCTCTGAGTGGGAAATGACCCATCTGCGTGGATGAATCTCACAACAAGTTCCCTAAAGTCTTAGCTGGAGAATAATAACCTGCGGGGAAGTCAGCTCCTTGGGAGGGTTTTCTAAGTTCATCTCGAGAGCATATGCTCTTGGTGGGGTCGAAATGGTCTGCAGTTCCCGTCAGTCTTCCCTTAAATGCAATACATTTATGAGTCTGACTGTCATGACTGACCCCTAAGGCGGCTTTTTTCTGAACCCTTTTTGTTATGTTTAGAACTCTGGGCCATTTTCAGAGTCTTGTTTAGCTTGTTAAGTTTTGTTTATAGTTCCTGTTTTATTTTGAAATCATTGCCCTTGTCTTGTTCTACTTCCTGTCTTTGTCTTGTTTCCCGCCTTTGTGATTGTCTGCCCCGCCCTAATTGGTTTCACCTGTTGCCCGTTGCCTTGTGCATTTAAGTATCGTCGTTTCCCTGTGTTCTGTGACCTGGTTTTCCCACACAGCAAAGGCCTCCCCATAAACCCTGTGTGTAGAGTAAAACCCTCTCCCCAATGCTCTGACCCATATGTGGTCACAGAGCATTCTGGGAAGGCTGCACTTCTTTTTCAGTCTGGCTTTGTAATAGATTTTTATCCATGACATGAATTTCAAACAAATGTGAGCAGCAAGAAAACAACCTGCAGAGGTAGTTTCTTCCAGCTGGACGGTGAAGACACTGAACTCTTCAAGTCCAAGTTCCTCTTCTTAGTGGAGGATATAAATTTGAAAGCAGACTAAAGAAGCATTTCCTGTAATGATTTATGTAACTTAGAAGTTATGAACTGTACGTATCATATGTACATATCTGTACATATGTGATTCACACATCCCATTTTGGAATTTGAGTCCAGTTTGTACTGACTCCGCTTTTTTAAAAACTTGTATTTCAGTGATAGTAATTAAAATTGTAGTAAAAATAACACATCAAAATGTGCAAATATTGATATATGAATAATGTATGCAGTGCAAACATTTTTGACTTACAACTATGAGAGAAACGGCATGGAAGAATAATATGAAGTAGCATGTGAGACAAGATGACTGAGAACATTTTCTTCTTTTCTTCTCTGGGCACGGTGCTGAAGGCTGATAAAATGGGCGTATTCCGAAAGAAACAATGTTCCAGGTTCAAGGGAGGTGGCAGCAACCTTCAGGGGGCACAATGAAATGGAAATCTTGTGTAACGGGTTTGGGCTTTGATATAGCAGAGTGAGATAAAGCTGCATTACATTTGTGCTGAAACACACCTAATCCAGTGATATTGTTGGAGGGCAATGATGAAGTCATGTCTGAAGTCGCACGATGTGATACTGAGCGAACAGGCGCCACTGTCTGACCGAAAACACACGGATTTGGTAATGAAATAATATTGTGCAGGACTATTCAGGCTGAAGAGGATGAAAGCGGTGTTAGCATTTTGGACGCACTGAGAATACAGGCAGATATTTTTTTTGGATGCTCCAGTGTCCATGAAGGAACAGAGACGTGAAAATGACAGCTGCTGGGTAAAGTGTTCCTTTTAGCTGTCCTTTCAGCATAAACACTTTGATACGTTCAACTTACTGACAAACAATGGCCAACCAGAATGTCAGAGGTTACTAAACAATTGTGGCACTGTGGAGTTTCATTCTGGTTAAGGAGCTGTGACCTCTCAGTCCATTCAACGCATGGACAGATGGACAGATTTGTTGTTTCCCAGCTTTGACTTGTCTCAAGAATGTGTTGAACTCATTTAAAAGCAGACCTTCAGTTCCTTTGTTCCACTGCATAAGCTAAATCTAATGTGTGCTCCTTGTCTTGGCCCGCTCTCCTGTCTGGTAAACACACTGGATCCTGGTTACTTTTCCTTCTATTTATGTTTTCGTGTCAGTTTGACAGCTACGGGAGACTGAGACGCTGAGGCCATCCAAGAGTTGGCTGGTTCAATTGTGACTTGTGCTGATAAAACTATTTTTGTAGTTTCACAGCTGGAATTGTAGAAGGAAGAGTTGATGTCTTGTCAAAATATTTTCAATAGTAAGTGCAGAATATGCAGCAAACAACAGTACAACCCTGAAAAAGTCCCCCTGACCAGACAAATGAGTTACGTAGTCCAGTTTGAACATAAACACATTTTAAGTTCTGTCTGATGAGGGAAATATATTCTAAGCACAGTTTGTTAAAAATGGAAATCAGGTCTTGGTTAAAATAGAGGAAACACACGCGGCTGCTGAATACAATCTGTTTTGCTGATATAAAATGTTTGGATGTCAGTTCCAACCTTCCCCCCCCCCAAGTCATCAATCTGACATGAAAGTGCTGAGGCTCAAAACATTTTGAAACTGCAGATGTAGACGAAAGTAAAAGCATAGCTGCTGGATTTTAATCCCTGAAAAATAACTTTATAAGACATACTGATCTTAAAATAGATCCAAAACATAAATTGAATGTTATCAGAATCACTTCTCATTGTGATACACTGTTTTAGTCATTATTTGGAGAAACATCAGTTTCACTGGTAAAGACCTCAGTGATGCTGTCACTCATGGTTGCTAGGAAATTTATGATGCAGCTGCAAATCCTCTATGATGCAAGAGTGTTGGGTGACTATGCTACAACACTCGAGCATGACTCAGTTGGTTAAGCAGGGATGCCGTCTGCAATCCCCACTGAGTTAGAGGAGTCAGCCGACCGCAGACAACGAGTCAAAAGGTTGCCTTACAGAAGCATTTCTATCTACAAACACAGAGGTTATGTTTCAAATGAAAGAGCATGAAAACTATCTTGTGAGCAAGTGGAGAAGTCTAAGCAGTAAGCTGAAAGAAATGGATAAATGGCAGTAATATAGAGAGACACATTTAATAAATTAACAGCTCAAGTAGCCTGATAAGCGACTGGTGATGTGTCCAGGGTGTACCCTGCCTCTCACTGAGTGTCAGCTTGGATTGACTCCAACTTCCCCAAGACCCTTAAAAGATAAACCGGAAAACTAACGGCTGGATGGCAAAATGGTCAGTACATGTCATGTGATCTTATCAGCTGCTTACAAAAGTGATAACATAACCTAACGTATGTCATTGCCATTTGTGCTTGAATACATCAACAACACTGTGATTATAGACCAACACAACAGTTAATACAATACAAAATTTTAAGTACAGAAGTTATTATTTGATTTTATTTTAATTTTTTTAGGTTGACACAACCTATTTTTTAATGCTTTAATGCAAACTGTTAATTGAGTAAGCCCAAATCTGAGGAAACTCCCATGCTGTCCTCAGTGACTGTCCCTCTCCACAGTCACAAGTTATGTCGCAAAATCAAACAAATCAAAATTCTGACATCGCAATAAACATTATGGGGACATTTGTGGTTTCCATGACATTTTATGATTAATACCACTTGTGTTGATCAACGTCATGATCTGAGAGTCATGCAGTATAGCTCATTGTTGCTATGGAAATACTTGCCATGATATCATTGTGGAATCTCCTTCAGTGTCGCCCCAGTGTTGGTCTAACAAATCCGACTGGATCTACAGTATGACGCTCTCATGTCTCAGCAACTCCCCGATATACTCGTATTATTGCACTGCCCACAGAAACACAAATACTGGCAGAGATATCGTAAATATGTGGGCGACCAGACGAGTCCCTGTGACTTGTTCCTGAGGCCATCACTATTATTTTCTTCATCATCAGTCGGAGTGAAAACAGTGCTTTCTTCCCTGGGTCTAACACTGATGCGATTTGTGATCAGTTGGCCTCGTTAAGTTTGGCAGAAAAATTTCCACGTGCTTTCTTGTTCTGCTAACAATGTCCTGCTCAGCCAGGAATATTTGAGTTGGCAGCTACCTTGGCTCCCGCTTTAACGACAGCAGTGGAAAATAAAAAGAAGAAGAAAGAAAGTGATCTGTGAGAAGGAGAAAGTCCCATGTGTGAAATCTTTACGGGCAGGCCCCTGGCGTCATCTGTGACCTGCTGCTTCTCTCTGGCCTGGATCACTGCTCACTGTGTGTCAGTGAAAGCTAGTTTAGTCTGCACGTGGAGTGAGTGTGAGGACTAACAGTGAGTGTAAGTAAGCACCGTGTGCTCCTGTGTGCGTGAGTGAATGTGTAATTCCCACTTTAAATTTTTTTTTTCTGTGTCACAAAGAATAATAATGATTTTGTTGTTTATTGCAGATCGTTTGACGTCATGACCTACGTCACGATTTTAGGGGCACACTTCCTTTGTACTTACAGTCACTCCCACAGAACATTACATTTTCTCAAGTGCTGCGCCTTATTTTGTCAGTAAATGATTAGTTTTCCACTTCAGATGTAATGAGGACAAAACGCACATTTCGCCACAAGGGATTCTCTTGACCTTAGAAACAGGAAAGTCAATCTAAAATATTATTTGTGGAGCATCTTCATTTTTGGAAGAATGTCTTGGGAAACCAGTCTATTGGCAACAAGCATGAGACAGTTCAAATTAGTGTCACCAAGTCAGATCAAATTTGAGATTATTTCTGTAGCTCCTCATTACAAAAAGTGTGTGGCAAAAAAAAAAGAAAGAAAAAAAAGTATGAATGTGAAAGCCTATTTAGATTTAACTATTAACAAATCAAACATTACAGAGAATGATAAAATACAGTAAAGAATAAAATAAAAAGACAAAAAAGAAAGCAGAAAATGGGGAAAAACCTCATGAATAATTATAAAAGGACAACAATGTACAAACGTGAGACAACTGCAAACACACATTATCCTGGAATAACTGAAGATAACTCGAGATTATTGAGCAACATATTTATTTTTTAACGTATTTTAGACACAATGAGTACAAGTAAGTGCTGGGATCTGGGAGCATGTTGATGTTGCTACAGTGAAGTCAGATGAGGCAGTGTTCAGGTGATCAGACAGGTAAAACACAAAACACATTTCTCTGGCCATTTTTTTTTTTGTGGGGCAACACTCATATTAAATATTAATTTTATATTTGAGGTTTAGAGTTTGAGAAAGAGTTGAATGAATTACCTGTGATTCCACTGTAGTCATGATGCACTCTCCCTGGTTTACGACAGACAGTATGTGTAATAATTTCACTGTGCATCTATTTAAAAAAAATGTGAGAACCAACAGAATCTCCATTTCCAAAATTTCCAAAGAGCAGCTGTCATCCCTAATCACGGAGATGGGAAATCAAACCTTCCCTAATGAGTAATGAACAGCTGCCTGCAAGATGTTTGTCCGGCACATTTGTCAAAATATGAATACTGTGGCTGCCAATATAAAAACCAACTGTTTTGTAGTTAGTTTAGGGAACTACAACATATAACGTTGTTACATTTTTAAAACCAAATGTAGTTTTGCTTACTTACTGTAACCCTTCACTTAGCTGAAACAATTGCCATCCCCTGTTAATTCCAGTGTACCATTCATTCCCATGAGTCAGGGTTGAAAGTACATCCATCTTGCTATTACAAATCTGTCACCACGCTCAGTATTGTTTGTATTTCTTTGGTATATCAAGTAAAGCCATTGTAACATCACATGTGCGACCCCCGTTGAGTATTTTTAGCCGTTAACGTTCCACCCTGTCAGCCTTTGCCTCTCCTAAGTGGCCTTGAGCCTTTATCCGATGGCGTGTGCCAGCTCTTGTTAAACACAAAGTGACAATAAGTTTTCACTGCTTGTTAGTCAACATATTCAAGGCCGGGGAAACCGTCCCTTCCTCGACGAGGTACCGGATTCTCACAGTCTCACTAACATACAGTGCTTTGGATGTGATTTTTATTAACTGATGATTTGAGAGGAAAATGTGTTTTTGTCCACACATCCCCTTTGGCAGAAAATGTTGTTTGTGTCACTATGGAAGCCATTTAATAGCAGTGGCAATGATATTATTTATTGTAATAAAACACAACACTAATATGCCAAGTCATAAATCCAGTATGACAGTAGTTTGCTGCAGTGCCAGTGTTATTCTCTTCTGTGTGTGGACATTCTCCTGTGTTAGTGCAGGGTGATTTAGTTCTTCCTACAACCACTGGCCATTGTTAACTGAAACCCCAGAGATATCAGCCAGCCTTTGCTTGTTTTTTTTTTTTTTTTTTTTGGAAACCACAACCTCTCTATAATGCATTTCTAACAAAGCAAACCACATTATTGCAAAGAAAAAAAAAAGTCTCACCCTGAAGCTGCTTAGTGGGCTAATCAGGAAAAAGTGCTGTTTTGATTTGCACTCAAAAAAATAAATAAAAAAGCAACAACTTTCCAAAGAGCAGGGTTTAGTTAATTGGCACGACGAGTCTTCTTATAAAACTTCCCGGAACACCACAGCTTTGGAAAGGACTCTGGTCGGTCTCTGGACCAGTATGAAGCTGAAGCTGAAGAGATTCCCACTGTATCCATCCACAAACAAAGAGCCCAGTCAGAGGACCAGTTCATGGAATTATTTAAAAATCTGTTTTGAAGCTACATCTCAGAAGCATGAGCCAGCCTTAGTTTAGCGATAAATGGCAGCTCCTTCACTTCTTTGTTCATTTCTTGGAGTTGAAATAAAACCCCAACACTGGCAGCCTGATATTTATGCTCAGTTTTAATTTATATTGACAGCTTAAAGAGAGTGAACATGGTCTGCAAATTCTGCCCACTGCAGAAGCCTTAAATTAAGGATGGGTCAGGATTTTCACATTGCAGAACAGTTGTTTTATTATTAAAAAAAAAACTGAATAGTTTATGTGGCTGTCATCTTGGTAGTAAGTGACACTGCTACTGCTGCCTGTATGTACGTGTATGTAAAAGTGTACTGTATGTACTCTGTATGATACCTAACAAATCTTCTCAGCAAAGCAAAGCATCATTATCCACAGGGTTTGAAAAAGAAGCGGTTGAAGGACTGTTTTGTTCAGTATAACTGATCTTATTAGATAAATGCAGTAAATTAGATTTAGGTGCTTTAGTTTTAAGACTTCTGCACAAGCAGTTCTCATTTGTTCAAAGTCTTTAGACTGACCCTTGTCTAAGTTCAGTGCCAAAGCAGGAAGTGGTGATGTTCTACCATAAAATGCTTTACTTTCCCAGTGAACACTGGGTTCACGTCTTAACCACGACCACAGTTGTTCCCTAACCTTATTTTCCATAAGCTGTTTTCTTGATTTTGGTGTAGGAGCTTGTTATTATTGGCTGTTGGCTTTCGGCTGATGTTGCTGGCACTTTTAGTGTGAAGGGTTAATCGTAGTGATGGACACAAAGAGAATCATTACCTGGATCTGCAGATGCTCTCAGCTCTACGCAGTGTTTTAGCCTTGTTTTGGTTTTGTGGCCTGCAGCTTCACTCTGACCGCTCTTGCCAGCGTTGTTTCCAGCAGCAGGCAGTTTGTTTTCAGTAAAAAAAAAATAAAGCTCAGAAGGAACCAATTTTATGCATCCAGCTTCAAATTGCAGAAGGTTAGCTACTGCTACGTGGTGAACACATTGGAGCATTTAGTTGCTGAGGAGCCACATATTACCCTTAGGAGTTGCTGGAGACCAGAAGCACAACTAAAAGGAGAGTGAATATTGGACTGAAACTGATCAGGTGACGAGAAAAATGATCCTGTTAATGGAAGCTGAAGCTGTGCATCATAGGCAGCTCTCAGGCTGTAACTGTTGGTGAGGGATTGTGAAGATGAAAAAGTTTGAGCATGCATTTTCTTTACATACACATAGAATGTCAAGTAACTTGTTGTGGGCCACATGCTTAACTCGTGACATGATCACAACAGTGTGACAGAAGACAGGGACATTTTCCTTACTGTTTTATTAAGTGCACAAAGTCAAAGGTTCATGTAAACAACTTAACCCGAATTAGACCTTGACTGGAGTAAGGCCAGCAGCTGGGTCACGGTGTGCATGTGAATCTAGTCCTGATGGTAATGTGGATCAAAAATAGCTTGACTTTTAGAGCTTTCCAATAAAAGTGTATTTAATTTTGTATTTCTAATGATTAATGGGATTTCTAAGTACTGAACATTCAGTACTAGCGTGACATTAGCAGCAGCTGTGGTCTCACTCTGGCATGGTGTCTGGGGAAGAGAGAGGAGGAAAAAGAAAGGAAAAAGTGAGGAGGTCCATCCCGCCCCTGTAAACACCCTTTTTGAATTCCGCTCAGTCCTCATCATCCTCTCCTAATTTTTCAGCTTTCAATTGACATGAGAGCCACCGTGAAATTAATCAGATTCGTTTACAGTGGAACTCAAGATCTTTGTGATTCAGCATTACTAACTATTTAACCTCATCGGATTCAAAACATGTGAGGAGTCAATGTGAGTGTTCATGGTTCAATATAAGTTTCTGGTGTGTGGGCCGACCAGTGGAAAAGAACCAGAAGAGTGGGCTTTTCTGCAACAGCACAACAATAGACACTTTAAATGTGCCAGTGCCACAGCCCCATGGTTATGCAGCAGGCAGAGCATAATTCAATTTTTCTTCTCGCCTTGCACATTTTAAAAGACTGTATAAAACCCAGCCTTGTAAAATAACATCACAATATAATTTACGTCGCTGAACTCTGGCCCTGAATGTGCTGCGTAATTCTGACAAAGAGAGAACATGCGTCGTTTTAAATCCAGGAAGAGACTGAGGATTTACTGAAGATGTCTTCTGTTCATCTCTGAAATACCTCACGGGACATAGTATGTTCAGATGTCCTCAATGTTTAATCACCACAGTGACAAATGATATAAAACAACCAGCTTAATGTCAGGACACAACATTTTTAGCATAAGGATCAAGAATTGTACAAATGAACTTAATTTAATTAAACAGTTGGTAAAACAAAACCTAATTAAACAAATCATGTCTAATCTCTATAACCACCAGTCTCCACCCCTGGCCTGCTGTCATATAATTCACCAAAATTATTCAGGGAGTGATAATGAATCTCCGACCACAGCCTATAATCATTTAAAACATTCCTTCGTTTTGGCTCTGTTTGTGTGACCAGAAATGATTTTCAGGAGTTTGTCCAGCCCACAGAGAGTCATCATCCGGCTAATGGCTGGTTGGCACCCTGTTTCACCAGAGTAGCTGTAATTAATGATGTTATGCTCTTTTTAATGGCTGGGGAGACAGGATGAACACACAGACTGGTAACGCAAGGACAAGCAATGTGAAGTGTCTTAGTAAGGTGCTGGGTCACCATGTGCTGACAGAGTAGCGTCATTGTGCCTTGGCACTGACACGAGTCTCTGGACTCTGCTGAGGGATGAACGCCAGGATAAATGTGATCATTCGGAACAACTTTGTATCGATTTGAGCTCTCAAATGCACATTCACATGCATTTGTAATGAGGGCTTTATGCACAGTAGACCTACTGTGACATCCCTCTCTGTGTAACTGTTGATGGGCCGTTGTTGCTGACACAGTCTGATCACGTTCTGCATTGACATTCTCACCACGAGACGATTTTCCCATAGATCCAAATGTCGACGTCACTTTAGTTACTGTTCCTTTTGAAACACCAGATCAGTCTCTGTGACTGAGGCTGCTTCCATCCGTGCCCCAACAATTAACCCTCTTTCAAACTCGCTTAGATCTTTTTCTCTTGTCATCTTGATACGATAACAGAATCAACTTGGTATTTTCATACATGCCACAGAGCATGATCGGATGCTGACTGCTTAGATGCACTATGCCAGTCTCTGTGCTGTGGCAGTCAAACCACCAAACCAGCTCAGCTGTTTGTTTTTTGGTTTGAAAAAAGGCTGAATCAAGCTGGAATTTGTGGCACACCTATTTACACTGCTCAAAAAACAGGCAGCTTTGTGCAATGGATAAATTGAGATATCTATCTGAGTCATAGTCAAAGTCTGTCTTTGTGAAAGTGCCTGTATGTTACCCTGTAATTCAATTCATGCCTTGAAATGGCATATGGAGCTTGTAGCAAAAAGAAAAAACTAAATCATGGATAATATTCATAGATTTATTATAGATTAGACTATTTACAAACTAAATTCTATAGAGGTATGTATCTAAAAAGAACCAACTAAGAGTTTAAAAAATTTTTTAGTTTAGCAAAAAAATACATCAATCTCATTTTGACCTATTAGCTCAGGAGCTTTCAATCAGACATAATAGTCTTCCTCATGAGACGGAGTCATGCTGATATCTGTGTTGCATGTAATACTTGGAGAAATGATTCAGTCAGGGAGCAGACAAGTGAGCCAGTGTGAAGTGTGTCAATCGTCAGTTTTAACGTTTTATCTTTGGACAATAAAACTTTTATCTCTTTATAAATACAAAAGCTCCCCTGGTTCCTCACAAGCCTGGAAAGACACAATGAAAGTCACTGAAAGTATGCGCACACAGACCATCTCCTGCTGTGTTGTGCAGTGGCTGGAATTTTCTCATTAATCTTCCATCTGTGATCCTCAGTCAAATGTCTGACTGGGAAGATCCTCCTCTGCTGTGAGAATCCCACGCATGTTGGTCCCTCTGGTGCGCGTACATACACCGATAGTTTAGTATTGTCGTCTGGGGAAATGGATCTGTCTGCATCATGATTTGATCACATTCTCATCCTCATGTAAAACAGACATTACTAAATAATTTTATTATCTTATTGTGAAGAGGTTAAGAGGCTACAAAAGCGAACATAATGGAGGTTTTAATGTTGTGTTTGAAGAGCAGCGAGCAGCGTGGTGGGTTGGTGCTGTTTCATATTTTGCATCTTGAATAATTTCTCATTTGGGCTGTAAATTTTTCTGCTTTCATAATTTGGTTTTCAGAGCATTAAATGAAAGACTGATTCTTATGCTCTTATAACCAAAGAATCCTTAATAAGAGTTTTCTCCAAAACATACAATAATATGGTTTATATAATCTTGCAGGGTGGGTAAGTTGTGTCCACCAGTGGGGGGGTGGAGCTACCTGAGCATGACTGTGATGAGAACCGCACACAGGTTTGTTGGTGAAGTGAATGCCAGCTGAGACTGTCCTCTGAGACCTACCACATGCATGACAATACACTTTCCTCTGGACCTGAGTGGTAACACAGAAACACCCAAAGTTATATCTTAGTTACCCCAAACCTAAAAAAAAAAATTAAGGAATAATGTCCTTAGCCCACATCATCTCCCACCGGTAGATGTTTAAAGTCTCTTGCAACAAAACAAC
This sequence comes from Toxotes jaculatrix, assembly GCF_017976425.1. Taxonomy (NCBI): domain Eukaryota; kingdom Metazoa; phylum Chordata; class Actinopteri; family Toxotidae; genus Toxotes; species Toxotes jaculatrix. Next base: position 17,816,517 of record NC_054412.1, read on the forward strand.
AGCTCTTTTCCTTATGTGTCAGCGTTGGTTTTCCTCATTGAAGAACCTCTGCTCCTACACCTCCATCAATCTCACTCCATTTTTTTTCAAACATTCCTCCCCTCTGAGACTCACAGCACAGGGTTACAGTTCAACATCTCTGTGCTGTACAGCTGTTTGGTCCACACTTGTAGCTTGAGCATATGGCAGTCAGCAAACTCTGTCTTGACACTGGGCCCTGTCTCCTCGGCGTGATCCAAGAGACCTGAAGCCAGATGTGAAACTTCCGTTACACAGTGTCCCATTTCATCATAGTGCCCTTTGGCTGTGCCAAAAAACACAAGTCTTAAACCCAGAGGCTTAATTTCCTTGTAAACAGTGAATGCTGCTGATGACAGAAATGAGTGATGGCCATGCATAATGTGAGCTCCCTAATTCACATGCATTGATAAAAACACAGTTAGTTCCATGAAATCTGTAAACCACAAGCTGAGAAGTGACTCGACTCTCCTCAGCACTTTGTTTTGAACCAGGACAAACTTAGTTAAGCCTCACTGGCAGGGTGGATCCAGGACATATTTCTTGAATTTGGTTGTGAACACCAGTTGGGTGGATAAAGCTTATGGACAAAAAGCTGTAGTTTGTCTTCGCCTTGGTATAATTAAATCTTGCTCTCATGGAATGGGACAGTCACACTGTTTGTATGCTTGGATGAAAAATCTTGTAATAGCGGGGAGTCTCAGGCTGTAAGTGCCAGAGCCAGCACTCACCAGTTTGGTGCCCCAGGCAAGATTTTAGCTGCATAACAGCCAATTCCACCACCAGTCATTGTGTTCATACACTCACACAGAAACTGCATAGCTTTATGTCTGTGAGATTGTCCTCATTTTAGAAACAAAAGTTTTGAAGTAATTATAAATAAGGTGTTTAGAAACACAATTATGTTCCCCTGTATGATGAATATTGTACGGAGTGTCCTCTCCTGTGCCTCTGTGTTGTACTGATGTTCTGCAAACTTTGGTTTGGGAGGTTAAACTTATGAGACAATTGAGAAAAAAAAAAGCGAAGGTTTGCCTCCTAAGCTGATCCACACTGCACAGATTCAGCAGTGATCAGCGTATTCTTGGCTGTATTAGTAGGAATCCTCAGGCTGAATCAAATATTGGTTGGAAATAACCCTGAATCCACAGTTGTTTGGCTTCAAAATCCATTAGATAGGGTTCAGGGGAATCTCTGGAGCACAACTTGTGAGGGCGTCTGTGTTATTTTTAACAAAAAGTATGCTAAGAAAGGGTTTTTATGCACAACACGAGGAAAGATTGTCAGAATTAAAAAGAATTAACATCAGAGTTCAGTGTAAACATCTTACTAACAACCCACATTGCTGTCTTAGATAAGAGAGATCCCTCACAGACCATCACCTCCCCTGCTGATCCCTGCAGCTCCCACCCACACATACACACACACAGATACACACACACACACACACACACACACACACACACACATATTCTCTAATTTCCTGCCATGAGAGACAAGCCAAGGTGTCAGAGCAGGGCATTCTGGCATGAACTAGCGTGCTCACATCTGTTTTCACTTAGCTCTTACCATGTCCATGTCATGACCCTGGCACACAGCACGACTGGCTCAGCCGCTCGCTGCTTGGCTCACTCTGTGTTCAAGGCTGGGTCTCCTTGCTCTGTTTATCCCATGATCCTCTGTCTCTTTTTCTCTTCTTTTTTTAAAGCACAATTTGTCAGTGATTCACTTTTCAGTTTGTGTTTTTTAGCTTGGTGTTATATAACAGTTTAAGGGGGTAACGCTGGTGATTTCGTTTTGCCCTTACGTGAAGTTTGGGAACTTGGGAAAAAAAAGAGCAGCAGGGGCCAGGCTGTTCTAATTTAGAGTCCTCAATACGGGCCCCAAAACCTACATCTTCCTAGTCCAACACTGTCGTCCCCACAAGCAATGAGAGTCAATCAGTCACAGTCAGTTTGCATTTATGAAATGTGCGTACATACATACATAGGGAGTGATTTCAACCACAACCTCTCTGCTTTGCTGCAAAAAAAACAAGCAAAACTATGCTTGTTAACAAGAAGTTTACATAAGGTGCCTTTACCCCTTAAACCTGTAACCTGAACCTAATGCTAGTTGTGGTGTAATCCTTAAACATAAACCCAAAATCCCCTGATCCCACAACAGAGATTTAAAACTGTAGAAATTCAAGAGCACACACACATTTTCTGTCTGTTGGATAATATGACAGGCACAAGATGTTTACAGTTAACTCACGGTTTTTCTGTGAATCAGACCAACAGCTTTTAACCTCAGCAGGGCCGAGCTGCATGATGAGGTCATCTGTTTTATCATCGGGGCCATCACGCAAAGGGATGTTTTCATCATTTGTACAATGGGCTGTTTCTACCAATGGTAATTTTCAATTCATTTTTGTTCCCCTGGTTGTAAGCTGATGTATCCAGAGAGGTGGCTCCAGGCAGTTTTTCATTCAGTTACTATTTGGAAGAAATCATCTGAAACACCAGGAACAACTGTTCACAATTACAGCAAATGTAAATATATATAAAAAGAAAATGAGGACTGTTACTTTTAAAGTGATACTCCGCCTAAAATCCAACACATATTTTGGTGAACATATCATTTTTTGGACTGAATGTGCAAATTAACAACAGAAAAATTAATTCTGCTGAAGGAGTGGTTTTGAAAGTTTTTATTTGTTTCGATGCCTTAGATCAGCATAAATTGATTTATTTGGGGAGGAAGTGCAACAAGCTGTAAGGACACTGACATACTATCATCTTATTAAGCTGATAGTGCAAAGCTAAAGACAGAAAACCTGCATAGGTTGGATGATAATTCTCACTGGGCTCATCACGCAGTCAGCTGACCCACTGTTAACAAAAACACTGATAAGAGCAGCTCTGAAGGTGTGACACAAAAGTTGTATTTCAAAATGATTCTTCAGTAAAGCAGCATCTGTACTTTTAGGTATAAACTTGAAAACCTTGTACACTGTGTTGTATTTTTATTGGCAGGGTTTCAGTATTAAATCTTCCTCGTGGTCTTCAGTACTGGCCTTAGCGTGTGATTTAATTCTCCAGCGAACACACTTCTGATGTAATCTGAGGGAGGCACATGCAGAGTTAAAGCAGAGAAACTCCTCCGTGTGTGCTGTTATATTGTAATCCTCCAGCGTAGCCTCTGAGTGTCTCAGAACCATTTTTCAACTTTTAATCTCCTTTAAATCTCTCGTGAAAACAGTTGGAAATTTATGACGAACGGAAAACTGCATCCAAAAAACTTGAGGCTGGAACTGTTTCAATTTTAGTGATTTAGTAGTGATTTTTGCAGAGTGTGTCTCTGTACTGCTGAAACATCTAAATATCTTAATTTAATGAATGTGGTAAAAGTGGGACAGAAACACTGGCTGTCTTTACTTTTCTGTCTGGATGCTGCCTTTGGACCATGAATCATACTGGAAAGTTACTTTGAATCACTTGTCTGGGTTCAGAAAATATATCAGATTTACTTCAGCTAATGAAAATGGCCTGATTCAGTTATCTGCATTCAGAACAGATCAATGAAGTTTTAAAGATGTGGTTTTTACTGCACTGGGGGTCAATGTTTTAGTGAAATTAACTCATAGCCTTTGACATGTTCTCTTTTATACTGATATTTAAATGCACTTTAGAAATGCACTGCCTATCAGCAGTAATACAAATTGTGTACCCGATGAATCATTTCACCCTCAGATGGGAATGAGTTTGCTGGGTGCAGGATTTTACAGGTTTTGCATCTGCTTGGATACATTTTTATAATCTTTGTAAGTGTTGTCGCAGACAGAGAAAGATTTCCCGTGGTTTTTTACTGAGAGAAAACTTTGTTTTTCCATTCAAACGGAAAACTCCAAAAACAGCAAAACATGTGGCTGCTGCTGGAACAGAACTGGAGATATGACAAAAATCTGTTTCACAACACACAAATCAGCAGCAAATGAAGGGTTGACAAGACTCATGACCTTAAAGACCTCAGCTATTCCATACATGCATGTACAGAGCAGTATGTGCATGACAAGCATGTTTATTAAATCATTTGTTTTGACTGCACATTTTGTAATGACTGCATAGAATATGATAAAATGTCATAAACATGTCAGTTGGACAAAGTGAATTTTTGTATATAACATAACATGAAACATAACTCAACTGTGATGGATGAAAACAGGAAACAGGAAAATTTCGCCTCAGTAATCATTACACATTCACTAGCCTCTAAGAAAGCGAGTCTGTCCTCACTTTAAAAATTACATCCTGCAACTACTTTTCCCCTGTTAAATAAATACGGATTAATGACTGCACAAATAAAATTCAGGGGTAGACATGTCCCACCCAGCTCGTCATTTTGACCCCACCCATCAGGAGACCAACTAAGACCTTCTGTCTGCGACAAACTCCCACATCCCACATCCCACATCTAGTGACAGATTTGCTGTATTTTTTTTCCAGCCACTTTGTATTTGTTTGAATCTGTTATTAGTTACAGTGGAACCCCTGATGTGCAGAGACACCATGCTCAGATTAACAATGCTATCTCCTAGATGTTCAAATTACAAAGATCTGAAACAGAGAAGAGCAGCAAATCCTCACGTTTTAATGGGAAACAGTGAGTTTCTGCTTGATAAAAAGACTTAGTCATTGGAGTGATCATCAAAACAGTTGGCGATTCATTTTCTTTCAACTGACTGAAGTGTTTCAGCTTTACTCTCCCCTCATATTTGTGAAGACTGTTAGCAAAGCAGGAAGAACAGGAAGGCTGTTTCATTGTTGGGTTTGATATTTTGGTTTTGCCTGCTTTCACAATAGATTTGTCACTGTGGTGTGTTTGTCTAATGAAAGGTTTGTGTGTAGCTCTTGTGTATCCTGAAGCCTCTATCCTCCTTACCCAGACAGGTCACCTGGGTCACTATGAAGTCTTTAGCGTATTCCATCTTAGTTTGTTATGTGTTAAAATTACAGACCCATGATGTGATAACTTACATACAGCACATTGTAATCTCAACACTAAGTCTGTTCTTAGTTTTTCATTATATAATTCACAGTTATTACATTATGTGCAGTAATTGTGTTAAGAGCTCAGACGTGGTGCCTGAGGAGTAAAAGAAAACATTTGGCTCCGCTCATGGTGAGTGAGACAATGTGCTTTGATTTAACATACACACACAGAGGGCAACAAGATTACTTAATCCAAAATTATTTCCACATGCATATCCTGTTGTTTCCTCATTTGTCATTCTCAAGTTTGATTCTGTGGACTGTTGGATAGAAAAGTTCTGCAGCAGCAGGAAGCATATGCACAAGGATAAGTGTTCACTGGTAGCTTATCCTTGGGCCTAAATCCAGTGCTGTCTAATGGAGTGTTTATTGCAACAATTACAGAGGGATCAGTGTTTGACAATGTGGAGGATGTATGGTAACTCTTATAAGACTGCTGGCTAAATGTTGAAAACATGCAGTGCCTTAAACAGACTGTGATAGCAGATTGATCCCAAATGGAGTTATTATTTTGCGGTGGCCTGTAAGATGAGACCTTCATGGTCAGAACTGTTCATCCAGATGTGGGGGACCTCCCTGCAGAGGAATGCTGTTTGTACTGGTGAGCACGTTTATATACAGTATACATTTAGCTAAGGGTTTGAGACAAACCCTGTATCTAAATGCATATCCAAATTGCCCTTATTCCTCTGGGAGTTTAGCAATACAGAGAGAGAAAACCATTGATTTAAAAGGCAAAAGGTAACCTGGAGGAATTCACTCAGTCTCTATAACATCTTGTGTTGCTCAGAGAGAAGATTTCTAAAGTCTCAGAAAACCAACCCTCTGGTTTAATTAGGGTTATCTTAGCTCAGGCTTGGAGATGACATGGAGATAACAAAAAGCCTGTGTGACAAACTGGGTTTGTTGAGTTTGAAACATGGGGACAGATAGCAGGATGACTATCAAGTTGCATTATTATAAGATCCCGTGTCTTTGAAGTTTCAGCCAATCCTACAGCAGGTGGAGCCATACTGCAACCAAGAATCAGCACTTCAACTTCAATGTCATAAATATGTGTGATGCTTGATGTTATTAATTAATCAATACTGTGCATTGAGAGGTTTTATTGTCAGCTTGTCTCTCCCTTTTCCTTATGTTTTCCCTCCTTGTGTTTCACATTTGTCCCCAGTCTGTCTTGTTCCTTCCCGCTGTTCCACCTACTCACCTGCACCTGATTAACTCATCAGCTCCTACATCCAGCTAACCCTGTGTTTACCTGTGCCTCAGGTTCACCATTCAGCCATCCTACTCTCCACCACGCCCAGCTCTGTTCCTGTCTGCTGTTCACCGCTTGAACTGAGACTCTCTGGCTGCCCTCAGCCGTCAGCCTTCTCTGCCTTGCTTCATCTCCCTGCTCACCACCTGCTCTGCTCTGCCATGACAAGCCTCACTACCTGTCTCGCTCCAGCACAGTCACGTCTTCCATCTCCCCTTTAAATCTACAACAAACTGCCTTATAACCATCTTCTGTCCACTGGTCTGTGTTTGCATTTGGGTCCTGCTAAAGTCAACTGTTATAGCATGTATAACCATATTCATAAATCCCACCAGTTTTCTTTTATGGGAGCCATCAATCCAGAGCACACCCCTGACTAAACAAGAAAATCAGATCAAGTTGTATTTACAAGAATGACACATAACATCAACTGTTGTGCATCACATATGAGTGCCTTCTGTAACAGCATGTTAGTCTAAGGGATGACAAACGGCTTGTCCCGTAACTTCACTGCAGAAGAAGAGAACTGATGCCATCTATTGATGAGTTGCACATTCTTTTAGAGGATGAGGACATGGTGTACTTTTTAAACACGCTGTGTACAGATGGAGGGCTCCCTGTTTATGAGAAATATACGGATGATGTACAATTATTGCTGTTGTTTGTGTCTCTCCATATTTATTTTCTATATGCAAATTTTAGTGTAACTGCTCCTGGCTTCATGCTGTTCTTCAGGGAAAATATAAACTCAGTTTCTTGAAACGGAGCCACCAGCAACTCACGGAGAAATATTTGTTCTGGGCCTGGGGGATGAGACTCTGATCCAGATTTCAGACTGGAAAAAGCTGTTGTTTGTGGAATGTATAACAGACACACAGGAACCTTCAATCTTTTTTAAGCAACATGTGTCCTTGCCTGTGTGCAGCAGGCCAAGCTGTCAATGTCCAGCAGTGTCAACAAAGTATAAAAACCTGTTCACGTTTCCTTAATTACATCAAATTCACGTACACTGGGGAGAATTCACATCCCTTTGAAAGGGGGAAATAATTATTTTAATGAAATGATTTTAATTCAGAATTTTAGCAGTGCAAATACTGGTGAGCCATTGTGTTGGGTGTCTGTAAGAGTTTATTAAGAAACAGTGCATCACATTAAGTCTTATCTATTGTTACCATGGTCAAAACTTAGGAGAAAGACTGATCCAGTGTTCTGTGGTTGGCTGCTGCCACCCAGTGGCTGCAATCATAAACTGCAAGTGTATGACTCATCCATTTGGTGCGTCTGACTCATGTTCATAACTTCATCAGATAATGGTGTTCTGTGTCTGTGTGTACTTTACATGGCCTATCCAGCCAGCTTCTCACAATCAACACAGTTTACTGAAGAACTGAAAGAGTTTTACAACATGACTCATTCTGTGCAGTCATCTGTTAGGTCAAGATAAGCTGCTAGAATAAAGAAAACAAGAATTTGGGCATCTTTCTTCACCAGGGTAAAGTCTACATAATAATAATAATAATAATAATAATAATAATAATAATAATAATAATAATAATAATAATAATAATAATATAAAGATCAGTGCATAATTATGGAGCTCTTTAATTTAAATGAAAGAAGATGTGTTCCTCAGCAGTGCTCAGCCATCCTCTGTGCCATCACAGAGGAGTACTCCAGTCCTTAACCGGTGCCAGCAAAACATGTCGTAATCTTCTGTCTGTCTCCATCAGCTTTCCCTTTGATTTCATAAAACATTATTTGGCAAGAAGTCACCCAATCAGCTGTAAACAAGCGCCAGTTGCACCTTCTCTTACAAACTGTGGTTGTGATAATGTGGGCTGTTGCAGATGCAGGTTTAACATACTTCCGTTGGACCCGCAGGAAGCACCTGTGCAGTAAGAAATTCAGCTTGTCATTCACAATGTTATACAAGTAAGTGTATGTCTATTTACCAGTACGTCTCCCAGTGATGCTGTTGGTTGCTGATTTCAGTTGCAAATGTCAAACATGTTTTAAAAGATCTTTGTGAAAACAACTGGCAGCAAGTGAATGTGGAGAATTAAGATTAGAGTCTTTACATATCACACACTAAATGATTTGCCGACTGTCACCCAGACAACCAAACCTTATCTAACTTCCTCTGAGTCGTCACACCCCAATCATATCCATAATACAGCCGTAATGTGTGTCCCCGCCTTTCCTGGGACGTTTCATAGAACTGAGCCATCTTTGTGCTTTTCCTGTTATGACAAGTCAACATGTCTGCAGCAGAGGAAAGGTCAGTGGCTCCTTTCAGAGATTTCAGTTGCTGTTAAGTTAATATGTAAGCAGTATTGTAAAAGTTGCAGCTGGGGGGCAGGTATAAGGTCTGACTATCATACTGTGTTTTGTATGCAACATCTCAATCTGCAAGCCACCAAGTTCCTAAAACTACTCAGTAAAGGGGAGTAAAATCTACAGCATTTCCCTTTTTACCTGTAACAGGGTCTCACAAAATAAAAATACTCTAATACTAAAATAAAAGCATTTTAAATTTGTAATTAAGCTCAATACTTAAATACTTCACATGTACTGTACTTTAGTAGACATGTTCCAGATGTATCTTACAGCTATGCTATTTTCTGATTCAATGCATCCAGAGAACTTTTAATCTGTTATAGATGTGATGCGCCTCACTCAAATTTAGAACTGGCTTTAAGAGAAGTGCAAATACACTTGCTGATCATTTAAAAGAACGATAGTAGTTGTTTTTTTAGTTCGTACCTTGGCTACAGGCCAGATGATGAAGGCTGCTGTTATCTGCACTCTCTGCCTTTTGCAGAAACGTCTGCAGTCAGTGACATTCAATGGTGTGAAATCTAAGAAAAACAAAAACAGTCACATGAAAACTAAAAAAAAAAGACAAAACCCAACAAAACATGAAAACTGATTTTGGACCTGGTCTTCTGGGAAGTGGAAAAAGGTAAAAAATAAAAATAAAAATAAATAAAAAATTATCAGTGCAGTTGTTGGGACTTTAATAGTTTTTCAGGACAGAATTTTTAAAGGTCAGAGGATTGAACAAAAGTCATGAATTTTAGAATGGTAAAGAGACGCTTTGAAGACAGGTGTGTCAGTAGATTGCAACTGTGCATGTGTTTCAGGCTCGCTCAGCCATGACACAGTCTCAACACTCCACCCATCATGTAGACTACAGATGAGAACTGAAACTTTGCTCATGCACGAGTAGGAACCGAGTATTTCTGAAAGATACTTTCCGCATTTTATTCAAGTGGAGAAATTCTGCTACTAAGCAGCTGATGTATAATATGAAGTGAAATAAATAAATTAATTAATGAGGACAAAAATATATAAGTTATGTTAAAAGGTGTTTGAATTTTGTGTGTCCTGTGAGTAACTGGAAGGCAAAGAAGTGTGGGAAGTTTTCCTGGCTGAGGCTCAGGGGGCTGTTGATGCTACACAAGGGGTTTGCTACAAGACATGAGAAACCCCAACTAGAATGGGAATGGGCATAAGCAAAGCCTGGGAAATGCAGATATAGAGACAACACGTCATGATTTGAAGCTGAATACTGTTCTGCGTATTTATAAATTAACTCATACATTCCACCACTCAGCAGAAACACTCAGTGACTAAATACTATTTACTTTATGAAGCTGTTTGTTACAAACATGGGAGGAAAAGAATCCCCAGTCAATTGTGTCTTTATTTGAATTGTTTTACCACACACTCCACTTAAAAAGTCAGAAGCCAGTTCTTATGAGCAGGAAGTTGACTCTGCTGCCTCTATACAATCATTTTCTGCAGTTATTATTGCTATTATTCATGTGTCATCATGTATTTTTACAACACCCCCCACAAAAAAAAAAAACCCCAAACATAACTGAATAGAATTCAGTCCATGTGTTTTGCTGAGACCTGGTTAGTTTCTGATAGTTTCTGATAGTACATAATACAAAGGCAGGCAGGAAATGTAGAGAGAAAGGCAGGCAGGAAGTGTGGAGGGATAGAGGGTGATGATATGCAATAAAACTCCCCGGCTGTATTTGATCCGAGCACGTAGCAGTTTAAAGAAAATTGTTTAGATTAGCAGAACAGCTGCCAATCGATGATGGGTAGTTTACTTTATAGAAAATCAAGTAGTAGTTTAGTGATCAACCACAGGAAGGCCTCAGTTAACGCTTCCACTTCAGCTCCTGACAGAAACATGTTGGAATTTGGATTTAAAAAAAACTTTCTGTTACTACTTGTAGTTTATGTGAAAGATGAATAGTTATAATACCTTTCTAATTTTTATTGTCATACTTTGCTAAGCTTATTCGATGATTTATTAAAGTTAGATTTACAAATGGGGAAAAGTGTTTGGGGATTTTAACCAAAAACAGACATCCCTGCCTCATTCTTTCATTTTTAAACTGTTTCTTTATTGATTTTTCCAGAAAACTTAGTACTGGATAGAAGAATTGATCCATATCACCTGCTCCTAATACTGTATTAAAAGTAGAAAACAAACCAAGTGACTTTTCATGTTTTATTGCCACAGAATCACTGAATCATTGTACAGATGGCTTAACAAATAGCACAGGTATTCTCCAGCACCACAGTGTCCTATTTAAAACTACCTCTGCCCCAGTATCTGATACTGGTCCCAGCATCTATAGTTTCATCTCCTGTTGTAGTCTTGTCCTATCTGGGGTATCAAGTTGTCCAGCATTGTAGTTTTTCAGGTGTAACACCTCCACCCTTTTGTCATATGATTGGGCAAGACTTCTAACAGTAGAACTGATTCCAATTCAACCAGCCAAACCTGAACAGGGGGGAAAGATGTTTGCCCTCAGAGCTGAGCAGTTCCTGCTGGAGTAAATAAAGTTCAGGATCACTGATGGAAGTTGTATTCACATTACTTTACTTTGGTGTAAAAATGTCATCATAAACATATCATAATATATGTAGAACAGAAGAACAGTAGAAGTATAAAGTGGCACAAAGAGGAAAAAATACCCACATAAAGTACATCAAATTAGTCCTTAGGTTCAGTACTTGAGTAAAGGTACCTAGTTAAGTTCCACCACTGTCCAGGATACTTTCCTTATAGACAACAGTGCTTTCATAACTGATAGAAACAACAGTATAGCTGTGGGTCACAAATCCAAATTTCCTGTTGGGATACAACAGCGGACCGGTTGTATCCCAACAGGTTACTATTTACATGTTGTGTTTTTTTTTTTTTTTTTTTTTTTTTTTTTTTTAATAACATACCTTATATTTTTAAGATTGTTTGATGTTGTTGCAGTATAATGAGTTTCTGAAAAGGTTTTTTCCAGTGAACTAGTCAAATAGTGCTGGATTTACATTTCCTTCTCATATTACGCAACTATAGGTAGGACAATGATTCGCTGAGCAGGAGCTCGGGCTCCCTCCCGTTGGCTGGAGTGTACACGTCAGCAGTCAATAAGTTTTACCCAAGATGTATCAGAGTCCCATCATCCTCTTCCTGGTGTGAGCGTGTTGACACATTACACTTACTTTGGGTAAGTCAAGTTAAGCTAAATGCGGCTATTTGGCTCGTTTTCAACGCCACATTAGCAAGTAGCTTGTACACAACGCTCACACGCTCGCTTCGCTTTTGTTCTTACTTCCACAGGTGTCAAAAAAACACGAGCGTTTGAAGCGACTGTTTGGCAAATGACACCGTTTTCAAGCGGAAAGACAGTCCAGCGGGAGGAAAAGCAGCCATCAAAGCGACGCTTGACACTTGGTGTGAGACAGGCGTCACGCGACGTTGGAATGGTTCTAACAGGAGTGTGACTTTCAGCGCACGAGGAGACTATGCTGCCAACAAGTTTACAATGAAGACGCGCGTGATAAGGTGAATGAGAGCCATTGCAGTTGTAGTCCCAGGTCTGTGTTCGTTTTGAGAAAATGAGGTTGCGACTGCTCAAAAGGAATCTGCTCGCGCTGCTGGGTGTTTCCTTTGTAGTTGTGACTCTATTGTTTACGACACGTATATTAATAGTTTCAGATAATGACACGAGTGGACCTAATAACATCGTGAGGGGAAATCAGGGCATGCATTCTGGCGAAATGGTGAAGTTTAACTTTGGTTCGCTGCCAGAATTGACTCAGTCCGTTTACAATGCCAATTACAAGCAGGGTGTCCTCAATGCGGATAAGTTTCCAGGGGAGCCTCAACTGGTGCTGGTTGTGCAGGTCCACAACAGGCCTGAATACCTCAGACTGCTCATCAAGTCTCTGGAGAAAGCTGCTGAGGTCCACAGCTTTCTTCTTATCTTCAGCCATGACTATTTTTCAGAGGAAATAAATGCTATTGTGCAAGGGATAACTTTCTGCAAGGTACTGCAGATTTATTTCCCTTTCAGCACTCAGCTGTATCCCAGTGAGTTTCCCGGGCAGGATCCACGAGACTGCCCTCGAGACATATCCAAGGACAACGCTCTCAAAACAGGATGCCTCAACGCAGAACACCCTGACTCCTATGGACACTACAGGGAAGCCTTCATCACTCAAACCAAACACCACTGGTGGTGGAAATTGCACTTTGTGTGGGAGCGAGTGCACGTGATGCAGGGCTACAGCGGCTTTGTAATCTTTCTGGAGGAGGACAACTACATCTTACCTGACTTTTTCCATTTCTATAAGTCGATGATACAGTTCAGGAAGAACAGCTGCCCAGACTGTGACATGCTGGCTTTGGGTAACCACAATGGCCTGACTGATTTTACCAGACTGTCTAATAAGGTGTTGACCGCTGGGTGGATGTCCACTAAACACAACATAGGTATGGCCATATCCAGGGAGGTGTACTATAAATTAATGGGCTGCAGCAACGAGTTCTGCAGCTATGACGACTACAACTGGGACTGGACTCTGCAGCACCTCTCAGGAACCTGCATACCAAAGCCCCTCAAAGTTCTTGTAGCACAGGGCTCCAGGGTTCTTCACACAGGAGACTGTGGGCTTCACCAGAAGGAGAACTGCAGGCCAGAATGGGCCTCCCAGAGGGTTGAGGAGGGGCTTCAAACGGCCAAGGATGGCCTCTTTCCTCCATCTCTTGCTCTTAATGGTGCAGAACCCGTGGAGCACAAGCCACACATGAAGAATGGAGGATGGGGAGACATTCGAGACCATATTCTATGCAATAACTACGCCAAACGCCTTTGAACTGCACATATGGGTTTTCCTTGGTATTCTGCAAATGTGCCATCGTATACAACTTTTCAGGGTATTAGAGGCTGTAATGGGCTGTCTTCCAAGGAATGGAACCAAATCAAGTCCAAGCATGTTGCATGTACACAACTAGAGTTCGTCTTGTTTTTAAATATATTATTTTCTAATCACCAAAGCTGCACAGTTGCCAAAGACTTTCTTGATACTTGTGTAATAATGCATACAAAGCTCTGTCATGCTGTTCAACTTCATGTTACCAGGTGTGTTTATCTCTGGGTGTCTTACAAGCCTAAACAGTAGGTTAGATTTATAGCACAGTGATGGTAAGTGAGAGTGAACTATAACAGTTATAATTATTTGCAGATATATTTGCTTTATTGGGAACGCAGCACAGGATGCAGTTTAATGGAACATTCAGTTGCAATGTTTCTTTTTTTCTTTTTTACATGTGCTTTTGGTACGATTTTAGTGCAACAACAAAAAAACATGTCATGTGCATACGTGTAGGTATAATCAAAATGTGTATGACAATCTTCAGTATAAGGGGAAGCTCTAGTTTATTGAGCAGTCGCTGTCTTTGGAGTTGACTTCACTGTCAGAGTGATTTTACACACATAATGGTGTTTGTGTCACTGAACGTAACCTTCAGTTTCTTTCTGTTTATAACCAGAGGTCTTTTTGCAAGGAGAGTCCGACAGACACTACTATTTTATCAGTCTCCTGCTCCCCCCTGCTTTTGATGCCTGGTTGCAACGACGAGAGCTTGATATTGATTTATTTTTTGGTTGTCGGTGTATATTTGCTTTCTGATAGGAGAAGAGTGACCTTTTGGAGTCTTGCTCAAGATTCTGATCATCAGAACATCAGGGTCATCTGTGATTCTGCAGTCTTGTATTTGCACCTTCTTTGCTAGATCTGATTTTGGGATTTAACATCCAAACTAAAACGGAACGAACATTGGATAAAAGCATTGGAATTTTATAAAAAAGGAAAGACAGATGTTTCCTTTTCTGGCATTCATTCAGTAGTTAAAAATATCCCACTGAAGCTGAACTTGCCTTTTTTTACAGTGTAAAACAATGAAAAAAAAAACAATCATAATGATAAAAGTGCCTTTTGATAGTTCCTTTGTGCCCATACCTGTTTTAAAGAGAAGTTTAAAGGTGCACTGATAACATTGTTGTTGATTTAGTACTTATATGACTATTTGCCAAAGCTGAGGGCTCATATTGCTAGATATTTTTTGATAGTGTTTTTCATACTGTTGAGGGAAAAATGTAACATGGATGTTAATATCACACAAATTTTATTATACAATTTAGATAAAATTATTGCCTCATGGTGGAATCTTGCTGGCACAGGTGTCAGTTCCACCAGATAAGTGCCTTAGCCTGGTATTGGTGTATCTCAGTGTGCCTTATGGAGATTCCTAGTTAAGAGATATGAAATGAATGTGACAATGAAATAAATTGTCTTCTATTTTATGTTGAAAAGCACAATACATTTTAAAGAACATGGCAAAGATGAACTTATACACAAAATATACATGTAATGCATTCCTCTGGTGTGTGTGTATGTGTATTTTTTTGATGGTTCTTTACTTTGAGAGATGTACAGTTGTTGAAAATGAGACCAATCTATTTTGATGTTTTTGCTTGTTTTCTTGTTCCTTTCTGATCATCACTTGAAATAGCTGTTTATTGTTCACTTAATTTGTTGCCAAATGGGAAAATAAAAGAAATTGAATGCTTGTCAAGTCACTGATAAAAACAAAAAAACTGGGAATGCTTTATCCAGGTTTCTTGGAAATAACAGTATGATTTGGTTCTAATTGAGACGGTGTTTAGTGGAAATGTTTCAAGTCAATTTGAATCACAGCAGGTTAACTGATCACAAATGTATGCTCAACCATCCTATACTTCTCTCAAGGAAATTCTTCCACAGTGCCACATTACATTGTTATTTCAAGGGAACATACAAGGAAAGTTTTATTCATTAGGAAAGTACAAGACCTCTTTAATAAAACATCACACCACAAAACACCATGAGGATGGTATTGGCATGTGATTACCAACACAGTGACTGAAAAAAGTAATTGCATATTTATATTGTGAACATTTATTAGAGCAATGCACTTCATACATTTTAACGGTTTAGTTACAGCAAATTGTGTTTCTTATTGTCTTTTGACATCTCACTGATTTTGATTTTACTTTGCATTTAACCAGCTGATTGTCTTGTTTAAATATAATAACACTTCAAAACGCTCATCCAGACAATCCAGACAAAACATCAGTGACTTTCTGAGAGCTGTTAAAAATAGACATACCATGGCATGAGTAAGGCCTTTTGAGCTCTTGCTCAAACGCTGAAACAAAAGAGAAGCTGATCGGAGATCTTAGGTATGTTCCGGACACATGTCATGTGACCGGTGCGTGTGCTGTCATTGGCCAGCTTCCGCTCCGTGTTTATTTCCGGAAGTAAGTTGATGCCAGCATCAGACTTTCCATAAGGACTATCAAACCTCGAATCTTCAGCGCCGTAACGACAGGTAAAAGTGAGAAATACACTATATTTAAACGATTTTGGTCTGTTTATTTAGCTGTATACTAAGTGAGTTGTCTTATCGCTTCAGTTAATCATCTTTACGTTTGTAGATGTAGCCAGTGTTAGCCGCTAGCTGTTGCTCTCCGTAGCTTACGTAATGTACTTTTGTCTACAGCAGACAAACAAATGTTTATTATTTATTAAATGTTTGTGACAGCACAAAGTAACGCCAAACGGCTTTGTATCAAATTTTCAGTAGCTTTGGGAAGGGGAACCGAGTGTCTTAGGAGTGTGCTTACACGGCCGCCAGCCAGTTGTAGCGACCGTATTGGTAAAATGACGTTAGCCAAGATGACACATTAGTTAGCTAGTTTATGCTACCTACTTCATAGATACCTCACTAAAATGTATTAGCTATTCGTTAGGCCGTCCATTCAAATGTACCCAAAGTGTGTTAACACCTGATCCATTACCTGCCTGTCACATGCATCTTTCACTCTCTTTAGGTGTGTCCTCATCCACAGGATGGCACATTGGTTTCACAGAAACCCACTGAAGGCAACAGCACCTGTGTCCTTCAATTTCTATGGAGTGGCAGGAAGCCTAGCTGCTAATAAGATATGCAAGTACGTCCTACCTCCACTTAATACACTGAGTAAATACATAGAATTATTAGAATGGACTGTGGCTATGTCAGTGACTGTATACAGGAATGGTACATTGTTTTCATTCATGATGAGTAGTGACCTCACCGGTGGCATGCCGCTGTCACAGTCATATGATCACTGTCGTCTCTGTGACTTACAAGACGGAAATGCCTTGTTGTATATAATCTGTCTCAATACTGCAGCGATTAGTACAATTTAGAGCATCAGTTGATGGTTGTTTGTTCGGCACATTCAGTGACCTAAGGACAGCTAGGGCGAGACTCCTGGAGATGTTCACTGATGTCACCTGCAACCCAGAGATCATGAAAAATACCACAGATGCATACCTCTCCCTCTTACAAGGTATGTTTACATTCCATCAAATTTATCTGTTCTTCTCCCCGTCTTGCCAGGGTTTAAATTGAAATCAGTGTTTTCCCTGTTTTTGTCACCAGCAGTGCTCTTGTGTGCCTGTCCACAAGCGTGGACTCTATTAATGTTTGCTTTGCTGTGTGTGTTAATTTACTGGGAGCTTTTGACACCTGACCGGTTCTGGAGACCCAGATCATAGATGTTATAGGCAGATAGAGACAATGATGGTATATTATATTATAAAATATTTACTTACGTTTACTGTGAACATTTTTTCGACACACACCTCAAGTGTTTTAACAGTTTAGTTACAGTAAATTGTGTTTCTCTTTGTCTTCTAACATTGGATTGATTTTGATTTTGCATTGCTCCTAATCAGCTCTTTTGATTTTGCTTTGCACCTAACCAGCTACTTCTCTTTTTTTTTAAATATCGGTTTAACATACAATAGGCTTTATCTTACCCTTGGATGGAACTACACAGGAAAACAAGATGAGATTCATCCAGAACTTCAAGTGGACTGACACCTTACAAGGAAACACACCAAGGTAGAAATAAATGAGTACTGTCATTCCCAAAGTAGGTGGAAGACCCATCACGTAGTAGATGCTGGAAATCAGAGTTCTCGGCAGAATTGATTACTTCTTAAAATTAGAAATCATCAAAACACAGGAAGGAACAGTGTTTTTTTATTATTTGTGTTACTCACAAACACACACACATACGCGCATGCACACACACAGATACACAATGAGTCTAATCTTGTGTAAAAGCTTTAGTCTTCTTGTAGTGAACTGAGCACCTCATTAAAGTTTTACCACAAGACATGCGTAGTTGTTACATGGTAAAAGTTGTTTGTACTGTAGATGAGGCTTGAGATACACACACAGTGAACCTGTGTTTTGTAGGTGGTACGTTTTAGTGTTGACAGTGTTGACTTGTTTGCATGTTTGTTTGCACAGTATCAGTCTGTATAACCCATGGTCTCTCCTTACTTCCAGTGCCCAGCAGGATGCAGTCTTTGAACTGGTCTCCATGGCCTTCAATGTAGCCATCTGGTACACTAAGTTTGCCTCGAGGCTAGCAGGGAAAGAAAAGTATGTGGTTATCTTGTGTATCATGCTGCATTTAATTTATGTTAAATCAGTCATATATTAATTAATCCAAGAATTTTTAAATTGTGCATTGCTCTGTTGCTATATTATATATTTTTTTACTGTTATGTTTGCCTGTTCATTAGCATAACAGAGCCTGAGGCGAAAGATGTTCACCGGAGCCTGAAGATTGCTGCTGGAATATTCAAAACCCTCAAGGTGAGGTACACGGACAGACGAGTCTTCTCCCCAGTCAAACTCACTGTTTTTACAGATATGTGAAATTTCTACAAAATACTGTGCATAAGAACAAAATACAATGTTCACTAATATCTCTTTTGTGTGAATAGTTAGACCTCTGAATTAATTTTGATCGATAATTTTCTGTTAGTCCAGATGATGACAAATCAAAGTACTATATATCCACCACTGGCTAAAGACTTCAAGGAAAGCACTTTTCCAGAGAACTGGTCACAGTTAATACTAAATAAAGTATAATTTATTCAACTTCCCTTGTGACCACAATGCACAAAGCTCAGTCAGAATTATACAGTCTCTCAAACACAAAGCGGAGGTAAATTAATATAGATTAAATATAGATTAATAATACATTAAACAAATTAAAAGAAATGTTTTAAAAATTTCTGGAACATTTCCTACAGGAGGTGCACATCCCTCGCCTCATCACCCCGGCTGAAAAAGGACGTGATCTGGAGCCCAGAGTGATTGATGCATACATCATCCAGTGCCAAGCAGAAGCTCAAGAAGGTGCAGCTTCTGTGTGTTGTCTGTGCACTCTAATATGTGTGTGATTGGCATTGATAATATCAGTCTGACGATCTAAATCAAAGACAGAATGTCCTCTTAAGGCTCAATAAAATTGTTCTTATCTATTGTTGCATAAGCTGAAGTAATATAATCACAATATTAATGGTTGGATGAAGTATGAAAGAGCACATGTACTCATGCACCTTATACCAAAATAATAAATATTTATATTGACACCTGATGTTATAAAAAATTACAGTTCAGGACTTATCTTCTCAGAGTCTGCTGACAGCAAATACTCATGGGACTGATGAATATAACTAATAATCCATAATCATATTATGTTATTACCCATTTTGTTAATGTTGTGTTTTAGTTCTTTACCATCTCATTCCATTTTTACAGTGACAATTGCCAGAGCGATTGAACTGAAGCACAATGCCACACTCATCGCAGCTCTGGCCTTTGAAACAGCAAACTTCTATCAAAAAGCTGGTCAGTATTTTTACACTTATGGTTTAGAAAATACATATTAAAACACATTGAACGCATTATTTGTATTTCCTGACTTCACCTTAGTTTGTGTAAAATATGAAATGTGAATAAAGCCATAATCATTTTGTAACAGGCCATTAAAGGTCAGTATTTCTGTTTGCAGACCACACACTGAACACCTTGGAGCCAGAGTGCAGCAGCAAGTGGAGGAAGTATCTTCAGCTGAAGCAGCACTTTTACATGGCTTATGTAAGTCCATTCATATCCTAATACAGATCCTACATCTTCATTGTGGATTTTAAGACCAAACTAATGGAGGCTGGTTTAGATTTGTTAGATAAATTAACCTATATTATTTTAAGTTTTTCAGAGCCAGGTTCATGCAGCCTGCAGATTGTGGTGCACACACTGTCTAATGATTGTGCTCATTAATTCTGATTGCAGGCATACTGCTATCATGGGCAGACACTGCTGGCAGGTGACAAGTGTGGTGAGGCTATAAGATCTCTCCAGGAAGCAGAGAAGTGTATGTATGTTTAAAAAGTATTTTTTTCCCCCCCATACTGGTGCTATGTAGCAGAACAAAAGACACAGGACACACAGACATTAGGACAGAACTAACAACAGTGATATCAGTTTAAATATTTGTAATAATATTAACAGAGAACATAACAAAAACAGAGTAATAACATACCATTAATAACAACAATAATGATAATAAACTATTACGCATCTCCTCTTCCCTTGTTTCTACCATATATATACACATACAGGTGTAGATGAAAATATGTAATTGTAGATATTAATAATTATGATTGGTAATCAGTCAAGAAAAATAACTAATTTCTATATACATGTAGTTGAATCATAATGAATGTCATGCACTCTGTGTTGTTTCTTTTTTGGGCACATCTTCATATGTAATGAAGAGCCCTAACGATCTAGATTTCTTTTGTATTAACATGAAGACATCTCTGTTTAGGCTACTCCCGTGCTGAGGCGCTGTGTAAAGAGTATCGTCAGACCAAAGGCCCAGGCACCACAGCCAAACCATCAGAGCAGCTGTTCTTCCTCAAACTGGGCGGCCTCATTAAAAACACACTGGAGAAGTGCCAGAGAGAAAATGGCTTCATGTGAGTCGGTCAAGGCAGACAAACACTTGCATGCAGACTCAGATGGTTTACACATTGTTGGTCTTAGATAGAAACGTCTGCATCTCTGACAACGTGGCAAACACACATCATATTTTAGTGGGAACATTTATGTATTTACAAAGCTCAGATGTGCAATAACAATCACAAAAAACAATCATATTAATTTAATATCATTGATGGCAACAGCTGCTGTTACTACAGCACAAACAATGCAACATGCTTTGCTGTACACACTTACTTTAAACAAAACACGTTTACTTTTTCTAAGCTGTAACACATTTGGTTGCTGGATCTAGGCTCAACACTTAAACACAAGTGGCAGAGATTGACATCATCGACACTTAAATACTGTCTGTCCTCTGAAACACAAACTTTTTCCCAATCCTTCCTCTTTTAAATTGCAACTCTGGACATATTTCCTCAGATACTTCCACAAGGTCCCAGCTGAGGCCCCCCAGCTGGAGTTGAAGGCGAGCTACGGCCTGGCTGAGCCAATCCCATTCGAGCTGCCGCCTCTCAGCGAGCAGTGCACTGCTGAAGTCTACGCCACCTTTGACCTGACCAAGGGAGCCAAAAATGACAAGGTACGTCAAACACAAAAACAAAACCTCAAACCAAAGTACACTGATTACGATTAAGAGTTAATATGAGGTTTATTTTTTCATACTCTTGTTGTTGTTGCTTTAACTCCAGGCCAAAGCCAAGGAGGAGGAGGTGAAACCAGTTAAGGAGCCAGATTTGAAGCCTCAGAAGGACACAGGCTGTGTCATCTCCTAAACTTTTGTTTCATTTTCAGCCCCATGCTTCAGTACCATCGATTATAATGATGGCATCCATCTTTCCTTCTAAACCTCCATAGGAAAATGTATTTTTTTTGTGAGATTAATCCATTGTGTTTTACATTTATGCTGAAACGTGTATTTGCATTTGGGTTTGACAGCCATCATCGCTGCATTTAAGCCAGAGCCAGTTAAACATTATAGTATATGGCCACATCTATTCACATTTAATGCAGATAGCATGTCGATGAAGTAAACCTGAGGCATTTAAAAAAAAAAAAAAAGGACAATTCTTTCAGGTTATGGTTTGTAATTACATGTCAACTGAAAGGACTGCTTTAAATTAGGCCCTGAGCATAAATAAGCCAATGTAGTTCTATCAATGGTGCCTTTGGTTGCAGGGTAAACCTGTTCACTGTGTCCTCTTACACAAGTGTGTGGGTTGGTTTGGAACTGGAGTGCTCTGGTCTGATGATAGATGATAGATGACGGAAAATGGAAATTGGCCTATTGAACATACAAATAAAAATTTACCTCAGGATTATAGATCCAAACAGAAGATGATTGAGCTGCATCTGAAATGAAAGAAAAATAAGACAGACAGATTTTTATATTGAATATTTACCACTACATAGACTATGATGAAACTGTCTGGAAAGAGCAAATGTAGGAACTGCATTCACACAATCACCCTGTAAACTGAAATACCTGTAGATGATTGGAATGCATTTCAAGCTGAGATTTGACCAAATCCTTTAAAAAAAAAAAACTCACAAAATGAACAAGACTGCATGTGTTATTGTTGGTGCAGGTTTGTTTTAGAGGTAGCAGTTTACAATCAATGTTTAATTTAGATCATATGAAGTATGTACTGTAGTCCTTTTTGTACACGATACAACTTAGCCATTTTCTACTTCGACTGTTCATTTAAGGAAACTTTATTACTGGATAGGCTGAAGTGTTCTTTAACATGATGGTGCCTGTTTGGGGATATTACCCCTGATAGGTCTTAATTTATTTCTGTTGTTATGTAATAATAGTTTAGTTGACAACTTAAAATACTTATGACAGTACACAGTTCTGTGTAATTCCAATCATATGTTTTTCCTGATGTTGATTTTCATTGTGTTTCAGTGGATACATCAGAACAGGCACTAACACATGCAATGCTTACTCCTGTAAACCTTTCAGTTGCTGAGAGTGCTGTTGTCAGTGGTTGAAACAGTGTATGTGCATGTACATATGTACATCTACCGAGTGCTGTCCTCTTCCTTAAAAGACAAAGATCGGGGCAGCGGCATGTGTCATCACACCCGGGGTGTAAGAGCACATGCGCATTTGTGTCTAAAATAATTTTACGTGCTACTGAATTTTACTGCTATTGTCAAAACCTTACCATTGAATATAGCTGAATCACATGAAGCATAACTATCAACTGCTGGAAACTTGTATAAACTGTTATGTACAGCTCACATGTACTCATTGTGTCCCTACATGTATATTAGCTTACCTGAGCTAGACTAGTTGTGAAAAAGCAGACAAGCTTACCTTCTCACTAAATTACTTTACTGCATATTGATTTCAGTTGGTTAAGACACTTTTCTCCTCGTTGTCTGGTTTGGTTTAACTGACATGTTGGTTCATTACACTTGTGCAGTGAATTTAATTGAGAAGCATAAGTCAGACCAGAGCTAGATCTTTATTCTATTCAAGGCAACTGTTTGTTGAAAGGGTTTTGTCAGATCATTACAGTGCTCACTCCTGTAGCTCATTATTCGCCCTCTAACGGTGTCATTCATGTAAAATGTATTTCAGATGGTATTAAATCATTTAGAAAACTCTATCCTTCTATGTCCTATGTTTGCGTATGATACGTGAGAGTCCACTATGGTCTGAGCGATGCAAGTTTGATCAGCAGAGGGTATACGCACAGATAGACTACAAGGGTGCTAACTGTATATGGTCCACACCAAGCAGACTAGAAAGTAGTAGGATAAGAACAACTCTGAGTCCATGGTGTCTGCAGCTGTTCATGTGCACATACGCAAGGGAGGATAATTGAGCCTTAAGTCGTGTAATTTTAAGATTATCCTATCTCTTAATATGCAGGAAGGTCTAATGAAAAGACATTAGAGGTGGAATTTTAACCCTCCATGGAAGTGCAATGCTAAAAGACTGGAGCTGCCCTTTAAGCGCATCATTACAAACTCATGATTAAACACCGTCAAACCCTGATTTTTTTTAAACTTCTAATTTCAGAATCTGTACAATTTCAAGACAGTGTTACATTTTAACATGTCAGTTTTTTTGACATTACAGAACTGAATATGAATATACAGTATATAATTATATATATGGGGAGTACTGGAAGCATTAAGGATCATACAGAAGTTGGCAGTAAAGCTTGACATTCTACACACAGCGACAAGCCCAGCCCCTTCAGCCCAAGAATGAAACTGATTGCATTATAGTGACAGCTTACTAACCACTTGCCTGTGATAAGGTTTGCACTGCTGTATTTGGTGTCTCAGGTTTCAAGACTCACCCTGTATCCTGTATTTGTTTTTCTTCACAAAGCAGAGTCAGAGTGGATGGACATACAGCACAACTGTGACCTTACAGAAAGAGTCTACACTGTTGCACTGGAGCACCAGACTTATAATACCTGAAGAATGAATAACAGCCACCAGGAAGTAAGTGTTGTAATAATGGAGCAAGACAAACAGAGGTGTTAGCTAACAGAGGTGTTCAGTAACACTCTAACTAGGGTGTAAGTTAACTGTCAACAGCTGTTTGTGACCAACCATTGGTAAAATTTTCACTCTAGAGCCTGATGTAGTCAGTATATTAAAAAAAAGACAAAAACATGTAAAATGACAACATGCTGGACACAGATAATGAGAAATAAAGATAATGTGTCAGGTAACAAATGAAAGAAAATCCAAATAAAAGTGTATAAAGACTTACATGATCTGTAAGGCAGCAAACGCCCAGGAGACAAGCTTTGCTGGTCCCAGCCCATCCAAACAGAAGAAGGTTATCTACTTCTCCAGCGGTGAAACCTTGGAGGAGGAAGACAGTGAGGAGGAAGAGGAGCAGTCATCGAACAGACCTCCGTTCAGAGAACCTACAGAGAGGGTGAGGAACAGCTTAAGGGAGAAAATTCATGTCAGATGGTAAGCAGCAGACACGTCATGTCTGTTTTTTTCTGTCTCCTCTTTCACAGACTAGGTTTTCATTCAAGAATGTGGCCATTCTGGTTGGGAGGATTTCACTGATGAGTACGGAATTAAGCACATTTAAAGCACACTAAATAAACTGTAGTTTGTTTAGTAAACAAATTTTAGCTTTGTAAGAAAGTCTCATTGAGTTATCATGTCTTTTTGTTTACAAAATTAGCTTGTGATTTCTTGGGAGAGAGACTAGCTGGTGCACTTGGACTGAACGTAGCCAAATACCAGTATGCCATCGATCAACATCAGCGTGATCACAAGGTAGTGTAACATTCAACAGCAACAAAACAAGTGTATTGCATAATGGTAAACTACATTGTGTAATTGTAGAGATTTCTTGGTAAATTAAAGTGTGATCTCTTAAAGCAGAAAATGGGATAAAACTGCTAACAGTTCACTTGTATGTATATGAGTGGTTAGTTCCTTGTATTTCACTCTATTTCCTCTGTCTCACTCAGAAAACAAGCAGTCCAGCCACAGATGGTCTTATGGAGGGACAGGCAGAGACGATCCACCTCTCACCTGGGCTGGACTGGAGGCGTTATGGAGCTTCAGGAGATGCAAGATGCCCCACCGATCCCCCGGAGAGCTATGATGAGAAACATATGAACAGAAAAGGAGGATACCACAACACAAGCTATCAAACAGATGAGGATTATTTGAAATAAAATTAACAGAAGAAAAATGGAATGAGAGTTGTGATTTGATGCGCAAGTCTTAAAAATGTACTGTGAAACAGAAATAATGCACTGCACCTTCAAAGTATGGTGTAGACTGCAGTTTTGATAATGTAATTCCCAAGATAAACTGAGTATGCCCCATCGAACAAGACATGATATATATAAATATATTTTTTTTATTATAAAGTATCGCACAGTTTCAATATAAGGTACTTAATTGTGGAAAAATAAAAGAACGTAATCGCTCGACGAGGATGGGATTCGAACCCACGCGTGCAGAGCACAATGGATTAGCAGTCCATCGCCTTAACCACTCGGCCACCTCGTCGGCGTTAAGTAGGAGGTGAATAATGTCAATAACAATGTTACATGTTACGATTTTAAGTGCTCCTCAAACACCTCGGTCCGTGTATCTTTTATTTGAATTTTCCTTCAAACGCTGGTATTAAAAAAAAATAAAAAAGAGTGCTTTTTTGATTTTCGTTTTAAAATTCAAAAAATAAAATTGAATTAGGAGGCATTTTCATTTTTTGTGGGTCTGAAGGGAGTCCTCGAAATTTAAAAATTACTTGGATTTTATTTCTCTCTTAGCTTAACAAAATACAAAATCACGAAGAGGCAGAAACGAAAAATGACCATTTTCTCACTGTCCACAGACCGGATGTTGTCGTTGTTTTCTTCTTCTTTTATTTAATGGAGACCGGCTGTCTGCTACCGGCTGCAGGATTTTCGCCACCTACTGTTCTTTATTTATAACAATCTCGCGTTTGGGTGAACGGTAGAATCCAGCGGCCAGGAGGAAGATGAAAGCCTAGTTCCTGTCAGAGCGGCGCGCTCAACCAAAATGTTCCTGGAACCTTACAGCCACATTATTTTAGCCATGGCTAAACAAGGCCTTTCTTCTACAGAAATCTCTGCACGAATTTCACAAGAAAGCGGGACCAGACGAGGATTTTCTGCAAGAAATATCTGAAAAGCTTGTGCTGCAGTTTAATGAGACTGCCCGACACGCATTTGGAGATGGAGGTGGCGAAAGCCATAGCTGAGGTATGAACCTCGTCGTGCTACAGATGTAATTTTATGCCCATTCATCGCTACTGCAAGGAATCACTGGTATCCTTATTGGTGTGAGCATGTTCAGTCTGATTGGATGTTGTATTATTCCCTGCATTAGAAGTCTCATTGTAAGGTCTATTGATAGGTCAGTCACACACCAGATGGCCTCTCTGGCTGAGACTCGTCTTCTGTCAGATGTTGAAAACCCAACTGATTTATTTACTGATTGGAGTCCTCCTCTTTATGATGATGCTGATGATGATGTTGATGTTTAGGTTTTGAGTTTTTGAATTTCCCCCCAGCTTGCTATCAACCTAAGGACGTCTGTGTCCTGCAAAAACAGCTAAATGAATATTTTCACATATCAGCTAATGATGTGTCGACTTAAACCAAAAGGAATGTAGTCACTGATCATATGATCAATTTGTATATACTTTACTGTGACAATTACTGTCTAAAGGATTTTATTTCACTTCTCATCAAGAAGAAAGTATTTTCCACCACACCCATACTCACATATACATGTCGTCTGTGATAAAGGATATGAGAAAGCTTTGTAGATTCAAACAAAAAGAGTTTTGTTAAAGCTCAAGGTCTTAGATACATCATACTAAAACACCGTTTTTTTCTGAACAGCAGCTGTCCAGATTTTCAAGAAAAGATCACTTGCATAATAATTTGGCACACAGTGTAGACTCCATTTTGTTTTGTCTTGTATCTGTACTCCTAACACTTGGAGTGGTAGGAGCTGATGTTGGTGAACAGCTTCAAGTACCTGAGTGTTCACCTCAACAATAAACTGGACTGGGTGCACAACACTGATGCCCTGCACAAGAAGGGCCAAAGTCGCCTCCGCCTTCTGAGGAGACTGAGCTCCTTTGGAGTGTGCAGGCCTCTTCTAAAGACTTTTTATGACTCTGTGGAAACCTCCGCTGTACATTATGCCGTGGTCTGCTGGGGAGTCAGGAAGAGACTGAACAAGCTGGTCAGGAGGGCGAGCTCTGTCTTAGGCTGCCCGCTGGACACTGTGGAGGAGGTGGGTGAGAGGAGGATGTTAGCCCACAGGATCCTACTTTTCACCCCTCCATCATCATGTAAATTTGTATATTGCCAGTTTTTACTAGTTTTTACAGTTTTTGTATTTTGTATACTGTTTTTCGTAACTTAACTTTCTTTTTTCTTTAGATTGTAAATACAATTTTTTGCACAGTGTTCCTTATATTTGAATCGCATGCACACTTCTGCACTTTATCCTTTTCTTTTCTCCTGTTTCTGCTTGTGAGCTGCCTAACAAGTGAATTTCCCTGCTGTGGGATCAATAAAGTGCTATCTTATCTTATGTTATGTTGTGTCAGTTAAATTCTGTCAGGCAGGGTTACTTTCTGTGTCTGTGGCTTGTTGGCCCTTCTTGTCACCTATGTTTGATGTCTTTTAATGAGCTTTGATTTGTTTTGAGGTCTTTATTATGTGTGTAAAAGTCCAAATAAACTCTGCTGTGTTGCCTCTTTTGGTATTTCTTAACTGTTTTGCAGACACATTGAGGACAATGAGGACTGTTGAATGGATTTGACAGTTTTACTCTGCATGAACTGAAACAATAAGACATGCCTCATGAACCTTAAACACTAATAAAAGTCAAAAATCAAGTGAGCTCTTCCTACTGAGAGCTCACTCTGTGTATGTGTGGAAAGAAATTCACTGTGGTCTGTTTGAAATAGGGAACTTTTGGTGAACTTCATATTGTAACATGGTTATAATGACCATGATGGAAGACAATTGACAGTAGATTCACTGGTTGACTTTGTTTGCTCTCTCTCTCTCTCTCTCTCTCTCTCTCTCTCTCTCTCTCTCTCTCTCTCTCTCTCTCTCTGACTGTCTGTCTGTCTGTATGTATGCGTAAATTTGTCCAATAAAACTGATTCTGATTGAAATCTTTAATGCATAAAGCCATGGAGTCAGATTGAAAGTGAGCGCCTGGCAATTTGTGATCACTTCACACACTTGCTCTGTGTTGGACCCCATTCAGACGTTACTGCTGCTTTATGAGGGCAGTCACCGCAGGTCCCTCCTACCGCTTAACCTATTGGTCCCGTCCAATCAGAGACCAGTTTGAGCGGCGCCAAAAATCAGTTGCACCTGTTGCCCATGCGCTAATCAAACCCATGTGACCGAGGAGGAGAGGGCTCAGCCAATAGCAGGGCAGAAATTTTCTGCAGGTGCGCGGGGACGCTGACTCGAGTCTCCCGTGGAAAACGCGATCTGCTTTGTTCAAGCTCTTTTTCTGGTAAGTGGACCGAACTGAGCGCGTTACCTGTGGACAGAGGAAGCCTGTGTGTTCATGTGTAACGGGTTATTTGTCATTGTACTTTCTGGTGTACAGTGAAAGCTTTGTTTGAGAGCAGAGAGACGATTCAGGCCTAGTGGAGCTGAAACTTCGGCGTTTGCCCGACACAGGCGGTTCACGTGTCCGGAGCAATCCCGAGGTAAAATGGCGGACGTGGACGCCAGGTAAGGCCCACGCAGAACGTTTAACATGCAAAGCTTGGGCTCATTTGAGACCAGAGGCTAACATGTTTGATTATGTGCCAGCTTTCCGCAGGACGGACAAAGGGATCCAGCGGAGCAGCCGAGACCATTTAGGAGAAAGCACCGCGCTTGGCTTCGCTCATCGGATCTACACTTATGCGCGCGTGTGTCTGTGTGAGAGATCGGAGTGTTGGAAATGCAGGCTTGTGTCTGTAGCTCGGTTGAGATGGGCTTTGTAACCAGTACAGCCACTTTGGAGTTTGGGACTGGCCAAGTGTTGGAAAGATGGATTCAGTGTGTCGAAGGCACTCGAGCCTGCTTAGGTTTGGAGCGCGCGTTTGCTATCGCTGGGCCGTTGCGTCAGTGTTGTTGGTAGGTGGAAGCATATATGAAGTTGTGATCCGGACACAACTGTGTATATGTGGAAGCCTATGGGCAGATAGTGTTGGAAGTGTGGGCTGAGGTGTGTAGCTGAGTGTTGTCAGGCTTAGTTGTGGGTATTTGTCAGTGTAGTTTTAGTGTGTGTTGGATTTAGTTGGCTTTTGATGTAGATGTAGAGTCTATAGTTGTGTTGTTGATGGAGCTGTGTGGCTAGGTAGGAGGCAGAAAGTGTTGGCAGCATGGGTTGAGTTGCGTGTCGTGTTGTCAGGTGTAATTGTGGGTAGTTGTAGGTATGGATGGACCTGAGGTCTGTGTAGGGTGTGTGTTCAACAGTGTGGGCTCAGCTGCACCTTGAAGTGTTGCTGAAAGTTTAAAATTCTAGGTTTAATATCCAGTGTGCCTGTGTGTGTGTGTGTGTGTGTGTGTGCACCTTCGCCTTCTCTGCAGGAAGGATGAGCTGCTCCAGAGGATCATCAGAGGGTAAGAGAAAGCACATAAATCAACATTGCTCAGTGTTTCTACATTTAAACATGCATTTGTCTGTGTGTGTTTAGCAGGTAGCTGCATCTGTCTGAGTGGGACTCCAGCTTGGATGAGGCCATGGCCAGTGTTGAGCCCAGGTAGCCCCCCTGCTGTATGTGGAAGTGTTGTAAGATGTTTTAACTTCCAGGGTTTGACTTGCCTAGCACCTATGGCTAATGTTGAGTATGTTTCTTTGTGTGTTGTGCAGGATGGAGGAGCTGCTGATCCAGAGAACCATGAGGATGCATGTTGGCCAATACTGCTCAGTGTTTCTACACTGAAGGATTCCTCTGTGTACGCTCCCCAGCAACTGTGTGTGTACTGCATCTGAGTGGAAGACCTGGGGAAACAACCTCAAGAACTCATCAATCACAGTGGTCACGTGACTGTCGGCCTGCTGAAGCAGGGATGGAACCACTGTCTCTCAACGCTTCTGCTTCAAAAGATGGACACTGCATCGAGCATAACATCACTAGTTGTACAGAATGGAGGAAGTGATCAAGAGGACCATGAGAAGATGCATGTTATTCAATATTGCTCAATGTGTCTGCATTGAAGGATTCAGTTGTATCTTGCTGTTTTTGTTTTTTTTTGTTTGTTTTTTGTGTTCTTTTGTGTCCAGCAGGTGGCTGAGTATCTGACTGAGTGAGGTGCCAGCTTGGATGAGGCTGTGGCCAATGTGAAGCCCAGGTAGCCCTGTTTCAAAGTCTTTATTAAAAAAAAAAAGAAAAAGGAGCTTTGACCAGATTAGTATCCAAAGTCACTTTTGTTTTTTTGTTGTTTTTTTTGCTGCAGGTTGATGGAGCTGATCCAGAGGACCCCTTGAGACCAGGTGCATGAAGGCCACATTGTTCAGTGTTTCTACCAGTATGCATGCATCCATGTCTGAGTGTGAGAATGTGTCTATTAAAATCAAAAAGAAGTGTCTGCTTTTGTCTTTAATGCACTTTAGATGGGGCTTAGACCAGTTCTGGGGGGACACTGGGCTCCAACTAGGTTTGAAGTGTGTGTTTGCTATTTTCAGGCTGTTGCATCATTGCATCAGTAGGTGGAAGCACATTATGCAGTTGTGATCCGGACACAACTGTATATGTGTGGAAGCCTATCAGCAGGTAGTGTTGGAAGCACAGGCTGTATTGTGTAGTTTAGTATTGTCAGGCTTAGTTGTGGGTATTTGTCACTATATGGATGGCACTGGGGTCAGTGTGGGTTTAGTGTGTGTGTGAGTCATAGTTGGTGCTTGATGTAGAAAAAAATGTATGCATGCATTAATGTCTCCTTGTTTCTTTCTGGGTGCGGCTGCTTCTGGCTGAGTGGCCATCCAACTTTGAGGCCATGGGCAATGTGGAGCTCAGGTAAGGCCCCTGCTGCAGCTGGAAGTGAAGCAAAGTATTACAGGTTCAACCACCGACTTGATTAGTATCCAAAACCAATGTGTTTGTGTTTTTCAGCAGGAGGGAGGAGCTGAGTGAGAGGACCATTTGAGACCAGGTGAGCAAGAGCCACATTGTAGTCTTTCTACACTTATGCATGCACTAATTTTACACCTCGTGTATGTGTGTGTGTGTGTGAGAGTGTTGTAGGTGTATGTGGGGTGGAGCCAGTGAAGGTGCTGCTGGTGAGGATAGAGCGCCATCCTGTGGGAGTGAGGGACACACCGTGGCTGTTGTGTGTTGTCAGAGCTCTTTGTTGTAAGTGAATTAAAAAAGAAATCAAAGGCCATTTCAAAGGTGGTTTGTGTGCTGATGCTTCCTGTTTGTGTTTCTCTTGCAGGATGGCAGAGCTTATTTGGAGGGTCATGAGAGACCAGGTGCTCAGTGTTGCTACACTGAAGGATTCCTCTGTGTACGCTCCCCAGCAACTGTGTGTGTACTGCATCTGAGTGGAAGACCTGGGGAAACAACCTCAAGAACTCATCAGTCACTGTGGTCACGTGACTGTCGGCCTGCTGAAGCAGGGATGGAACCACTGTCTCTCAACGCTTCTGCTTCAAAAGATGGACACTGCGTCGAGCATAACATCACTAGTTGTACAGAATGGAGGAAGTGATCAAGAGGACCATGAGAAGATGCATGTTATTCAATATTGCTCAATGTTTCTGCATTGAAGGATTCAGTTGTATCTTGCTTTTTGGTTTTTTTTTTGTTTTCTTTGTTTTTTGGGTGTTTTTTTTTTTTTTTGTTTGTTTGTTTTTGTCCAGCAGGTGGCTGAGTATCTGGCTGAGTGAGGTGCCAGCTTGGATGAGGCTGTGGCCAATGTGAAGCCCAGGTAGCCCTGTTTCAAAACCTTTAGTTAAAAAAAAAAGAAAAAAAAAAAAAGAAAGTTTTGACCAGATTAGTATCCAAAGTCAGTTTTGTTTTTTTTGTTTCTGCAGGTTGATGGAGCTGATCCAGAGGACCCCTTGAGACCAGGTGCATGAAGGCCACATTGTGCAGTGTTTCTACCAGTATGCATGCATCCATGTCTGAGTGTGCGAATGTGTCTATTAAAATTAAAATCAAAAAGAAGGAAGTGCCTGCTTTTGTCTTTAATGGACTTTAGATGAATTTGACTGTGTGTGTTTAGCAGGTAGCTGCATCTGTCTGAGTGGGACTCCAGCTTGGATGAGGCCATGGCCAGTGTTGAGCCCAGGTAGCCCCCCTGCTGTATGTGGAAGTGTTGTAAGATGTTTTAACTTCCAGGGTTTGACTTGCCTAGCACCTATGGCTAATGTTGAGTATGTTTCTTTGTGTGTTGTGCAGGATGGAGGAGCTGCTGATCCAGAGAACCATGAGGATGCATGTTGGCCAATACTGCTCAGTGTTTCTACACTGAAGGATTCCTCTGTGTACGCTCCCCAGCAACTGTGTGTGTACTGCATCTGAGTGGAAGACCTGGGGAAACAACCTCAAGAACTCATCAATCACAGTGGTCACGTGACTGTCGGCCTGCTGAAGCAGGGATGGAACCACTGTGTCAACGCTTCTGCTTCAAAAGATGGACACTGCGTCGAGCATAACATCACTAGTTATACAGAATGGAGGAAGTGATCAAGAGGGCCATTAGAAGATGCATGTTATTCAATATTGCTCAATGTGTCTGCATTGAAGGATTCAGTTGTATCTTGCTGTTTTTGTTTTGTTGTTTTTTTGTTTGTTTTTTGTGTTCTTTTGTGTCCAGCAGGTGGCTGAGTGGGGTGCCAGCTTGGATGAGGCTGTGGCCAATGTGAAGCCCAGGTAGCCCTGTTTCAAAGTCTTTATTAAAAAAAAAAATAAATAAATAAAAGAAAAAGAGCTTTGACCATATTAGTATCCAAAGTCACTTTTGGTTTTTTTTTGTTTTTTTTGCTGCAGGTTGATGGAGCTGATCCAGAGGACCCCTTGAGACCAGGTGCATGAAGGCCACATTGTTCAGTGTTTCTACCAGTATGCATGCATCCATGTCTGAGTGTGAGAATGTGTCTATTAAAATCAAAAAGAAGTGTCTTCTTTTGTCTTTAATGCACTTTAGATGGGGCTTAGACCAGTTCTGGGGGGACACTGGGCTCCAACTAGGTTTGGAGTGTGCGTTTGCTATTTTCAGGCTGTTGCATCATTGCATCAGTAGGTGGAAGCACATTATGCAGTTGTGATCCGGACACAACTGTATATGTGTGGAAGCCTATCAGCAGGTAGTGTTGGAAGCACAGGCTGTATTGTGTAGTTTAGTATTGTCAGGCTTAGTTGTGGGTATTTGTCACTATATGGATGGCACTGGGGTCAGTGTGGGTTTAGTGTGTGTGTGTGAGTCATAGTTGGTGCTTGATGTAGAAAAAAATGTATGCATGCATTAATGTCTCCTTGTTTCTTTCTGGGTGCGGCTGCTTCTGGCTGAGTGGCCATCCAACTTTGAGGCCATGGGCAATGTGGAGCTCAGGTAAGGCCCCTGCTGCAGCTGGAAGTGAAGCAAAGTATTACAGGTTCAACCACCGACTTGATTAGTATCCAAAACCAATGTGTTTGTGTTTTTCAGCAGGAGGGAGGAGCTGAGTGAGAGGACCATTTGAGACCAGGTGAGCAAGAGCCACATTGTAGTCTTTCTACACTTATGCATGCACTAATTTTACACTTCGTGTATGTGTGTGTGTGTGTGTGAGAGTGTTGTAGGTGTATGTGGGGTGGAGCCAGTGAAGGTGCTGCTGGTGAGGATAGAGCGCCATCCTGTGGGAGTGAGGAACACACCGTGGCTGTTGTGTGTTGTCAGAGCTCTTTGTTGTAAGTGGATTGATTAATAAATAAATAAATAAATAAATATCAAAGGCCATTTCAAAGGTGGTTTGTGTGCTGATGCTTCCTGTTTGTGTTTCTCTTGCAGGATGGCAGAGCTTATTTGGAGGGTCATGAGAGACCAGGTGAGATGTTTCCTGTTGGTTAACATTGTTTAGTGTTTCTATGTATATGCATGCATTAATTTCTCTCTCTCTCTCTCTGTGTGAGTGTTGGCAGTGCAGGCCTGTCTTCGGCTCAGTTTAGATGTGGCTTTGTTCTGTATCCAGGTGCATTGGGGTCGCTGTAGGTTTACAGTGGTTGTGTCAGTGTTGTCTGTAGGTGGAAGCATATATGCAGTTGTGATCCGGACACAACTGCGTATATGTGGAAGCCTATGGCCAGATAGTGTTGGAAATGTGGCCTGAGGTGTGTAGCTGAGTGTTGTCAGGCTTAGTTGTGGTTATTTGTCAGTGTAGGGTTAGTGTGTGTGTTTAGCAGGTTGATGAAGATTGGCATGGAGGAGGTCAAAGTGGAGCTCAGGTAGGCCTCCTGCTGCATCTGGTTTTGCAAAATGTTTGAAAATGCAAGGTTAGACTTTCTTTCTTCCTGTGGCTCATGTTTAGTTTCTTTGTACGTTCTGCAGGATGGAGCAGCTGATCAAGAGGACCACGAGAGACAAGGTAAGAGCAAGCATGTTGGTCAGTATCGCTCAGTCTTGTTTTGTTTTAAACCTTTAAGGGTTTGTTTGTGTCTCACTGTCTCCGTTTCTGTGTTGAATTCAGGAAGCGTTTGGGTCAGAGGCAGTTGGTGTGTGTCCTGGGCCATGAAGAGGAAGAATTGTATAGAGCTTTGTCTCCTGTTGGGGTTGTGGAGGGTGTGTTTGCAAATAAAGGCTCGATTTGTACCCAGAGGCCGTTGTCTGTTTGTCTGTGCTTATTTTTTGATGTACAAACTAATTTCAAAGCTGCATAGAGTTTGAATAATGTTCTATGTTTAAACTTAGTGACTGGCTCCACACTTGAGGTTAACTTTTCAACCTTAGGTGCAGGACTTTTAGCTAATTCTTTGTTTGAATGGCTAGAGTCATCAGTGAGGACTGTCAGTGTAAATGTAGTTGTAATATTTTGAGTTGTAGGTAACAAAAGTTTTAGACAAATAGTTAATGTGCAGATGAAACAGTGCAGGCTGTGCTGTGTGGATGCCAGATTCTTAGGCTTTAAACTGTGACGTGTTAGATGCACCACGTGGACTTGACAGTTTACAAACTCTTGGTTTAAACAGACCAAACCTATGTTAGAGAGCTGTATGCTTTGACTGTTGGCCTGTGGTGTCTGGGTACCATAGTGTAAGAGTTTAAACTGTGAGCTGTTGGATGCAATAGTAAGGCTTATGGGTAACCGTTAGCTGTACCACTTTGACTCTAGACATGAATTAAATAAGCAGATGTGTGTTTAATAGTTGGCTTTATGTGTCTGACTTGTTTGGTATGACCACATGTATGTCAGAGTTTGGCACTGTGGCTTTTAGACCGTGGTGTGTGGACGCCAGGCTGAGTTTTAACCCAGATGTGATAGAGTGACAAATGTTATTCAGTGTTTTTACACATATCCATTAATGTGTGTGTCTTTCCAGCTGCATGTGGCTGAGTGGGGCTCCAACTAGGCCATATCCAGGGTGGTGCTTAGGTACGCCCCCTGCTGTATGTGGAAGTGTAGCAAAACGTTTAAAATAGGTTTGACTGTACCTGTATCTGATGTAGAGTGTGTTTGTCCTGTGCAGGATGGAGGAGGTGATCCAGAGGACCATGAGAAACAAGGTGAGAGCAAGCATGTTGGTCAGTGTGTCTACAGATATGCATGCATTAATTTCTGTGTGTGTGTGTGTGAGAGTGTGTGAGTGTTGGCAGTGCAGGCCTGTCTTCGGCTCAGTTTAGATGTGGCTTTGTTCTGTATCCAGGTACATTGGAGTTTGGGTCTGGCTGAGTATTGTTGAGGCTAAGTTGTGGATGGATTCAGTGCGTGTGAAAAGCATTGGGGTCGCTGTAGGTTTACAGTGGTTGTGTCAGTGTTGTCTGTAGGTGGAAGCATATATGCAGTTGTGATCCGGACACAACTGCGTATACGTGGAAGCCTATGGGCCGATAGTGTTGGAAGTAGAGGCTGAGGTGTGTAGCTGAGTGTTGTCAGGCTCAGTTGTGGTTATTTGTCAGTGTAGGGTTAGTGTGTGTTGGATGTAGTAGGCTCTTGATGTAGAGGCTGTGGATAGTTGTGTGTTGTTGATGGAGCCGTGTGGCTAGGTGTTTAGGTGCTGCGCTTGGGCCTGTAGGTGTGAGTCTGTGTGTGGCTCTGTTTAGCAGGTTGATGAAGATTGACTGTGACCGCCTCCATGACCTTCATGCCAAAGTGGAGCTCAGGTAGGCCTCCTGCTGCATCTGGAGGTTTTGCAAAATGTTTGAAAATGCAAGGTTAGACTTTCTTTCTTCCAGTGGCGCATGTTTAGTTTCTTTGTACGTTGTGCAGGATGGAGCAGCTGATCAAGAGGACCACGAGAGACAAGGTAAGAGCAAGCATGTTGGTCAACATCGCTCAGTCTATTATTATTATTATTTTTTTTAAACCTTTAAGGGTTCATATGTCTCACTGTCTCCGTTTCTGTGTTGAATTCAGGAAGCGTCGGGTCAGAGGCAGTTGGTGTGTGTCCTGGGCCATGAAGAGGAAGAATTGCATCTGGTTTTGTGGAGGGAGATTAAAGGCTTGATTTGTACCCAACAGCAGTTGTCTGCTTGTTGGCTGTGCTTATTTTGCAATGTCGCAACTGATTTTGAGGCTGCGCCGTGTTTAATCTTGGTGACTGGCTCCAGACTTTAGGTTAACATTTCAACATTTCAGTATAGGACTTTTCTTTGTTTACAGCCATCTGTGACGACTGCCAGAGTGTAAATGTAGTTGTAATATTTTGAGTTTTCGGTCAATTTTTTAGACAAATTGTAAACATGCAGATGAAACTGTGTGGATGCCAGATTCTTAGGCTTTAAACTGGGAGGTGTTAGATGCACCACTTAGACTTGATAGAATTTTAAGAACTCTGTTCTTTTTTTGTTGGTTGAAACAGACCAAACCCATTTTAGAGTTTTATGTTTCCTGTCGACTTGATAGTCAAAGTGTGATGATTTTTGTTGTTGTTGCTGCAATAAAGTAGATTTGTGTTTGTGTTGTTTTTTTTGTATTAAGCTTGACATATACCAAATAGGGGAAATAGAAAAAAGATGACTTGAGTAGCCATACATGTCTACATGTACACAGTGTCACACTTTACAAGTTTTTGTTGTTCCTGCATTAAAGTGAATTTGTGTCTGTGTTGTCTTTTTTGTCTTAAGCTTGACATGTACCTAATAGGGGAAAAGAAAAAAAGGAAAATAGAAAAAAGATGAGTAGCCACGATCCAGGTTTACATGTGCAAAGTGTGTTGCTCTTTACAACTCAAACTCTTACAGTCAAAGTGTCGCTCTCCGTAACACTCATTTGGTCTTGTGTGGCACTGAGTGGGCCCTTGTATGCAACTGCAACTGCACGTCAACAGTATAGTGGACTTTCATTGATGGAAGCTTACCCCTGTTTGATTGAGTCATATGATATTTTGAATTGATTCATCTTGTAGCAGAGCGCTTGTGGTTTAAACGTTCTGCCAAACACAGATGCAGGAAGTGCCTACCCGGGCTCCACTTCCACCGTGACCTCCTCCATGACTCAGTCCTACTGGCCTGTTATTAATGAACTTATGCAGCGACAATAGAGAAGAAATAAAATCAACTCATGCAGGGCTTTCTCTGCAAATGGAATTGCTGCGTTTCTGGCTAAAATCGAAAGATGCAGCACTTAAAGAAGAAAATCTATAGGTAAGTAGAGATGTAATGAATGAGAAGAACAAAGTCATTGATTATTGAAGTAATCAACTAAGTGAAGGAATCACATACTTAAAGAATTGAGTAAACAAACCAATCAAGTAGTAATATATCTGAATACTGAGGTAATGGAGTAGTTAAGCCAAATGCGATAAAAGAACAAGTTGTCGGGTAATTGAAGTATTTGAGTGAGTAAAGTAATGTAGTATATCAAATAAACGATTAGTTTACTGTATTTAACCTCATGACTGCTTCAATACTTAATATATTTGATTTACTTCTCCGTTATATTACTTAGCCGTTTATTTAACTTCATGACTGCTTCAGTACTTAATATATTTAATGTACTTCTCCGTTACATTACTTAACTAATCGTTTACTTTATTTAACCTCATGACTACTTCAATACTTAATATTTGATTTACTTCTCCGTTACATTAAGTTACTTTATTTAACCTCATGACTGCTTCAGTACTTAATATATTTGATGTACTTCTCCGTTACATTATTTAACTAATCGTTTACTTTATTTAACCTCATGACTACTTCAATACTTAATATATTTGATTTACTTCTCCGTTACATTAAGTTACTTTATTTAACCTCATGACTGCTTCAGTACTTAATATATTTGATTTACTTCTCCGTTACATTTTAATTAACTAATCGTTTACTTTATTAAACCTCATGACTGCTTCAATACTTAATATTTGATTTACTTCTCCGTTACATTACTTAACCGTTTAACTTAATGACTGCTTCAATACTTAATATATTTAATGTACTTCCCCGTTTCATTACTTAACTAATCGTTTACTTTATTTAACCTCATGACTACTTCAATACTTAATATATTTGATTTACTTCTCCGTTACATTTTAATTAACTAATCGTTTACTTTATTAAACCTCATGACTGCTTCAATACTTAATATTTGATTTACTTCTCCGTTACATTACTTAACCGTTTAACTTAATGACTGCTTCAATACTTAATATATTTAATGTACTTCCCCGTTTCATTACTTAACTAATCGGTTACTTTATTTAACCTCATGACTACTTCAATACTTAATATATTTGATTAGCTTCTTTCTCCATTACTTAACTAATCGTTTACTTTATTTAAGTAATGTAATGGAATAGTAAATCAAATAAATTAAGTATTCAAGTAGTCATGAGTAGTTATTGCTTCATTTTAGTATGTATTTTCGCGACAGTTAACATTTGAACAAAGCAATCTTTTACATAAGTAATTTTGGAGATTTGCAAAATGGCGTCGAAAAAAAAAACATTTTTTAGTTAACATTAAAATTACTTTCGAATTTTTTTTTTTTTTTTGGAAATTTTTTTTTTTTTCCCGCCCCACTTTTCTACGACCCCACCCCCCAAACGCACATACACACACACATTTCATTGGCATTCACAGACATTACATACATTGCATACATTTGACAAGCATTACATACATTTAACAAGCATTGCATTTCATACACGTTTCAAGTGGGGATCGAACCCCCGACCCTGTGGTTAGGAGACAACGCGCTCTACCGACTGAGCCATGCAACCACGCTTTCCGCCGCCAATTCACCGTCTTAAGAGCCTCCCATGAGTGAATCTAACAACGTAGGCTATGCTCTACTCACTTGTACTTTGGTACGCTAATGTGAAAAGCTCGTAAACGACGGGCAGCAGCGTGAGCTCCGATAGCTCAGGCGGTTAGACAGCGGGTTGGAGACCATGAGTCTGCGGGTTCGACTCTTGTTGGAAACCACCTCTATTTTTAA
This sequence comes from Toxotes jaculatrix, assembly GCF_017976425.1. Lineage (NCBI taxonomy): Eukaryota > Metazoa > Chordata > Actinopteri > Toxotidae > Toxotes > Toxotes jaculatrix. The sequence continues at coordinate 17,856,181 of NC_054412.1, forward strand.
AGCCAGACGTCCAGGTTGGCTATTGAAGAAGGTTCTGAATGCAGCGGCGAGTGCGACGGCCAGCGGTGGCGTACGTGGATCGCTCGCGGTTTGAAAACCGTATCAATTCTATAGAAGCAGGTTCGAAACCAGGTCGTCTAACGGGTTTAAACTCTTTAACAATCGAAATTTAATATTTACTATAAGCAAGCGCAATCGAAGCAATTATTTTGGTGAAAGTTTTTTGCTTTTTTAATGACAATATAGCGAAAGACGGCATCGCAAGCGATGCCGTCTTTCGCTATATTGTCATGCAAAACAAAAAAGTAAACGTTTTTTTTTTCTTTTTTCTTTTTTTTTTTTGGAGTTTTTTTTTTTTTTACAGAGTCATTAAGAATGTACGCATCACTATACGCAGCTCGCGCCAATCGACCCAGGGAGCCAAAATCCGAGCAGTATGGTCCGCGCAGCAAGCTGCGCGGACCTACTGCTCGGATTTTGACTCCCTGGGTCGATTGGCGCTCGCAATTGCGTCCCTTGCTACTCCGCTTTAATGCTTACTTCTTTTGCTTGCATACTAACAATACAGCCATATTCCTTTTCTTCTTTCTTTCTCTTTCTTTCTTTCTTTCTCTCTCTCTCTCTCTCTCTCTCTCTCTCTCTCTCTCTTTCTTTCTTTCTTTCTTTCTCTCTCTCTCTTTTCTTTCTTTTCTTTCTTTTCTTTTTTTCTTTCTCTCTCTCTCTCTTTTCTTTCTTTTCTTTCTTTTTCTTTCTTTTTCTTTCTTTTTCTTTTCTTTTTTTTTTTTTTTTTTTTTTTTGTCATTAAAAAAGCAAAAAACTTTCACCAAAATAATTGCTTGGATTGCGTTTGCTTTTAGTAAATATTAAAGTTCGATTGTTAAAGAGTTTACACACGTTGAACGACCCGGTTTCGAACCTGCTTCTATAGGATTGGTACGGCTTCCAAACCGCGAGCGATCCACGTACGCCACCGCTGGCCGTCGCACTCGCCGCTGCATTCGGCAGCTTCTTCAATAGCCAACCTGGACGTCTGGCTTTAAAAGTAGAGAGGGTTTCCAACAAGAGTCGAACCCGCAGACTCATGGTCTTCAACCCGCTGTCTAACCGCCTGAGCTATCGGAGCTCACGCTGCTGCTCGTCGTTTACGAGCTTTTCACATTAGCGTACCAAAGTACAAGTGAGTAGAGCATAGCCTACGTTGTTAGATTCACTCATGGGAGGCTCTTAAGACGGTGAATTGGCGGCGGAAAGCGTGGTTGCATGGCTCAGTCGGTAGAGCGCGTTGTCTCCTAACCACAGGGTCGGGGGTTCGATCCCCACTTGAAACGTGTATGAAATGCAATGCTTGTTAAATGTATGTAATGCTTGTCAAATGTATGCAATGCTTGTTAAACGTATGTGATGTCTGTATGTCTGTGAATGCCTATGAATTGTGTGTGGGTGTGTGGTGTGGGGGTAACAGAGAAAGAGGGAGCGGAAAAAAAAAAAAATCAAAAAAAACTTTTTTTTCGACGCCATTTTGCAAATTTAGTCAGTTACTTATGTAACAGATTACCCTGTTCAGTTATTAACTGTCGCTCAGCTCGAAGCTTTTCACATTAGCGTACCAAAGCACAATTGACTTAGAGTATAGCCCACGTTGTTAGATTCACTCATGGGAGGCTCATAAGACGGTGAGAGCAGAGCCGAAAGCGTGGTTGGATAGCTCAGTTGGTAAAGCACGTTGTTTCCCAACCTCAGGGTCCGGGGTTCGATCCCCACTTGAAACGTGTATGAAATGCAATGCTTGTCAAATGTATGTAATGCTTGTCAAATGAATGTAATGCTTGTCAAATGTAAGTAGTGTGCGTGTGTGTGTGTGTGAGGGGTTCCAGTGGTTGAATGCGAGTCAGAAATAACACCAAAAAAGAGTTTTCTTTAAAATTATATTTTGCGTATCTAGTCCATTACTTTACTTAACTAATAGTTTGTTTAACCTCATGACTACTTCAATACTTAATATATTTGATTTACTTCTCAATTACATAATCATTTATTTAACCTCATGACTGCTTCAATACTTAATATATTTGATTTACTTCTCCATTACTTAACTAATCGTTTACTTTATTTAAACTCATGACCGCTTCAATACTTAATATATTTGATTTACTTCTCCATTACTTAACTAATCGTTTACTTTATTTAAACTCATGACCGCTTCAATACTTAATATATTTGATTTACTTCTCCATTACTTAACTAATCGTTTACTTTATTTAAACTCATGACCGCTTCAATACTTAATATATCTGATTTACTTCTCAATTACATTACTTAGTCATTTATTTAACCTCATGACCGCTTCAATACTTAATATATCTGATTTACTTCTCAATTACATTACTTAGTCATTTATTTAACCTCATGACCGCTTCAATACTTAATATATCTGATTTACTTCTCAATTACATTACTTAGTCATTTATTTAACCTCATGACCGCTTCAGTACTTAATATATTTGATTTACTTCTCCATTACTTTACTAATCATTTACTTTAACCTCAAGACTGCTTCAATACTTAATATATTTACTTCTCCATTACTTAACTAATCGTTTATTTAACCTCATGACTGCTTCAACACTTAATATTTTTGATTTACTTCTCCATTACTTTACTCACTCATATATTTCAATTACCCCACTACTTGATCTTTTATCACATTTGGCTTAACTACTCTAACTTAGTATTCAGATATTCTACTGCTTGATTGGTTTGTTTATTAAATTCTTTAAGTATGTGATTATTTCAATAATTAGTGACTTTGTTCTTCTCATTCATTACATCTCTACTTAACTATTGTTTTTTTTTTAAAGTGCTGCATCTTTCGGTCTTTAGCCAAAAAACACAGCAATTCCATTCACAGAGAAAGCTACTCATCTTTTTTCTATTTTCCTTTTTTTCTTTTCCCCTATCTGGTATATGTCAAGCTTAAGACAAAAAAGACACAAATTCACTTTAATGCAGCAACAAAAAAAAAAACTTGTAAAGTGTGACACTGTGTACATGTAGACATGTATGGCTACTCAAGTCATCTTTTTTCTATTTCCCCTATTTGGTATATGTCAAGCTTAAAACAAAAAAAAACAACACAAACACAAATTCACTTTAATGCAGCAACAACAAAAACTTGTAAAGTGTGACACTGTGTACATGTAGACATGTATGGCTACTCAAGTCATTTTTTTTCTATTTCCCCTATTTGGTATATGTCAAGCTTAAAACAAAAAAAACAACACAAACACAAATTCACTTTAATGCAGGAACAACAAAAACTTGTAAAGTGTGACACTGTGTACATGTAGACATGTATGGCTACTCAAGTCATTTTTTTTCTATTTCCCCTATTTGGTATATGTCAAGCTTAAAACAAAAAAAACAACACAAACACAAATTCACTTTAATGCAGGAACAACAAAAACTTGTAAAGTGTGACACTGTGTACATGTAGACATGTATGGCTACTCAAGTCATCTTTTTTCTATTTCCCCTATTTGGTATATGTCAAGCTTAATACAAAAAAAACAACACAAACACAAATCTACTTTATTGCAGCAACAACAACAAAAATCATCACACTTTGACTATCAAGTCGACAGGAAACATAAAACTCTAAAATGGGTTTGGTCTGTTTCAACCAACAAAAAAAGAACAGAGTTCTTAAAATTCTATCAAGTCTAAGTGGTGCATCTAACACCTCCAAGTTTAAAGCCTAAGAATCTGGCATCCACACAGTTTCATCTGCATGTTTACTATTTGTATAAAAAATTGACCGAAAACTCAAAATATTACAACTACATTTACACTCTGGCAGTCGTCACAGATGGCTGTAAACAAAGAAAAGTCCTATACTGAAATGTTGAAATGTTAACCTAAAGTCTGGAGCCAGTCACCAAGATTAAACACGGCGCAGCCTCAAAATCAGTTGCGACATTGCAAAATAAGCACAGCCAACAAGCAGACAACTGCTGTTGGGTACAAATCAAGCCTTTAATCTCCCTCCACAAAACCAGATGCAATTCTTCCTCTTCATGGCCCAGGACACACACCAACTGCCTCTGACCCGACGCTTCCTGAATTCAACACAGAAACGGAGACAGTGAGACATATGAACCCTTAAAGGTTTAAAAAAAAAAAATAATAATAATAGACTGAGCGATGTTGACCAACATGCTTGCTCTTACCTTGTCTCTCGTGGTCCTCTTGATCAGCTGCTCCATCCTGCACAACGTACAAAGAAACTAAACATGAGCCACTGGAAGAAAGAAAGTCTAACCTTGCATTTTCAAACATTTTGCAAAACCTCCAGATGCAGCAGGAGGCCTACCTGAGCTCCACTTTGGCATGAAGGTCATGGAGGAGGTCACAGTCAATCTTCATCAACCTGCTAAACAGAGCCACACACAGACTCACACCTACAGGTCCAAGCGCAGCACCTAAACACCTAGCCACACGGCTCCATCAACAACACACAACTATCCACAGCCTCTACATCAAGAGCCTACTACATCCGACACACACTAACCCTACACTGACAAATAACCACAACTGAGCCTGACAACACTCAGCTACACACCTCAGCCTCTACTTCCAACACTATCGGCCCAAAGGCTTCCACGTATACGCAGTTGTGTCCGGATCACAACTGCATATATGCTTCCACCTACAGACAACACTGACACAACCACTGTAAACCTACAGCGACCCCAATGCTTTTCACACGCACTGAATCCATCCACAACTAAGCCTCAACAATAGTCAGCCAGACCCAAACTCCAATGTACCTGGATACAGAACAAAGCCACATCTAAACTGAGCCGAAGACAGGCCTGCACTGCCAACACTCACACACTCTCACACACACACACACACACAGAAATTAATGCATGCATATCTGTAGACACACTGACCAACATGCTTGCTCTCACCTTGTTTCTCATGGTCCTCTGGATCACCTCCTCCATCCTGCACAAGACAAACACACTCTACATCAGATACAGGTACAGTCAAACCTATTTTAAATGTTTTGCTACACTTCCACATACAGCAGGGGGCGTACCTAAGCACCACCCTGGATATGGCCTCATACAAGTTGGAGCCCCACTCAGCCACATGCAGCTGGAAAGACACACACATTAATGGATATGTGTAAAAACACTGAACAACATTTGTCACTCTATCACATCTGGGTTAAAACTCAGCCTGGCGTCCACACACCACGGTCTAAAAGCCACAGTGCCAAACTCTGACATACATGTGGTCATACCAAACAAGTCAGACACATAAAGCCAACCATTAAACACACATCTGCTTATTTAATTCATGTCTAGAGTCAAAGTGGTACAGCTAACGGTTACCCATAAGTCTTACTATTGCATCCAACAGCTCACAGTTTAAACTCTTACACTATGGTACCCAGACACCACAGGCCAACAGCCAAAGCATACAGCTCTCTAACATAGGTTTGGTCTGTTTAAACCAAGAGTTTGTAAACTGTCAAGTCCACGTGGTGCATCTAACACGTCACAGTTTAAAGCCTAAGAATCTGGCATCCACACAGCACAGCCTGCACTGTTTCATCTGCACATTAACTATTTGTCTAAAACTTTTGTTACCTACAACTCAAAATATTACAACTACATTTACACTGACAGTCCTCACAGATGACTCTAGCCATTCAAACAAAGAATTAGCTAAAAGTCCTGCACCTAAGGTTGAAAAGTTAACCTCAAGTGTGGAGCCAGTCACTAAGTTTAAACATAGAACATTATTCAAACTCTATGCAGCTTTGAAATTAGTTTGTACATCAAAAAATAAGCACAGACAAACAGACAACTGCCACTGGGTACAAATCGAGCCTTTATTTGCAAACACACCCTCCATAACCCCAACAGGAGACAAAGCTCTATACAATTCTTCCTCTTCATGGCCCAGGACACACACCAACTGCCTCTGACCCAAACGCTTCCTGAATTCAACACAGAAACGGAGACAGTGAGACACAAACAAACCCTTAAAGGTTTAAAACAAAACAAGACTGAGCGATGTTGACCAACATGCTTGCTCTTACCTTGTCTCTCGTGGTCCTCTTGATCAGCTGCTCCATCCTGCAGAACGTACAAAGAAACTAAACATGAGCCACAGGAAGAAAGAAAGTCTAACCTTGCATTTTCAAACATTTTGCAAAACCAGATGCAGCAGGAGGCCTACCTGAGCTCCACTTTGACCTCCTCCATGCCAATCTTCATCAACCTGCTAAACAGAGCCACACACAGACTCACACCTACAGGCCCAAGCGCAGCACCTAAACACCTAGCCACACAGCTCCATCAACAACACACAACTATCCACAGCCTCTACATCAAGAGCCTACTACATCCAACACACACTAACCCTACACTGACAAATAACCACAACTGAGCCTGACAACACTCAGCTACACACCTCAGCCTCTACTTCCAACACTATCGGCCCATAGGCTTCCACATATACGCAGTTGTGTCCGGATCACAACTGCATATATGCTTCCACCTACAGACAACACTGACACAACCACTGTAAACCTACAGCGACCCCAATGCTTTTCACACGCACTGAATCCATCCACAACTTAGCCTCAACAATACTCAGCCAGACCCAAACTCCAATGTACCTGGATACAGAACAAAGCCACATCTAAACTGAGCCAAAGACAGGCCTGCACTGCCAACACTCACACAGAGAGAGAGAGAGAGAGAGAGAAATTAATGCATGCATATACATAGAAACACTAAACAATGTTAACCAACAGGAAACATCTCACCTGGTCTCTCATGACCCTCCAAATAAGCTCTGCCATCCTGCAAGAGAAACACAAACAGGAAGCATCAGCACACAAACCACCTTTGAAATGGCCTTTGATATTTATTTATTTATTTATTTATTTATTTATTAATCCACTTACAACAAAGAGCTCTGACAACACACAACAGCCACGGTGTGTGGCTCACTCCCACAGGATGGCGCTCTATCCTCACCAGCAGCACCTTCACTGGCTCCACCCCACATACACCTACAACACTCTCACACACACACATACACGAAGTGTAAAATTAGTGCATGCATAAGTGTAGAAAGACTACAATGTGGCTCTTGCTCACCTGGTCTCAAATGGTCCTCTCACTCAACTCCTCCCTCCTGCTGAAAAACACAAACACATTGGTTTTGGATACTAATCAAGTCGGTGGTTGAACCTGTAATACTTTGCTTCACTTCCAGCTGCAGCAGGGGCCTTACCTGAGCTCCACATTGCCCATGGCCTCAAAGTTGGATGGCCACTCAGCCAGAAGCAGCCGCACCCAGAAAGAAACAAGGAGACATTAATGCATGCATACATTTTTTTCTACATCAAGCACCAACTATGACTCACACACACACTAAACCCACACTGACCCCAGTGCCATCCATATAGTGACAAATACCCACAACTAAGCCTGACAATACTAAACTACACAATACAGCCTGTGCTTCCAACACTACCTGCTGATAGGCTTCCACACATATACAGTTGTGTCCAGATCACAACTGCATAATGTGCTTCCACCTACTGATGCAATGATGCAACAGCCTGAAAATAGCAAACGCACACTTCAAACCTAGTTGGAGCCCAGTGTCCCCCCAGAACTGGTCTAAGCCCCATCTAAAGTGCATTAAAGACAAAAGAAGACAGTTCCTTCTTTTTGATTTTAATAGACACATTCTCACACTCAGACATGGATGCATGCATACTGGTAGAAACACTGAACAATGTGGCCTTCATGCACCTGGTCTCAAGGGGTCCTCTGGATCAGCTCCATCAACCTGCAGCAAAAAAAAAACAACAACAAAAAAAGTGACTTTGGATACTAAAATGGTCAAAAAATGTTTTTAAATTTTTTAATAAAGACTTTGAAACAGGGCTACCTGGGCTTCACATTGGCCACAGCCTCATCCAAGCTGGCACCCCACTCAGCCAAATACTCTGCCACCTGCTGGACACAAAAAAAAAAAAAAAAAAAAAAAAAAAACCCACACAGCAAGATACAACTGAATCCTTCAATGCAGACACATTGAGCAATACTGAATAACATGCATCTTCTCATGGTCCTCTTGATCACTTCCTCCATTCTGTACAACTAGTGATGTTATGCTCGACGCAGTGTCCATCTTTTGAAGCAGAAGCGTTGAGAGACAGTGGTTCCATCCCTGCTTCAGCAGGCCAACAGTCACGTGACCACTGTGATTGATGAGTTCTTGAGGTTGTTTCCCCAGGTCTTCCACTCAGATGCAGTACACACACAGTTGCTGGGGAGCGTACACAGAGAAATCCTTCAGTGTAGAAACACTGAGCAGTATTGGCCAACATGCATCCTCATGGTTCTCTGGATCAGCAGCTCCTCCATCTGCACAACACACAAAGAAACATACTCAACATTAGCCATAGGTGCTAGGCAAGTCAAACCCTGGAAGTTAAAACATCTTACAACACTTCCACATACAGCAGGGGGGCTACCTGGGCTCAACACTGGCCATGGCCTCATCCAAGCTGGAGTCCCACTCAGCCAGATGCAGCTACCTGCTAAACACACACAGACAAATGTATCTAAAGTCCATTAAAGACAAAAGCAGGCACTTCCTTCTTTTTGATTTTAATAGACACATTCTCACACTCAGACATGGATGCATGCATACTGGTAGAAACACTGCACAATGTGGCCTTCATTCACCTGGTCTCAAGGGGTCCTCTGGATCAGCTCCACCAACCTGCAGAAAAAAAACAAAAAAAAACCAAAACTGACTTTGGATACTAATCTGATCAAAACTTTCTTTTTTTTTTTTAACTAAAGGTTTTGAAACAGGGCTACCTGGGCTTCACATTGGCCACAGCCTCCTCCAAGCTGGCACCCCACTCAGCCAGATACTCAGCCACCTGCTGGACACAAAAGAACACAAAAAACAAACAAAAACAAAAAAACAAAAACAGCAAGATACAACTGAATCCTTCAATGCAGACACATTGAGCAATACTGAATAACATGCATCTTCTCATGGTCCTCTTGATCACTTCCTCCATTCTGTGCAACTAGTGATGTTATGCTCGACGCAGTGTCCATCTTTTGAAGCAGAAGCGTTGAGAGACAGTGGTTCCATCCCTGCTTCAGCAGGCCGACAGTCACGTGACCACTGTGACGATGAGTTCTTGAGGTTGTTTCCCCAGGTCTTCCACTCAGATGCAGTACACACACAGTTGCTGGGGAGCGTACACAGAGGAATCCTTCAGTGTAGAAACACTGAGCAGTATTGGCCAACATGCATCCTCATGGTTCTCTGGATCAGCAGCTCCTCCATCCTGCACAACACACAAAGAAACATACTCAACATTAGCCATAGGTGCTAGGCAAGTCAAACCCTGGAAGTTAAAACATCTTACAACACTTCCACATACAGCAGGGGGGCTACCTGGGCTCAACACTGGCCATGGCCTCATCCAAGCTGGAGTCCCACTCAGCCAGATGCAGCTACCTGCTAAACACACACAGACAAATGTATCTAAAGTCCATTAAAGACAAAAGCAGGCACTTCCTTCCTTTTG